>NC_137469.1:124583024-125783024 GCF_964235325.1 Thermobia domestica | reverse complement strand
CCCTTAAGTTTTAGAAATTGCCCAATTTAAACATTTGGTATAATAGTACTGGACCCTAATATATATTACTATAAATTTGGGTGGTCCACCTCGTTCCCTTTTAGGGGTGATTTTGTTCCGCTTTAGGGGTGAACATGGATACCGTACATGTGGTGCAATCGTCCCGAGTTCGATTCTTGGTGCTAGTTTCAGGAAATGTTGAATTTAACGTCTCCGCAAAACGATGATGATAGGACGAAACATGAGAAAATCATGAACTTACTTGATTGAGGATTGAAGCAGGGACCTCACACATTAGTGACAAACGCGGCTGGGATGATGTGATTTTGGACCTAATTAGTAACTCTCGTTTCCGTTCATGGATTAAATAAAAAGATGACTCTTTGCTTAAATCTGATTAGTTCATTGTTCGAGCGATTTTTAAACGCCCAGCGTTTGTTGATCAGTAAGCGCTTCATTGATGGAAACAATGTTGCCAGGTTTTGAAAATCTAAACTGCTCCGATTCTTTTTCGAAACGGTTCCGCTGAGTGCAAGAATTTTCAAAACTAAAAACTTTTCAAAAAAAATTTTCGAACTTAAAAATTTCAAATAAAAAAATTTAAACAAAAATTGTCAAACAAAAATTTTCAAACAAAATTTCAAATAAAATTTTGAAACAAATTTTGAAAATCTAAAATTTTTTAAACTAAAAAATAAAATCAAACTTTCTGGAACGAAATTTTTTTAAACTTAAAATTTTCGAACTCGAACCGAATTTGAAAACTAAAAAACTTTTCGAATCAAATTTTCAAACAATTTTTTTTCGAACTCAGAAAGTTTCAAACTTAAAACTTACAAATCAAAATTTCAAACTAAAAAGTTTTCGATCTAAAATTTTGAACTAAAAAATTCGAACTCAAAGTTCTCACTAAAAATTTTCGAACTCAGAAAGTTTTAAAATCAAAATTTGAAACTCAAGTTTCGAATTAAAAATATTTTTGAACTACAATTATCAAACTCAAACTTTTCGAAAATCTTAACAGAGATTGAAAGTGATCACTCGTTTCGCGAGCCGTAAGCCGTAACTTTTAGTAATGTAACATAGTTTACGGTTTAAGATTTATATTGTCTTGAGAACGATTGAGTTCGTTTATGTAATGAACCCGTTGGCCAGCCATAGCCTGATTTCACATCGTAGCTCATGAAAGCAATCTTGTTGTAGTTGTGTAGCCGTGACCATTTTTTCTGGACATATAGCCTGTACGATCACCAGGAATGAAATACTACTTACTTTAGCGACCATTAAGATGTGATTTAATAAATATTAGCCACATTAACACTTGAACTTGTATGAAACGAATAACAGCTTACTGATCAAAGCACAGAACGAAAAAATGCTAAGATGGACAGAATTTCATTCATGTGACGTCAAGCACGGAAGTATTTCCTTACCTCTCACTCCTCTCACTTGAAGGTCAAGGTGCTAATCAGCATTTTCCAGGTTGAATGCATTACAATAAAAAAAAATCTTTCCTTAAGCCCATTTGAGATTTCAGTGACTAAGTCCAGGTTCGATTTTTGGCGTTATTATTACGGGTTTAAGTACACAACCCACAGAAGTACGTTCAAGTCTTATACAGCCTAAGGACATAAACGCTTTCCATCTTATACGTAAAATAGAAACAAATATTTGGTGTTTATAGCTACATTTATGATGATTCGAATTTCACTTTGAACTGTAGGTCCACGTCCTATACAGCCTCGATATTGTTAAGTCAACATAAAACATTTATGGTTGTTCAGATTTTATCGTTCACGTCTTATGCAGTCTAGGAACACAAGATTTACGTCCTCGGTACTGTCAAGAGAACAAAAAAACACTCGTGGTAATTCAGAGAAATGAAATTAAATCTTTGAGTTTTACGTCTTACAGTTATGTTAACTAGGCTAAAGAAGACGATGATGATGAGAAATAAATGTAATGATGGATTAAATATAGTGGGGAGAACCCTGAGAAAACTCACGCACACGGCTTTTTGTTCACTACAAAGGAACTTGGCGTTAGCTAAGATCGAACCAGCGACCTTACACACCTCTGTCATTGAGTTATCACGACGTAAAACAGATAATGATACACTTAACATGAAACAAGCAAGGTCACTGAGTTGAGGAAGATCATTTTGCAGGCCTCAGCTTTTTCTCGAGGAGCAAATACCACAACAATAATTTAAAAACCATTTATGAAAAAGACTGTTGTTTAGACTAACATCACGCACACACACACACACGACACACACACAAACAGACAATGTTGTTTATTACAGTACATACTGATTACATTTTTTAAATACAAATATATTACTTATGTTGATTTCAATGAAAATGTAATTAAGTTTTAGCAGTAGGCACAGACTGTTCGTGCAATACTTTTATCGTATAAAAACTTCACTTAAAATAGTGAACGTCAGCAGAATCAAACTAGAATCCTTTTCGCATTAGATGCACTTGTTCACTTTTATGAAATTGTTTTCCAGCCGGAATCGATCTTCTTGTGAATGTTATTTAATACAAATCACTCGTATTACAGCACCATGGTACAAAACAATATGAGATTAAAACGATAAATCGTTCATTTCTTTTACACAAGGAAAGCCGTAACAGTTTTTTTTCTTTCTTCATTTACAATCTTATGAGGGAAGCTCTTCCACCATAGTAAATTGAATTCAATGTAGCATCATTCACTACTGGCACGATCTTTCATGAAATAAGTAACTGATAATCCTATAAGAACGACGGGAAGCACTCTAAAGGAATCGAACTGAAAACCTCTTGCACAAGAAAAATTGGATTCAATGCAACATTATAGCATCACTAGGTAACACGGTAATCACTATTGCAGTAAATGACAAGTTCAATGTTACAAACACAGGACTGATATCTTAGTAACTAAGCAACAGTAACACAATTCAAAGAGAGAGAATGCAATATGACAGAGCTGAATGATGTTATAAAGAAAAACTGCAAATTCTGCATTCTTCATCTATGACAAAGAAACTATGATACTGAAGTAATGAAATTCATTTCGTTACGAAACTTGTGCAAGAAGCCGCTCCTCTCTTTCGTCATCTTCGCCTTTGCATGTGATTTTTTTTTTAATGCAATTTCAATATGACAGAAGCTGACTTAATATTTTAAAGTGTTTGGCAATGTAAATGGAAAATTGATTCATTGCTTTTAACAACTAAGCAGACGTTGATTTTGAGGTCCGAGTTCCCAGCTCATAAGATATGAATCGCTGTGCTAAACGAAATATGTCCTTTTCTTAAAGTTCTAATCGATCCGGGGTTCGACTCCAGGTAAGGAAACATACATTTTCGTTTGTTTTATCGCAGGATGTCTTAACATTTGATGGTTCAGATTTCATCTTATTTCACGTCTTAATGGTCGCTAAACTAAGTAGTATTTCATTCCTGGTCCTGGTGGAGGTAAGCCGTAACTTTTAGTAATGTAACATAGTTTACGGTTTAAGATTTATATTGTCTTGAGAACGATTGAGTTCGTTTATGTAATGAACCCGTTGGCCAGCCATAGTCTGATTTCACATCGTAGCTCATGAAAGCAATCTTGTTGTAGTTGTGTAGCCGTGACCATTTTTTCTGGACATATAGCCTGTACGATCACCAGGAATGAAATACTACTTAGTTTAGCGACCATTAAGACGTGAAATAAGATGAAATCTGAACCATCAAATGTTAAGACATCCTGCGATAAATCAAACGAAAATGTATGTTTCCTTACCTGGAGTCGAACCCCGGATCGATTAGAACTTTAAGAAAAGGACATATTTCGTTTAGCACAGTGATTCATATCTTATGAGCTGGGAACTCGGACCTCAAAATCAACGTCTGCTTAGTTGTTAAAAGCAATGAATCAATTTTCCATTTACATTGCCAAACACTTTAAAATATTAAGTCAGCTTCTGTCATATTGAAATTGCATTAAAAAAAATCACATGCGAAGGCGAAGATGACGAAAGAGAGGAGCGGCTTCTTGCACAAGTTTCGTAACGAATTGAATTTCATTACTTCAGTATCATAGTTTCTTTGTCATAGATGAAGAATGCAGAATTTGCAGTTTTTCTTTATAACATCATTCAGCTCTGTCATATTGCATTCTCTCTCTTTAAATTGTGTTACTGTTGCTTAGTTACTAAGATATCAGTCCTGTGTTTGTAACATTGAACTTGTCATTTACTGCAATAGTGATTACCGTGTTACCTAGTGATGCTATAATGTTGCATTGAATCCAATTTTTCTTGTGCAAGAGGTTTTCAGTTCGATTCCTTTAGAGTGCTTCCCGTCGTTCTTATAGGATTATCAGTTACTTATTTCATGAAAGATCGTGCCAGTAGTGAATGATGCTACATTGAATACAATTTACTATGGTGGAAGAGCTTCCCTCATAAGATTGTAAATGAAGAAAGAAAAAAAACTGTTACGGCTTTCCTTGTGTAAAAGAAATGAACGATTTATCGTTTTGATCTCATATTGTTTTGTACCATGGTGCTGTAATACGAGTGATTTGTATTAAATAACATTCACAAGAAGATCGATTCCGGCTGGAAAACAATTTCATAAAAGTGAACAAGTGCATCTAATGCGAAAAGGATTCTAGTTTGATTCTGCTGACGTTCACTATTTTAAGTGAAGTTTTTATACGATAAAAGTATTGCACGAACAGTCTGTGCCTACTGCTAAAACTTAATTACATTTTCATTGAAATCAACATAAGTAATATATTTGTATTTAAAAAATGTAATCAGTATGTACTGTAATAAACAACATTGTCTGTTTGTGTGTGTGTCGTGTGTGTGTGTGTGCGTGATGTTAGTCTAAACAACAGTCTTTTTCATAAATGGTTTTTAAATTATTGTTGTGGTATTTGCTCCTCGAGAAAAAGCTGAGGCCTGCAAAATGATCTTCCTCAACTCAGTGACCTTGCTTGTTTCATGTTAAGTGTATCATTATCTGTTTTACGTCGTGATAACTCAATGACAGAGGTGTGTAAGGTCGCTGGTTCGATCTTAGCTAACGCCAAGTTCCTTTGTAGTGAACAAAAAGCCGTGTGCGTGAGTTTTCTCAGGGTTCTCCCCACTATATTTAATCCATCATTACATTTATTTCTCATCATCATCGTCTTCTTTAGCCTAGTTAACATAACTGTAAGACGTAAAACTCAAAGATTTAATTTCATTTCTCTGAATTACCACGAGTGTTTTTTTGTTCTCTTGACAGTACCGAGGACGTAAATCTTGTGTTCCTAGACTGCATAAGACGTGAACGATAAAATCTGAACAACCATAAATGTTTTATGTTGACTTAACAATATCGAGGCTGTATAGGACGTGGACCTACAGTTCAAAGTGAAATTCGAATCATCATAAATGTAGCTATAAACACCAAATATTTGTTTCTATTTTACGTATAAGATGGAAAGCGTTTATGTCCTTAGGCTGTATAAGACTTGAACGTACTTCTGTGGGTTGTGTACTTAAACCCGTAATAATAACGCCAAAAATCGAACCTGGACTTAGTCACTGAAATCTCAAATGGGCTTAAGGAAAGATTTTTTTTTATTGTAATGCATTCAACCTGGAAAATGCTGATTAGCACCTTGACCTTCAAGTGAGAGGAGTGAGAGGTAAGGAAATACTTCCGTGCTTGACGTCACATGAATGAAATTCTGTCCATCTTAGCATTTTTTCGTTCTGTGCTTTGATCAGTAAGCTGTTATTCGTTTCATACAAGTTCAAGTGTTAATGTGGCTAATATTTATTAAATCACATCTTAATGGTCGCTAAAGTAAGTAGTATTTCATTCCTGGTGATCGTACAGGCTATATGTCCAGAAAAAATGGTCACGGCTACACAACTACAACAAGATTGCTTTCATGAGCTACGATGTGAAATCAGGCTATGGCTGGCCAACGGGTTCATTACATAAACGAACTCAATCGTTCTCAAGACAATATAAATCTTAAACCGTAAACTATGTTACATTACTAAAAGTTACGGCTTACGGCTCGCGAAACGAGTGATCACTTTCAATCTCTGTTAAGATTTTCGAAAAGTTTGAGTTTGATAATTGTAGTTCAAAAATATTTTTAATTCGAAACTTGAGTTTCAAATTTTGATTTTAAAACTTTCTGAGTTCGAAAATTTTTAGTGAGAACTTTGAGTTCGAATTTTTTAGTTCAAAATTTTAGATCGAAAACTTTTTAGTTTGAAATTTTGATTTGTAAGTTTTAAGTTTGAAACTTTCTGAGTTCGAAAAAAAATTGTTTGAAAATTTGGTTCGAAAAGTTTTTTAGTTTTCAAATTCGGTTCGAGTTCGAAAATTTTAAGTTTAAAAAAATTTCGTTCCAGAAAGTTTGATTTTATTTTTTAGTTTAAAAAATTTTAGATTTTCAAAATTTGTTTCAAAATTTTATTTGAAATTTTGTCTGAAAATTTTTGTTTGACAATTTTTGTTTAAATTTTTTTATTTGAAATTTTTAAGTTCGAAATTTTTTTTTGAAAAGTTTTTAGTTTTGAAAATTCTTGCACTCAGCGGAACCGTTTCGAAAAAGAATCGGAGCAGTTTAGATTTTCAAAACCTGGCAACATTGTTTCCATCAATGAAGCGCTTACTGATCAACAAACGCTGGGCGTTTAAAAATCGCTCGAACAATGAACTAATCAGATTTAAGCAAAGAGTCATCTTTTTATTTAATCCATGAACGGAAACGAGAGTTACTAATTAGGTCCAAAATCACATCATCCCAGCCGCGTTTGTCACTAATGTGTGAGGTCCCTGCTTCAATCCTCAATCAAGTAAGTTCATGTTTTTCTCATGTTTCGTCCTATCATCATCGTTTTGCGGAGACGTTAAATTCAACATTTCCTGAAACTAGCACCAAGAATCGAACTCGGGACGATTGCACCACATGTACGGTATCCATGTTCACCCCTAAAGCGGAACAAAATCACCCCTAAAAGGGAACGAGGTGGACCACCCAAATTTATAGTAATATATATTAGGGTCCAGTACTATTATACCAAATGTTTAAATTGGGCAATTTCTAAAACTTAAGGGGTGGGCCAAGGTACCATTCCCAAAAATTTCAAGGGGTGCACAAATGTACCTATGTCTTATGATAGGGAATAGACCTCTATACATGACCATATAACCATATAAGGTAATAGGTCCTCATCCAAGAGGATAAATTGGATCAAAAAACCAAACACGTGGTACATCATATTGCTTATGTTTATATTTTGGCAATTTTGTACCCCTAAAACGGAACGAAGTGAACCACCCAAATTTATCATGATACATATTAGAGTCCAGTAGTATATGCTTAAACTGAAAAATTTCCAAATTTTAAGGGGTGGGCTATGGTACTCCTCCCAAATTTTAAAGGGATGCACAAATGTACCTATGTCTTATAATAGGAAATGTACATCTGTATACGTCCATATAACTATATAAGGTAATAGGACCTCATCCAAGGTGATAAAATGAGCCAAAATACCAAACACGTGGTTGCAGTAAAATTTGGTAATTTTGTGCCCCTAAAAGGAACGAGGTGGACCACCCAAATTTATAATAATATATATTGGAGCCCTATACTATTATACCAAATGTTTAAATTGGGCAATTTCCAAAATTGAAGGGTGTGGGCCAAAGTACTCCACTCAAATTTTAAAGGGGTGCACAAATATACCCATATCTTATGAAAGGTAATGAACCCCTGTATAGTCCATATAACTATATAAGGTAATAGGACCTCATCCAAGAGGATAAATTGGGCCAAAAGACCAAACACGTGGTACAACGTATTGCTTACGTTTATATTTTGGCAATTTTGTACCTCTAAAGGGGAACATGTTTTCTCCTGTTTCGTCCTATCATTTCTCATCACCATCGTTTTCGCTGGGAACGTTAAATTCAACATTTCCTAAACTAGCACCAAGAATCGAACTCGGTACGATTGCAAGGTATCCATGTTCACCCCTGAAACGGAACAAAGTGGATCACAAAGTACTTATCAAATTTAAGGAAATAATTTTAAATACACCTCCATATAACGTAATAAGGCTCCAAAATCGATAATCATCAAAGGGAACGAGGTCCGATACTCCCCTCCCCCCCAACTTCTGATGTAAATTAAGGTGATCTTATGTGTTCTGAGTGATCCCTGCCCCTGAGTAAACATAAGCAAAAGCAAAATTACAATAGGTAATGCAATCCCAAACCAAAACATCTCTAACTCATTCACTATGGTCCATGTGGGGTCCCAAAAGTGAAATAGGATCAGCCCGACGTCAAACAAACACATTAGCTCAAACCAAATACCTCTACTTCATTCGCACCAATAAGGGACGTGGTGGCTCAGTGGTAGAGCGTTCACCTCTGCTGTATGGGGTCCCTGGTTCAAAGTAATTTTGTGGTGGGCAACATTATGCTCCAATTTTCTCCCATACTTTCATTCATTTTTCATCGTCACCGTCTCCTTTAGCCTAATCGTGGGACGTAAAACTAAAGATTTCATTTGCACCAGTGTTAGTTCATCTCATCAAAGGGATAACAACCAAAAATCAAGTATTCCTCCCAAAGTTCAGCAGCAAAAATAGAACCTACTAATTAACGTGAAATCCGAACCGCATGAGCTCCTGCCGGAAATCGAACCCTGGTCTCCCACGTTAAAGGCGCATACGCTAACCGGTTAGCCACGGAGGAACTCCAAAGTTTTCGAGTTTCATATTAATACTAATACTAATTTATACTATTACTGGTGTCTACTAATTCATAACGTAATAGATCATCAAGAAAGAGATCAAACCTTGTTTTGGTAATTTTATACCCATAAAAGGAAACGAAACAAGCCATCATAAGTTCCAAGCTAAAAATCCCAGTTCAGTGACGTCAAACGAACATATTAGCTCGAACCAACTACCTCTAATTCATTCATACCAGTAGAGGTGCGGTGGCTCAGTGGTAGAGCGTTTACCTCTGCTGTATGTGGTCCCTGATTTAAAGCACCTCGAAAATAGTTTTGTGGTGGGCAACATTATGCTCCAATTTTCTCCCACACTTTCATTCCTTTCTTATCGTCACCGTCTCCTTTAACCTAAACGGCATAAGCGTGGGACGTAAAACTAAAAGATTTCATTTGCACCCGTGTTAGTCCATCTCATCAAAGATATAACAATCTCCAAATTTTATGCCATAAAAGGGAACGAAAGCATTCGTAAACCTGTACTATTTCATAACGTAATGAATCATCAAGACCATATTTTTAGTAATTTTAAAGAATCATCATGACCTCTGATCCAATACTCCCAATTCAATGACGTCATAGCCTGGCCAAGGTACCTCTGATTCATTCGTACCATCGTGCATGGCCCCTGAATAAGCATAAGCAAAATTTCAATAGGTGACGTAATCCCGGGCCAAAGCATCCCTGATTCATTCACTATGGTCCGTGGGGACCCAAAATTGGATTATTAAGAGTTAGGTAAAGTGGGGCCAATACTACTGTGATGTTACTGTGTCTGAAGTGAAAAAAACAAGCGACTTTGATATAGTAATTTTAAATCAATTTAGAGCAATCATTTTTATCCAACACTAATATATTTTTAAAAAGTTACAATGTAAAGAAAAATTGAAGCAAATTGAATCTATTGAAATACAATTTGTCATTCGAATTAAATCGAACATGAAAATCCAGATGCAGAAAACAGCCATATGCCTATATATATATATATATATATATATATATATATATATATATATATATATATATATATATTATATTATATGTATATATTCTTGTGGTGCATAAAGCAAGCCAAACAGTGTTGCTAATTTGGGGGAAAAGTCGCTAAATCTAGGGGATTCGCCTTCCAGGATAACGACAAAAAATAATTTTTCCGACTAGCGACTCTTTTTGGAGATTTTGGGATGACGGTTTGGCGACTTACAAATCTAGCGACTTTGGCGCTGCGAACAACTTGTCCTAAAATAAGGGCTATTAACTCCAATCAGTTCAGATATATGTTTATTTTTCTTTTGCTTATTTGAATCAATTCAGATGTTGACGAGCTGGGAAAGTAGGCTACGTAACATTTATCTCTATATTTCCGCTTTGATTGCTGCTAACTCTTACCTTCTAACGGGTACCAACTCCAGCTTTTAATGTCCATGAGTTTACAGAGCTTCCTTTTAGAGGCACAAATAATACATTAACGATAGCAAATAGATTATCTGTAGAAGCGTGAGTAGAAGTGAAGTAAGATTTTTTGAGTATTTCATATACGTTCTTGTAGCGTAGATAGTATTATGGCTTGAATTGATCACGTATCTTACACACACACACACACACACACACATATATATATATATATATATATATATATATATATATATATATATATATATATATATATATATATATATATAAGAGGCAAAATCCCACGAAAATTTTCACCCAAAATTGGAGTCATTTCGTCTCCTATTTAGCGACTTTTTGTATCAACTTGTTGGCAACACTGAAGCCAAAGTCCTCCATTGGAAAGAAGACTTGATGAGGTAAGTAAGGAAGTTAGCTGAATAAGTTAATACTGTATTTAAAAAAAAAAAATGTAACCAGAAGTTAGAAGAGTAGGTTGAATTTACATTATGTTAAGCGCTTTAGTAATTTTGCATGCATTGTATATAGTATATAGACATTCAGGGCCGTCGCGTGGGAGGGGCGAGCGGGGCGATTGCCCTGGCGCCTTGATCAGGGCTGTGCCGGGATGACAAATCAACAAAACTCAAGGAGTTCGGATTATGTTGGTAAATGAGTTTTTAAAATTAAAGTTAATTCAAGGCAACGGCTAAGTAAAATTTACTTATTTATTTATTTATTTATTTCATAAGGACAACGCAACAGACTTAACGCCCAGTTATAATGTCGTGTACATACTTATATCATGTTTAATTATGCAAAAGTTATTGCCTGGCAATTGTTTTGAACTTGTTTTCGATCATTACTAAATACATCTACTACATGAAATCTAATCATTTCGTTTATACGAAGAGCATATTCTCCACAGAGGAGACTTATGTAATATGTTAGTTCTTGTTGTCTACAATGAATGTCCCAGTGTTTTCTGTTCTAGTTTTATCTGTTGGGACAAGTAATAACACTTCTGAAACTAATTCTGGACAGTCAATTTTATTGTTTAATAATTTATGTAAGAACAACAGTTTAAACACCCATCTCCTTTCTCCTAATGTTTCTAATTTAAAATTCGTTCCTAAGTCTTCATAGGGGACATACTTAGGATTAAAAAGAAAACTTTTTTTTTTGTATGCAACCATTAAAAAAAATAAACTATATATTTTCTCTTGCATCAGAGTATGTAGTGACATTTGGTGTACAAATAGTACAAGAGTATTCTAATTTTGACTTCACACACGAAAAATATAACCTTATACGTTGAGTCTTTGTAGAAATCCTGTCCTATCCTATAAATTAAACCTAGTTTTATATATGCACTACTCGTTATTGCGTCAACGTGTTGAGCAAAGGTTAATATGCTATAAAATATAACTCCTAGATCTTTGATAGTATTTTGGGTGGACAAGGAAGTGCCAGTCAATATATAGGTAAAGTTAATTGGATATTCTTGCCTCGTGAAACATACAGATTTACATTTGGACATATTCTTATCACACCATATTCTATATGTATCAAGTTCAAAATAACCAAGAACAGCATTCGATTTCAGTAATTCAAAAACCATGTATTCATTAACTTTTATGTTTTAACTACAAAAGTCATTCACTTTAAAAAAAAAATGACATAATACTAACTTCTTTTATCTTACATTCCATATTTAAATCTAGGAGTACAGAATAAATTCTGGTTGTTTTTCATAGCACACCCTGGGGAGGGGGCGCCTGGGAATTCTCGCCCTGGGCGCTTACAACTCACGCGACGGTTCTGTAGATATTAAGTAGGCCTAGTACGAAAATTTCTTAGAACAGAACTTTATAAAAGTAGACAAATTGTTGTATGTATAAGTTTCCATTAGGTTAGTTTTGTTTCATGCATAAGAGTTAGGTTAGGTAAGGAGAATATGTAAGCGTTGTTTAGCTTATATTTAATGATGGTAAGTATTTTAATGTGTTACTTTATTAATTTGTACTTCCCCTGTTTGTACTTTTCCAGCAAGCTCTTCCAGTGTCGAACGATGTCAACAGGCGTGAAATGCAAGTAGCAGGTAAGTAAACATTAGCACTTCAATCTTTCAACTACATTTCAACATTAATTACTTCACTTCTATCGTGCACCTTGTTTATCATTACTTAACTTTCAGTATTGATTGAATTAATTTTAGTGGGGGCGTCATCATAGAGACTATGAGTCCCCATCATCACCCAGAAACACGGACTGCCGTAAATAAAATTTTAAAGAATATATATATTACCTCTTCTATCAGTTTTAGGCAGTTCCTCTCTAGCAATCCATAGAGTGGATACTTAATTTCTTCACTATAAGTACATTTTAGAACTACTAGTTTGCCTCCATTAGCTTGAATGTAATACAAGTCGGAGTTAGATATATCAGCTTCTGCAGAAAGGTATAACCCAAATTTGTCGCTAGAGATAGCGTACAGTCCTCCTTTGTATTGCATTGGAGTTGTTCTGCTGTTTTCCAAAACGTCATTGTGTCCATCTGAAATGACAACAATCAGTTTATGAAAGAATGTCTAATCGTAGATATGTGTTCAGAAAAAAAAGGCAACTTTCCTTTCTCCTAGTTCTCATATCCTTCCTATAAAGTAATGGTGGTTCTTTGAAATTAACATTTTACAGAGTTGAAGAATACTACTTATAGAAGAATGTTCTTTAACTATTAGTATGGAAAGTATTGATTCATTTCGTAAGAGAAATGAATGGTCATGTTCTCTTACTGCTCTTCTAATGAAATCTGCTAATAACTCTGAGCAATATTCATTACAGTTCCGCGACGTTAATCATTATTTTAATTAAAGGGTTTCTTTCACATATCTAGAATTATTTTATGATACGAGGCGTGTTCTTTAAGTAAGGCCCGTTTTGTTGTAGGCACTAGTACTTTGCGCATATACCGCAACGAGCGTGTGCGTCGTGTACCAGCATGCCTCTGGAACAACTGTGCTCAGTTTCAGCTCTGTAGCTGACCTGTACGGTTGTGTTCTGTGCTTTCACAATGTTTAAGGGTATCAAGTCGCCCGCCGCGTGTGAGGTTCGCTCAGCGATACGGTTTTTGTCAGCAAGAAACCTGTCTGCTGCAGAAATTCGTCGACAGATTTGCGAAGTGTACTGTTATGAGTGCAAGCAAAGTGCGTAAGTGGGTACGAGAATTCAAAAATGGCCGTGACAACGTCCATGATGAGGACAGCTCCGGTCTCCCTTCTTCTATTACAGACGATTTGGTGGCTTCAGTTGAAGCGAGGGTTCGTGAAAACAGGCGCTTCACAATAACAGGTTTCTCAAACAAATTTCCTGACGTGTCGAGATCAGTGCTTTACAAAATTGTTTCTGAACACCTTAAAATTAGGAAACTGTGCTCCCGTTGGGTGCCGAAACTCCTAACAGAGGACCACAAAAACGGCAGTGAACTCTTGGTTATCGGAGCAGGCGGCAAGTTTTTATGAAGAGGGGTATTTTGAAATTGGTTGAGAGGTATGATAAGTGTTTGAACAAACTTGACAACTATGTCGAAAAATAGAGTAAAGTATGTACTTTCTGAAATAACCTTTCGTTGTGTACTTATGTTCAAACGGATCTTACTTAAAAAACACGCCTCGTATCTCATCAATATGATCGGATTATCGGAATACTTACCTTTACTTAATGAGGATTATAAACTTTCTTTATATTGACGCTATTGTTCATGAATCCCTGAAATCATAGGAACAATTACGTTCCCTACGAACTAGAGACCAATCCGTCTTACAGTTTTCTCGGTAATCTAGTTGAGCTCATGATACAGAAGACGCTGGTACAATACTTGGAATCAACTGCTGTTAGTGTCATCTACTAGTCTTTGATTACAATGCCAGTAATCTTGATAAACTCAAGCTACTAATTCAGGACACTCTCATCGATTGTGAACATTTTTTGATATTTCCGAGTTGAACGAAACGCATGATACAATCTGATTTGCTGATTCATTAATGTCTCCTGAACAGGAACTTCAAAACCGTGTGGGTTTTTTGAATCAAAAGATTCAACATATTTCAAATAAAAATTTTCTTGTAGGCCTTATATCTGGAGAACTAAACCCAAAGTATCACTTAACTCAGTATGGTGTGCTTATTCCGTAAAAAAGACGAAAACTCGATTTAGGAACCGCTCAAAAATGTTGTGGCCCCTGATCTAAAAACTAATTATTGGACAAGATCGCAATCATTTGATGAACTTTCTTGAATCATTCCTAATTTTTTTTTTTTTTTCAGATTTCGATAACATTTTCAACATTCATGTGGTTTCGGCTTGGGAGTGTTTATACCTATTCACTTTGATGTGTAACTTAGAGTAGGAGGAGGGGGAAGATAGAAAAAATAAACAAAACTTAATAACTCTTGAACCAAACGAATAATCTCGATCAAATTTTCAACGTAGATGAATGGGGATCGTGCCTGGATGTTTTTTTTATTATTTCACTTTGACGGAACAACGTAGGGGAGGGGAAAGGAGGGGATATGTACCAAAATCAATAAATATAAAAACAAAAGTGACTATGTTCGTGAGTTTATATCTCCTCAACCACCCTACCAATTTCAATCAAATTTTCAACATTGATAAGGTTCGAGCATGGGATTTTTCGTTATTTCACTTTGACGGTGCAACATAGGAGAGGGGAGGAGCGATATATATATATATATATATATATATATATATATATATATATATATATATATATATATATATATAACGAAAAAGAAAAGTGACTGTCCTTGTGACTTCATCACTCTTAAACCACCCAATCGATCTCGATCAACTTTTCTAGATAGATGAGGTTCGGACCTGGGATGGTTTATATCATATCACTTTGACAGTGCAACTTAGGGTAAAGGAGGAGAGGAGATATTTAAAAACGATTGGAAATAACTGATATTATTGTCGAGTCTATAATTTTCGGGGTCGCTGAGAAAAACAGTGACACTTTAGATGCTGTTTAAATCCAAATTTAGCCCCACAACTTCAGGGAGGGGAGGGGAAAAATATATAAAATGATCGAAAATGACCAATATTAGTGTCGAACCTACAGTGTTCGGGGTCGCTGACTTGAACAGTGAAACTGCCGGTCTCGTTTACACACAAAATCAGCTCTGTAATTTGGGGGAAGGGGCAGATACATAAAATGATAAAAATTACCAATATCGTAGTGACGAATCCACATTTTTTGGGGTTACTGAGAAGAACACTGATATTTCCGATCCTGTTTACATACAAATTTACCCCCACAAGTTTCGTGATGGGGAGAGAGGATATACATGGAAATGATTGAAACTGGCCAATATCAGTGTCGAATTCAGTTTTTAGAGTCACTGACTTGGTCAATGACACTTCCGGTCCCGTTTATATCAAATTCAGCTCTGCAACGTGGGGGAGGGGGCAGACATAAAATGATAAAATTACCAATATTAGTGTCGAATATATAGCTTTTGGACACATTGATATAAACAGTAATACTTCCGACCCCGTTTACATTAAAATTCAACCAAACAACTTGGAGGAGGGGGAGGAAGGAGACATATAAACTGGTCAAAATTACCAATATCAGTGTTGAATCCATAGTTTGCGGAGTCATTGAGATGAACAGTGATACTTCTGATCCCGTTTACATGCAAATTTATCTTCAATACTTGGGGAATGACGAAGAAGGAGACATATAAAAATGATTAAAAATTGCCATTATCTCGCAACATTGCGGAGAGGGTTATATAAAATGATCGAAAATGACCTACATTAGTGCCGAATAAATAATTTTGGAGGCCACTGAGATGAAGAGTGACATTTCTGATGCCGTTTAAAGCCAAGTTTAGCCATTTGATTTCGGGGAGAGTGAGATATGTATATATATGTAAAAATAAGATCGAAAATGACCAATATCAGTGTCGAATCCATAGTTTTCGGGGTTGCTGAGATAAACAGTGACACTTCCGATGCCGTGCCTGGCAATATTGGGGAGCAGGATATATACAAAATCATCGAAAATGACATTCATTAGTACCGATTAAATAGTTTTCGGGGTCACTGAGATGAACAGTGACATTTCAGATGCCGTTTAAATTCAAATTTTGCCATGTGATTTGGGGGAGGGTGATATATATTGTGGCATTTCTAATGCTGTTCAAATCCAAGTTCAGGGCTAATATTCCATTTCCTACAAATCAGCGATCCAGAAAACTATTAATTAATTCGACACTGATATTGGTAATTTCCGATCGTATTTTATATATATCTCAATGACTCCGAAAACTATTTATTCGGCACTAATATATGTTGTTTTTGATGGTTTTATATATGCCCCTCCCCAATGTTGCGGGACAAAGCGTTAGAAGTGTCACTGTTCATCTCAGTGACCTCGAAAACTATGGATTCGACACTGATATTGGTCATTTTCGATCATATATATATATATATATATATATAAATCGCTATTGGGGAGCGATATATTAAATCATCGAAAATGATATACATTAATGCCGAATAAATAGTTTTCGGAGTCACTGAGATGAAGAGTGACATTACTGATGCCGTTTAAATCCAAGTTAAGCCATGCAATTTGGGGGAGTGTGATATATATATAATACGATCGGAAATGACCAATATCAGCGTCGAATTAATAGTTTTCCGGATCGCTGATTAGTAGGAAATGGAATAGTAGCCCATTGGACACTCAATTCCGCGAGACTGTGAAAAGTGAAATTTGCCCCAGATTCATATAACCGAACGGACCACAGATGTTAAATTATGTGCAGGTCCGGAGATTGGCCAATGGGGGTGATCGACTTAATCATAATGTTACTTATACCCTTCTGCAACAGCTCTAACTTTATGAATAAGTAAAATATCATTCTGGAACATAGTATCATGCCTCACATTCAGAGACAACATTTGTCCTGTAGGATCTATATTAGAAGAAATATATATTTTCCCTTTAGCTTAAGCATATCTGCTCAAAATAGTAAATATACTATTCGCAACACCGCTCGATTGTGCAGTTGACTTCTAACCCTCTCTTGCCAGCACACTATGCATGCACTGGCTTCGAACGGAGACAAACAGAAGCCCAAGAAGTCAAGATTTTTCTAAGGCATATGGTTTTGAGCTAAGATCATCAATGCCTATATAATAACACGATGAACTTCTTTCCAAAGTATTATGAAAACTATTTGTCTTATGCATTTCAAAATTTCTCCAGATGTTAACCTACACGTTATTTTTTTAATTTTTAAACTAGCTCTTATAGTTCATTAATATTACTTTTTACAAGGAAATGTGACAGCGCTAGAAACAACATAAATATATACACAAATTCAGGTATTGGAGAATCTCGCAGGATTTCATTTCCTGCTCTTGGAGGTGAAGAAATGAACGCGCTCTCCTGATTCAATCACACTATTGTTCCTCACTTATCTTCAGAAAGTTGGTAGGGGAGGGATACAAGTTACGAAATGAGAAAAGATCGTTCATCTAATAATGTGGAGAATGAATATCTTTAAAGTTATGTTAGTTGACAATTTGATTATATTGTAAGGATCCCCACATCATGGCAAGAGCACATGTCAACACAACACATGTAATTGCTTGTAAACAAGCCTAGCAGACGAGAATCGGCACGGAAGACACCGAGGAACGCAGAAAGAAGGCGGACCTCACGAAAGAATCCAAAGAAGACAGATAAAAGCTCAACCACCGAGGGACCTGGCATCAGTCCACCAACTGATCGCTAAACCATTACCTTCCTATGTCGCTGTGGACTAGGAGCACACCTCTTCCTTTACCTTATGTCGCACTGGACTAGAAATCTCATCTTAAACTTATAATCCTAATGCAATCTACAACCTGCTAAGTGTTCTGGAAACTGCCATGAATGGAAGGAGCACCCAGCAAAACATCAATATTCCTTCACTTGATCATTGAGAGGGAGACATTGAACTAGAAACATTTGTATTCATTATATTTTGTAATGAAATTTAGTGAAGAGAAAAGTCGCCCAGACAATAATTTAGACTCTACCTATAAAGTCATTGCGATATAATTCGGAAAAGAAAGGGTTGCGGGAGGCAAGACTGGCCACTGTCAGAAATGAGACAACGTTATCTAACTACACATATTTTTACTTGTATTTTATAATATGACTTGCCAAACAGGGTATACTTTCCCTATTTTCATTTTTCAACCATTTTTCATCCTAAATCTTGATTCTTGCGAGCTGAAAAAAGGAGACACGACAGAGGAAACAAAATTATTGTAAAGGCATTATCATTAATATTTTGGATTCCAAAATAAGGAATGTTACCTTTAGAAAATAAAACATAACTTTAAAAGAAATATCTGGGAAGATGAAAGAACAAATCAAGCATTTTAGACGTGTGCCTAACAGTAATATACAAAATAAATATTATGATACTTTTGAGGGTCTAGATCATTTGGACCAGATATTGGTATTTCAAGAGTAAACAAATGAAATATTTTTACTAATGAAATATTATATATATATATATATATATATATATATATATATATATATATATATATATATATATATATATGTGTGTGTGTGTGTGTGTGTGTGTGTGTTATATAGTGTTTTGACTCAGTTTCCTGATGAACGTTACGTTACATTTTAGGAATCTACAATTGCGTCACTTTTGAACAAAGATATGTTTATTCTTGTTATCCCTAGGTAGTTCATAACACTTCATAATTTTAGAGAAAAATACCTGGTAACGCTTATCACTTCTACTCTCCTGATGCAAAGAATCAACTACTGGTTAGTCGCAAACTGGAAATATTATTTTCCGCTGAGGAATCTTATCAAACTCTCAATCAAATTTAGCCCAGACATGAAAAGTAATGGTCTTGTCGCAAATTGGAATGATCACAAATTGCATGGGATCAATAAAAATATATCCACAGAAAGCTATATTGGTCGATGTATCCACATTCGTGCAAACTTCTACTTTGTAGTTGATCAACCAATACAACAGTTATACTTGATTTGTTGATGATTTGCGGGTGAAACATCGCAACCAAAATCTCGCGGCCCAAATATAGGAAGTTCAAATCTAAATTATCACGGTAATAAGAACATGTAAGATGTTAGTAACTGTAGTCGAGAATGAAAGAAACCTACTTGGTTACCATCCTATCTGCTGTTCTGCGCTGTTGCAAAAATTGTAGGCCAAAATTCAAACAGCTTTTAAATGGAAGAAAATTAATTTTTAATTAGCGCGCTCTAATATTACCTTAGCAAGAAAAAGTAAAACTGAACATGCAATATTAATACTAACAAACAATTGGCCGAATTTTGAACTGTATAAAATAAATAGTTTTCATGATATTTTGGAAAGAAATATGATATGTTATTATATAGAGAAATTCTATCGCATTCCGAGTGTTGAACACAGCTTTAAGCGTATTTAAAAGCATAATCTGCCTGAGAATATTACTTAAAGGGCTACCTGAAGTGACGTGCGAAGGGAGGAAAGGATAGTTTCAGTTATTTGGTTTAAACACATTTATGGGGAAACTGCTATATATACCTTTTTCTTTTTAGCATCCAATTCGTAAAACCAGTGGCGGCTAATGTTAGTGTTGCAGCGTTGCGCAACGACCAAAGTATTTCAAGAAAAAAATATTATCAATAGTAGTAAAGAACAGAAAAAATAATTTTTAATACTCGCATATATACACTTTAAATAACATATTTTTTACTTCTGTAATTGTCCGTTCCGTTAATCCGTTTTAAAAAGCGAAAAATAATCCGTCATAGAGTCTCTAATTTACATTGTGTTGCAGCAAGCATACAACGACCAGATTCCTTCAGCGCGGCAGTTGGAGCAAACGTTAAGTCTCCTTTCCCCTATCTCAGAAGTTAAAGGGACTGGTCGTTGCAGTGTTTCTGCAACACAGCACGGTTTCCAGTGAACGAGAAGGTTTTTCGCGCTAAATAAGATTTCTGAACTTTCTTTCACTAGCAATTAATAAATGGAATTTGTTTTTATGCATTCATATTTTTAAATTATGGGACCATACTGAAGCAAATCAATATAATGACAATTTAAAAAAAAGTGATTGCAGAATTACAAAATAAGAAAGAAAATATCTAGTAGAGGAGAAAACAAATGAAAGTAGACCCGCATTTACAAGCTAATTCTTAGCTTATATTGATAATGACGGCTTCTTCTTCAGTAATTTGTGAAACATATTAATAAGTCAGTATGTAGGATCGCTCCTTCCCCCCTGTGGATAGTATTTTAGTATAAACATATTTCTTTTATGAAATAAGTATATTTTATACTCTTGATAATTTCCACATAAAACTGTGTGATAGAGAACGCCACATTGAATTTGGGACTAGTTAGCAATGCTCAGGGGTGTAGCCACGAGGGGGGTCCACAGGGTTCGGACCTCCCAAAAATTTCGAAATTTGACTAACATTTATAGACTTTCTTAACGAACTATACTTGTTTAACAGAGAAACGATTGATGTAGGCTAAATATTTTATTTTACGCCTCATCATGTACTCTTCTTATAAAAATAATCGTTCTATCATTTTTTTCTAAAAATATAGATGACAGTAAGTAAGAATTACTTATCGTCTTTTCGGGTGCAGTATTAGACAGGTTCCATATTATGTAGACGTATTGGACTTCCCTCAAATACTTTGGACCCCTCCGAGTTAACATTTCTGGGTGTAGAACTGGCAGTGCTGTTTGTTTTGATGTTCTTTGATTTTCTTCTGTTATATGCTGATTCTTCATTTGGCGGGTTTCGAGGTTTCCTTTCCAGAACATCACATTGGTAAGCGTTGTTTCGCCTCATGTGGAAGTATATTGTGTTCATCGTGCATTGCGTAACAACCAAGACGGATGATTTGGAATGTAGTTTTTTCTTTTACTCGCATGTGTGTGTGTGTTGATGTATGAATATGTGACATTCGGAATTCATATACCAGTACCTCTTTTGTATCAGCTGGTTTCGTTTTTAATTATTAGGTTTAATTTTATTGTGTGTGCTTTAATTCTGTAAATAACCTACAAATTCTGAATGAAATGTATACCATACTTCTGTAAATAACTTACATAAAACATTGAGCAGCTTTCAACTGAGGACAAATTTGCAATTAAGGCTTAGACAAAACAAGCGAAGGGCAATTCAGGAGAGTGTTAAAAGAAATCCAGTTTAAATTTACAGGATATCATATGACAGTAGTGTTGTTTGCACCAGATACATTTCCTCAATTTATTTTAAATTTTCCTGGATAAACTGTAATAAAGTGTGTTCAATGTACATATTTTTTATAACACTAATCTCTGCTACGAACTCTCTTCAGTCAACGCTGAAGAGGAATTCGGATCACTGTCAGGGACTGAGTTTGCTATAATGAATCGTTCGCAGTAATCTAGAAAAAATAAATAGTGAATCTACAAAGCTTCTGAAATTAATATTAACTGTACCTATGGTGTCAGCAAAAGACGAAAAGGTTTTTTCCACATGAGAAAGAATTGACACTTTCAAGGAATTGAATGTCCCAAGAAAGGTTATCACCATTGGTTATGCTTTCCATCGAAAAAGACCTGACAATTAGAATACTAGAGTTCAACCAGTATGTATTAGACAGATTTGTTCCAATCAAAGAGAGAAGATTGAACTTACTAATTAAATAAGGTGATTAATCGGATACAATGTTCTGCATTTTTTAGTTTTTAAAAACAGAATTTTATTTAATTTAACATGTCACATAGCATTTGCATCTAAAGTTATGCTGATTAGTCAATGAGTCAACTTTATATCTTCTGTGTCTTATCGTTCGTACTGCAACACCCGAAAGCACAATCCATCGGCCGCCACTGCGTAAAACCATCACTCTGTACTTTATACCAATAATAATAATAATAATAATAATAATAATAATAATAATAATAATAATAATAATAATAATAATAATAATAATAATAATGTACTAGTAGAATTACAGCCTCGAACTGTGGTCTACAAAACGACTTTTAGCTGAATTATGTGTGGTGAGCACATCTACCCAACGAGACTTTTACTGGATTTCTAGGAAAACCGGATTGCTTTGAGTTTCGTGTAGTCGCCACATTGACCTAAACGCGATTGTTACTGAGTTTCTAGGCCTACCAGAATGATTTTAGTTGAATGGTGTATGAACAGCAAATTGATCACAATGCCGTTGTTACTGGATTAGTAAGCCTATCAGAGAGCTTTTAGTTGGGTGATGCGTTGTCAGCATATTGTTACTGGATATCTAGTCCTACTAGATTAGAGTGACCAACCGTCCCGTAAAAACGGGATTGTCCCGTTTTTTCACTACCATTCAAGGTTCCCGAAAAATGTTCCTGGGACGCCAAAATGTCCCGTATTTACGTACATTGGGTTCAAAAAAACTTTACAATCTAAAATTTCCTAGTTTATATTATTATTTCCTAAGCTATGTGATTATATTGGAATATATCTAATTACTGAGCAACGTCTAATTACTCATTACAAAGTTTGCGATATTGGATGTAGAGATGTTTTCCCTCCTAGGCCTCTCCCTCCAAGACTCCCACTCCACAGACGTCAGTGCAAGGGCTGAAAGTCACGTGAAAAAGAAACTGTTGTTACTCTGTTTCGGGCGATGGAAGACTGAGGCGCTGTCATCAGTACAATACAGTGCTTCCGTGATTTGACTAAGATGTAACATGCTGTCACTTACGAGAGGGGAACAAAAGTATAGACTATAAAAGTGAAAGTAAAAAGAAAACTAGTTGTAACTGAAATAATTTTTAAAACTAAGAAAAATTAAATAAATGGAGTTGAATCCGATGCTGAGAGTAGTTTGTTATAAACATAGGCGTAGCTAGAACTTCATATTTTAGCGTGTTCAAAGAAAACAAATTAGGTATTGTGCTTTTTAAATGCCTTTGTAGTTTTGTAATACAATCACTTGAATCTTTAACAGCACTAATGTTTTTATAGAAGTATAAAATCACTAAATGATAGCATTAAAATTTCTTGATATAGGTATTTGTATTCATAACGAGGAACTACATAATTTATACGGTTTACCCAAAATTGTTAGGTTCGTCAAGTCTAGGAGGCTTAAGTGGGCAGGTCATGTAGCTAGAATGGAAGAAAGGGGAAACACTTTCAAAGTCTTGACAGGAAGACCTAAGCGCAGATGGGAGGACAATATTAAGATGGATCTCCCAGAGATAGGAATACAAAGTAGAAACTGGATCCAATTAGCTAAGGATAGAAGGCAGTGGAGAGCTTTTGTGAACGCGGCATGGAACCTCCGGGTTCCATAGTCCATAGAGTTAGTTAATTAGGTAGGTATTTGTATGTAGTTAAAAAATTAAAGTGCAAAGAAATCACGCACATACAAAGATTTCATAAATGTTACAAACAAATACATCTAAATGCAATAAATCTGTAAGAAGAGACGTCTATCAAAACGCACAATGTTCTTAAATTCATCAATAACTTCCTCTACATCAATAGATGTAGCTCTTTCCTGATCTACAAACAAGAGCAGGGCTTCCAATCTATCCTTCGTTTGAGTTGCTCTTAATTTACTTTGAATAAGCTTGGAGAAAGCTCTCTCACATGTGCAGATTGTGACAGATATACAGAAGAAGCTCTGTATTACAGAGTGCATTGCAATAAATAAGCTATTTTCGTTCTCCAACTACTGAAACCAGTCTTTTATCGTAACACAAGAACTTCCCTTAGGTATGACCGATAGTAAATTTACATATGGACTTTGAAGTAACATGCTAACCTTCACGATCATTTGTAGGACTGGATGTAGCATTGTGAGACATAAGACGAACTCAAACGATCTGACTTGTTGTTTTAGTTCATTTCCTTTAGGTCTCACATCACCCTGATGACTGTTTTGAGACAGTGCTTTCTTCCAAAGCCAAAATAATCGCAGAATAGTTCCTTTTCACCGCAGAAACAGCTTCAGAACGGCAACTCATCTCGTTGTTGACAAAAACTTCAATGTTTCCAAATTTACACAAATTTTCTGGTATATACTTTTCACAACTGCATGCCTTGACAAACTACCTTTAATGAAAGAATAAAGAAATTCAATTGTTCCGAAAAAGTCTGAAACTAATTTATTTTCGGGTGGCGAGCTACATGAGTCCAGAAGTACAAGATTCAAACAATCATCATAGCAGTGAACGTACATTACTGAACTTTTCTTTTCTTTACACTTTTGCATCCCAGATAGTATCCTAGAGATTGTTGAGGCTCCACCGAAGCTACTGAAAGAACATTGAACCAATCAACACCGAACTAGAGACTATTAGTGTTAACGTATTAAAAATGTTTGTAAATCTATAGAAGATAACTTACGAAGAACCATTAAATGCTCAACAGGTGACTGTTTATTGGCATTTAAAAAAAATCCAAAAAAACTACATATCTGTTCATGATGGCCACAACCACTGGTTTCATCAGCGATAATGCACACCTTTGTACCAAGTAAAGACATTTTCAACTTCCTCACAAGTACATTTTTTCAAACTGCGGATTATATCCTTTTGAATTTGTGTGCTTGAGTACCTGCAAT
The DNA here is from genome assembly GCF_964235325.1 of Thermobia domestica. Taxonomy (NCBI): domain Eukaryota; kingdom Metazoa; phylum Arthropoda; class Insecta; order Zygentoma; family Lepismatidae; genus Thermobia; species Thermobia domestica. Next base: position 125,758,136 of record NC_137469.1, on the reverse strand, counting down.
CTTTTGGCCCGTTAGTTATTTGTTCCTTCAAAACGGAGCAATGTTTGGAAATTAAATCAAATACATCTAGAAATAAGCCCCTGTCGTATGTTTCTCTGGGCAACCTCCTTTTGTAAAACAAAGAATTATGTTTGTTAGCCCCTCCTTGATTTCTCGATTTGCAATCTTGTTTGTTCTTGCTTTGAAATAAAAGCCTTCTTACACTCATCTAATTGGACGTCAATTGGTTTATTTTTATTGCAGTTTGACCGAGAACTGCGCTGGTGTCCTATAGATTTATCATGAAATAACATAAAAATATAGTGCATTGTCCAAATGTTTACTGGTAAGCTTTTAGTTGATTGTAAGAATGAAGGGGAAGGATTGTTGGCAGCAAATATGTTACTCTAAACAATGTTGTTATTGTTATACAAGTGTATTGTTTCCCTGTACTATATCAGTTTCTAATTTCGAGCGTTCAGGAAAGAAACGAATCAGTTTCAATATTTCCACAAATGAATCGCTGATTTCAGAAACGTTGTAAGTCAACCAACGATATGCCGAAAATGAGTTTACATGTAGCTTTGATTCTTAAAGGGTAGTTATACCGTTTGGTTGTGATATGTCAGAAGTCACGCTAATAGTTCGTTCAATATGGAAGTGCAACAAGTATCCCTGAGTTAAAAACGTCACAAATTATTGGCTTATGGCATTATTGACATTATTGACTTGTGACGTTTCTCAAATATAGGTAAGTTTACACCAATATTTAGGAAGAGAGGAGAAATTCGGAAATATAGTCAGCGAGTTCAATATTTCGAACAATCTGTATTTTTAATAATTTTGCCCTTGGCAAAGAACGATTCCGCTTATTTTTTTCTTTTATTGAAATAACTGTTTTTCATTTTCTTTAATAAAGCAAACCATCTGGGTGTGCCTGGGCACACCCGGCACACTCCGTTATAAATTCTGCTGGTGACAGACAAGGGCGCCGATTTCTCTGTAAATTTAGGGGTTCCATTGAGACGCACAAGGCATATATATGAGGGTTTTAAGACAAATTGCATTCAGATTATGCCAAATATTGTATATTCATATATACAATGCGAGAGCCCACATGAGCTTTGGGGGGCCCGGGCCTCCTTGGCCCACCCAGGATCGGCGCCATTGGTGACAGATTTTGTTGATTGATAGATGTTGATAAATGTTTCATATGTTTTTAGTAATTTTTTCAAAATTCCATTTTTTGTTAGTTGCTGATAGTTACTAGTTATTTAATTAATTCCACAACCTTTTCAATAGGTTTTAAAACGAAAAAAGTGAAATTTTGCCACTTTTGTGAGAGATAGGGAGAGAGAGAGAATGGAGAGGCAAAAACATATATTTAGGAAAGCAACCTATCCAAAAGTAAAAAGTTATCCCGTTTTTTCTAGTTGACGATTTGGTCCCCTATAAATTACTAGATGCTTATAGTTAAGTAATACGAGGCAGGCACGTAGCCATGGCGGGTGCGGGGGGTGCGCAACTTTCCTTTGAAACCAGAAATGAAAAAAAGAATGAAGTAAAGATGAAACAAAAAGAAACAAGAAAAAGAAGATTCAGCGTTAAAAATAAAAAGCTACAGAAAGCCTTTGTTAGTTACCCTTTCTTATTAGCCGAATTACTTGTAATGTATGGAAGCGAATGAACGGTACCGGTATATCCTGGAAAAGTCAGGCAATTTGAACTTTCTAGAAAAGTTACAGAATTCGCAGAGTTTCTGCTACAAGTCAGGGTAATTTCAAGCTTTCGAAAACATAGCGTCGTTTATAACAGTGTGGACATTTTTTTTTTTATCATATCTTCTTTGCAGTATCAAACGTATTATTTCATGAACATTTTTCTACTATTCCTTTAACTTGTCATTTGGAACAGACAGAGTTGACGGAATAATGAAAACAAAAAGTTATAAGTGGAAAGAAAGTTCTGTTAATATTTGATTCAACAGAGAGATATTGTAAAATATTTTACAAGACATTGTTCAATATGTATTTTTATAATAGTTGAGGTCATAATAGAAGGAAAATTGTTATGTTTGAATGAACAGAGGAAAGGAACATAGATATTGTAAAATGTCTTTTAATACTGTTTTATATTTTGTACTCGAAATTTCTTCATAATTTATTATTAAATAATAACATATCCTCATTTTATTGTTCTAACAAACCAATATATGTTACTAGTAAAATAGTTTAGATTGATCGAGCACCTGGTGTGATAGCTACAGTATTTCATGGGGGTCACGCTCCCGATTACGAAATCCTGGCTAAACGAACGAATATATATATGTTGCAAGTAAAATACTTTAGAATTATCGAATTCTGGTGCGATAACTACAATACTTCATGTCACAGACCCCCCTCCCAAATGGCTACGTGCCTGTATGAGGTCAGCACTGTTCTGAAAATAATTCTCTGTTTACATAGTAGTTGTTGCTTTTGTGTTGTATTTTTCTTGTTCGTTCCTTGTTACCATGAAATGGATTTGTTCTACTTAATCCTTCCAATTAAATTGTAAATTTTAAAGCTTTCAGGCCATCAGATTCCGATGAATATCGTTTATCTATTTAGTATTTCGTATCATTCGTTAACTAAATACATATATTTTCTCCTGTTAACAAACTTTATAAACACTTGAAGAAGAAGGTTCTTTGATAACGCAATATGACAAATAAAATGTAAAACATGAAAAAGGGAACAACAATAAGAACATTTTTACAAACACAGCCAGGGGCAGGCAGAAAGTGATACAAAACACACGCACAGCTCTTTGCATACAGAAAAGTTGGGAGGGAAATACTTATAGCCAGTGGCGTATTTACGATTTTCTTTCGGGGGGGGGGGGCTTTGCTAACTTTCGGGGAGGGCTTTGCCTAAAAATGTGAAAATTCTGCAAGATATTTCATATACTTTACTATAGTAAGTAAGATTTCGGGGGGGCTTAAGCCCGGAAGCCCCCCCTAAATACGCCACTGCTTATAGCCAAAACCAATACTTCACCTATTTTGAAGTACCTTCTGAAGCTCTAACCCTCAGGCGCCTGCAATGTTGCCAAACCTATTTTTAGAAGGAAACTATCTGTTTCTTCGAGTGTACGTGATAATCTAAAATATCGACATGATCACACACAGAAACTTGACTGGTGAGTATCAGTACAGATCCTTTGAATATATTGCGGCCCAGAGCATCACAAAACCTCCGCCATGTTTCACGGTTGGACAGAGATACTGCGGATTATACGTTTCTTTGTGTGCCCGCCAGCTATAGATGTGACCTATGGCTCGAAGGTGAATGATGACACATTCAATCGCATCACACATATTCAGTTAGCAGCAGCCAGCCATGTTGCATGTTTGTGGTACCGTGGTGTCGTGGTAAACGTTATGGTTCTTTATCAGCAGTTTCACCCGCGCAATCAGGTCTCATAAATCCATGTCAAGTAACTCGCGGGGGACTGTGTTTGTCAACAGACTTTGAGAGGTACTAATACCGTTACCACGTCACTTGTACCGTACTCGCACTATCAATCCACTTTAATGCTCGGCGACACCTGTCACTTAGGATTTTGTTTTGAGCACTGTTCTACCCGCCAATGTGGTTTTCTTCCTAAGTTTTATAGTATCGCATCACTTTGGACAATGCCCGTCTCGCACACCCAGTACACTTGCCAATTTTGTCATGATCACACCACATAACTTAGCCCTAATAATTTATTTTCTTTGTTAATCATTGAAATCGTCCATTTTACAGTATCACCATTGTTCTATGTTTCTGACGCAGTACTGAGCTCATCCTAATGCACCACCACCAACATCACGGCGATGAAGTTGCTACCTAATTGTTGTGAACCCAGATATCTGACGTGTTTCTACAAAATTAATAAGTATTTGTGTTTCGCAGACATTTTATGGCAGTTCACGTTGCCATATTCGATTGGTTTGTTGTAAATATTCCATCTTTCCTTTAAGTATACAATATCTTGAACAAGAGTATCCAAATTACTTGGTTATCAAAGATCGTTTAGAGCTACTAAATAATTTTTGGGACGATAGCATTTGTCTTAATTTCTGTTTCTTATTTTATTGTTGCTAATAACATTGGTATCTCAATTTTGTATTTCCTTAGGTTTAATTCTTATATATGATCTTAATTTGTGACTAGCAATTTTGTTATTTCATTGCATTGTTCTCCTTACTCTTTTATATTGTCTCTCTATCGTGGACAATACCCAAAATACATATTCCTCCGTTAGGTTTCATTCTATCTTGCTATATCCTCATAATATCCTCATATGGGGGCACGGTGGCTCAGTGGTAGAGTACCTCTGGTGCTTGAGGCCCTTGGTTCGATTCCCGGCCAAGTAAGTTTGTAGTGGACAAAATCGTGTCTGTGACTTTTCCTGCGGTACTCCTGTTCCCTACCACATTATCATCCACCAATTCTTCCATCTTCATTACTTAAGAGGCCTTATCACTGCGAAATTAAAATACCGCTAATTTTACAGTAATTATTATATATCTTCAACTAGATAAGAGATAATCAAAAAGTGGAACGAGAGCTTCGTAGACAATATTATTTTGCATGAAATACCGTTATCACGACTCACTTATCTCCTTTGGATTTCCAGCCATTTAGAAAATCGGCATTTATTTTTAAATGGCTGCCAACGGAAATGTACTAGGTGACTTCTGATAACGATACCTCATGCAAAATAATAGTGTCTAAAGCGATCTTGTTCGACATTTTGATTATCTTTTATCTATTTGAAGATATCACATAATTACTGTAAAATTAGCGGCATTTTAAATTAGCAGTGATAAGGCATCTTAACTAAATCATGCTTATCACTTAGCGTAATGGGCATAAACGTGGAACGTTAAACGGAGGAAGTTCATTTCATTTCATGATATGCTTTACGTCCTTCCTCTTAACAAATTACCACCCTCTACTGTAAATCTTAGGAGTGATTTCTTCAAGTATTTTGGGTTAAGATATTTCATACTATTAAAGGTTAAAGCCTCTTTTAGTAGAGAAAGGTACTTGTTCATGCCATATTTGTGAAATAAGTCAACTACAGTTACTCATTATACATATATGGCGTAGTATTATGTTAGAATTGAACATATATCTCCATTATTACATTCTTTACTTCAGTTTTTACTCACGAGTATTGTGGGTTAACTTCAGAATAAAGAAACGTATCACTTTTCCATATCTTTATCTGAGTAGTCATCACACGTACCTACGTTACGTAAATGAGAAGAACCTGCATTTAAAAAGATAACCTAAGAACATAATTTATCAGAATATGTATAACTTAATTACTATGTATGTTTAGTTACTACCTACTATGATCATTATGGTATAGTATTATGTTGAACCGATAATAAATGCGCCATTTCCAAATATAAATGATATAAATGAGAACTACAAAATGTGGCCAATCAAAATGTCATTTGCAACCCTTGTCATCGCTGGAACAGCAATTGGATTCAGTGGAGAAAGCAGTCTGAAGATAGCGATATGAAAATGTTTCCAATTGCACATTGCACTGCACGATTATCAGGAAAGGTCTTCCTTTCGTGAAAAGTGTTCAATATATAGGAAGAGATGCTAGTCAGTGGAAGAATTGTCAAGGGGAATACTATGGGGAAGAACAGTTCGTATTGTATGTAATGGAATATAGGGATGCGCACGAGACGAGTCGAGACAGAATTCTCCTGACAAAATTTGAGTCGAGACACAGCTCTTCCAATAGAAAAATATACATTTTTCAAGTCGAGACATCACTTTTACAGCACATTTTGTGGACGAGATAGCCACAAATCTTGTCTCGTGCGCATCTCTAATGGAGTATCTACGTTTGTTCGTGATTCGTCTTGAGAACCATGTAGAAGAACGGTGCAAAGAAAACCATGCAGTTAAACATTTCTGGATGCTTGCACACAAAGTTGCGGTGCATTTCTTAGAGTTCAGTACATCAAAGATCTATAGTGATAGCTTCGTCTTGGCGGAGAAAGATACGACAGAACAATTCCACCATTAATCACCGTACCAACAGATGGTTTTGGAAACCGTGCCTAAGTTTCTTCAAGATCCAATTATTGTCCTAGTAGTTTGCGATTGCTGTAACAAATTGATGTTTCATCAAAAGTGACAAGTAATGCAGGAAATTCTTCCGGTTATTCCTTAAGCATAAAGAACTGTATACCAGCAGACGGTGATTCATGTTGACCGGTATTAACTAACGTGGAACCCATGAGTCCAATTTTTTCATGTAAACAATTGCATAGAGCCCTCAAACGATAATAGTGAGGTATATGCCTTACTCGTCAGCAATAAGGGGGACCGCGGTGGTTCAGTGGTAGAGCGTTCACCTCTGGTGCATGGGGTCCCTGGTTCGATCCCAGCTCGCGACAAGCGAACTTTATGGTGGACAAAAACCGTGTGGGTGGGCTTCCTCGGGGTTCTCCCGTTTCCTCCCACTTTCTTCATTCCACCATTTCATTCATTCCTCATCATCACCATCTCCTTTAGCCTAGTCAGCATAACAGTGGGACATAAAACTCAAAGATTTCATTTCGCTTTTTTCGTCGTCAATAGGACAAACAGTGTTTTGAGGGTCCGCTTTCACATTGTTCCTGAAGAGCGCCTCCAAACATGACATTAGTCGGTGCTTACAATTTTCATTTTTCGATGCTGTGTCACCGGAATGAAGTATAATAAACTAAAAGCCCATGGTGCATTTTCTGAACTTATGGCCCAAATGCACTGTTAGTGTGTTTCGCGGCTCACTGTGTAGACTATCTGAGTTTCCATTAATAAAGAAAAATCATTTGTCATGGTGAACTTTCATATAACCCTGCTTAACAAAGCATTGCCTCTTGGCTGTCTGGTGATTTCATTCTGTTTGCTGGACTTGTAGTATTTCAAATGTTCGACGCGTGATTTTAATCCATTCCTGTGTTGTATCACTGCGTTGAGTTTTCCACCAAACGTCCAAATGTATACTTTATTCGCACCGACCTAATACTTAGCTTATAATGAAGTATAAACACACCTGAAAAGTTGCCTGACGATGTGAACAAAACGACACAGATAACATCAAATTCCTTTATAGTACATATTATGAGTGAGAGATGTCATTCTTTACTTTAATCGTATTCATATTTTAACTAATAATCTTACCTGTATAAAGAATTGGTGCTTTCGTGGAGGATACTACAGGGTTAATTCTTTGCCAATTTTCAATTGTCCACCCTTTACAGCCATTATTGTCACCCGTACAGAATATAGCAGTTGTCCTATCATCTGTGATAAGTTAGAAAATAAAAAGAGATGCTGTAATTATATCGAATACTGATAACTTTTAAAATAGCTGCTACATGATAATAAAAATTATGCATGTTTCTAGCATATTGTTTATTGTAATCTTTAAGCAAAGCATTATAATTTTAAAGTCAGCATTCAGTACTTGATATTAAATATGCTTGAGTGCTTATGTAAGTGAATATGTGTATATTCCTGACAGTCTTTGAACAAAATATAAATTTTGGCTCATGTATTCACAGAAGGTAACAATGTTTGAAACAGATTTTTCTGATTAAATACATTAATCATTATCTCATAATCTTCTGTTATTATGTGCTATTACTTTCTAACTAAGCATAATCCTATGTCCCAATACGAAAACGACTTACAAGTAGTAGTGTGTGGGACATTGTGATTGTGTTGGGATTATGTGCGTCATGGGTAGGAACATTGCATTAATAGAATTGTGTATGTTGCGTTTAGAAACATGTGTGTGAATGACGAAAGAAATCAAATAACAGTAGATATACTGTATTATGCTTCTTAACAATGTAGAGTTTTGATGTGCGGTATATATATATATATATATATATATATATATATATATATATATATATATATATATATAATCAATAAAGTAGTTCACAAATAATCATTAAAATAATATTTCAATATCACGAATATTGTGAGGAAATTATTATTAGAAACTCTTATAGATTAAGAATAATTGTATAAATTTAAATGTTATAGCGTCCACAAACCATCATTTTATGATATATATGTAAGAATACTAAAACACAAACATCAGTAAAGCTTGCCGCAATCATGCAGCGGATATATCAGTATATACACAATCAAACGTGCATATGTAAGACTCTTAGCTTACAAGAATCTCTCAGTACGTTAGTCGTACTAAGCAACACGTGTAGGTACAAGGTTTCCTGGCAGAAAAGAAAAATCAACCTAGCAGAGAGATAAACCAGAACTTATCTGGTCGCTGCTTGAGTCCATTTTCTAGCAGAATAACGCGAACCCCATTGTGCTTTACTCGATAACCACCTCGATTCTCTGCTATTAAATCAATACACCTAGTTTTATCAAGTAGGCTATTTTGGGATATGTTGGTTTGACACTTGATCGCCATCGCGCTCAACCAGCAACCATCACTGAGGTACCATATTAACAAACATAACAGGAACGAAATATATATTATGCCATTTTACAAAATATATAAATGTACGTTGAACTTTACTTATTAACTTAAATTCCCATTCAATTTTCATTATCTTAGATTACTCTGAAATCTTTTAAAACAATTCATCACTGTAGCAGTAATACAAAAGGCAAACAGTTCACGTAAGTGAAGTTTGCAGAACTTAACAGCAGAGACTCCTGATTCATTGTGATGCTACGTAATTAATCTTAACTTTGCGAGGACTCAAAAGGTATTAAGAAGTAAATACGTTCTTACCTGAATTCCATGAATGATCTTCTTCAGCGTTCAAAAAATCATACACATCTGTCAATCGATAAATGGTAGTCACGTCAAAGACATCTGCAATTAACAAAAATAAAACGCCTAGCTGATAGTTCGATATTTTGTATTCAATGTGATTTGAAAAAGCGCATATATAGTGTGATCTTGAAATGTGTTAGTTATTTGATCTATTTCATGAATTACTACCATCATAAGATATTGCTCTTTGCTTTTATGTGAAAACAATCAAGTACAATATAAATTACTTCGTTATGTTTTAGACGACGTAATGAATCAATATCACTGCATACTACAACAGTCAATGTTCTTTAAAATTTTCATACGATTTTTGGATAGTGTACAGTCAATACCGTGGTAGAATACTGCTCTGATATTACGGTAACCTCTTTCGATTCAAATCCATGCAAATCTCTCATGAACAGCATTTTCACGATTTTCTTGTGGCTCTGCAAACATCTTATCATATTATATGCTTGCAGATTTTTCTAGAACTTCATTAAGAAACATAGCCTACAGGTATTCCTTCGAGAAAAATATTATGTTTGTTTCCTGGAATATTTTACAAATTATTCTAACATTGCTAGATTCGAACAAACCACATTTTGAGGCTGGTCCACAAGTTCCAGTATATAGAAGAAGGGGTCCTGATTCATAAAGATGTAGGTCATATGCTTAAGCTAGAAATTTGAAATTTTATGATTAATGGTGTGAGTAACACTAAGCAAAAATTTTAGAAAATTTGACATAGTAGAAGAAGGATTTTGTTAAGATTATAAATATAATAATGCGTCCATATATCGAAATCAATTAAAATTAGGCATATGAAATATATTATTTTGAATATTCTTTTAAAATAGTTGGCCAATCGCTTGTTTCAGTAGTTTTAATGATTGACTTAGAGGGAAAGTTACGAGGTGGAAACAAAACGGGGAGTTAGAATTATTATACTGTACAGTGGGATACAGAAATCAGATAATAAATGGGAAACAGTAAAACAGACAAATTATAACACTATGTAAAAGATATAAGACATAGTATATAACAATTGTATAAGATAATAATTATTGTACAAAATGACGTAATGATAAGTTGCATTGATGTCTAGGATCTGAGTGATCTTGTCGTTTCTTCCGTTAGATGGCAGCAGATACGACTTCTGTTACGGGAGTTTAACTATTTCATTGGTGTTCTTGTATTAGTTGTTGTGGAATAAGGGTATAAGTTAGATCTCGATAATCAACAATCAGCACAGTGACAATACAATTTGTGGTTTATTTTGTTTACTGCGTGGAGCAAGAATACATAGGGAGTTGCCATATAGAATAAAACTTTGTTGGTATTATCCCTAGTGGTACGGATTGAGAGTATTAAACGATAACGTTCAGTAGTGAACATTCAGTGGAATTAGTATTACTCTCTGGGAACAACCACAGAACAACACAAGAAGCTGTTAATGAGTTTATTGTCGCCATCCGGACATTCCAAAAATATACAAAGTGTAGGGATATTATTGTCTAAAATGAAGACAACTTTCAGTATATTTATCGGTAAATGGAATGGTCGTTCCAACTCCGCTTCAGAAGAACAAAATTTATATAAGTATTTTCAATACAGACTTAAAATGCCTTGCGAAGATGCATTTTGTGACTCGCGAAAATAGTATCAGTGAAGAATATGTTCCTAGAAATCTGAAAGCATCAAACTTTCATACTCCTACAAATTACAGCATGTTAAGCATTATCCACTGACGAGGGGAACATACTGTAACTGGATAACACAGCAGTTGCATGCTGTACCATCCTTCTTTCGGCATGTTCTGTTCAGTGAAGAATGCTTATTTCTTCAGGATGGTGACGCTCATACACAAATGGATACTGATGCTAAACTCAAAGTCAAAATCAAAATCTCGGTGAAGGTAAGCAAAAGCCTCGATACTCTCATCTGGTTGATCACCTGCGATTCGCCTGAAGCTAGAGACGTTTTATAACAATCAAAAGCTATGCGCACATGCCTATACACCTTTCGGAGAGGGTTAGAAATGTTTCTTCTCTTTCTTGTGGTTTGGGTGAAAGAGAATTTATGTACTCTATATGTAGTGTATATTCCACAACTGCAATGATATTGTCATTCTCAGTTTGATTTAGTACAACTATCTGATTTGATGATTTGATATTTATAAACTTGAAATCAAATTTCCATCGTGTCTCTTATCAAAAACATAAACTGTCCTGTTATAAATAAAATAATTTATTTCAATCTACGTATATTTTGAACTCCTGATTCTACATCTTACTTATATCTCTTTTTATCTTCGTACATTACGCGAAAGATTTGCTTTAATTCAAACTTCTAAAGCAATATCTATCTTTCATTCCAAAATTAATTTATCCGTTTATTTTTTAAGTCTCCAGTAAAAAAAGTGTAGATATGGAGATTCAAAGAAATATATATTTAAATGTGGAAGATATTGCTGCAGAATCTGTTGAAAAGTATTTGCTAATAATTCTCAGCATCTTGTTATCTTGTACACTATCACGTGTACGTATATTCAATTCCCAAGCTCAGTGAAAGACTACATCTGCGTTCTTTAACAAGTCAATCGGATATATATAACAGAATTGATCTTTAGATCCATTGACGTTCCTATTTATTCAACATCTGTTTAGTACTCGGTATGACATGCCGGTCAACGCAATATAAAAATGTATCAGAGGTCGTTTTTACATTTTTCGAAATTATTTGCTACACTGCGTAGTTTTAACACGAACAATAAGTATCTTTGCAGGAATTATGATATCAAAACGTTATATGTTGCATCCTATTTTATCTTTAAACAATATTTACTCCCCTTCTTACAATTCTAAGACGATAATAAAAGTTACAATATTATGTAAGGAAAATATTAGGAATTACTATCTAAGCATTACAAATGACAAAATAGCCCTTGATATAACAAAGCTAATTGTATAACTAATATAAACTAGTTCCAAGTATGGCATTTTTAACTTTTTCTTATTTACTTGTCTTGCTACCGCTTTTATTTGTTCATGATCGAAGTTCCATATAGCATCATCTACCACTCCATAGGTTTAACACAATATTGATGTATGCTTACCTCCATAAATTATGGGCGACATATTGGTGACAAGAAATATCAGGACTATCCTCATAATTATGACCTAAAATGTATAAAAAGTAATTAAGAATTGAAATAGAAATTCTATACCATAGACGTCTACAAGCAACAATAACGTTTCACATATTTAACTTCGCTGAACAAATGTGCGAATTAAGTAAATTCATTAACCTTACATTGATATAAGTGGAATTGCAGGGCCGTATGTAGGTAAAGGTGGAACGGTTTTGATTGGGAGCTTGACAAGAATTATAAACCTTGTTTTGCACATATAGTCACTTATTTCATTGACAACGTTATACGAATTAGTATTTCCCTATTCCCAATACTGTAAGTGCGACTGTATGTTATTGCAATTACCTATATAAATCTAATGCTTTTGTTCTGAAATTCTTTCAATTAAATTTTGGAAATCATAATATTGAAGGATGATAATCTATTAGCAATTATTTTGCGGAAATTTCCAGTGATGACGTGGTACTATCTCAACACTTCACACTAAACTTAAATTTTAAAGAAAATGTATTTAAATTATAATGTAGAAAGTATATTATAATGTGTCTTACATCACTTCAAAGTTGTTTTTTCACTTCTAAATTCGAGCAGTTCATAATAGTTGATATAGTGATATCATTATAACTTTTTAAACCAACCCTTGTATTCACAAGAGATTTCTTGGAATTAGTGCTTAGCCAGTCGAAATTCGCAAAAGAGTGAAACCATGGAATTTTTCTACCCAGAAGGTGCCTCTCTTCTCAAAACATTTCAGCACCTCTCGTCGAACTGTATTCGGGAAGGTATTTGCTCGTTCCCTCACTCACACCTACGCAGTCTGCTGTACAAAGTATTAATATGTTCAATTATCAGTTATTGATTGATATTTAATGAACTATCCAGTGTCTGCATATTAGTCATTCAATTAACAGAAATATAACTTCTTTAATGGTGTTTAAGTGGCTAAATTGTTTAATAATAATGTGTAGTTTTATAGGAACTATATCCTAGTAACATCCGTATCAATCCGCTCTCTTTGTCTGCAGAAAAGCGTTGAGGCAAAAGAGGCGGGCAGTGCTTCTTAAGTACTCAAATTGAAGAGGAAGATATGCGTATTTCTTGCCAGAAAATACGCATCAACGCGTAATCAAAATGACAAAGTTTGTGCCTATATTTTATAAATTAGTGGTGGAAATTGTGCTACTATTTGAAAGTATCGTTTGACATGTAAAAGCTAGAATCGTTAATAATTGTTCCTTCCACCTTTTTTCTAGCCCGTGTGGTGTGAGAAAGAACAAAAAGGCGGCAACAGTGGATTGGGTGACATGTTGAAGTGGAGATAATTATACTTATTGTCTGACAGGACAACCCCTTCTCTAGGTTATGTAGTGATTATTATACCAGCAGTGATATATCAATTTTCACCAGTGTATTTAAAATTCGTTCTGGAAGAAATAACAGCAAAACGAGGTAGAAGCTAGTTTATTAATTTTATATATCTTCCTATTCTAAAGTATGGGCAAGTGATAAGCTCCCAAAGTATGAAAGCAGCAGGATGGTGAAGAAGTTTGGAACTTTGCACCATGGGACGATAGTTGGATTGTTTCTAGATTCTTAAATCATTGAATTTTAATTCCGTTTTTATTTAGGCGACGCGAATAGCGCGACGGTCTTTCGTTCAATTACGGGCCAACGAGAAAAAATACTTATATTATATATAACCAGTGTGTAAAATCTTAGTGATGTTGTGAATGTGAAATATTAATAATAAATCGATATCTTTCATATCATCTTATTTTTTGTATTCTATCAAGATCAGTGTTAAAAATCAATTCTATAATTCATATCCATAAGGTCATTAATAAGTATCGTAAGTGCTCTGTTGTTTATTTAGTATCGGAATGTATTCGTAATGTGCTCTGGATAAAAACATATTCCAGGTAAGGTTTGAATATGTTTATGTGCTTTCCATGTTTATTTATTTATTGTGTATACAAGGTAGTACTGTACGACTTTGCACTTGCTTTCCAGACAACCTTTGCATATTCGAGTTATTTATATTTAGAGTTGGTATATTATCCCCTGCGGCTATGGGAGACATGGTTGTTTTCCGAACCCAGGCTGTTGGAGACGATCAGACCACCATACATAATGTTCAGTTGTAATCGTATCGTGTGGCTCGTCATTGACGGTGGGACCCGAAGAAAAAACACAATCTATCCATATAACTCGATACAAAACCTTGCTACCGTCGTATTGGTTTGATTTTGTTTACAACGCTCCAGATAACCATTGAAAAGAAATAAATCCTTGAAGACTCATACAGGCACCCATGCAGAAAAATATGGAAAAACCACATTGTACGACCTACGCGCGAATTTATTATCAAACTCAAAATATATCCTCTTAAACATCCTGCCATAATTTGCAAGTTCTTCTGGAATGTATTCCTTTATCCACCCATTGTCGTGCTAATAGTGCAAGTGCACGTAAGAGTGCTATTGATCATTACACTTATTCATCAGACGAGCTATTTTAGGTTACATTTGGTGCTATGAAGTACTTTAAATAGTGTTATATAGTCAATATTAATAAAACAAATTTGACAAAAACACCAAATATATATTAATAACACTTGTGTAACGGTTTTGACAATATAACGTAGCCTTGATCACAGACATTGTGGAAACTGTTACATATTTGGTGCTTTTGTCAGATTTGTTTTATCAATAGTGTAGAAGTTCGCAAAGCTATAATGAACAAGATGTATGTTATTGAGTTGGTTAAATTTCATTTCATTTCTTTAAATATCAGGACAAGATACTGACAGTGCTCAACCTGAACATGAAAAAGGTAAAAGTCAATAAAGAAGAACCCATGAAGCAAAGGAATAAATTTAATAAGATGTCAAGTGAGGATTCTGTTATTTCCGAAGGAATACTCGTTCTAGCAACCAAATCCAACTATGAGTATAATTGAAATCAAATGGATAATTCCAATATTGCGTCAATGGAACTGAATATTTTATTCCCATTAATTGGAAATATTGTGCATTTTCATTTTCAGTGGTACAGAAATATTAAAGTTTATTTGTTTTGGTTTTGGTATGTGTAATGTCACAAAACACAATCTGCGAATGTTTTAATATTGTAAATTGCCTGAAAGATTTTATGTAAAAGTAAGCATTTTGCAATTCTAGTTTTTGTTATCACAAAAACATTTTATCGACAGCGTGATATAAGTGATGTAAATTCTGAAATGTTGACATGATGCTCATCTTTGAGAGGTGTTGGTTAACTAATATTTTTTCAGAGAAATCTCATACGCATGTATGGTGATTTCAACCGAATTTTGGGAGCCACGTGCTGATGTACAGACATCTTTGTTGTATAAATACATCAGACTATTTTGCCAGAGTTAGTTCAAGTGGGATATTCGAAGTCGGCGAGTTGAAATTGGAGATAGGATTGTGAGCGTATATAATGAACCGTACATAACGAATCTTAATTAGAGGCGGTAATGGAGACTTAAATGTAACATTTACAAAGTTACTGGAATATATTGATAGTGTACATCAGAGATAGCTGCACTTACCAAGTGGACTTCTGGATTGGGTCAACATCACCATCATTGTCAGATATGGATAAACCTATCTTTTTATTTCCTGAGAATTGCCATACACTTTAAAGTTACATAGCCAACATTCGCTTCACAAACATACACTTCAACACAGTAAGAATGAAGAAAAGTACATGTTAACTACTACTTTGAATAATGTTTAACATTTATACACCCGGTTCTGTTTTGCCGCTATCAAAACACTGGTGGAGTTCTCCAAAAGTACCTCAAAGTACATCAGTGGTGCGTTCATTTAACATTAGCAATGTATTCGAATTAGAATGCATCTTGAACTAATACAGACAATCTGGAAGTACTCTGAGTGCTCAATAATAACATCAGTTACATTCCATGCGCAAGTTTGAAGGAGTATCAGCTCAGGTTGACATGGAGGAGAACTGAGTTTCTCGATTCCCAATTTGTAGTGTGTAATTGGATTCTTAGGATCTGATGAAGAAACATAAAATATCACCCGTCCACCTATGATTGATGGATTTAATTACGTTGCTACACCTAGATTATTAAGTACTAATAATTTACGATGGCTAATGTAAGCAATTATCTTTGTATAAAGAAGACGACAGGCTCGTGCTAGTCGTCGCGGACGACGGAAACCAATAAAGAGTAGAAAATTACATTTACTTAGCTTTAAATCCATGTTGGAGTAACAGATATTCGAAGTTAGAAAGATAACAGGGTGCATATTTTTGGAACTCGTCATTTTTAACCACATAGTCAAAAATTAATCATGATAATGTATAGGTGACGAAAAGAAATTGTAAATAGTTTTTTTTTATTATCACGTAGGTTAATTATAAAAATTATTTATGTGGTAAGAAATTTATTTAAATTAATTTCATGTAGGTAATACGCAGCGTCATAGTGACGATAAAAGGAAGATAATTTCCTCTGGGCAGAACGTAATATGTAAAGAAGAAATACTATCAACTTTCCAAGACAAAAATGTAGACAGAGCATGACATAGTGGTAGATAAGCATAATGAACGAAGTGAAATTTACAAAGTTATGTATTTATGAAAAAAATCGAAAACTCATGTCTTTATGGCATGTAACTTGACATATAAAACAAATAAAGGTAATGTTAACATTTAAGAAAATATCGAATGCGGTAGGTTATGAAGGACAATTCATACCAACAATGTAATATGTGTTTAGGGCATGAAGAGAAATATGTTATTTGAATAGAACAAAACTATAAGTTTACTGCTAGAAATTTAAATAGGCCTATGTAGATTACAAAGGCATTTCTATTGATTTAGCATCTACAATAGTAAACATCTAAGTGCCGAAATTTAAGCTAATTAAGGGTATATGACTGTAGTTTTCGATTTGCTCGTAGCGAGTTGAGCCGCTCGGTGTCTCTACCAAAGCTCCAATAGGGTCAGATTAAAAGACGACTTTTCCTCTTGAAAACCGAAAGGTAAAACTCTGGAATCTAGTGACTTATTAACAGTTAATTGTCGCTTTAAGTTAAAATTTAAAATATTGTATATTTAACAATTAAGTTTAGAACAAATTTTCGTAAGATGAGTTTCCTACGTAGGCAAGAACTCAAATTTTCAGAATTTAAAAATTGCGTAGGGTCTGACTCCCATGAGAATTACATTTTTTTTAAAAAAATCATATTATTCTTCCGACAACGTTAGAAGAGGACGCCAAAGGCACCAAAGGGATTTATAGGGTAATAGCCTTGTTTGATTACTTGTGAAGGAGTAAATTTTTATTATGTAAAATCCTATTTACCTAGAAAAACGTATGTGGAATACCATAGGTCAAAATTGAATGTTACAGATTTCCTAGAAAATCGGTAAGAGGATAGTAAACATTTGATATATAAACATGAATTTGAATAGTTTGCAGGAAGTCGAACTAAGTTTAGATTGAATGATATATTTTCATATTAATATAAGAAAAGTACATAACAAAATCACGTTAATGCTTAGTTATAAAAGATGAATATTTAATAATTTTCGACAATTTAGCTTACTATTAATTTCATAGATATTAAGAAAATGTGAAGAAATGGATAACAACATATAGAAGTATAGGTATTAGACGGAACAACTACATAATTTATACAATTTTATAATATGGTAGACCAGGGTTTCTAGACCTGGAGGTCGCGTCCCATTAGGGGGTGGTGAGAGGGTTTCGTGGGGGTCGCGAAGATAAGCTTAAGAAATAAATATAATTAGAATCTAATACCGGAAAATATTTTTAATTATTGTTTTGTTTTGAGTTTTGTTCTGACAGGTATATTTTTATTTTAATACATACTTTTAAGAAGAACAAAAAATAGGTCTATTAACATTTTCATCACGTGCAGAGTTGTTTGAAAATCAATTTAAATGAAATAAGTACGATATAAAACTAATAAGAACTACATATTAAAATACCAGAAAAATGCAAATGCAACAAAACCTGCATATTGAAACACAATTAAAATTGAAAGCTAATGAGATACCTGAGCATGGTGTGATTTCACTAGTACGGCAATGTCAGTTCAATCTTCATGGTGCACATTATCAAATCATTTAAAATACTCAAAAACTTTTTTTTAACAACTGTCCAAGTTTTTTTAACCAAAATTAGAAATAACTTTTTTTATTGTATGATCCAAAATTAAGGGAGTCACGAAGTTTCAAAATTTTCAAACGGCATCCATTTTGAAACAGTATGACGATCGGATTCGATATTTGTAATATGAATGAACTGATCAAATTTGGTTTTAATCCATTCGCTTTTAGGGAAGTTGCTGTATTCACTAAATACAAGAAATGAATTCTACTATTATAGAAAATAGATGAACATCGTGAGATCTCCGCAACAGATATCTAAAAAAATCCAACACAAGCTTGTTACAAACCAGAAATTATAACGGGGTCGCTTGCAGGAGGACGGATAAAATGGGTGTCGTGATAGGAATTAGGTTGAGAACGACAGACGTAGACAAAAAATATATAGATTAATAATAATGAATTGAAAGCAACTTGATTATACAAGCAGAAGTAGCTACAAAGTTATTGTATCAAATAGCAGTCTATAAAATATAAAATTAAAAGAGAAAATAAATAAATAATAATGAAAATTTAAAAAAAAATATAATAGCCATTATAACGATAGAGTCAAACGTACAGTGCTAAGCACAGTTAATTATTCCCTAATCGACTAATAGATGTTAATTAGATACGGTTATGTTTTATAGTCGAACATTAAATATGGTCTCGTTCTTCGGTACCAAAGTTGGATAATATGGAAACGTGAATCTTAAAAAAGACTAAGGATATCCACATTAAGGGTTTCATAATAATTAACGAAAATAAAACACTTTTCTAATGCTGAGAATACTTTTCCTGAATAGATATAAAAAGTCAAGAATATACTAAGTTTTCGACGTAATATCATTTTACACTACAGCTGAGTTCTCTATTGTTTGACGGCCAACAAAGACGCAGGATTTTCGCTAATAATTTTGATTATGACATGTTTATATTCACAAATATTGACTTTAAATTTCCTACTGCATAGAACGGAAATGCATGATGGATTTCAAGTAGCTGACTATCGCTTTTGACATACGTAGTCACGATTACGGAGTTAAAACAATTATTGCGACTAGATCCAAATAGCAATTAGGATTTCTAAACAAGTTATTACGTATTACTAATATTTGATAGACGTATTAAGTAAATTTATATTACTAACGAGATTATTAAATTTACTTGTTCATTCATATATGAGCCGCTTCTTGTTAATGTATCAGCCGCAGTTAATGTATCAAAGACATTGACTTCGTATACACGAATCCAAAATTGCATTACCACCTGCAATTCTCCATTTCCTGCAGTAGCAGGAAAACCTCAAAAGCTCGGCGGTTGGATTGGTTCCGAATTCAAAAGGCGTTGGACTAAACCTGAATTTTCTAACAAATGTATCAGTGTGGCAAACTGCAAATAAGAGAATAAAACAAATTGTTACGAATGACAATTTTATTATCGTGACGGAGTTGGATGACATTAAAAGTAACAAAATGATCTTACTTAAATAGATAAAACAAGATGAATGGCAAGAAACATATATAAGAGGAAAGCATTTTTCTCCTTCCTCCATCAAAAATAGAATCTCATAAAAAAGAAAAAAAAGTTATATAATGTAAAGTTTTAATATAAAAGCCCCACTCAAATTTTTGAAAGTTGACACCCGAAAGACAAGAACAACTGAACCGAAGTGAACGAAATTTTGCACACATATTGCAGAGATAAAACGAGGGGATACGGGTTTCGTATTTTCCTGGAAAAAAGGTTGGGTGGGGCACGGGCCCCTCAAAACCTTTGATCACGAAGTATCAAAAGTGCTAGTAACAGTATGTCAGATGTGTGTAAAGGACATGAACAATTGCAACGAAACATGTATGGACAATACGCAAAAAATTAAAGTAATAGTCTTTTTTATTTTCTGCGCAAAAACGGTTTTATGGGCCGAAAGCTCCCACCGATAATTTTCAAAGTGAACACTTGAAAGAAAAGAAAAAGTTAAACCGAAATAATTGAAATTGTGCATAGATATTGTACACGTAATATGAGGGAATACGGGTTTAGTATTTTCCTGGGAAAAACGATTGGGTGGGGCACCGACCCCTCCGAACCTTTGATCACGAAATATCAAGTGCTAGTAACAGTAAGTCAGATGTGTGTAAAGAACACGAAGAATTGCAACGAAACTTTAAGTATGGACAATACGCAAAGAATAAACGAATACGTTTTTCATTTTCTGCGGAAAAACGGTTTTAGGGAGCAAAAGACCCCACCCCAAAATTTTGAAAGTTGACGCCCTAAAGGTAAGAACAAGTGAACCGAAGAAAATGAATTTTACACAAATATTGTAGACATAAAATGAGCGAATACGGGTTTCATATTTTCCTTCAAAAAAGGGTTGGGCGGGACACCGAGCGCTCCAAACCTTTGATCATGAAATATCAAAATTTCTAGTAACAGTATGTCAGATGTGTGTAAAGGACATGAAGAATTGCAATATAACTTTGAGTATGGATCAGATGCAAAAAATAAACGAATGCAGGATTTTTATGTCCTGCGGAAAAACGGTTTTAGGGGGCAAAAGCCACTCAACATTTTGAAAGTTGACGCCCGAAAGGTAAAAAGTGAACCAAAGTGAATGAAATTTTGCACAGATATTGCAAACATAAAGTGAGGATACGGGTTTAGTATTTTTCTGGAGAAAACAGTTTTGTGGGGCACGGACCATTCTAAACATTTTATCACGAAAAATCAAGTGGTAGTAACAGTATGTCAGATGTGTGTAAGGGACATGAAGAGTTGCAGCTAGTGCTCTCAAACGAGTTGGGTCGGGTTACATGTCGGGTCGGGTCAGTCGGGTCAGCTCGGGTCGGGCTGTCGGATCGGGTCATTCGGGTCGGGTTATCGGGTCGGGTCAGTCGGGTCAGCTCGGGTCGGGTTGTCTGGTCGGGTCAGTCGGGTCAGTTCACTTTGGTGAACTGAGTTTAGGTTGAGCTTAAACTCGGCTGGAGTCGAAAGTTGCTGTTTTTCACTAGTTGCATAATTAAAAAATAGCAATTTTTAATTTATTTTATAGAAACCATAAATCTATTTTGAACACTTGCAGCTAGTGTTTTATCGTAAATGCTTATTTTTGTACTTGTGTGTACTTTAATTTTTAAATGCGGTTTTTACCAATCGACTGTAATATTAATATCTACGCCAATATGGAGTCTGGATTTAGAACAAAACTAGAAGTTGTTCAAGCAAGGCCAAAAGAAAGATTGGATATGGACGACCAAGCCCAAGCAGGGCTGCGGTGGCTCAGTAGTAGAGAATTAATCTCTGTGCATGGTGTCCATAGTTCGATCCCAGCTTGTGCTAAGTAAGGTTTGTGGTGGAGAAACGCCGTGTAGTGGGTTTTCTCGGGGTTCTCATGTTTCCTCCCACTTTCTTCATTCCACCATTTCATTCATTTCTCATAGTCACCATATCCCTTAGCCTCGGTGCAGAATCGAGGGACCTTGAACTGAATATTTCATTTTATTTCACCAAGCCCAAGGACATCGATACAAGAACAAGATAAATATTGGATATGCAAGACGAATTGCATAGTAATCTTGCTCTTGGCATTGTTTTGGTGATCACCAAGTAGCGGTGAGCGTATTTTTTTGCTTTCCGTATAGTATGAAAGACCATAATCAAAATCGCAATTGGTCTTCATTTGTGCCGATGAGGCGAGCATTCTTGGCTCTTGTATAGCGTGAAAGATCACCAAGACTACGAAATGCAGGACCAAGCCTTGACTGTGCAAGAAAAAGAATAAGACGCAGTATTGATGTCCAAGACCCAGGGAGCGAAATGTTTGAATTTCATTTGTTGGGCTGAAAGTGATGAAATAAAATTAGTACTTTATAATTAAATATCATACTGTATTTTTAAATTTTAAATTACAAAATTCATACTATGTATCTTCTTACGTGCAACTATATATACTGTAAAATACGTTTTAATTACCGAGAAAGAAAAATCAAAGTGGCACGGGTCACGAAATCAAAAGAGTCTATTTTGGAATGAAAGTTGAAAGGTTGGAAAAAAATCACAGGTGTTCTCGTGTTTCCTCAACCCTTATCATTGTAGTTAAACGATTTCCTTTTGTCTCCGCCAAGAGCCTCTTGCTACTGCCTTCCTAGAAGACCCCCTGCCGTCCGAGCAGGTGAGAATACTGACCTTGAAGAAAAATTTCGTCACATAGAACTAAAGCAAGAAAAAATAAATTTCTCCCACTTTGGATATTGGTATCAGTTATAAAAAGAAATAAACAAACCTCAAAAGTGCCAAATATTCATTAAGATGCATATACAAATCCTCCGCTTGATCTAGCTAGTGGTTAACGTGTAAGACTTCGGTACACGTGGTCCGGGTTTAATTCCCAATGGGAGTGCATTTTGGCGTTCACCCAGTGTCGTGACCATAGTGCTCTCAAATGGGTCGGGTCGGGTCGGGTCAGCTCGGGCCGGGTTTTCGGGTCAGGTCAATCAGGTCGGATCACGGTTCGGGTCAGTCAATTCGGGTCAATTGAAGACCGACCCGACCCGACCCGTTGAGAGCACTAGTTGCAACGCAACTTTGTGTACGGACAAGATGAAAATAATAAATGAATACGGGCTTTTTATTTTCTGCGGAAAAAAGGTTTTAGGGGGCAAAAGCTCCCACCAAAAATTTTGAAAGTTGACGCCCGAAAGGCGAAAAGAAGTGAACGGAATTGAATGAAATTGTGCACAGATATTGTAGACGTAAAATGAGGGAATACAGGTTTCGTATTTACCTGGAAAAAAAGTTTGGGTAGGGTACGAATTCCTCCAAACCTTTGGTCACGAAATATCAGAAGTGCTAGTAACAGTATGTCAGTTGTGTGTAAAGGACATGAAAAATTGTAACGAAACTTTATGTATGAACAATAGGCAGAAAATAAGCGAATACGTTTGTTTGATTTTCGGAGAAAGATCCTATCCAAAATTTTGGAATTTGCCTCGGAAAGGCAAGAAGAAGTGGACCGAAATGAATTAAATATGTACATAACTTGTAGAGGTAAGATGAGGGAATACGTTTTTGGTATTTTCCTGAAAGGAAGAAAACTGTTGAGTGGGCCGAGGCGTTGAGTGGCGGGAGGAGTAGACCGACGAGAATGAAATTATATTTAGATATTGGATATGTAAAATATGGCCTTTCGTGTTTCACAATCGTACCTCCATCATATTTCTTCAAATTTGGCACTTGATGATTTATTTTCAGTTTGCTGTTGATCTGCCAAATTGAAGTAAAACGGATAGAGGCACTTGAGAAACACGAAAGGCCTTATTTTACATAGGTTCTATATAATATCTACACACAATTTCATTTGCTTTGGTCCACTCCTTCCTGCCCTATTACTGTAATTTTTACTTATTTTTCGGATTGGCTCTAGGCCCCAATACTGTTTTTCCGCAAAAATTAAACACGTTTAACTTATTATTTTGCATATCGTCCCTAAACGAAGTTGCGTTGCAATTATCCATATTATTTAGGAACTTCTGACGTATGCTTATTTGCACTTTTGATATTTCGTAATCAACGGTTTAGTAAGTCCGTGCCTCACTCAACCGCTTTTTTTGCAGGAAAATACGAAACCCAATTATCACATTTTACGTCTACAATATCTGTGCGCAATGTCATTCAATTCGGCGCACTTCTTCTTGCCTTTTGGGCCTCACATTTCAAAATTTTGGGTCGTTTTTTGCCCCTTACAGCTGTTTTTCCGTATTCGTTTATTTTTTTTGCGTATTGTCCCTACACAATGTGTCGTTCCAATTTTTCATGCCCTTTAAGCAATTATGACATATCGTTATTAGCACGTTTGATATTTCACGATCAAAGTTTTGGAGGTGTCTGAGTTCCACCTAAACGGTTTTCCTTTTTTCAGGAAAATAATAAACCCGTACTCCCTACGGTGGCGACGAAGAAAAGTCCGCGTGTAGAGAGTTAAATGGCTGTAGTCTTTTTAATTTGGCCAATCACTGCTGCTTTAATCGTGTATATTCGACAATAATAGCTTCGGATCATATAAAATGCACTTGCCACTTAATTTTATTACAAAATGACGCGTGTCTGTTTACTTTATTTAATATTTCTCCCATATTAACTTTCTAATAATCGGCGACAGTTTGCACTTAAATTCATACAATTATACACACTGATCTCAAGATTTTTTACTTCATGATGCAGAGGCAGGGGTACTCTTGACCCCCGGGGCTCACTTTATAAACAATTCGTCAGGAAAAATAACATGTAATAATAACTGCCTGCACATGACTGGTGGTACTTCGTGACGATCCCTTTGCGATTCTTCGCGACGAATCCATGGAGCGCGGACCAAAATGAAGTCCTCGCTGTTTCTTGGTGGTAACTTGAACACCCCGACTCTAGATATCTGTTTAAACCCGACGAACCATGCCGCCAATGGCACACTAGAGGTGATACTTTGGTACGGTTGTATATCAACGATCGACGTTTACCAGCATATAGGCCACTAGGTGTTGTCGATGTTTACAGTATGGGGTAATTAAACAGATCTTTCAGAAATAGAACATATTTAAAGTTTGTTAGCGGACACTGTAAGAAATTTACAATATAATTCTTCGCAATTGTGTTCATGTAACATACAAATTATAAAGAATAGCACCTACCATTCAAATGTAACCCATGTCCCCGTGTGCGTTTCATATGAAGTCTAATTCTGAGTGAGGAATAAAAACATTAAAGGGGATTGTGGTGTTTCATGCAGATAATAGTAATGAAAATCATTATTATTACTATTAGTATTAATGTTAATCAATGTGATTTCACCAAAATTAACAGAGAATTACGCACAAAATTCAAAGAAGCTATGGACAATACGTTCAACGATCCCATACCAGAATTCGAAACAACGATCTTCTGATTTAGAATACCATGCATTACTGATTGCATCACGCAATATCTGACTGAGATTCTTATAATTTGTTACATCGTATTACTTATTTTAAAGTCCGGAATAGATCTAAACGTTGAAGATAAAGAGAGAACAAAAACGACAAAATCATTATAACATTACCTGAATTGTAAAATATTGTATTGAATAATAACAATAAAGTAAAACTGCGCATCGCTTCTTATGTTTGCTATTGATTTGTGAAAGAATTAAGGAGAAAAATGATAGAGTGCTAAACCAAAATGGAGGTTTATTTTTTTGATAATGTCTGCTTTTACATGACTGTAGCCTTTCGTTCAAGAATGTTACTTGCAAGCTATTCCAATGTGGTCTTCCTAGACACAGGTAAGGAGAATATACTTCTGTCCAGTAAATCTTGACAGAGATGCCATGGATTAGGGAAAAGGCGCTGAGATTCAAATCAAGGTATTTGCAGTTCTAATTAGTGCTATCAAATTTTTGTGACATTTGCGGTTTTCGGTTTTTGAAAAAAGCGGTTTTCTGAAAACCGAAAACCGCAAATGCAGTATCCCAAACCGAAACCGCAAATGCGGTTTTGGGAACCGCAACCGCAAAAGCAGTTTTCAAAACCGAAGCCCCAAATGCGGTTTTTCAAACCGACATTTCGGTTTTATGAAATTTCAGTTTTTCATAAACCGGTTTTCAGTTTTTCGAAAACCGATTTCGGCAGCATAGTTCTAACCTCCCCTATAGCTGGGATTTAAAGAACAGTTGAGAATGCTCCAAGAGCATTGCCAGAACGAACTTTAAAAGAAGGAGAGATGGAGCAGGAAGGATAACTGTCATTGTTCCTAGATGTAAAAGTAAATCTTATATATGCACCTTCTTCTCTTTCTTGCAAAAATTAGCAAAATATCTCTCTATGACTTACACTTCTCGATATATGGCTGCTTAAATATCTAGAAATTCGAACTTTTTTGGCCAATATCTGGGGAACGGTGTCAAGTTGGCCAGTAGACAGTTAATCAGTGGCCACCGGTTACTACTTGGTACCCAAATTTTTACTATCCTCTTAGGTATTGATCAATACCAATATGATCTCTGTGTGACCTACGGTTCCCGAGATGGCTCCTTAGATCTCCCGAAATCGGAACTACCTTTAAGCCAATATCACGGGAACGGTAAATAATAGA
Organism: Thermobia domestica; assembly: GCF_964235325.1. Lineage (NCBI taxonomy): Eukaryota > Metazoa > Arthropoda > Insecta > Zygentoma > Lepismatidae > Thermobia > Thermobia domestica. The sequence goes on along the minus strand of NC_137469.1, from coordinate 125,731,865 downwards.
GAGATGATATTGGTGTTAGTCAATACCTAAGAGGATGGTAAACATTTTGGTACAAATATTAATTGGTGGCCATTAGCCATAACAGTGGCAAGTTGGACCTTGTACACTGGTTACTATTTGATACCAAAATATTTGCCATCCTTTTAGATATTGATCAACACCAATATGAATTCTCTATGACTTACGGTTCCCGAGATATGGCTCCTTAAATATCTGGAAATCGGCAATTTTTTGGCCAACATCTCGAGAACGGTAGGGGTGACGCTAAAAATTTAATAACTTTCTCTAATAGTTTTTGATGCAGGGTCCAAAATTGAAAAAAATCGCAAATAACTGACAGACGAACAGAAAGACCGACAAACGGACACACAGACGTACAGAAGTTAGTAGCAAACCTTTTAAGTTCATTGAACATGGTTTCGTCTATATAGTGATTGAAACCTGTGCACTCAGATCAAGTTAGAAATCTTCTGGAATATATTTTTTAGCCCTGAAACGGGCTGTTTTGATTATCCGAATAGTAGGGTGTCCAATGTCCCTTGGCATTAACAATCGCCTGGATCCTTCTAGGCATCACTTCAATGAGAGTCCGAAGGTAACGCTCACTCTCAGAAACTTCTTCCCAGGCATCATATATTAAATTCCATAATTGTTTTCGTGGTGGGTGACGGATTAGGCCAGTGTTCCTTCAGTATTCTTTTAAGTTCCTCACACACGTTCTTGATCGGGTCATGTCGCACCCCGTTGGAACCAATCTAGAACATGCAGATCGCCCTGTTTCGCCAACCAATTCTGAACTACCCGAGACATATGGACGGGTGAATGGCAGCATGACATTCCGCAGACCGTCTACCCGTTAGACGTCCCTCTACATGATGGAGTACTCCTAACCCCTTAGATATCAAGAAACCCCAGGATAACCCACAAACATAACACGTAGACATAATGTGTGGTCTTGCCTGGTTCCTTTTGGTCTACACACGACAACTGGTCATGCACGCATTCATCTATGAAGATCCTATCGTTTCAATTCCGATGCCTGTTCGTCTCTGCAAATTTAAGATGCAGTTGAATATGATCCTTTGAGAGGACTTCCTTACTTGCAGCATTACAAGCATGAAGACCCGCTGTCCTAAGCCGTCTTCTAGCAGCAGACCGTGAAACACTGAAGTTCGCTACCGCTGCCTGTCTGAGTAGCCGGGAGGTCGTATGTGGTCTCTGCTGTGCAACAGCAAAGGTACTCGTTTTTTAATTTCTGCGGAAAAACAATTTTAGGGGGCAAAAGTCTCCACCCAAAATTTTGAAAATTGAGGCCCGAAAGGAAAGAGGAAGTGAACTGAAGTGAATGAAATTGTGCACAGATATTGTAGACTTAAAATGAGAGAAAACGGTTTTCTTATTTTCCTAAAAAAAAGAAAACCATTTAGGTGGGACACAGAGCCCTACAAAACTTCGATCGTGCAATATGGAAAGTGCTAAAACAGTATGTCAGAAGTGCTTGAAGGAAATAAAGAATTGGAACGACACATTGTGTAGGGACAATACGCAAAAAATAAACGAATTCGTTTTTTTATTTTGTGCGGAAAAAGGGTTTTAGGGGCAAGAGAGAATACCCAAATTTTGAAATTTGATGCTCAAAAGAGAAAAGAAGTGCACCGAATTGAATGACACTTCGCACAGACATTTTAGACGTAAAATGAGATAATTGGGTTTCGTATTTTCCTGGAAAAAAGTGGTTGAGTTAGACACGGACCTTCTAAACCGTTGATTACGAAATATCTAAAGTATTCGTCAGAAGTTTCTAAAGAATATGGATAATTGCAACGAAATTTCGTATAGGGACAATTTGCAAAACATTATATGAAACGTGTGTTAATTTTTACGGAAAGATAGTGTTTGGGCCTAGGCCTCATCCGAAAAAAACTAAATATCACCGTAATAACTCAGGATGAAGTGGACTGAAGCAAACGAAATTGTGTGTAGATATTATATAGACCCTATGTAAAATAAGGCCTTTCGAGTTTCTCAAATGTCCCTATTCTTTTTGCTTCAAATTCGAAAGATGAGAAAACTGGAAATAAATCATCACGTGCTTTCCTTTATGCGCTAAAACATTGTAAGGATTAAAGGTGCTTCCTGAAATACTATAAAATACGCTATACTGTTTGTGCTTCTAGTTAATCTGCCAAATTTGAAGAAATCGGATAAAGATACGACACTTGTGAAACACGGAAGGCCATATTTTTCATATCTAATATCTAATTAAAATTTCATTTGCTTTCGTCCACTCATCCCGCTTATCAACGTTTCGGTCTACCCAACAGTTTTTTCTTTGAGTAAAATACGAAACGTATTCCATCATCTTACCTCTACAATATTTGTGCACATTTCATTCACTTCGGTCCACTTGTTGTTGTCTTTCCGAATCAAATATCAAAATTTTGTATGGGGGGCTTTTCCACCAAAAACCGTTTTCCCCCAAATATAAAAAGAATATTTGTTTATTTTTTGACTATTCTTCATACACAAAATTTCGTTGCAATTCTTCATGTCCTTTACAGACATCTGACGTACTGTTACTAGCACTTTTGACATTTCGTGATCAAATGCTTGGAGGAGTTCCTGCCCCACCCAACCCTTTTTTCCAGGAAAATACGAAACCCGTATTCCCTCATCTTATGTCTAAAATATCTGTGCACACTTTCATTGACTTCGGTTAACTTTTTTTGCCTTTCCGGCATCAAATTTCAAAATTTTCGGTGGGAGCTTTTGCTCCTTAAAACCGCTTTTCCCCAGAAAATAAAAAACCCGTATTCGTTTATTTTTTGCGTGTTGTTCATACACAATGTGTCGTAGCAATTCTTCATGTCCTTTACACATCTGACATACTGTTACTAGCACTTTTGATATTTCGTGATCAAATGTTTGGAAGGGTCCGTGCGCCACCTAACCATTTTTCCAGGAAAATACGAAACCCATATTCCCTCATTATATGTGTACAATATCTGCGCAAAATTTCATTCACTTCGGTTTACTTCTTCATATCTCTCGGCCGACAACTTTCAAAATTGGGGTGTTCTTTTAACCCTAAAACCGCTTTTTCATAGAAAATAAAAAAACTCGTATTCATTTATATTTTACGTTTTGTCCATACAAAATTTCTTTGCAATTGTTCATATCCTTAGCACACATTTGACATACTGATGCTAGCACTTTTGATTTCTCGTGATCAAAGGTTTGGAATGGTCTGTGGCCCACCCAATCGATTTCTCCAGGAAAATACGGAAAACGTATCTTCATTTTACGTCTACTATATCTATGCACAATTTCATTCACATCGGTTCATTTGTTCTTGTCTTTCGGACGTCAACATTCAAAATTTTGGGGTGGTTCTTTTGCCCCCTTAAACCATTTTTCGCAGAAAACAAAAAACAGTCCATTATTTTTTGCGTATTGTTCATACAAAAAGTTTCGTATCAATACTTCTTGTCGTTTATACACATCTGATATACTGTTACCAGCACTTTCGATTTTTCGTGATCAAAGGTTTCAAGGGGTCGGTGCCTCACCCAACCGATTTCTCCAGGAAAATACGAAACCTGTATCCTCATTTTACGTGAGCAATATCTGTGCATGATTTCATTCATTTCGGTTCACTTCTTGCCTTTTGGGCGTCAAATTTCAAAATATTGGGTGAGGGCTTTTGCCCCTTAAAATCGTTTTTCCGCAGAACACAAAAACCCGTAGTCGCTTATTTTTTTCGCGTATTGTCCATACACAAAGTTATTTGGCAATTCTTCATGTCCCTAACACACATCAGACATACTGTTACTAGCCCTTTTGATTTTTCGTGATCAAAGGTTTGAAGGGGTCCGTGCACCACCCAACCGTTTTGTCCAGAAAAGTATGAAACACGTGTCCTTATTTTACGTCTACAAAATCTATGCACAATTTCATTGACTTCGTTTTACTTCTTCTTCTCTGTCGCGCGTTAACTTTCAAAATTTTGGGGTGGGTTCTTTTGCCCCCTAAAACCGTTTTTCCGCAGAACATAAAAAACCGTATTCGCTTACTGTTTTTGTATTGACTATACACAAAGTTATGTTGCAATTCTTCATGTCCTTTACACAAATCTTACATACTGTTACTAACACTTTTGATATTTCGTGATGAAAGGTTTGGAGAGGTCCGTGCCCCACCCATAAGTTTTTTCCAGGAAAATACGAAACCCGTATTCCTCGTTTTGCGTCTACAACGTTTGTGAAGAATTTCATTTACTTCGGTTCACTTCTTTTTGCCTTTCGTTCGTGAAATTTCAAAACTTTGGTTTGGAGCCTTTGCCCCATAAAACCATTTTTTTACACAGAAAATAGAAAATAACGTATTCTTTTACTTTTATCGTTTTGTCCATACAGAAAGGTTCGTTGCAACTTCTCATGTCCTTTATACACATCTGACACTGTTATTAGTACTATTGATGTTTCGTAATCGAATGTTTAGAGGGTCCGTGTCGCACACAAGCGTTTTATCCATGAAAATACGAAACCCGTATTTTCTCATTTTACGTCTACAATATCTGTGCACAATTTCAGTCACTTCGCCTCACTTCTTCTTGACTTCCGTGAATCAAATTTCAAAATTTTAGGTGAGAGCTTCTGCTCTCTAAAACCGTTTTTCCGCACAAAATAAAAACCCGTGTTCATTTATTTTTCGCGTAAGGTCTATACACAAAGTTTCCTTGCAATTCTTCTTGTCCTTTACACGCATCTGACATACTGTTACTGGCACTTTTGATTATTCGTGATCAAATTTTTGGGAGGATGCGTGCCCCTCCTAACCGTTTTTTCCAGGAAGATACGAAACCCGTATTCGCTCATTTTATGTTTACAATATTTGTGTAAAATTCATTTTCTTCGGTTCACTTGTTCTTACCTTTTGGGCGTCAAATTTCAAAATTTTGTGGTTGGTTCTATTGCCCCCTAAAACCGTTTTTCGGCAGGAAATAAAAAACTGTATTCTTTTATTTTTTGCGTATAAAAAATACATACAAAAAAATTCGTTTCAATTGTTCTTGTTCTTTACACACATCTGACATACTCTTACTAGCATTTTTTTCGTAACCAAAGGTTTGGTGGGCGTCCTTCCCCACCCACCCATGTTTTCGAGGAAAATACAAAACCCGTATTCCCTGCTTTACGTCTACAATATCTGTGCACATTTTCATTCGCTTCGGTTCAATTCTTTTGCCTTTCGGGCGTCAAGCTTCAAAATTTTCGGTAGGTTATTGTGCCCCCTAAAACCGTTTTTGCCCAGAAAATAAAAAAAAACCAACAGGTATTCGTTTATTTTTTGCGTATTGTCAATTAAAAAGTTTCCTTGCAATTCTTCATGTCCTTTACACACATCTGACATACTGTTACTAGCACTTTTGATATATCGTGATGAGAGGTTTGGAGGGGCCCGTGCCCCACCCAACCGTTTTCTCCAGGAAAATACGAAATCCGTATTTTTATTTTACGTCTGCAAAATCTGTTCACAATTTCATTCATTTCGGTTTACTTGTTTTTGCCTTTCGGGTTTCAACTTTCAAAATTTTGGGTGGGGATTTTAGATTAAATCTTTACATAATATATATTTTTTTCTTTTTTATGAGATTCTTTTTTTATCGGGAAGGAGAGAAATGCTTTCCTCTGATATCTGTTTCTTGCCATTCTTCTTGTTTGTACTGCTTAAGTAAGAACTTGGCATCTAAATCCGTCGCGATGGCAAAATTGTTATTCTTAAGAATTTGTTTTATTTCTTATTTGCAGTGTGCCACTCTGATATATTTGTTACAAGATTGAGGTTTGGTCCAAAGCCTTTGGAATTCGCAACCAACCCAACCGCTGAACTTTGTGTGTTGCCTGCTATAGCTGGAAAATTAGAATTGCAGGTGGTAATGCACTCTTGGAGTCGTGTATACATATTTTCGTTAGTTGTACTTGTATAATTACTTATTTATTAATTTAAATTTCGTGTTTTCGTTTATAGATTTAACCCTTTCAGCACATACCCTCACAATTGTGAGTGGAGAACACACTAATTTTAAACGTTGTGATTTCCAATATATTCAACAGATGGCAATTCAGTACCTGACAGATTGTCATTCAGACACTCAGAAACGTGCTTGTACCTAATTTCTGTACTAAAATCCTTTGATTGGCATTTTTGACAACTGAAAGTAGCATTCGCAATTGTGAGGAAATCTGCTGGAAGGGTTAAGAACTAATAGGCTTATATTCACATCATAGCCGCACTTCAGTTTTATATTTTTAACGTATTTTAATGTATTTATGGATATATATATATATATATATATATATATATATATATATATATATATATATATATATATATATATATAGGGTGAATTTTAACTAAGGGAAAAGACTTGGAGGGAAGATAGTACATCCAAAACGAAGCAAAAATGTTCTAGTGAACGTGGGGAAAATTCCATCCCGTTGCGGAGTGACAGCGTATCGGAAGTGTAGGAACATGAACTTCAGAGGCCAATAGTTCAAAAACAATAGGCCCTAGGGAGTGCACTTAGAAACGTCACTAAGGAAGCCATACCTTCTCTATTGAAACTTGCATGTTTGGATACGCTGCAATACGTGCGCAAAAGATTCCCAAGAGGAACTGAGGGATTCCCGGCCATGCTGCGAAAGAAAGAAGTGCTCCACGTTGGTTAAACGAAAAGGGGTACATAGAGAACACGGAATTCGTTAGTGGTATAGCCCATATCCGAAGAAGCTGCAAGATGGTGGACGTTTGGAAACTATACTTTGTGAGGTTGCATAAGTACACCAAGTGAAGAACGGGAAACCGGAAGACACAGACAAAGAAAACATTAAAATATTCGATATATTTACAGCTTGATTTATTAGGGGTCAAGTTATTAATATTTGGTTAGTCATTCTCTTAAGAGGAAATACTTTATCTTGAAAGATTAACCTTGAAATAGATCTATTCAAAAATATTATTATTAACTAAGACATACTAAATATTTAAAGAGAGTATGTAACACTCCGCACTAACCTACTTGCTTTACAAAATGTGGCACGCTTATTTAAGAGTTAATAGAGAGTTACTCTACCGAGTTTCGTGTTTCTAACTTAAGGTGCTCCTTAGATGCTCTATTTTAGTATAACTTATGAATTCTCTTCTTGCCTTCTTTGTAAACAAAAACTTTAATCGAAGTGGCATGAACAAATCTTATTTGAAGGTAGATCGAGGTCATTTCGGAAGTATGTCATATCTAAGATCTATACCTGAAGCTTCTTTGAATGCTGAACATATTCATATCCAAATGTTATAAATAAACACTTGTAACGCAAACAGAAGTGTTCACTTTTCCATTATTTAAAACAAATATCACTTTTTCAACATAACTTTAGTATTTAAACTTCAGTCTCTAGCGTTCTGAACGCCCCATTTCTGTATTGATTTTATTATTCATTCAACACGTCAGAAACACTTTTCGATTTAATACAAAATTATAACCAGTGATAGTAGAAAAAATAATATTTTTGCTAGCCTAATTTCTAGCGACTAAATAACTGAATGAGATTTAACGCGATACATGAAAATATAAGGTTATACTATTTGCACCAACTGTACTACTATGTTAATTAAAGTATTTAATAACACACATACCTGCACGATTATCCTTAAGACTAAATACATTGTTGTTCTTGTTAAACTGCACAATGTACTTTGACTGGTGGTTTGACTCGTACTATTTCATTAGTCAATTTGGCAATAACGCACTGCATTCTGACTGCTAAACTGATAAAGTGACTGCAAAAACAAATGAACTACAGACAGAGGTCAGTCTTATTTATTAACGTTATCTGCATAAATCTTCTAGTTTACTTTCTGATCTTAATTTACAGTCTTTAGTTTTAGTGATTACGTAATATAATGTATACACACAAGCAAAAGTGCATTCACACTTCCATTTTTCGTATCCTGAAATTTTAGACAACCATCAATATTCTTATGGTTAGCTGGTTGAGAGCTATATAAGACGTTCTACAAGTGCAATAGTTTGCTATATGTCAGTGTAGAAAACAGCAAAAAAAAAAAAAAAAAAAAAGAATATCCATCCTTCTGCGACGAATAAAATATCGGGTAGAATGCACCTCTTAGTATCTACGGAGCGATTGATATCATGAGAAAGTCACAAGGGGATCATATTTAACCTTAGACATATCAAGGAAAAATCAATGGTGGTCAAATATTCATTTTATTTTACAGGTTACAATATTTTGTTAAATCTCAGAATCACGCAGAACTTTGTAAGCGGAAGCAAACAAACTTAACGTGAACACACTAAAGACGAATCGTTTACCAGCTATCAGTGGTCAAGGCGCTCAGCCAGTAATCTGAAGGTCCTTGAATCGGATTCGCAAAGAGCAAGTATTTTTTTTTACTTTAGAATTATAGTGGCGATTTCGAGAAACGGAAAATTTTTTCGAGAATCGGAAAACGAAAATTGCCGAGAAACGGAAACCGGATAATTTTCGTAAAACAAACTGAATTCATTTCATTTGTTAGTACTTCGAAACTATAGTATACTATGCATACGTATAGGAAGTCTTATGCATACGTATAGGAAGAACGGCTATGTTTATCTGTCTATCTATCCATACATTCGTCTGTCATCTGGCATCAGATAAGAGCGGTTAGAAATAGCGAGAAGCATAGTTTTGCAACACGAATAGATTTATCTAATCCATTTGACTTTTATTTGATCCAGAAGTTATAGAAGTCTATCGCTTTCTGCTACATTGTTTATCACCATAGAATACAAACGGTAATATATAGAAGGACTGTAGGGATGCGCACGAGACAAGATTTGTGTCTGTCTCGTCTCGAAAATGTGCTGTAAAAGTGATGTCTAGACTCGAAAAATGTATATTTTTCTATTAGAAGAGCCGTGTCTCGACTCGAATTTTGTCAGGAAAATCCTGTCTCGACTCGTTTCGTGCGCATCCCTAAAAGACGCAGTTTTTCAGAACCAATTCATTGTCCCAAGCATATATTCAATCTTCGCCCTTATTACACTTGCAGCTTAAGCTACGCATAAGTGTCGGAAGTCTTTAGAATGGCTTTCTCCGTCTGTCTGTCGACAAGTGTCACAGCAGAAAACAGTAACAGATATTGAGAAGTCTTTTTTTGCAGTGATTTAGAGCCCCTAAAATAGGTTCGATCTCACCCATTAACCTTGCATTCAAATCGTAAGTGGTTCAAATATCCTTTTTTGGTTTCAACTTTTATCGCTATAGAACGAGAAAATAATAGATACAGTGAGAGAAAAAATTATAGATGGCGTACTTAAAAAGATAAATTATCACTGTTCAACAAATTTTGATCGAAAGTATGTAAATTCTTTGAAATTGCGATTTTTACATTCATTTAAGCATAATATGAAAGGAAATGATAATAGAAGAATTTTCTTAGCTCAGGTGGTAAAAAAATGCCCTTGTACAACAGTATCCTGTATATATAGAAATGAATTAATATTTATAGAACATTAAAGCAAAATTCTTGTAAAAACCTACATTTCACTTTTTTTTATCTATTTCAATGTGATGTGATTTGCTGGGAGTTAAGAAGTATCCTAACCTATAGCTTTCTATACCCTTGTACTTCCTTTTTCAAAATTGCGCAAATACCAGTTTCACAGCGATACAGAAAATAAAGTAACCGTGGTCAAGTTAAACATTAACAATTCCGCAATAAAAATTAGTATTAGCATCAAAACATGAAAAATATGTACAAATACTTTTTTGTGCAAGAACTACACTGCAATGTAGACGAAAGTTTCAAGTGATCCCTTGTACAGGATTATGTTTATTTTATTTTGAGCGTCTTCGCTTGGCTTGCCTTTTGTAGGTTACATCTGGAGCATCACTTGCAATAGTCCAACAGTAGTCGGCAATATGTTAGAACTCCACTTTCCCTCACATCTCTTCTCCAACCCCGCCGTGGCCGGTCCTAAGCCCGTGCTGAGAAAGGAGGAGGGACCCCCGTGATTTGATCGCTCTCGAACTATTTGTCGGGAGCTGTTCCTACGCGGGGGAGATAGGGTGATACTGGTACCTAGGTCGCTGCCGGTAACTTAACTGCCATATGGCAGCGGGTGGCACGCGGTGTCAACAACCTACCGGGAGAGGTGAACTTTCGAGGAGCATCCTCTGAAATGGGCGAGTAACTCGTGCCATTGGATCTGGGAGAGTACGTGTGACAACATCACGTCCTCAGTGGGGTAGGTAGCTTCGGTTGCCGTACCTACTGGCGGGGGTGAGCCCTTGGGTATCCCCCGAAATGGGCAACTAAGCCGTGCCCTTGGGTCCGGGAGATAAGGCTGCGTGGTACCCCAACACGCTAAAAAAAGTGGGTAGTTGGTGTACCCTGGGTGGGCGGATCCAACGCCCAACCGGGAGGATGATGTAGGTACTGCCCTCAAAGAGAGTGTAATGCGTTCTCTTGGGTCCGGGATGGGATACCTAGTATCCTAACGCATACTCGTACCTCAGGAGCGCTGAGAAAGTGGGTCCCTCCTTCGTCCCAGTAGTGTGAGCTGGGTGCAGGAGCCACGACCCTACCAGGGGAGCCGCCGCTCCCAAATGGCCATTGTCTTTAAAGGTAGACAGTCTACATCAGCCATTGGGTCTGGTAATGTACGGTTCACCTCTCCCGTAAGAAGAGGGGTAGTTCCGTATTGTTTGGACGACCCTACCGAAGGAAGGGTGTGGGTGTCCCTTCTAATGGTGGCTTACACGTACCATTGGGATTCGGACAGGTAGCCTGGCTACAACGTGTACGTGGTACCTAAACATGTTAAAGATAGGTAGCCACGTATTGTTTGGGCGGGCCTACCAGGGGAGACACGGCTCCCAAATGACAATGTCTGCCTTGAGCAAACGGTCTACATCAGTCATTGGCTCTGGTAATGTGCGGTGTACCTCTACCGTAATTAGAGGAAGTCCCGTATTGTTCGGACGACCCTACCGGGGGGGAAGTTTTGGACTTCTGCCTGCAGGGGGACCAAACGGAGGTGGGGGAGGGGCCAATCCCAGGAATCTGGGTAATGGTTCTGATCTGCCAAAGGGAGGAAACTGTGCGATATTGGCCGGCACCAAAATCAAATGGTGACTCAACACGTACCATTGGGTCCGGGATGAGATACGGGAGTATCTCGATGTGTGCGTGGTACCTCTACACGACAAGGCGTCTGCCAGTTGAACGATAGAGGTAGGAAGAGCCGGGATTGAACAAGCCCCCTCGGGCATCGCCTGGGGCCCCAGAATTGGGTTGGACTCTGCCGGGCTGTGGTCATACTGTGGGATTCGGTAGCTCGTGGGAGCCAATCCCAGGAATCTGGGCAACGGTGAACACGGGCGGGAGGTGAGCTTGCCTTATAAAGCTCGGGCACCATGCCTGCAGAGCATGGCAGGACTGACTCGCTAGCAGTCTGCCTCAACCAGTAGGTTACTGGTAGGCACTCAGGACTTCGGTCTGGCCGCGCAGTGGGCGTATCCCACTCCCTCAGAGAATGGGGGTTACATCGCTTCGGCGAGTCAGAATTAGGGGACAAATTCTGACGGTGCACTGTGTGCACGAGGTTCAATAGCGTATATTGAGGAACTACGGGTGGGGTGCGATACATTTTAGCGGTACCCGTCCATTAAATAGACCGAACGGTCGCGGGCATGCTCCCCATGCATGCAATTAAGCGTGGCATAGTAGACCACTAGCTCCTAATATCTCTTCTCCATGGCTGCAATATCTTGATGGAAACGCTCACCATGTTCGTCACTTACTGCTCCACAATCTTCGGGAAAGAAGTCTAGATGTGAATGAAGAAAGTGGAGTTTCAGAAACATATTGCAACCAAGATTTTCGTAGCACAATAACAACTTTGCTACCAGTTGTTTGTAATTTGTTGCTCGGTGTCTTCCCAAGAACTGTGAACAAACACTCTTCAAGCTTTCCCACGCAGCTTTCTCCTCACCTTGGAGAATTTCGTCGAACTTGTTGTCTTTGAATAGTTGCCTAATCTCTGGCCCTATGAAAACACCCTTTTTCAACTTTGGCATCACTTAATCGAGGGAATGTCCTCTTAGGTACTTATAGGCCTCATCCTCTTGGTTCATGCTCTTAACAAAACTTTTCATAAGACCTAATTTAATATGTAGAGGGGGAAGCAAAATTCGGTTACGATCTATCAGTGGTTCATGCTGCACATTTTTCACTCAGGGCTGAAGAGTTTCTCTGGTACTCCAATCACTTTTGCGGTAATGAGATCCACGATCTCTACTGTCCCATTCACATATAAAGCAACAATACTTTGTATACCCTAACTGCATACCTAGCAACAGTGCTATTACTTTAAGGTCATCACAAATGAGCCACTGAAAATCGTAATATTTAATGGCTTGAAGTAAACGTTTCAAGTTTTCATAAGATTCCTTCATATGAACTGCGTAACCTACAGGAATTGAAGGAGGTTCATTTCCAATATGTAAAAGCACTGCCTTTAAACTCACCTTGGGCGAATCTATAAAGAGCCTCCACTCCGTAGGTTTGTAATTAATTTTAAGTGCCCTCATAAGACCATTTACATCTGTACATGCCACAAGTGTGTCTTCCATTGTAAAAAATGAAGTGAACATCTCCCTATTCCGATACACTGAAATATTTACTTTTTCCTGCAATAAATTCCATTGCTTTAAGCGTGACGCTAAAATTTAGGCTTTGCTTTTCGAGAGGTCCAAGTCTCTGATTAGATCACTTAGTTCCTCTTGAGTAAGTCTATGTGGTTCACATGGAGGTTCTTCCACAACAAAGGTAGGGTCCTTCGAAGTACTTGTTTCAGGAGCTTTAACTTCTTGATCATCATCAGAAAAAAGATCGTATTCTTTAGGTGGGTCAAGAACAGTTAGTCTTTCTCCATGTGGAACAGGGCGCATTGCAGAAGGAATGTTAGGATAGATCAAGGCCCGCTTCTTCTTCGTGGAAATTCCCTTCTTGACGGAAGGAACCATACAAAAATAACAGTCTCTGATGTGGTCGCTTGGCTCATTCCAAATAATGGGCACTGCCAAAGGCATTGAGCGCCCCTTCCCATTAATCCAATTTCTTAGTTTGCTGGCACAAGTGCTACACACAATGTGGGGTGCCCAAGATTTATCTTGGTCTCCAATTTTACAACCAAAGTAATATATTGATAGGCTTTTCTTATTAGTGGTGTTATAGTCTGCTTTTGTGAGGAAAATGTCACTTGCCCAGACACGTAGCAGAAGCTATCCGAACTGTTTACACAATTTCGCGGCATTTTTGTTTATTGAAATCCTCAAAATGTCACTTGAAATAGTTCCGACAACTATTTAAAAATATACATTCGAAATACCAGTATTTTTGCGTACTTGTAGTTGTATTTTTATGTCCTGCACTACATAAACGTCACACCGAAAACGCTGATAACTGCACTAAACCTGTCTTTTCTAACAATAGCAGAACACTACTGAGATAAGGAACACAATGAAACCAAGCGTTCATATAGTTTCTCCAGTGTTGCCGGATCAGTGTAACATTTTACCCCAAACGAAGCGAATATATTTATTTTTAAAGCGTTATTATTAGACATGCCTGTAAAACAAAAAGTAGAGCTAATATTCGAAAATAACTTTCAAATTCGTGATCAGCACCACAAAATCAATAAAAATTAGCTGATTTTGTTCAATTTACATTTTCGTTGTTGAACAGTGTTAGATGCGTAATTCCTGTAATTTTTGGACTTAAGGTACAGCAGACGTATAACTGAAGATGCATGTTTTATAATACTTACTGTATAAGTATTCCATCTATACGTACTTTCCGTATGAAACAATGTAAGCGGTCAGGATCTCACATACAAATGGACGTATATACCATGTAGCTAACGAAGGTAACAAGTATATGCATGTGATATACGAAGATGTCAGAATCCTGCAACGGCATGATGTAACATCTAAGGGCAGTACCTATGTAGCATACGGATAACGTATGCTCCGTCCAGATTTCTATGGTAAGCAAGAGGATACCGTATATTTGAACAATACACCGCTGTCCGGAGAACGAATTTTTCTCTGTCTAGCGAGAAGCGATTTATTGCAAACAATTTAGCGTTTTAAGACAACATATGACTATCCACAACATTCAATCAAAACCAGAAATTGTTTATATTGAATATTATTTCCGGTTTCAATACTGAATTACGATGTATTGAGATGTAGATTTTTGTAATCGATTCAGCTACCAAGAAATAGGTCTACCTTTTCCATTAATCCTCTATTCAGATCGGAAGTTGTTTAAAATAATTATTTTCGGTTTCAACATTGATATAGAAGAAAAATAGTAATAGATAGCCACAAGTGTTTTATTTTTCAATCGAATCGATGCAGCGTCTCAAGAGTATATAAGCTATATATCATCTCAACCCACAATATTATGGAAACTGAAAGTGGCTGAATTTACTAGTATATAAAGCAAAAACTTGAAGAAAGCGTGATGCGGTTTTTCACGATCGACTAAGCGTTCTAAGAGTAGGTTCTACCTTCTCCTTTGATCTCAATTCACACCAGAAGTGGTTAAAATTAACGATTACAAGTTTCAACATTTATCACCACAGAACAAAATTGGAAATAGATAGCGACAAGTGGTTCACCTACAATCGATTCAGGGTCTCAGAGGGAAATACCATTACGATCTGCAGCACTCCACAAGGGCAGAAATGGTTGAAGTTTATTACTATATTTGATTTTATAGGTAATACTAATCTCCATAGAGAAAATCGGTGAGAGATATCGAGATGCATTTTTTTAAATATCAATCCAGCATCCCATGAATAGATTCCGCCTTCTTCGTTAACACTTTATTTGAACCGAAAGTGTTCGCATTAACCACTTCCTGTTTTAACACTTGTCGCGATAAAAAAAAATGTAATAGATAGCGTCAAGCAATTTTCCGGAATCAATTCAGGGTTTTAAGAGAACATATCGTCATAACCAGCTTCTCTCTTTTATAACTGGAAATGCTTGAAATTTACTACTACTTTCTGTTCCAATACTTATATTCATAGAGCAAAAACTATAATATAGATCAAGAAGAAGTTTTCTCAAATCGAGTTAGCGTCCTAAGAATAGATTCCATCTCCTCCCTTAACCCTTTATCAAGTCGGAAGTGGTACAAAATAGCCATTCCTGCTTTCAATCTTTATCGCCACAGAACAAAAACGATAAGTGATAGCTAATAATGGGTTTTTGATACGGACTCAGCATCCGAGAAACAGATTCTATCTTTGATCGTATTAATCTATTCCAACCAGGAATTTTGAGTTGTGCTAGTTGTTGTACTGAAGTTTGAGTATTCAATTCGCATAGATTGCAAGTCTGCCGTAGTTTTACACTGTGAAACGAAACTCACTTGTTTCTCTACAAACACAGGAAGTAGAAAAAATATCACAACCAGGGGCGGATCGAGGGGGGCGATCGGGGAGATCGCCCCCCAGAAGAGGACACTTTCTTATTTTATATGTAAATAAAACCCATCCCAGAGTTTGGAGCTGTAAGTAGCAGTATTACAACACCCCCCAGAAGTCCGTCCTGGATCCGCCCCTGATCACAACTCCCGGTTTCAGTATTGATCACAATAGAGCAAGCGTGGTAGTAGTTAGCGAGAAGCATGAATTCAGTACCTTCGCAATAGACTATCTACAAGTTTTATCCTGTGGTGGAAATTTACTATCACTTCGAATTGCAAGCCATAGGGCAAAAATAATAAGAGACAACGAGATATGTTTATATAGCCTACATGAATCCAGGATTCGAAGATTGTCATCTCGATCGTAATCCCTCTATGTAAATCGGAAATAGTGAGAAACTACTATTTCCGGTTTCATAGTAAAGAAAAAAACGATAGCCAGAAGCAGTTTCTGATATCGATTCTTGCCACAATTATAGTTTCTATCTCTAAGTTTAATGCAACCGAAAGCGATAAATACTTACGGTACTATATCTCTGGTTACAATATCTTTTTTTCATAGAACGAGAGAGGTACTAGGAAGCGACAAACGTTTCTTTTAAATATACAATTTCATAATTCCAACAAAAAATTTCAAGCCCTGCCCACTGGTCTAGTGGCTAGCGCGTATTCCTTTGATTCACAAGGTCCCGAGTGGGAAAGCCCTGAACGTGTTATGGCGGTTCGGATTCCACTTTAAAATGTAGGTCCACGTCTTGTATAGTCCTGCTCGATACTCTAATTTATATCCCAAGGAACCGAGAACAAAGGTTTGTGCATCACAATGTTTCGTGCTGAGCTCGCACGCGTACGAGACTCTGTAAATTGTATGACCATATCAACTTTGGCCAATATCGGATGAGTTTAACGCGTTTTAATGAAATTTCTTGATTTTACAAAGTTCAAGTCCAAATATTCTGCGTAATATTTTTAGAAAAAAATACTGCTACCAGCTAGTCAGAGCATCAATGGGACTGTGTACTGTCAGCAGTTGAGCCATGTTCAAGAAAAAAACTTAAGACTCTGAAGCCAACACCTAGTAGAAGTAAATCTATATTTTCTTGATTCATAAAATCGATTGCATAAAAACCGCTTGTTGCTACCTGTTACAGTTTTCGTTCTTTGATAATACAAGTTGAAACCAGAGATGGTTAATTTGCACCATTTCCGATTTGAATAAAGGGTTGCGTAAGATACGGAGCCTACCGTTGGGACGTTTAATCGATTGCCAAAAAAACATATATTGATGTCATTTTATGATAATTGCTTAATGGAAATCAATGCTGAAACCTGAAGTACTAGAAAATTTGAACCACTCCCAGATTTGGTAAAATATAACGGATAGTCATAATATTTTGTCTTATGACACTACAATTGAAAAAAAAAATTCATTGCCTATCACCTGTTATCTGGCTAAAAATCTTGAAACTAAAAGTGTGTAAGAGTTATTAGAAGTTTTGGGATCTCTATTGGAATGCTGAGTTAATTGAAGTAAACGGCGTCTGGGTATAACTAGAACATAGCTGTCCGTAAGACTTTCAACGCTTATGCATAGCGCAGTTTGGAAGTCTAATAATGAAGATGTGAAATAAATAAATAAATACATTTTATTAATTTACAACACGCTGCGACTAGCTGTGATGTACGTGGCTTCTTTTTTTGATGAGATTCTTCTTGCAGTGACCTCTTAAACTAAATTTAACTACCGAGACTAAACATCTTTTATCTTCACAACGTTTGACTGTAATCACTATCTGAGTCTTTCTGATCTTTCAACCTCTGGCGTACCATGACTTCAAGGTCAGCTATGAAAGAGTGCACTCCATAGATAATTTCACTGCGCAGAAATCGGTACTTTCCCGTTAACTGACAAGGACAATAAATAGAACACACTACTATTGATAAACCAACAAGACGTATGATGTCATCATTTATCTTAACACGTGATACAGTCTCCAAAGACAAAGAAAGGAGCTATTCTTTCTCCTTTACCATTTTAAATAGAATGCACAATGATTTAATAAAAATATGTAGGCCTATACTGTTACACAGTGTTTGAGGTGAAAGAAAAGCAGAATCGGTATGTTTTATTATGATTTTGACTCGTCATACCGGCTATCTAAATGTTGAAATATAGTGAGGGTATGTTGCCTAAAAGATTTAATTTCTATTTACATAAAGAATGAAAAGCATTGGAGAGCTTCTCTTTAGTTACGGGGCATGGGCATGGAGAGACTTTCATTCCCCGGCAACAACTTTCTGAAAAAAAAAATGAAAAATATCCCGTTATGTTGTATTATAGAGAATTATACACGAAAATGCTTAAAAGTAGAGTTTTAATATTAACAATTTCCTGTGGGAAAACTTCCAGACTCCTACTCGACTGAGGGGCGTTCCAAACCCCCGCAACATCCGTCCCTCACAACCCCCTAAATCCGCTCAAAACTTGACATTTATATGCATTAAGGCAAGATGACATGCATACACATAAGGAAGAATCAATTCCATATGGCATATCAGAGTATAAACTAGATATACTTCTTTGAAGACACCTCATTTTAAAAACAAAAGGTAGGAAAACTATTACAAAAATGTTGGTGTTGTGAACTTAAAAATTATTTCTACATAAGAAATAAAATCTTTTTACATGTAAAGCTATTCGCAATTACAGTGTATAAAAATTGATTTATTAAAAGTATTTAGCATCCACTTTTCAGTGATGCTATGTCTTGATCACTTAAGAAACCAGAGGCGGTATGCCTTCATCACTGAAAAACCATTGGCTGTACAAGTATGACATACCAAAGCATACCGTATCACTTCGACGACTGCTGTTACAACTAGTAAAATGTATCAATTTGTTCATATGAGAGCTCTTCATTTAATTTCTTGGCTTATGCTGCAAAAAATTATAAAGGCTACTATTCCCCTATTCATGTTTGTCCCCTCCAAAAATAGCTTCTAGCTGCATCTATATACAGATTCCAGCGTTGTCGCAGTCACTGGAAGCAATGCTGAAACACCTGTTGTTGAAAGTCCCGGAGTTTCTTCATCGTGTTCTTCTGCATGACTTGGATGGAGTAAAATTGCTTTCTTTTTATCCCTAGAATTATCAAGCATGTATATGCTACATCTACTGCCAAAGTTGTCCGAGTTGTTTTTTTAAAATTGATTCTAATGAATTTAGTTGACCTAGTGAATATAAGTAAAAATTTTAAACTAAACTAATAACAGAAATCTTTGAAGTAGTACTTTTCATTTATTATGAATGATTACATACAGTATATATAACATTGTTTATGTTATTAAGGTTTATGGACTCTGCCGTCTGAATTTAGGTTTTGCCTTGGTGGTCTAGGTACGAATTTACATCTACTTTTAGAATATCATTTATCGGTTTAACATTAGAAGGGCTCAAACAAAAGGGCGAGGACAGAAAGGTCTGAGCCAAAATGGATCCATGACAAAAGAGTCCCAGTCATAAAGCCCTAGTCAAGAAAGTCCAGGGTCGAAAAGATCCTGGCTAAAAGGGCTATACGAAAAATGCGCCAGGGTCGAAACGACCTAGTGTCGAAAGAACCCGGTCAAAAAGGGCCCGGTTACAAAAGGGTCCAAGTCAAAAGTGGACAGTACTTGATTTGTGTAGAAAGAAGATACATGTTGTTCTGTATACAGGGTTAAGAAAAACTATTGCGACAGTCCAGTAGTAACGATATATGTGAAGGAGGAACACCAAATGTTGCAATTGGGTATTCATGTGAAAACTGCATTGAATGAGTCAATAGGAAATATCTAGGATTCTGCTATAAAGAATATTACATAATATTTCTTTTAAATGTAAAGGGGTGCGTTCCCTACATCAATTTAGGTTAGAACATTCCCACAATCGAGAATGTGAACACATTTTTGATCTATCGTCATTCGTTTACGAGATAGTGTATTGAACTTAAACTGCATTGAATGAGACGTGGACATCATCGCTGCCATCTTAGATTCCACCATATTGGATATGACAATGTTTTCTAATAAAAACTAGGTATGATTTGAACGTTAATTAAGGTTTGAATCTACCTACAAACGATAATTTAACTTTTTACCTATTGTCACTTTTTACCTATTGTCATTCTTTTACTAAGTAGTTCGACTATGTTTGACAGTTGTATGTAGTAGATAAAAGCATCGAGGGAGACCAGCAATAACGAGTTGGCTAGATGAAGAACAGCAAATGTTGCAAAAGTGCATGTACCAACTATCTAAAACACTTTCCTCCTAATTGTGACTACATTTGAGCAAGCTCATCAGAGCGCGCTGCTTTCTCGTGAAACTTATCATGAGCTAACTCATTTTGGAAAATGTGAGCATGAGTTTAGTTTATCTCAAAACATAGGTGAGTTTGAGCGTAAAGTACGATCAGTTTCATGCTCAACACTCAATATTGTTATATTCAAAAACTAATGCAATCATCCATTTGTATGTTTGCTGTTGTCCGATCTCTGAGAAGACACTTCAATTACTAATTTGTCATTAAACAAATTATGCAAGTTAGGGAGGTTAGAGCTAGAAGTAGCTCAAGGCGACTAGAAATCTAGAATTGTATCTATTTCAAGTTATATTTGTTTAGTTTTCGGAATTTATCATATTTTTAAAATATAAAAATCATCTCGGTATTTTAAAATATCAATTACCTTTTGAATTTCTCCAAGTAATATCACAATGTACGCACTAGAACAAGTTGTTTGATATTGTTTCTTTTGGTTTGTTCCCATTGCAAACTTGAAGCTTTTAGCGCCTTCTCTATTAAATTAGATTTTTATTTAGAAGAAATAAATTATGCATTTGTCGGATTTTAATTTTTTATTTTCGAGTGACGATAGAAGAGAAAAATGCATGCTGATTGAGATTTTAACTTATATAACGTAGCATCGCACCTAAATACCGAAAAATTGTTTTCCAGAAAACCCGTCTGTCCATTCGTGCATTTCGATGTATGTACATTTGCAATGTTTTATGACGTAACCGCACCAAATTTTAAACGTAAGCTTTTAATAAGATTTTCCGCAAGGGTTTTTTGAATTTTCATCCCACTGCTCAAAATAATGATAGTTTACTGAATGATGTAAATCAATCAATCAATCAATCTATCTATATCTATATCTATCTATCTATCTATCTATCTATATATATATATATATATATATATATATATATATATATATATATATATTAGGGTGGTCCTTAACCGACCCCCAAGCGACCTAAACATTTGAATGCATTTACAATGTATAGTATATGGCAAAAGTTTGTAATAAACTCTTGTAGCTTAAAAATGGCTGAGGGAAAGGAATCACATCTTGGATAGAGGTTGTAGAAGTAGATCCATACCTGATACTGAGTAGTGACCGAGATGAGTCATATGTTTACGTCCACCATCTTGGATTCGGGCACAAAATTTTAAATAGAAATGACCTCGTATGATATATCATTTTGAGGTAGCTTTTGACGACAAACAGACGTCTGCCTTTATTTTCCTCTTATCTCTGAACATGTAATAATTATCAACTATGGAAAATAAAAGCTCCGAAGTAATAAAACTTAATGTTCTGTTAGTTTATCTCTCTGTACGGGCTGCAGATTTATAAGACTGTTGAATAGTTTCCCTTATTTGAATTAAACCATAAAGTAAAGCAAGAAATGCACTTGCTCATCTACTTGAAAAGAAGATTTGAACTTTCAACGTGGGTTTAATATATTGAAAAAACATTGTGGTGGTGAATGATGTTGCAGAGAGAGGTGTGAAACTGATACAAGAATACGGGAACATTTTAACAAAGGACAAAAAAGAGAAACAATACATATTGCAGATAGTCAGTGAACACAGAAAAATGTATCCAGATGCTACAAAAATTGGCTTGATGATGCAGTAGAATTTGGCTAGTTATCCACAGCCTTCAGCTTTCTTTTATTATCATTTTAAACATTCATTATATTATTTATGTAATTTCATTTCATATAAATAATTTCAATATAGAGCGCTGGTGTGTATTTCGACGGGATGTAATTATATAACAACATATATAATTATTTCCTTGTTAAATGTATGTAATAGTTTATTAATATTCCAGTAACCTATAAAGGAAAAAAAACAATATTGAAAGATAATAAACTATTATTTCAAAGCTAAAAAGAATTCAATGACCAGAGATAAGTTGAAAATATAAGAAGATATGTTTTTATAATGAAATGTTACCCAAAAACGATGTCTGTAACGCCCCCTTCCACCTAGCCTCGTCTAATCGAATTCACATGGAGAGTTTACAACAAAAAAAATAATTAAACAAACTGTCAATATGAACTCAGATCACAAAGCCTGGCAGAGAGGGCTTGGGAGAGGAGAATCGAGCAGTTTCGCGTAATCAACTATGCTAGTATTAGCTGGAATTGCAGATCCAATATTTCTAGTTGGAAAAGGAACACACTAAACATAAACTTAAAGAACATGTACAACAGTGTTTCAAGTTTTAAGATAACAACTTTATTTCCAATATAAGGAGGTGTATATGAACTAAAACGTTTGAATAGCTTATATACACTCGTTTGAAATGTGCAATATACAACTATTCTATTAATAATTATCTGATGATTAAGTTGATTAAATCTCAAAAAAAATTCAATTAAAACTTTACTAGTTGATTCTTATCTTCTTTAAATTTAATTTCAATTATATTTCAAACAGTATCTCCAATCAATAATTACTAATTCTCTTCAAAACTTGACTTTAACAGTTAATAATCTCTCGACGACTTTTACGACCATTAACTACTCATTGATAAATTTCTTCAAACATGAATAATATTTCTGAACTAAAATCTTACAATATTTTTAGATCTTAATTAGTTAATTTATCAAATTAATAGCAGTCAAATTAATATCTGAATCAATATCTTAACTTTCAAGCTTATGACAACTTTCGAGAAAAAATTTATATATTTCTTTCGAGAAAATAATATCTAAATACGCTCTCCTTCTGACATATGGCTAACAGCTGAAAAAGAAATACTTAATTTAAACGAAATATCGGATCCGCAGGTGGTTTATATCTTGTTTCAACGATTAAGGTCAAAGTAGAAAGAATAATCGCCACAATTTCTGGGAGGAAAAATAACTACTGTTGGAAGGCAAAGGTTCGCGAAGTTTAAACCCTTTGGAAACAAACTATCAACGACCTCACAATCAACAGTTTTGACAAACACAATTACTATAAGTAAATATAATATTAACTCACCAGGTGTCGGAAAACTTAATGGTTTACCTATTTCCTTTTTTCCTCTCGTTTGGTATTTGGCCTCTTTGACTAACTGTTGACTATGCACGTACGCAATTCTTGCTCTGTGCCAGAAATTATACTATCACGTTGTTACAGGGAAGAAATTTCAGGACAAATCTTTAGGATTGCCAGAATAAAAAGGTAACCAAAATAGCAATCACTACGGACTCTACAAAGAAATGTCCTTCACTACAAAAATTCTCTCTCATTAATAAATTTCCTTCTTTTTTCAAAAAAAGAAATATTTCAGAGAGATTAATAAGTAATGAAACAGGACCAAAATGCACAATGAATTCACTCACCAAATAGAACTGAATAGAGCGAATTGAGGGTTCACTTTGCATGCACACTTTCCCTCTCTGACTCTGTAACAAGCACAAAAATAGGCTATTTCCTTGCCAACTTCTTTCACTAACACTGTGAACTTGTTCAACACATCGTGATATTTAACTTCGCTTAACTCGCAAAGAACAAATAGTAGCAAAAGATTTTCTGGCACGGAACTTAGACTTGCCCACGTATATTCACTCACAAACATGTCCTACTTAACACAAAGCAAAGCAAGAAAACGTAACCACCAAACAACTCCATCCTCTCTGAGCTAACGTAAGGAACAAGATAACGGGTCCCTGAGTCACCGAGCCAGGTAGAGTTGACGGGACAAGCCACGCCCACCGAACAAACACGCGCAAAACCTTTTTTTCCCTCAAGTTGTCATAGCATATAGTTTCTCAGTCAATTCCTCCTTACATTATTCCTATCAAACTTTTTATACATACTTTTTTTTTCCTATTTTTCTAAAATGAATACTTTTTACAAAAGAGAAAAAATCGTTTTTAAATACTGAAATTGAATTAATAATAGGAGTCTTAATAGACAATATATCGCTCAATGTACAATTTTCCTTCATGTAACCATCCATTCTTCTTCTTCCTAGATCCAGAAGGATGGTGCGTTACATCCGCCACGCCTTAGAATAAAAAAAATATACAAAACTATATTTTTTTTTCAGGAAATCTACAAAATAGAAAAACAAACTATTAGTCCAACAACATATTTACAAATATAATAAATTAAATACCTATACACAATTCTTTGAATGCAAATCATTAATTTAATAATTAAATCAACAAATTACTATTTACAATCTATTTACAAAGTTTAGAGATCTCTAGGTGCATTTAGTATTATCAAATTTTTCCTTATTCCATGGCCATGGTAAATAAATGCAAATAAATTAATAGATTAGCAATAGCAAAACTATATACAAATATACAAAATCAAATAACAATAATAAAAATATATGACTAATAGTTGTAAATATTCAATAATCCTTATCACAAATGAATTAATTTCATTTCTCTTCCATTTCTATTATTAATTCAAAACTCTAGGTTCTCTATATACTTTTATTTCCGAGACATGACTTCTACGGAAGGAATTTAAACTATTGTCTTCATCCGATACTAATACTGTACTTGGTGTCAGGAAACGACGGACTACAAATGGACCGAGCCATTTGTCACTAAGAGACTTTGCTATTTTATCTTTTAGAGACGACTTTACATGGGATCGAATAAGAACCTTATCTCCTAATCCAAAGGATACTTCCCTTCTCCTCTGAGCCATTAATTTCTTTCTTTTATTCCACGATTTCTCCATATTCTGCATGGCATTTAGCCAGAGCTCTTGGGTTGATTTACCCCCAATATCAGACTCTGAGATGTTCCATCGGTTCTCCAAAGGTGTGTTGGTCGGACGTCCATAAAATATCTCGATCGGAGACATCTTCAAGCCAGAATGCTCACTAATATTCAATGTGTATTGCAAATCGGGAATAAGATTAGACCACTGGTTTTGCTTATCTGCAAAATAAGCTCGAATTGACCCCTTCAATGTCTTAATAAAACGCTCAGAAATGTTTCCTTCAGGATGATATGGACTAAGCTTAATATGATTTATGCCAAGTCCAAACATAAACTTTCTGAAATGCTCAGATACAAAAACTGAAGCATTGTCAGTAGATATTGCTTCAGGAAATCCCAACCTACTAAACATATACATTAGCTTTTCAGTAATTGATGCTGAAGTTAAAGTTCTTAGCTTCTCCAACACCACAAACCTACTAGCGTTATCAACTCCAATAAGTATATACTTAAAGCCTTTAGAGGTTGGCAAAATTCCAATGATGTCAATCATCCAATGTGATCCTATTCTCTTATTGTATTCAGAGATTAGGTGTCCCATTTTCTTTTTATTTTCCTCCTTTGTCAACTGACATCGATGGCAACATCGAACAAACTCCGTTACTTCTTGCTTCATATTTTCCCAAGTGAATCTCTTATATAGCTTCTTCAAGGTCCGATAAATGCCAGAATGGCCGCCAACCAGTTTATCATTGTGATAATATTCGATTAGCACCTTTCTTAGATTCTTGGGAATAACAATCTTGTAAGGGTTATTTACCGAGTTCGTCTTTTTCATTAATATGCTCTTATTCAGGATATAGCCTGAAACTAACTCACCCTTTTCGATCTTCCGAATAATATCTCTTAATTCAGAGTCTTCTCTCTGCAGCTCATCGATCGGTTCTTTTATCAAAGGAAGTCTCCACATATGCGCTAACCTTAGATTCTCATTAAAGGCAGCTAATCCCATAGGCCCATCAATAATGCGGAATTCAAAGGGATCGTAAACCCTTGTCAATGTGTCTGCTACTAAATTCTCGGAAGACCTAACGTGCTTTATCTGAAAATCAAATTGACAAAGGGTTTCTACTAATGGTCCGTATTTCATAAGTCTCTTTGAATTGCTGAGAATCCAAGTCAAAGCCTTATTGTCCGTTAGTACGTCGAATTCCTTTACCAAGTAATGCCGGAACCGAGCAATCGTTTTTACCAAGCTAATGAACTCGATTTCATAAATGCTGCGGTGTTTGTCAGCTTCCGACAGTTTCTTACTGAAGAACGCAACGGGTTGGTACTCCCCCTTGCTGTTCTCCTGCTGCAAACACCCAGCGATACTCTTCCCTGAGCCATCCACGTTTACTATAAAACGTTTATTGAGGTCAAGAGTTTTTAACACAACATTCTCCACCAATAATTTCTTCAAGCTGTCAAGAATCTTTTGATGTTCCAGATTCCATTCAAATTTTCTATTGACAGACTTGAGTTCACTTAAAGGTCCCATGAGTTCTTGCATTTCGGGCGCGAACTTAGAATAATAACTAAACAACCCGAGAATTTTCATCAGACCTCTACGATTCCTTGGTGGAGGAATATTTTGGATTGCTGATACCCGTTTCGGATCAATCTCCATTTGGTCCCCTGATACTACATAACCTAGGTAATTAATCTTATTATAGAAAAACAAACACTTATCAGGTGAGACCGTTACATTATATTTTCTAAATATATCGAAAACCTTTCTAATTGTTTCCTTATGTTCCTTTATAGTATCTGAAAATATCAATACATCGTCGAAATACGTTTTTACACCCTCTTTTTCCAAGTCTCCTAACAATTTTTTCATTACACGAGTTAATAGGTTACTCCCAGTTTTAATTCCAACTGGCACTCGTGTATAACGATATAATCCCTTTGGAGTAACTATTGTAGTAATGTCTCTTGAGTTATCGTCTAGTTTAATCTGATTGTACGCACGCCGTAAGTCAATGCGTGAATACAGCATCTTCCCCGACAACCCTGTCAGACATTCCTCCAAGTTTGGAGCAGGAAAAGGATCATTAACTATTAATGAATTAGCCTTAACGTAATTTCCGACAATTCTAAATGTATTATTTTTGTTCTTAACAAGGAAGCAACTGCTAGCGTAGTTGGAATGGTCTACTTCCTCTAATATACCCTGTTCAACCAACTCTCGAATCTGTTTGTCAAAAATCTTTTCCTTTCCCTTTGGGATTGGAAATGGATTTTGTTTAAATGGTTTGTCTTCTAATAAATAAATATGACCGGTGAAATCTTTGATGCATCCAACTCGTTCAGTGATAACATCTGCATATTCTTTATTAATCGAATCTATGAATGAATTAACATCCTGATTGCGATACTTCCAGTTTTCATCATCTGATTTTTCCCCCTGTGTGTTCGATGGGTTTTTCACCTGTGGAGATCGTTTACATTTGGTTTCTCCCTGGTGAGAATCTTTATTGATATATTTTTTATTTCTATTGACAAGCTTATGGAAGTTTTCTGCCTGTTCAATATCCACATCTGATGCTTCAGATGAACTGCGATGATGTCCAGTCCGTACCTTCGAAGCAGAAGGAACTTCAATACAGGATTCATTAATCTTGGATTCCTGACTCTCGTCCCTATTCACCAGATATGCACTCCTCTTCTTCTTAATCCTCCTCTTTCTTGACTTCTTAGAAGAAATCTTCTTTTTCAAACAACCCGAAGATTGATCCATTTCTTCACTTCTACCATCAACTTCATTGCTCTCCTTCTCCATGGCTATCTGCTCTTCTTTTTCATCTTGCTGAGTTTGAACTAAATCTCTACCATTAACATCAGTCGAGATCATAGCCATGTCGACACATGTTGTTCTACCAGGTGTTTCCTCTGTATGAGTGGTTGGAAATCTTTCTAGTTCCAATTCTTCACCATTCACACTAGGAGATCTTGATGTATCACTAACTGTATTCGCTGGAGTTCCCTTGGCGTTGGAAGTCCTCAAAAGATCACACTCAATCCAATTCCTCATCTCAAGTAATTGTGATGAATTAGGAACTTCAATCGTAAGTAATCGATCTTCTAAGTTATTCAGTTCAAGTTCGCATTGAATTCCCCTATCACAATATCCCGAAGAATTGTAATCCGATCTAATAAAAATCGAAGAAACATTCGGTGAAGTCTGATTTATTACTTTCTTTCTCGCTGGTCTTCTTATAAATTGTCGCTGTTCTTGAGGATCTACAGATCTGAATCCACCTTTAAACACGTTCTTCTGAAATGTTAAACGGACTCTCTTTCTTCCTCCGTTCAAAACTAAACTATGATTCTCGTAGTCCAAAACAGCAGATGTAGATTTAAGGAAAGGCATTCCCAACAAACACTCACAAGGCAACTGTTCCACAACTCGAAAATTCACCACTTGAAAATATCCGGATAAGTTAACATTCAACGTAATCTCTTCTCCCGTGGAGAAATGTAAACCCGAAGGGGCATTCACCGTTTTTTCTTCCACAGTACGTATATGTTGTTCGGCACCACTGCGACGAACTAACGATCTAGTAACAAGATTAAAACTAGAACCTCCGTCTACACAGACACTTGTTAATATATTATTAATCTTGCCAATAACGAAAGTCGCTACTAATCCGTCAATCTCCGAAGGAATTTTCTGGTTTACTGTCTTTTCCATAACTTTTGAACGATCTCTATTGTTATCAACTTTCGAGAATTCTGAAGGTATCAAAACCTCGGAATTTTCATTCATTCGATTCGATTTTACATAATTATCTGAAAACTTCTTATATTTCTGATTATTATCACTGACTTTCAACTTATTATTAGAAAGAACCATTTGGTTTTTACATTTGAATCCCATTGCTCTATTATACTCAATTTGTTCTCGAGTACTCATTATAAATCTTTCGGCTATGTCTAATAGTTCTAAACGGCTATTAGGAAAATAATTTCCTAGCATCCTATTCCTTTGGTTTGGGTTCATTCCCATTAATATTATTCTAACTAATTCACATTCTTCCATGTTTAATCCTAATACATTCATTGATATAGTTACTGATTTCACAAATTCATTCATGAGTTCCGATAACTTCTGCTTTCTATAAACTCTGTCACTCACTAATGAATGAACAGTTGTAGGAGTAATAAATCTAGATAATAAGTTATTCTTAAACACATTCCAATCTAAATGATCATTCAATGCCGAAGTAACTATTCTTAAAACAATCCCATTACATTTCGGAATTAAAACTGATAGTATCATGTTAAATGAATAGCTGCTCTCCATTAGTATTTCTTCAATTTTGAACAATAGTTCGAAAATTTGCAAGCTATCACTACCATTCACGTTTTTAATATTCATAAATCTATTCTCCAAATAAGTTAAAGATCTAGAATGGGTATACTTCAACATTAATTTATATTCATAATTAGCTTCTGAATAATGATCATCTAAATTTACATGAGATTGTACTCCCCTATCAATATTTCTACCGTCTAGATTTCTCATACTTGGACCAAAGTTAGAATTGCCAGCATGCATATTATTTATTCTCACTCTAGGAGTAGAACTGAGAATATTCGAAACTCTATTATAATAATTACCTAAATCTAAGTATCTATTACGATATCTATTTTCATTGGAAGAATTTAAATCAGGATGAGAAGTCCCCATCTCTCTTCTTATAGGCGGTTCATTAAATGTAACTCTATGTTCTGGTCTAGAAATATTCAAGCTAGGAGGATTAGCTATCCTACTAAAACCATAAGTCTCCGCTGAACTATTAACTGAAAAATTCAAATTATTCCTATCTGGAGTAGGAAAAAACCTAACACCTGAATTAGTATGCATCGGCGGCGTTAAACTCATACTCAAAGAACCGAAATTAGAATTTAAACTCGGATGCCCAGTTGCATCAATAGTAACAAATTCTGAGTCTGGCATGTCAATGCTGATATAATCACGTTCGCTTTGAATGTTATCCATAGTACAAAAATAAACAAAGCAAAACAGCACAATATATAAACAATACTTATAAATAGTCATATACAGATACTAAACTACTACTACTACTAGGAACACAAACTAGAAATTGATACGAAAAACCTTGGAAGAGATCTGAAATTATTCATAAACAACAATAGTATTCGACCAAATAATGATCCTCAATTTCAAAGAACACAAAACGGAGTGGCGATATATTTTTATCAATATTTGGAAAAATACTACTCAAAATATCAGAATTTATATTCATAAACAATTTAGAATCCAATTTCATTCAAATTATATAGGTTAGATACAATTATCAACTCTAAATAGAATGATAATGTTGGAGGAAAATGAGAAATTTGAAATTTTAACTACACAAATTTGAAAGTCTTACTCAATAATCATCAAATGATTTATAAATATTCATAAATTTTACCAAAAATGCAAAAAAATTATTTTAGTGTAACTAAAATGTAGGAGGAAAAGACTATCTCTCTAATAGAACAAAATTCTAGCAAAATTCAATTCCAAATAAATATACTTAACTATCATTCCATTTATCAAAGTCCTAACAATATTACAAACTTTTTTTTGTAGAATGAGAATGTTCGAGGAAAGTCAACTAACAGCTTAAAAATGTAAAAATCTACTAACAAATTTAATTTAAAGCAATCAATACTCCAACACATTTACAATCTTATTCTTTAAATTCAATATTAAATTCAAGTGGAATGAGAACGTTGGAGGAATCTGAAAATTCAACTAAGTTTTTACAAGACTACTAATGGCAAAGATAAATTACCAAAATATATTTTAGGATATTCTGCTTCAATAATATTTCCTATTCTTTTCACTTTGTAACTCTTAGTGGAATGAAAATGTATAAGATATCCTAAAAATAACACAAACATAAACTTACTCTCTTAAAGATCTAGATATGAGATCTTAAAATGAATATCTTGTTCCTTACGGAAATTGTAACGCCCCCTTCCACCTAGCCTCGTCTAATCGAATTCACATGGAGAGTTTACAACAAAAAAAAAATAATTAAACAAACTGTCAATATGAACTCAGATCACAAAGCCTGGCAGAGAGGGCTTGGGAGAGGAGAATCGAGCAGTTTCGCGTAATCAACTATGCTAGTATTAGCTGGAATTGCAGATCCAATATTTCTAGTTGGAAAAGGAACACACTAAACATAAACTTAAAGAACATGTACAACAGTGTTTCAAGTTTTAAGATAACAACTTTATTTCCAATATAAGGAGGTGTATATGAACTAAAACGTTTGAATAGCTTATATACACTCGTTTGAAATGTGCAATATACAACTATTCTATTAATAATTATCTGATGATTAAGTTGATTAAATCTCAAAAAAAATTCAATTAAAACTTTACTAGTTGATTCTTATCTTCTTTAAATTTAATTTCAATTATATTTCAAACAGTATCTCCAATCAATAATTACTAATTCTCTTCAAAACTTGACTTTAACAGTTAATAATCTCTCGACGACTTTTACGACCATTAACTACTCATTGATAAATTTCTTCAAACATGAATAATATTTCTGAACTAAAATCTTACAATATTTTTAGATCTTAATTAGTTAATTTATCAAATTAATAGCAGTCAAATTAATATCTGAATCAATATCTTAACTTTCAAGCTTATGACAACTTTCGAGAAAAAATTTATATATTTCTTTCGAGAAAATAATATCTAAATACGCTCTCCTTCTGACATATGGCTAACAGCTGAAAAAGAAATACTTAATTTAAACGAAATATCGGATCCGCAGGTGGTTTATATCTTGTTTCAACGATTAAGGTCAAAGTAGAAAGAATAATCGCCACAATTTCTGGGAGGAAAAATAACTACTGTTGGAAGGCAAAGGTTCGCGAAGTTTAAACCCTTTGGAAACAAACTATCAACGACCTCACAATCAACAGTTTTGACAAACACAATTACTATAAGTAAATATAATATTAACTCACCAGGTGTCGGAAAACTTAATGGTTTACCTATTTCCTTTTTTCCTCTCGTTTGGTATTTGGCCTCTTTGACTAACTGTTGACTATGCACGTACGCAATTCTTGCTCTGTGCCAGAAATTATACTATCACGTTGTTACAGGGAAGAAATTTCAGGACAAATCTTAAGGATTGCCAGAATAAAAAGGTAACCAAAATAGCAATCACTACGGACTCTACAAAGAAATGTCCTTCACTACAAAAATTCTCTCTCATTAATAAATTTCCTTCTTTTTTCAAAAAAAGAAATATTTCAGAGAGATTAATAAGTAATGAAACAGGACCAAAATGCACAATGAATTCACTCACCAAATAGAACTGAATAGAGCGAATTGAGGGTTCACTTTGCATGCACACTTTCCCTCTCTGACTCTGTAACAAGCACAAAAATAGGCTATTTCCTTGCCAACTTCTTTCACTAACACTGTGAACTTGTTCAACACATCGTGATATTTAACTTCGCTTAACTCGCAAAGAACAAATAGTAGCAAAAGATTTTCTGGCACGGAACTTAGACTTGCCCACGTATATTCACTCACAAACATGTCCTACTTAACACAAAGCAAAGCAAGAAAACGTAACCACCAAACAACTCCATCCTCTCTGAGCTAACGTAAGGAACAAGATAACGGGTCCCTGAGTCACCGAGCCAGGTAGAGTTGACGGGACAAGCCACGCCCACCGAACAAACACGCGCAAAACCTTTTTTTCCCTCAAGTTGTCATAGCATATAGTTTCTCAGTCAATTCCTCCTTACATTATTCCTATCAAACTTTTTATACATACTTTTTTTTCCTATTTTTCTAAAATGAATACTTTTTACAAAAGAGAAAAAATCGTTTTTAAATACTGAAATTGAATTAATAATAGGAGTCTTAATAGACAATATATCGCTCAATGTACAATTTTCCTTCATGTAACCATCCATTCTTCTTCTTCCTAGATCCAGAAGGATGGTGCGTTACATGTCACAAAACATCATTTCCATTGGGTCCGAATACAAAATCGCGGACTTCAAAATGGCCGCCATCATGCTATTTCTCAAGGTCAGATGTGGATTACTTCCAATCCCTGTATCCAAAATTTGGTCCCTTTCCCTTCAGCCGCTTTAAAGTAAGAAGGGTTTATTCCAGACTTTTCCTATATATTAACATATTGGATATGCATTCAAACTTTAGGTCGCTTGGGGATTGGTTAAATATTCTTCGATTGAGCCCATTTTTTTTCATGGATAAATTGGGTCCAACATGGAACCAATTTAGGGGTTGGGAGCAAAGAAATTCGGAAAAAAATTCTCCATGTAATTAAGGACCACCCTAATTATATATATATATAAACGATTTTCTGAAAACGACTCTCACGATATTTTGTGTGTCATACATGAATATTTTACTATGAATCTATATTGTGGTATATAAACTTTTCTCGGAGAAATCAAAGGTAATGGTTCATTTTAGGGGTGAATTATTTCTTCACGACTTTCTCAAATAACAACTAAGATGATTTTGTTCATATTTCATAAATAATATTTAATGTAAATTATAATTAATAATCTGACAAGATGACAACTCATTTGTCGCAGAAAAGGATATAAGGGAAAGTATAATCTTGGAGCTAGTTTTTGCTCACGATTTTCTCAAAAATTGACTCAGGGAATTTTTTCATATTTCATAAATAAATATTTTAGTAAGAACATGCCATTATGATATAACTAGTTTCTCCTTCTAAACTCCACTAAGCATGGTTTATTTTGGGGGAAGGGTGAGTTTTTGCAAGATCATTTTCTCAAAAATGACAGATGATTTTTGTTCATATTTCATAAAGACTACAATATTAATAGAATTTAGCTAAACTGAAATTTCAAAAAAAAAAAAAGGACATATGTCAACTGATATATTTTTGAAGTGAACAAACTAATATGCATGAATGGAAAACTCATACGTAGTTTCCGCAAAATATAAGAAACGTAAAAACGTATACTCTACTAGAACCATTCAACTTAATGAAGAGAAACTGATACTAAATTACATTCTGATTAAGTTTTTATTATGATACTAGGACGGCAACAGCACAGTATGGTTAATGAGATATATAAAGGCAACCAAGAAAGTTCTGTCTCTTTTTGTGGAAGTCTGTGTTCAATCGACCCTTACATCGTGAGTTGAATGCGAATAGAGATAAGGCTTAGGTCAGTTGTTGTTGAGTATATCCAACATGCTACCTGGTTGTGGCAGATCAGTTACACCGTCAACTTGCATAACTGCAGAGTCAACATGAAACCTCCACAGAAAGTCATAAAGGCATGTATGCTCTACGAGCTCAAACTTGGGTAAAACGCCGCTGCAGCGGGCGGATGATATACCAGGCCTTTGATGAGGGTGTCGTGACTACGCGGACAGTGCAACGGTGGATTAACAAGTTTAAGGATGGTGACGAAACATTCGAATGCGCACCGCGTGCCGGAAGACCAACACATGTACAAAATGAAGATCTTCAGGCAGTAATTGAGGCGAACAGTGGCCAGGCATGTGAGGAACTAGAACTACAATTCAGTGTGAGTGGAGAAACCATTCTGCAGCATTTCTATGAACTCGGGAAGCACTACAAGTTGTATCAATGGGTCCCACATGATTAGTCTCCTGGCCAAAAGGCAACGCGAAAAGACATATGTGTTTCTTTGCTTTCTCGTCTGAGGAAGGACTCATTTCTGGACAGGATGTTGAATTTGGGTTGGAAGTGGGTCCTGCACGAAACTCCATCATCATTGGTTAGCATCTCATGAACCGGCCCAAACCTGCCGAAATCAGCACTCAACCAGAAGAAGGTTCACCTTTGTGTTTGGTGGACTGCTTGCGGCATCAATATAACTGTGTACCGTCAGCAGTTGAGCCATGTTCAGGAAAAACTAAGAACTCTGGAGCCAGCACTTCTGAATCGCAAAGGGATCCTCCTATTAGAGGACAAGCTAAGCCCCACGTGGCTAGGATGACCCGTGGCATCATTCTACGCCTTGGATGGGAAACACTATTGCATCCGCCATACTCCAAGGACATTGCACCGTCCGATTATCACCTGTTCTATTTCTTGTACAATCACCTTAAAGGACGTCAGTTCAAATCCGTAGTAGAGATGTAAAACGCACTTGATGCTTTCTTCGCTTCACGGCCCACCAAGTTCTACCGCAATTGAATCCATGACCTTCCAGAACGTTGGAAGAAGGTCACCAATGCTATCTTTGATCTTCCAGGTATGTCTTAGGTGACATATCGATGTTCGGAGATGGTGGGTGAAAAAGCGACAGAAGTTTGTTGGTTACTTTGATAGCTTAAAATTATCATAAAATATGAAATTTTAATTTATGTTGCTGTAAAATATTGTCCAGATGTAAGGAATACAGTCGATAGATGAGTGAACAAGATATGGTTAAGGGAAAATTTTAATGTGAAGTACCAAGAAAAGAGAAAAAACAATGTTTGTAGCACTAACAACTGTCATTCGTTTTCAATAAAAATTAAGAACTATTATTTTCCTTAAAGGAATTATTATGTAGGGCTATTTGTGTATTGTATATGTAACAAAATGCAGTGTTAACTAGGAGGGTGTTGTCATTTCCTGACGATGACACACATATTCTTTACCCACAAATTACTTGTAAATATTTCACTAAAAACCTGACAACATGGAATAAGTTCTTTTTCTTTTTGAAAAACCCATAAGGAATAATTTACTACTGAGAGTGAGTTTTTCCGGATGATTTCTGGAAACAAGTCAGGCGATTTTTTCATTTATGTTAAGTAAATATTTTATTAATACTCCTATAAAGATGCATAAATAGCTTCTCATGAAAATATTCACAAAGCTTAGTTAACTCTTAGTGATTTTTTAAAGACAATTTCAAATATGACTCGTGCAATTTTCTTGACAGATCACAAAAAAGTATTTTATTAGTAGTCCTAATAAAAAAGTATAAATAATATCTCGAAGAATTTAAGAAAGGGTGAATTATCTTTGGACAAAGCTTTCCGAAAACATCTTATAATTTTGATAGTGTTTCATAAATAAATGTTTCAGTAACAAGTGCAGCATAAGTTAATTAAGTTCAAGAACTTGGAGGAAGAAAGTTTAGTGTGGTAGCCCTTATTTCTTACTTTGTAAGATTTTTTAATGCATATTCTTACAGGTTGTTTTACAAGCCGATGATGGTAACTTATTAAAATGTTTTATTAACTCAACCCACTGGATAAGGTTCCTCATATTCTAACAATCAATTTGTGTAAATTAACACTCATTGTTTAATCATATAAGTACATTATGACTTTGTTTAAGCTGATAGGTTATATGTTTGCAGGTTTTAAGATCGATATGAATAACAATTTATTCTTGCGCGACACGAAAATAGCTAATACTGTGAAGTATTTGTGTAGTTACAGTGACATGACTGCGAAATAACTATGTGAACTTTTAACTTACTTCGCCAAATTCAATTATTTCATTAAATTGCGGCTATGTTCTACAGAATCATGAACTCTCTCTAAAATCCAAATGAATAAAAACTTTTATGAAGATTGTACATTCCCAGACAGTTTTTGTAATCACATATTTGTAATCGTTACTTTTGAAATTGTGAATAAACTCGATTAGTTTCCCTCTTGCCTTACCGCGTTCCTTTTTGGATACCTTGACATATCCAAGTTCATCGAATGTTAGAGTCATCACTTTGTAGCCAGACAAAACCACGGAGGACACATCAACTAGTGGTATTCGCCACGAAGTTTAGGAAGGTGCAGGATGATCGGAGGCAAGCATATCCCATACCATGTCCCGAGAATACCATTCTGCCAGTTCATCACCGCAGACACATTTTGAGTTTGAAATCTGAGTAGTGGCACGAAGGTGTAGGAGAAGAACATCGTGGAAATGTATTGCAGAGAGAATTCGACACCCCTAGCAGTCCAGCAGGAAGGAGTTCCAGTTGTTGGCTGATTCCAGTACATCCAGGTTCCTCCAGGGAACACCTTTCATCATTCAGATGACCAGGACGACACCAGGCATAACGGAATGTCACGCTAGTGCTCTTCCTTTATTTCTTAGTTATATCCTTTCTCTCTTTCACCTATTCCCACAACTAGTCATTCTCAAAATTAAAACATTTGAGTTTTATTTGAGCTCAAACATAATTTCACAGTAAAGTACCGTGTTGTGCATCAGTTTCATCCCAAATTTGTTTCGTTTACTTTAATGAATATTCTGAGCTACAACTGATGGCAAAGCACCGGCACATGGTGGTAGATGCTGTAAGATCCCAAATTTTCAAATATTTTTAATGTGCCTACCGGCACATGGTGGTAGATACTGTGAGGCTTATGCCGTAGTAACCATCCCAAATTTCTAAATATTTTTCAAAGATAACAGTTTCGATAAACGAGTCAGGTACATTAGAGATTTTTAAAAGATAAATCTCTTTGAGTTGAACATAATAACTATGCATTTTGAGTAACGAGTACAGTGTAATTTATACTCTTTTGCTGAAAGAAATTGAGTAGAATTACTTTTAGCCCACCCACCCACCCTCGCTACATTTGTGCATTTGCTCAGTTAGAGTAATTTTTGTTTTATTGTTTCTGAGTTGAATGATTAAGTGGGTGAGAAGAGAAAATTTTGCCAAGTTGTTATATTTTTTCTGTGAGTATATAAGAAGTGTCATTTATATTTTGGTATTGGATATATATATATATATAGTAGTGTAAGATATTTATTTATTTATTTATTAGTATGATTAGGAAGTGTAATTTTGAAAATAGCTATAATGGAGAATATTATAGCTATTTTATCCGCGTTAGATCGTTTAGTAGAACCCCCCAGATTTTCTGTCAAATTGAACTAGTCAGTTCAGTCATTTTTTAGTAATTTTGAGGATTTGTTTATCCTTCATAACCTACGTGATGTACAGAAACGTCATTTGTTGCCATATTGTTTAGGAAATGGGGCTCGTGCCTTTTTGTTAGCTTTACAATCGACCGCCGAATACGATGATCTTATGTATGTTCAGATTAAGAAGAAATTAATAGAGGCTTATCAGGATAATACAGTTTCGCAAGTTTTAGAACAAGAAATGAGAAATAGGGAACAGTTAGATTCTGAATCTGTATTAGATTACATTTTTCATAAGTGGAAATTAATACTCGAGTACGATCCGATGATGCAGCTGACCAAACAAATTAACTTGATAATCGATGGGTTATTGCCTTCGTTCTATTTTGTAGTCGTAAGAGAATGATATAAGACTGTTATTGAGTTAGCAAAGTCCTTAGGTTTAGAGGAAAGAGTTGATTTTCTTGTCAGCATGCGTAGTCAGCGATCGAAGTCCTTGGCAATAACAGACGAGTATAATATACATCCTGTTGGTAATAATGCTATACAGCAAAAAGAAAATACTTTAGATGTTAATACTCAGAAAGTAAATGAAACTGTAAGTCAGCCTGCAGAAAAAATACCTTGATCTCTCAGTTAAACAATATCAAAGTTCAACTTCAAGATCTCGTTCAACGGACTGCGCTAGCAAAAGTTTCTCACGCACACAAAGGAAAATCTGTGTGTATACAATCTTATGAGGGTTCGCATTTGAAGCGAAGAAATCCATCCGTTGCATCCTTCTCTTCTTCTCATATACAGCCTCTTGCTTCTGTTAATGCAGTCAATGTAAATGAAGAAAGTAGGAGGAAACGGAAAAATGCCGAGAAAATCTAAGAACCCAGTGTTTGTCCACCAAAAAAGCTCACATGGCGCAAGATGACACCAGTATGGCTTGAAAACGAGCAATATCTACAAAAAACGCGAACAACCAATTCAGAAAACGACATACTGTAGCTATATGCTACAGGAGCAGATCGACTCACACTGATTGCATAAACTACTGGGAACACATCCACTCCAGCAGCATTTTTACTGAAGCCAAGAAATTCATCTCCTTGTTTTTTACATTCTATAAAAAAATTCAAGTAGTGCCGGTACTTGTGCAAGACTCTTGCGCAAGAGTCTTGGTATTGCATCGGGATTCCTGGTCTTGGTCTTGCATGCAAGACTCTTGCAAAAACTGCAAGCCCAAGGCTCTTGCGCTCATCACTAGCCCAGGGTCATAACTAACGGCAAACCTTGCCGTGTGGAAGGGCCCACAGGCACCGGGGTCCATAAAGAGTAAAAGAAAGATGGGAAGAGGGGATCAAGAATTAGAAGAATAACTTTTTCTAGGGGGTCCAAATACACGTATTAATGCTTGCCTCCCAGAAAAGAAATCTAAGTTACGGCACTGCTATCTCTTCTCCTGGTGAGATACAGGTTAGATTTCTGGCGGAAGCTAATGTCGTTTGTATTCCTTGTTAGGCTGCAGATACGCATTTCATATAGCCTTGTTGCTGAAAGGCTGCTAAACAATAACCAACTACCTCTTCCGATATCTCGATTACTTCTTGGTAGGGAAGAATTTCCATGGTGTCCCGTGGCCTGTGCAACATGTGGTTAACGATTTTTTTCATCTCATGCTCCAGACTTCTTTCGTCAGGGAGTCTAATGGTTGTGTTGAACGATGTCTAAAGTGTGTTGCTTTAGCTTGAGTCTACTGACTAATCTGGTACTCTAGTTTTCATTTTATTCATATTTGAAGTGAAATGAAATTGAATTAAATACTTTAGTTTAACGTCATATGACTATGCCCTTTAGGCTAAGAGAGATTATGATTAAGGCAAGTGAATTATGATTATGGAAGAATTAGTAGAATGAGGTTGTGGGAGGAAACGGAGTCTCTAGAAAACCCATGGACACAATGTTGTCCATCATAAATTTACTTGGTTCGGGATCGAACCAGGGGCCACACACATCAAAGGTAAGCGCACTACCATTGAGCCACTGTGTACCCCTTTTTCCACCTTTGAAAGTGACACATTTCATTCGTACCAACTTAATAACTTATCTTCGATACCCTGGTAACATTGCACTTTTAATTTGACTGATTAGTTTGATTGAGTTCATTTACCACTTTTTTCTGCGACGCAATTCCTACACCTTGATATTGGATCAAAATGCATTAGCTCCCATCGGTAGTCCAAGGTTTCGGTAGTCCAACATCCAGAAGTTGAAGTTTGTTTCTGCAATGAGGCGGAAATGTGGACATTGTGATACCATTCTCCTTACACAGATCTAATACGTGAACTGATAAATGACTTTTGTCTTCATCCGTCAAGAGAAGAGCAGGATTTTCCTTCGAACACATTGCATGTTTAATGAAATGCTTAATAACTTCAACAAAACATTCGGAGTTCTTCCAGCCACGTTTCGCAGCAAGTTCTTTAGTGC
This sequence comes from Thermobia domestica, assembly GCF_964235325.1. Lineage (NCBI taxonomy): Eukaryota > Metazoa > Arthropoda > Insecta > Zygentoma > Lepismatidae > Thermobia > Thermobia domestica. The sequence continues at coordinate 125,691,850 of NC_137469.1, read as the reverse complement.
CTGGTAGAGCACCAATAATTATAGATGGTTTAAACTCGACTCTCTAGAAAATCATAACAGGTAGTATGCTGTTCCCTGTGGCACATACAGTGCAACAAGTGTTCCCCACTCTCCACTAGTTGCCTTAGAAACTTGCTCCTCACCTTTCTTAGCCAACACTTTCAAACTCTTTTGTACAGTCGAAGTACTAGTTTCATCGAGATTAAACACACGCGAACCATTTTCGAAGCTTGCGTCACGGATCATGATCTCGTGAAGATTATTAAAAAAATAACTACTCTGCAGCAGCTTATTAAAACTTGCAGCTCTGCCTAATCTATATCCTTCCGGTGTCCTTAAGGATTGCTCAGAAAACTAACTACGAAACATTTTCATTGTGCTCTCTGATGCTAATTCTTCCTTTCTCCATGATTGTGGGACTTTCAAATGGTTTTCCAACGCCAGTTGAAATACTAAGAGTCTAAATTCTTTCAATGAAAATCCATAGAATAGTTTGATCACTTCATAGTGTACCAACATAGTTGTTTTTCTAGGTCCGGTAGGAAAATTTGATTACCTGGATTGGCTCTTTCTTGTATCCTGATTTCTCATGAAAGCTTCAACGTATCTGCTCAATCTTTCGAATTTTATAATTTTAATACTAGAGGCTTCTCCAAGAGATTTGCCGTCATTGATAAGAAGTAGCACCGCCTCTTTCATTGTTCCTGCTGTTGTTCTTCCTATTATCTTCGTAGTTTTCTTTCGTCGAGGTACTATTATCTGCAGCGACAAGAAACATAGATACGGTTATAATACTTTTTAAAAGAATAATAGTTCCTTCATAATCTATGACATAACATAGTATTGTAAGTTTTATTGTGGCTTGCGGGCAGGGCCACACATACACTACAAGGGGCACTATATCACATAATGCATTGAGGTCTGGGGAGAATGTTCCATATTTAAGCCTTTGATACGTAACTAGGTGTGGGCCAGCAATTCTTCTCCCAAAATTTTTCGTAATCCATAGGTTTGGTTACTTAAGCTAAAACAGAGCTAAATATTTTTGCCCTACATCTGCGAAACTAAACCCATAATATTCAGATCGTGAGCTCAAGATTCTGCCATTCTCTTTCCGCGATGTTTGTAGCTATTATTAAACTGGAATATGTGGTTTGTTCAATTATGTTATTCTTTCGTCCATGTAAATATTTTTTATTATTATTTTGGAATTTCTCCTCCATTTTGCCGACTCTAAAAAATTCCAATGGAGCTGCTTGCGCTAGATATCCTCATCTGATTACTGACAACATATATGCAGGGAATTCTAACGTAATTCAATCTTGTTCCAAAAACCATAAATATAATAGGAACATTGAGACGTCTCACTGTTCCTAAAATGCTTCAACCTCACTGTTCTTTTCTTGAACTCTGTATTGCAATATACGCACAAGATTTAGTGTGCATGGGTGTATATCATTGAAAAAAATTCTTATCTTTCAGTGGTGTATAAAGATTCTCCAATGAGCATAGTACGAGCCAATCACTTGAGGGAGCCCCTGAAAATGTCCTCCTCTCCATACTCGCGCCACGTTATGTCTGTGGATCAATTATCGCCGCCACTGCCCTACCTTCTATTAGATTTATGTGTATGGTAAGAAAACTGCATTATTTTAGTGTGTAGTTTTCCAGGCTACTTCTGTAATAAGCTTTCTCGGATTGAGCGCCCCCTTTCTACAGCTAACCCAACTAACGCTTAAGTTGTTTGAAAATTTCTTATAAAAATATCCCCTCATAACCAGAGATAGAGTGGATCAGTGGATCGTAGGTCAAGATTTGTAAGTGGGTCATGGGTCAACAGAACGTGACCCACTGCGATCCACCGTGACTCACTGACCAACTCTAACCTACTACAGCACACCGAACCACTCTGGTCAGTGCATTGTAGACAGCATCTTCTGAAATTTTTCAATTTGTTTACGTTTTACTTTCAAGGCCTTCATTTTTCTCCCCTTTTCATTTGTTTTTTACTTACCTGAGAAGATATACAAGTGATGAGACACTTTTGGATATTGATATTTATAATTGTAAGAATAGTAATAGGAATTACTATTTTGCTTTCCAGAAGCAGCCTGTGCGTTTTTAGAGGAGCTGACTACTGGAGAAAATATATTTTTGAATCACATGTAATATATGAATTATTATATAGAAAAATGAATGTTACTATGTGTGCATGATCATCATGGCCAAATGCCAAAGCCAAATGGAATGACTTTTGGTATGTAGGTACACCATAATCCCAACTGGGATGTTATCATATCGCTTTCATTATAATACATATCCTAAGAGAGTGGGAGTCCGATTTTTTCCGAAACATTGAGCATCTCAGGAGCCGTTCAACTTATGGAGCTGCAGTTCAGTATATTTCGCAGCCTTGTTTTATTGCAAGTGTGAACTCCTTAATCAGTGGACAGAAGGGTGTGGATCATGGGCCAAAGTTGATGATAATGAGTTTTGGTGGGTGGTGAGAGAGAGTGGGTCATGTTGCGTCGTGGGTTACGGTGGGTGGTAGGTCAGTAGGACAAGTTTTATTTAACCCACACCATCTCTGATCACAATATACGCGAATGATAAGGCAGTTAAAAATTGTTGCATGAATATTACAAGGTTTTACTTTTTTAATTAATAATATAAAGCTTATTAATATCTTAGTTTACCAAGTAACTATACTTTGTCCTAGAATTAGGAGTGGTTTAAGCAGTTGCTAAATGTCTAAAAATTCCTAGACTGAAGAATACTTAAGTTCCTTCATTTCATATGCAGACTCTTGTTGGTTGTCATCAATACTTTTGTGACTTATATTGTTTTTATACTGACTTGAGCGTTTGGCTTCTTGCTATGAGACTCCGTCTGTGGCAGGAATAGGAACTAATATGCTCAAATGAACGGCCAGTTACATGATCTTGTAATCCGGAGCGATTTCTTAGAGGAAATATAGTGCAATGGGGAATGGTCGTTATACAAAGCGTTGATCTTAGATGATGGACCGGATCCAATCCCAAGTCGTTGTTGTGAATTCATGGTAATATTGGGTTCTGTCCTTCATAATCCCGGTGTTGCATAACAATGCATACACAGAAATTCGAATGGAGTTAAATTAGCATTCCAGTTTCGTATCACACGTTTATGCCCTTTAGGCTAAAGCAGATGGGTGCTTAAGGGAAATGAATGAAGGTATGTATAACTGATGGAATTCCAATGTTGGGTAAACAGGACAGCTGGGAGATCTCGTCTCACCAAGGATCGAACCAGGGACTCCTTGCACTAGATATTAGCCCTCTACCACTGTACCAACATGGTTCCCTCTCCTCTGGACACATATTTTTTTATTTATAAAAAGGTAAAATACTCATTTCCCAGTTTCCATATACGTGGAATCCCTGATCCTAATTTCTAAGCTATCCCTTGACTTCGAAGTCACTAACTTCTACTTTCTCGTAGAATCAAATTACTGAAGAGCAAACTGACAACGTTAGCCATTCTGTATTTCTCTAATACTCCGCCTGACCCCACTCGGCAATAGTTATAAAATATTTCCTCTAGCAGAAGACTCATACACGAATGTTGTATTGATCTGGCTTCAATATGTAAATATTTTTAGTTTATTCTTTATGTTATGTCTAATATAGGATATTGTAAAGCATTGTTGATTGAGTTTCAATTCTTGTGGTCACTGTTATCGTTACTAAGAGCCTGAAAATTCAGTGCAGCGATATTGATCTTTGTAGCAGACGTACGTTGACAATTGTCTCTAAAAAGAAAGCGATGACTGATTGGAAGAAAACTTCTTTTCTTGCAAAATTCGAGCAATCATTTCCTTATATTGACGACGCACCCTTAACAATCAGCTGCGAGCGAAGATGTAGAGAATACCAAAGTTACGACAGCAACGGCATCTTAATATATACCTATCGCTTTGATGAAGAAGTTGTAAGACCGTAGTTCATATATACTGTAACTGGTTTCGCTGTTTTCTGGTTCTCGCTTGAAGAGATGAAGTTTAAGGGAATCCTTGCATACGTTAGTGTGAGAACGGATTTTCGTACATTTCATGAGCTACATAAAGATCCCTCAATGCCGAGAATAGATTCCGATCTGTCTTCCTCCTCATTGAGCGACACACAGAGTGACTCCTCTTGGTATTTAAAGATAAAAAAAATAATGAAGGAGAAGAACAGAAATTTGACATTTTTCAGTTTTCGAAGCTTGTGTTTGCAGGGATTCATACACACAATTCCCTTACTACCAATGGATCAGATGATCACATTAACGAACTATCGGAATATGATTTGAGCGATATCCCGGAATCTGAATTTGACGGAATAATCTTCAACTCCAGTACAGAGAGCTTAAGTTCACACCAGAATAGACAATGGTGGAAAAGACTGTTGTGTTGCTGTAGTGGTGGTTGTTGTTAAGGAAACGCTTGTTATACGATGAGAGCCGTCCAGAAGAACTAGAGACGCCTCCAATAGGGAAGAATCTTTGGCAATTGTTAACCACGCCGACAGCAGTAATAATAGAACCCCCTACATCAAAGATCAGATTGCACTGTTAATCATTTTGGAAAATGAAAAAAAGAAGAAAATTATGAATATAGCTGCCGTGCCTTGGCTCACATAATGGACTTTAGGAGAATGGAAAATGTATACAAAACTTTTCGTCTACTTGTACAACAATAATGCAGCTCAGTATGTTTAAGAATTTGACTGGGAAGTTAACTTGATGAGAATGGACTCAACAGTTCTCTTAGAAAATATTGAACCAACCGAATATCCGGTGCTTAGTATGAAATACTACTTTCTTTACTAATGAGGCTACCACAAGTGGACCATAATATGTGTTAAGTTTTAATTGTATAGCAGCTTTCTTGTATAATATTGTTGGGTAAAGAAGTGTTACAACTTCTATCATTGTTTGATGTATTTAAGGAAGACTTTGTAAATAAATATCCAGATGGTTCAGTTGAATTGTAAACACATGTGGATGCCCAGGTAATGAAGAAAGTTCTTTAGTTTTGGAAAAGAAAACGGCATTTCGAAGAAGAATCTGAAAGAGGGCCAAGTATAGAATGAGAACTGGTTGAAAATACGAGAATCGTAAAAGCGTTGAAAAGAATGAAGCTGGAAAAGCATGCTGAGAAACAGTTTAAAAGATTTATTGAAATACCATATATTTTCTTTCGTGTGTTTAGATAAATACTCAAACGAAAAACGAACACAACAAATTAATAACCGTTTCCCATAACTCCAACCATATAAGATGGAATAATCTGCGATAAATTTGTCATTTTTATTTTGGATTTTAAAAAGTATTAAAAAAAACATACGTCGCATTAACCTGACTTATTATTCATAATGCTTTTGAAATTATGAAATATTTTAACAATTAATTGTATAACAATGGTACCCAACCAAGGGTTCTCAATCTTTGTTTAGGGGCCGCGGTGGCTCAGTGGTATAGTTCACCTCTGGTGCATGGGATCCTTGGTTCGATCCCAGTTCACGCCAAGTGGAACTTGAGGTTCACAAACACCGTGTGCGTGGGTTTACTCGGGACTCTCCCGTTTCCTCCCACTTTTTCATTCCACCATTTCATTAATTTCTCATCATCACCGTCTGCTTTAGCCCAGACGGCATACCCGTGGAACGTAATATTCAAAGATTTCATTTCAATCTGTATTTACAATGTTAAAAATATGTCAATAAAATTTGATAATACTGTTTTGGGGGCCAAGGGCCCCCTCCGAAAAAAGTAAACTTTACCGTAGTAGCGCAGGAAGGGGTGGACCGAAGCAAATGAAATTGTGTGTAGGTATTACATATGTTAAATAAGGTCACACGTGTTTCCCAAGTGTCCGCATCCGATTTGCTTCAAATTTGGAACATCAACAATAAATAGGAAATAAATCGACACGTCTTTCTGTTTATGCGGAAAAACATTGTAAGGGTTAAAGGCGCCTCTCGAAATACTATAAAATACGCTATACTGTTTGTGCTTACTGTTGATGCACCAAATTTGAAGAAATCGGATGAGGACACATGTTGAACACGAAAGTCCTTATTTTACATATATAATATCTATACACAACTTCATTCGCTTCGGTCCACTCTTTCCACTACCCAACTGTTCGATTCTCCCAAATGTTTTATTATTATTATTTTCAGGTAAATTAGAATCACGTATTCCCTCATCTTACGTTTATAGTATCTGTACACAATTTCATTCACTTTGGTCCACTCTTACCTTTCGGGCGTCAATTATCAAACTTTTGAGTGGGTACTTTTGCGCATAAAACCGTTTCTCCGCAGAAAATTAAAAGAAAAAAAACACGTATTCGTTTATGTGTAGTATCTAATTGCTAAATTTTATCAAAATCGGAGTGTTACACTTGGGGAGTATACATGTTAGACATGTAGAGTTTAAACCAGGCTGCAGTGGCTCAGTGGTAGAGCGTTCACTTCTTGTGCATTCGATCAAAGTCAACTTGTGGTTGACAAACACCGTGTGCGTGGGATTTCTCTGGGTTCTCCCAGTTGTTTCATTTCACCCTTTCATTTATTTCACATCATCACCGTCTCTTTTAGCCTAGCTGACATATCCATTGGACGTAAAACTCATCGATTTCATATCATTGTAGAATTTAATGTCCCTTTCAGCAGCGAGGCTATATGAGACAGAACCTACTCATTAACGTAGAATCCGAACCACATGAGCTCCCGCCGGGAATGGAAGACCAACTGAATACGTAACAAGTATTGACTATTTTTTCATGAATACGTATTAAAATCTCTTCAATCTGATACTAAATTATTATTATTATTATTATTATTATTATTATTATTATTATTATTATTATTATTATTATTATTATTATTATTATTATTATTATTATTTTACCTATTACTTGAGATGCAAACTATGGTTGCAGTATTGTAGACGGAATATTGCCTAACTGATAATTCTTACGAGAATTGTTAGAATTGTTAGATGAACGTTACTAAAAAGCAATGGAACGAATTAATTTCTTAGTACGACAAATAGCTATCGCTTCTAAAGAGAGCAGAAACATAGCTAGTAAACATAAATTGCAACCAATGCTGAGCTAATACTCACAGAACAGTGTGTTAACATTTTAATTTTTTCTTATGCCTAAAGGCATTTACAAGGTCAGTGCAATATTGTCTGTTAACGTGTAAAAATTGCCTGAAGGAAAGTGGAGCAGAATAGTAAACAGTTGGGCAGTGCTCACTTTAAGTCAAACAACATATATCGAAATAAGCAGTGGATTCTGGCTATATTATATTTTGCAACCTAAGGGGAAATACGCTTAGAACGGATAAATTCTCCAACCCTTTTGAGAGTTGTCGAATTTTGCATTTTCAATATTTACAAATAAATTATTGTGTACCAATGTTTAGCATTTTCAAAAGTCATTTAACGAATAATGAAATCGGATAAGTTTCTTCTTTTGAAGTAGTATTACGTATCAATCAGTGGAGCCGGGACCAAGGAGCTCACAAGTAAGGGACCATATGGTTGTCGCGCAAATCAGATGCCATCTGATTGAGTATGAAAAGATATGAAGAACACAGAAATTTAAAGTGCTAAGGGCCATACGGAGCGGAGCGAGGAAACAGGAAACATTGAATGTCGGCAAAATTGAAGAAAATCAGGAATAACGGGAAAAGTTAATTTCTTGCAAACAGGGAAAGAAAGTCAACCAAAAGAAAGAAAATAAACATAACAAGGGCATTAAGGACAAAGAAAGATCATAATCAGGGTTGCCATCCGGACCGCAGTATTGCCAGCGCTGCATAACATTGATAAGGAAAGTATAGCACAGTATAGCAATTCATGCACAAGGAAAAATATTAGTAACACAAAAGACAATTGAAAAGACTCTGTACACGTGCGTAAAAAGGTTTAACGATAGTCATTTCCTATATGATTATGCCGGTGATTCAGATGGACGGTACATTGCTTCCACACATGTATGTTCTTGTTTCGAAACCCAATAGTAACTTTCCAGCGCGCATGGTCGCTGAATTCCCCAATGTGAAAGCATATGCAAGCAGATCAGCGAACATGACCAAATGGGATTTGCAAATCTTCCTGGAAGAAGTTTTGTGGCCCGATCTTCAGGGTAAGGATCGTGTTTTGCTTTTGGTTGACTCCTGGACTCCAAACAAGGATAACACTCTTTACAACATGACAGTTCCTGACGGTGTGCAGTTCTACAAAAAGCTCATTCCTCCGAAATGTACAGGCCTTATACAACCTGCTGATGTGTTCTTCTTTCGTCCATTCAAAAACATGGTGAAGTTCATCACAGATACGTTAGTGTTCTCCAGTATTAATGTGTGGCAACGTGAGAACTTTCTCCGCCTTCAGTCATTTGTTCATTACCAGTTTTCCTCTATGCGATTCCAAAAGATGATATGCTTTGCGATTTTCAAATGTGGCTTCTCCAATGAATATCCTGGACAGTTTCAAACACCTTCCGCATATTGCTTTGAAAAAGTACTCACGGAGAAATGCTGCAGAGTCGCGTGTGACCAGCTTGCTTTCATCCGCTGTGCTTACTGCGAGAAATGTTTGTGTGTTGACCACGCATTCATTCGTGATCTTCACGTCAACTGCAATTAAACTACAAATTGTGCGTACTGTTCTCTACTTTCCTCCATTTGTATTCACGCGAGTGTAATATTCACTCACGACTACGTTAAACCTTTTTACACACGTGTACAGAGTCTTTTCAATTGACTTTTGTGTTAATAATATTTTTCCTTGTGCATGAATTGCTATACTGTGCTATATCTTCCATATCAATGTTATGCAGCGCTGGCAATACTGCGGTCCGGATGGCAACCCTGATTATGACTTTCTTCGTCTTTGACGTTTTTGTTATGTTTATTTTCTTTCTTTTGGTTGACTTTCTTTCCCTGTTTGCAAGAAATTAACTTTTCCCGTTATTCCTGACTTTCTCCAATTTTGCCGACATTCAATGTTTCCTGTTTCCTCGTTCCGCTCCCTATGGCCCTTAGCACCTTAAATTTCTGTGTTCTCCATATCTTTTTAAGCTCAATCAGATGGCGTATGTCTGCATCTGATTTGCGCGACAACCATATGGTCACTTACTTGTCAGGCCCTGATAGACCTCCATAATTTTCATTGGAGGCTGGGCTCATCCCTGAATAATCGATCCATATTTAAATTGATTTGCAGGTAGGACTATGGTTAATAGTTTCAAAATTCAGCGCAAGGCTTTGTGTTTACTTAAAAAATATCGTACTACATATACCGCATAATCTATCCGTATATTATTTGATACGCATATATGTATATTCATTTCTAGTAAGTTAACTTGTTCATAATACCTCATTTGAGTTAATTATAAGATTATTTAAGTCCCCTGAGTGTTATCTACTCATCGGCGCCTCTGGTGTCCGTACATTTTTTCTGGTATTGTGCTGTTTACTGTGAGTACAAGTATCCAAAGACTCCCTTTTGCCATTTCGTCAGCCAGCGTTTCTCCTCACTCCTGCACAAAAACACACTTTTCGATTTATTCTTTTAACGGTTGGGGGCAACTTCATGCTGCTGTTGTTCATACTCTATCAGGCGTAATTAATATTGGAGCAGGGTTGCCTATCTCGCGGAGGTTATACATCAAGAATTTATGTGGCCCACTATACATTCCTAGACAGTTTCTGTAATCACATATTTGTAATTGTTACTTTCGAAATTGTCAATAAACTCATATTTTTCCTCTTGCCTCACCGCGTTCCTTTTCGGCTACCTTGACATATCCAAGTCCATCGAACGCTAGAGTCATAACTTTGTAGCCAGACAAAACCACGGAGGACATATCAACTAGGGGTATTCGCCACGAAGTTTAGGAAGGTGCAGGAAGGCAAGCAGATCCCACCATCGGAGGACGATCGACTTCATGTCCCGAGAATAACATTCTGGCAGTTCATCACCGCAGACACATGTTGAGTTTGACATCTGAGTAGAGGTATGAAGGGGTGAAGAAGAACATCGTAGAAATGTATCACAGAGAGAATTCGACACCCCTAGCAGTCCAGCAGGATTGAGTTCCAGTTGTTGGCTGATTCCAGTACATCCAGGTTCCTCCAGGGAAAACCTTTCATCATTCTGATGACCAGGACGACACCAGTCATAACGGAATGTCAGGCTAGTGCTCTTCATTTATTTCTTAGTTATATCCTTTCTGTCTTTCACCTATTCCCACAACTAGTCATTCTCAAAATTAAAACATTTGAGTTTTATTTGAGCTCAAACATAATTTTACAGTCAAGTACCATGTCGTGCATCAGTTTCATCCCCAATTTGTTGCGTTTATTTTAATGAATGTTCTGAGCTCCAACTGATGGCATACCATCGGCACAATACATTTAATATTTTATTTGCAGAAACCGAACATTTTCTCTACACTGAGGATTTTACCTCACGTTTTTCTTTACAAGCTTTCTTTACTTCATGATTTTTTTGTGCCTCGTACTCCAACGCAGACATTGAGTTTTCTATTTTAAGTTATATTGACTACAACTTCCATGAGCGCGTATAGACATGGTCCTACGTATAGAACTTAATCTTACATATAATAATTGATTTCATATTCTCCCATACTTTATTAATTTCTTACTTCTTTTGATATTTTTTTATTTTTAATCGTTGTGGGTAATAATTTTTTTTTTAATTTTCAAAATAATATTTTCAATATGAATGCTGTAAGCTTATTCTAAGATGTAAGTCATAAAACATGAAACTAGGAATAATAAATTAAAATAATGTGCTCTATAATTAAAGTTTGTTAAATATTTAGCTCAGAAACAAATGGTTGAGGGTACCATAAATGTTTTCGTGCAATTTTTGAAAATTCGCAACATCGTTCTCAGCCAAATATGCAATTAAAATTTTTACTATAGTTTTTCATATATATATATATATATATATATATATATATATATATATATATATATATATATATATATATATATGTCTTTTCCCGTATTCCATGGCCTACAAGAGGTATCATACATCAAACATGGCAAAAATTACAGAACTTGAATTTGTTTTTTTTTAAAAAAAAAAACAAAAAAGTATCAGTGTACTTTGGCTATAGCAACCATAGCACTATATGAAAATATCGTAAAAATCAACTTTCGTATTTCACCTTTTTGATTACAAACCTCAGGTCTAAATTTTGTTTAAAAAAATTTCGATATTAAACTTTGCGAGTGATTTTCACTTAATAGGGTTCAATTAGGGCTTTTCATGGTAAAAGACAAAATTAGAGAAGCAAAAGTACTGAAGAAAACTGTTTGTTGCAATGTGCTTTTCAGAACCCAGTCCTAAAATATACAAGTTTACGCTAACGTCTGCAAAGTAACTATTTGACATACAGTGCCTAATAAAAGTCAAAGCCACTCACAAACTGGCTGGGAATAAATTCTAAGAAATATGTTTTTATGTTGGCAATGTATAGTAGTACTATATAAAACATCTTAGAAACGATGAAACAAGCCTCGTTGATAGCAAGCAACTTCATATAGATGACCGCTTTTTAAAGTATTTATTATGGCATTTGAAACATTGTACAATGTAGACAGATTTAATGTTTTCGTACAGGTTAAGAAATATCCAGCATACAAAATATGGCTGCAAAATACTGTTTAGTTTAGGACAAACAAATCTCTTGATGCTTTAAATACATTTATTCTGTTAGCAGACTGGTATTTCGCTAAACGTGTTAGGCAAGGATATTTGTTTAACACACATGGAGGCTGAGTGAGCAAAGGCAAGCAAGTGCATAATATAAGGCGTCGAAATTACAAAGTTTTACAATACTTCAGACAAGTGTTTATTACAAATTTACTGCTTGTATATTGTACTGTATATTGAATTCCTTGGACATTATTCTTTCTTTGTAAAGCAATACATTTTACCCCAATAGTTCCAATGGTAATCTGGATCGTTCTCCAACTGTAAATATTTTTAGTTATTAAATCGTTAGAGCCTATTTTCCTTATGTTGTACATAGAGTTGAAAGTTAGCACAAAAATAATTGAGCATGAGTTGAGCGCGATCGTTTCAAAAAGTTTGATTTTGAGCATGAATTAACTCACTTCATATATATAGTTAGAAAATTTGAGCAGTGGGTGCTTGACCAGATCGTGACCGATTTACCCACCAAAAAATGTTATAATATTCCAGTTAATTTGCTTTATTTTTGGTTCCTCTATCATATCTTCATATAAAGGTATCCTCTATCATATAAAGGGTAAAGACTCATAAAATGCTTCGTGTGGAGTGTTGTACTGTATGGGGCGGAAAGGTGGACCTTACGTAAAGGTGACGAAAATCGACTGGAAGCCTTCGAAATGTGGGCGTGGAGAAGAATGGAAAGAATTAGTTGGATCGAGCGGAAAACGAATGAGAGAGTGTTAGAAATGGTGGGTGAGAAAAGAACACTTTTAGATATTATTAGGAAGAGGAAGAGAAACTGGTTGGGACATTGCCTAAGAAGAGATTGTATCATGAGGGACGTCCTAGAGGGTATGGTGGCGGGAAAGAGAGGGAGGGGGCGAAAGAGACTACAATTAATGGATGATATTAAAACAGAAAGATCATACGCGAAGACGAAAGGTTAGCGGAGGACCGTGGAGCATGGAAGCTTCTCAGCTGCGGCAAGTGACCTGCCAATAAAGGCAGAATACCTATGATGATGATGATGATGATGACTATCATATCTGCGATTTTATAGCACTGTATAGGACTGATGAAGGGTGCCTATACTATCCCACTTAAAACTTCAGAAGAATTCTTCCTTATATGGGTAATTCATTATATGACTCCTCTTTTCCTTGTTTCTTCCTCCCAGCCGACGGACTATATGCTTACCCTCATTCAACCTCAAACCTGAGGCTCTCTTCGGTCGCTGGTCGGAAATGAACTAAATACATGGTACTTTACTAGAGGAGGAGAAGCATAGGAGTAGGTAGCTCAGATAAATGGTAACCTTGAACTCCCAGTATTGAAGACTTTTGTTTGTATCCTCTATAATTTAATGAGCCCAATGAATGAAGCAGAATTTCAAAGAAAGGAATTTGATATAAAATGAATGTGCAGTCTAATTACATAAAAGTTAACTAAATCACCAATAAAAATCGTCAATGTTCAAATGAGACTGCATCAGTTTAGTGTTATATGAATCTATTCTATTGACTGCTCCTGTATGTGCGAAGATGCGAGCGAAATACCTGTATTTTTAAAAATGACTTTCAAAGAAGTAAATAAAATTGAAAAGTAGAAAAAAAGTAACCTGGACTCAACTATCAAGTGAGTTCTTATGGCTTGGTTTCAACCCAAAGTGCATCTAAGTATGGTACCGCTTGCTCAACACTTCACGTTAAAACATAGTGGCTTTGAGACCTAACAAATATTTTAGGTCAGCAGTATCCGAGAATTATAATGGTTGTGCTGCACTTAACCTAAGAAGTAGCTGTTGCTGCTTCTACAGCTGGATTTTGACTGAGAACTGGTCCATCGACAAGGTCAGAAGTGCTTCTTTTATACTGTCGGTAGCCCTCCATTTAACCTTTAAAATAAGAGTGGGAAAATTACGCCTATCTGTCGGACGCGGTTCGAACCCATATGCTAAACTATTAACTATGCCACCAAATCCACTTTTTCACTAAATTTCCATGTTTTTAATTTTTCTTTTTCTTTTATTTTTCATACTTTTCTTGCTCTGCCATCATGGATAGCACAAAACGATATTGGTTTCTAGTTACTATGTTTTCAGTTTGTTTCTCTGTAGTTTCAGAGAAAGCAACGGGCTGCAAGCAAGTTTAGCCAAGCAGTGTTTTAACAAATAGAAGGAATATTTTCTTCCATACTTCTCTTCTCGATCTCATTATCTCTCTCTTTCTCTGTTTGTGCCGAGAGTAGGATTTCCGATCACATAATCGACGTCCGGCTTTAAGAGGTATTGCGCGCCTTATAAGTAACAATATAGCCCTATATATATATATATAGCCCTATATATATAAATATATATATATATTTGGGAGACACACTGGGGTGTTTAATACCAAGAAATATTTTTGTTTACTTAGGTATTTTTTACTTGTTTATTTTAGCCAAGTAGAAATATTGGTTCTTTTGTAAATTGAGTTGGTATCGTTGCCTGCAACCACTGACCTTCGCCATTGTTCGTCGTACTTTGACGGAGTGAAGAGTTCCTGCAGGGAATATAAGTAGCACTCTTATCTGGATGGAATTTAGTTATAGATGACATGATTTTCGAAGAAAATGTACTAAGAACAAGTGAAGAGATACAAAAGCAGACTGAGAAAAATCAATTTAAGACAAAGTGACCACAACAATACAGAAGTACTTTTGGCATTTTTATTGTTTCTTACTTGAGTGGGGCACAGAGAGTCGCCCGCACAAATGTGGAAGAATCTTGGTGTCCTACTTTTGGATCCTTGATTTAACTAACAACCATGCCACTTAACAGATTGAAATTCATATTAACCTGCTTGAGATTTGATGTCAAAGATTCCAGGCAACAAAGACGAGCAACTGATAAATTTACTCGAATTCGCGATATTTCGGAACAATTTATAGAAAACTACCAATCTTTGTATACCGCCTCTGAGTGCGTTAAAATAAATGAGCAGCTGCTAAGATTCAGAGGACGATGTTCCTTCAGAGTCAATATGAGAAATAAACCCGATAAGTGTAGGCTAAAAGTAGTGATGATAAATGAGGCGGAAACATTTTATATGCTAAATGCAAAACCATATGTAGTTAAAGTTACACCTTCTAATGCAGAACCATTACCTTCTTACTATGTAAGAACTTTTAGCGAAACGATTAATGGAACCAACTGAAACATAATAGTAGTCAATAGGTTTAGCTCTGTGCTATTATTTCACCAAACGCTTCAAAAGCACCAAATAACGATGGTTTGAACCTTGGAGTCAAATAAACCATCAGAAACACCTCCATCATTTACTGCAATGTAACCACAATGTACTTCATACTTTGCATTTGATAATGACAAGATCCTCGTGTCATATTTTCAAAAATACAACAAAAACGTATTACTGCTGTCTTCTATGCATCTATACAAGGACGTTGAAGAAGCCACTAATAAACTACAAGTTACATTGTTTTACAACTCAAAGAAAGGAGGCACAGTTTCATTTGACCAATTATGTCATTCATACACCGTGTCGAGGAGTACTAACCGTTGGCCGCTACGATTGTGATATGGAATGAAGGACCAAAGTACCATAAACGCCATGATCCATTACAATTTGGGGATGCAAAATACAAAGATGCAAAGAAGGAAGTTATTAAAAGAGCTATCTTTGTCAATGATTAAGCCATTTTTCCAAACACTCAGGCGCAGTATGCGCTAAACGATTTGTGAAATACTGAAAGTGCAAACCATTCAACCAGTATCACCACCCGAAGCAGGACCGGCTCTCTAGAGGAGTTGTAGCTTCTTTTTCCGTTCACGAGATAGAAAAACAGAAAATAGACACATTGTCAGTGAAAGATATACATGTGATAAACATAGAGTAAAACTTTCCTATGAATTCCAAGACTAAAATTGCCGTGAATGAAAACGTAAGAAAATAGTTTGCCTAGATATCATCAAGTGCTGTATCAATTAACAACTTTCGTAATTTTTTTATGAATATAATATATGTTATACATGTTCAGTTCCTTATCACCAACCTAACTCATTTGAAAATAGTTTTATTTTGATATTCGAAATTACTTTGCAAAATTCGCACAAAAATGCCATAAGGACATTCCATGTGAAATAACCAATGAAATGGCAAAATTTGGCCTGACGATCTTAGATTTTTAAAATTGGTGTACAGCTTTATAACAGTGGGAGATGAACAAATCCCAAATATGCTCCTACTCCTAAAAGTGTCCCCATACAGGGTGTTCAAAAATGTAAAAAACGGCATTTTTCCAGTTAGAGTGATTATTAAAAATTGTCATAAAATGGATAATATGTGAACTAAAGACGTGGAAAAGCACCATTGGAAAGCTTAAAGATCGCTCTACAAGTTGTATTATATTGAAGAAACCTGTAAAATAAAAAATAACACTTCAAAAATTCAAATTCAAATTTGAATTTTGAATTTCATATAGAAATGTCCCTCTGAAGTTGTTCACGATTGTCCAGATTGTAGACTCATATATGTACTAAAACACCACAAAGTTGCATTTTGAGCACTCAATGGGATCGGATTCAAAATTCAACATAAACCAAGCATTGCACGATATTGACCATGTGAATATCTGGGTTCAGGTTGATAACTATTTGCCTGAGCTATTTACCTGCAGCATTATATTCAATTTCATTTGTTTCTTGATGTATTCATATGAATTTACACAATTATCCACCTTTCGAGTTATTTAAAGAGGTATTACATTTCCAAACAGTACTTGATACAGATTATTATTCATGTTAGTCAGTATGGATGTTTGTAAATTTATATTAGCTACATTGATATATGTTATTTTCATTCCTTTTTGTTCAGAATTGCTATTACAGATCTTACTATGAATGGGAGGGATATATTTCCCTCCCTTTCACAATATATGTATCAAATGTGTTATGAAACACAGTGTCACTGTTCACAATCACTTCACACACTTTCAGCACAAACAATTAGTCAATAAATTCTTTTTCCTATTTCAATTATCCACTTCCACATATCTGTGACAGCAATCCTGAAACAAAGGAATAAACATAACATATATCAATGTAGCTAATATAAATTTACAAACATCCATACTGACTAACATGAATAATAATCTGTATCAAGTACTGTTTGGAAATGTAATACCTCTTTAAATAACTCGAAAGGTGGATAATTGTGTAAATTCATATGAATACATCAAGAAACAAATGAAATTGAATATAATGCTGCAGGTAAATAGCTCAGGCAAATAGTTATCAACCTGAACCCAGATATTCACATGGTCAATATCGTGCAATGCTTGGTTTATATTGAATTTTGAATCGGATCCCACTGAGTGCCCGAAATGCAACTTTGTGGTGTTTTAGTACACATATGAGGCTATAATCTGGACAATTTTGAACAAATTCATAGGGATTTTTCTATGCGAAATTCAAAATTCAGATCTTAATTTGAATTTTTGAAGTGTTATTTTTATTTTACAAGTCTTTTAATATAGTACAACTTGTAGAGCAATCTTTAAGTTTTCCAATGGTTTTGTTCCATGTCTCTAGTGCACATATTAACCATTTTATGACAATTTATATCAATCACTGTAACTGAAAAATGCATATTTTTGACAGTTTTGAACACCCTGTATGGAGACACTTTCAGGAGGAGAGAGATAATATTTGGAATTTTTTCATCCTCCACTGTAATAAAGCTGTACACCAATTTCTACAAAAATCTGATATGGTCAAGACTG
This sequence comes from Thermobia domestica, assembly GCF_964235325.1. Lineage (NCBI taxonomy): Eukaryota > Metazoa > Arthropoda > Insecta > Zygentoma > Lepismatidae > Thermobia > Thermobia domestica. Next base: position 125,674,300 of record NC_137469.1, on the reverse strand, counting down.
ATTACTTGTTGATTTGACATGGAATGTCCCCATATCTTCTTACTTATAATGTATAATTATATAAATATTGCTTCAATGAAATAAAAATGTACACACTCAAGAGCAATCATCTAAAGATAAATAGTAACAACTCTATTAATAACGAAAGTAATTACAAATTATTCTACAGTCAATTAAGTGAAAGGGTTTGTAACACTCCAGAGTGACTACTATGTTGGCATTTATCAAGTGTGCCTCCTAATATATATATATATATATATATATATATATATATATATATATATATATATATATATATATATATATATATATATATATAATTTCTAAGAACTGAAGTACGTATTTTCAATACTTATAAAAATAGTAATTCAATAAACCATAAGATGAAAATAATATATTTTAAATTAAATATAGAGAAAACTAAATACGTAGAAGTTCGTCGGGATCATAATATTGCAAATTATGATGGTTGCATTAAAATATCAAATACTTTCGACAGAGTGGATACTGTCAAATATCTACTACTAATATTAACAGGCCAAAATCATACCCACGAAGAAATTGAATGTAGACTAAAGGCAAGGAATTGATGTTATTATCCAGTTCAAAATCTTTTGTCGTCGCTAATTCTGGCGAAGAATTTGAAGCTTAAAATGTATAAAACAATAATCATCTTTGTGGTCCTGTAATGATAAACGAACGAGGTCAAATGCTTATCGATTTCTGTAGGCAACATGATCTGGTGATGATGAACACGTAGTTTAAAAAAAGAGAAACCAAGCTGTACACTTGGAAAAGTCCAGGAGATAAAAGCTACAAAATCGATAACATTCTTGTGTAGCAACGTTTTAGGAATAGTGTACGAGACGTAAAGGCACTGTCAGGAGCGAACATTGATTCGGATCACAATCTACTGGTGGCGGAAGTGCAAACCTGGTTCAAGTCGATCAAGAGAAATGGGAGGAGAAATCGAAAATGGAACTTAGGGTGACTAAGAAATATCGACGATGATGTGAAAGAAGAAATTGAAGAAAAATTCTGTGCAATGGGCGATGTTGTTGTCAATATGGAAAATAGTTGGGGAAGAGTTAAACAGATTCTACTTGACACACTCCACAATAACATTGGGAGGATGGAAAGAGCACCGACAAAACCATGGATAACTGAAGCGATGCTTAAGAAGACATAGAAATGCAAAAGGGTGAAAAATTGGACATCAAATAATACAGTAGGTTGAATAATGACTTGAGAAGAGAGACGGACAAAGCCAAAGAAAAGTACATGGAACAGATATGTGAAGAAATAATGGAACTTCAACGGTGCGGTAGATATTATCTGATGCACCAGAGAACACTAGAATTAGGAGGGAAAGCTAACGAAAGTATACGAACGTTCGGCATCGAAGATCAACAAGGTAATGTAACCACTGACCATCAAAAAATCCTTAAAATTTGGAAGAAATACATAAGATTTGTATGATCAGAAGAACCGCCCCATAGATATTGCGACTGAAGCAGAGGAAGAAGTGGATGATGATGAAAGAGGACCCAGTATATGGAAAAGTGAAGTAGTACAAGCAATCAAAGACATGTGAAGGAGAAAGGCCATTGGAGAATACGACATACCAGTATATTTGCTCAAGAGATTATAAGACAACGCAATGAAAGTATTGACTTCACTTATTAACAAGATCTACCTGAGTGGAGAATGGCCAAAGGATTTTCTTGATGTTACAATGATTGCATTGCCCAAGAGAAAGCAAGCAAAGAAGTGCAGCTATCAGAGAACCATTAGCCTGATTTCCCACACTGGAAAGATCATTTCACTCATACTGAATAGGCTGCTGGAAAGTAAGATAAATGAGAGGTTAGAAGAAGATCAATCTGGATTCCGGAAACGAAAAGGCACCAGAGATGCTATTGGATTGTTGAGAATTATATCAGAAAGAATGCTTGATGTAAAGGAAGAGTTGTGTTTGTGCTTCGTCGACAGGGGAAAAGCTTTCGACCAAGTCAGTTGCACGAAACTTCTAAAAATATTTCAAGAATTCGGGGTCAAAAGGAGAAATCGATGACTCATTCAAAACCTGTACACTGGACAACGAGTGAAGCTGCGCTTGAATGAAGGAGAAACCAATAGCGTGGAGATTGGAAGAGAAGTCAGACAAGGATGTAGTTTGTCGCCCCAATTATTCAACATTTACAGTGAATGTTTAATGAAAGAAGCATTAATGGGAATTGGCGATTTCAAGATTGGAGGGCAGATCATTAACAAGATCAGGTATGCAGATGATAAGCTTATAATAGCTAAATCCAAAGGAGGACTACAGGAGATGATTGACAAAATAGTTGACACTGGAAAACTTTATGAAATTGAAATTAAAATCGAAATTAAAATCTTCATTTATGAAATCTGTGTGGTATAAATAAATTTTTATCCTGGTAGAACGCACAGCAAGAATACATATTAATAGTATTAAATAAATTCAAACACTTGTAAATATTAAACTCACATTTAGAAATATATTCTTTTAATTCCTATTGCACAATTTGCATTCATGCCTGCTCAAAAACATAAGGTTATTAGTAATATTTTGGTCAAGATTGAGATAAGTTCAAAAATGACAACTACACAGAATGAGAGAGAGAGAGAGAGAAATCTAATGAGAATAATGATATCTGCCACAGATACAGTTCTTTATGAACGGACTTTTGTCAAGAAACTTGTAAGTTCCACCACCTTCATGCTCGTTTTTCTCGAAAACAGAATTTACCCACTTATATAATTATGGTCTTAAATCATTCAAATATAGAAAACTTTTATTGTTGAAACCATTAAAAGCTGTACAGTAATACAATAACAATATCAATTTCTCATTTCTTTTTTGGTATTGGAAACGAAAATGCTAGTAATGCAACTAAGCATTGAATTTTTAGTCGTTGGAAGAAAATGACGCATTCCTATAAGCTGTAATGTTATCACAAACATACCTACAGTAATGCCTACTTTGGTTCATAATTTAACAATAAATGATATTCTTCTTGCTTCTTATTCTTTATTCAAACTAACTTTCAATTACAAAGACAAATAGTAAAACCCTCTTTCGGATCATTATTAGTTTAAATATATCACTTATATTTACTTGTTAAAAATATAAATCAATAAGCAACAGACTCTGCAAATGACGTGGGCAAGATTTCACTCCCAGCATAACCAACCGAAAAGTAACCATCATATTCCAAAATATCAGCCACTTCTACGGGACTCTACTAGAAGAAAAGAGAGTGTCATAGACTTCTCCAAAGTCACTTCAACTCTTCTCTCCGCTTCGAACAACACCCATCATGGGTTGTTCACATTCTGTCTGTAAGTTGAAATAAATTGACTTTTTATCTTACAATCCAGGAATCTAATCTAATGATAGCACAGCATAGATTCTAATTACTTGTATGGTAATATATATAACATGTTAGACCGACGGCTAGGTGGTGTCTAGGTTGCTCTTCTTTGTTAATTGGATTTTATGACTGATTATTATAGACAAAATACGGTTAAGTAGAATTAGCATGTTACCATCCTGTAAAAGTATTCATTCACTCCTAAAATCACGTAACCAATGTGGCGGTATCGCGAACAAGCCCATTTATGCCTAACTGGTTATATCGCATCACAAAATGAAGTTAAAAGCTGCATTCTGATATCAAATTAAAGATAATGAATGTCAAAAGTTATTTGAGTTAGTACAACTCTTATATAATGCCACCATCTTTATATATGGCGACATTTATCTGCAAAGTTTGGGTTTCTTCGTTGCGTAGCTGGTTATATCGCATCACAAAATGAAGTTAAAAGCTTCATTCTGAAGTCAAATTAAAGATAATGAATGCCAAAAGTTATTTGAGTTAGTACAACTGTTACATAATGCCGCCATCTTTATATATGGCGACATTTATCTGCAAAGTTTGGGTTTCTTCGTTGCCTAACTGGTTATACGGCATCACAAAATGAAGTTAAAAGCTTCATTCTGATGTCAAATTAAAGATAATGAATGCCAAAAGTTATTTGAGTTAGTACAACTCTTATATAATGCCGCCATCTTTATATATGGCGACATTTATCTGCAAAGTTTGTGTTTCTTCGTTTCTTTATGTTTGCTTCATGGCGGCTAACTTTGAAGCTACAAGAGATATGGTAACTCGCCTCGAAGTAAACTTTGTAGAGTGTAATCTCACCTTTATTATTTTTAGAAATATTATTTCTCTATCTTTGAAACTAAAGAAAGTAGCTCATTTTAAGCAGGAGAAAGTGCTGAATTTTGTGACCATTAATTATGATGAAATCTGCTTTGCATTTTTTAAAAACACGTTTTTATTACTTATTATAATTATAACAATTCGGAACCCATAGAATGTACGTTACCATGCTATGAAAATGTCCGTTTGAGAGCAGTCTTGAAGAGCAAGTAGGCCGCCGATACATTATGACTATCTATTACATAATAGCGATTTACAAATTTGTAATACGAACGGATCACTCAACGGATGAATCAGTGTCACAGTCTAGTCGTGGTAAAAAGGAACGTTCTTGGTTTACAAGTTAAACGCAAGTACATGCATTAGTACACTGAACTCCTTGTATGGCACAAACACATACATTCCTGTCTTCTATAGCTTTTAGTCTTTGTGTAAGAACAGCTAACAATTTCCAATATTTCTTTTGGAGCGATGTCTGCAGTTGTCCATTTTATGATAAGATCGTCATAGCTTCTTTCTCAACCGTGTCCAACTATGTCCCAAAATTTTCCTGAGTTTCTAAGGAGTGCTTACAGATATGTGCTTAGTAATTTGATAGCAGCAGATGGTGCCATAGTTGTTCATTTGTTGGTGGAAGCAAATGTGGCACAAGTTGACTCATGCAAATGAGGCTGTACCTTGTTGTACCCATGTCATTACTATTAGTTATACTGTACATTCTACTGGTATACTTAATGAAACATGGAAAGAGTTTCTGTAGTGAATTCAGCCCCAGGGTATTTCCAAGGCCTAGAAAAAGTTCAAGATATTGTTCGTGCTTCTGCAATAAAGGAAAGGTTTTATTTTTTATTTTTCCGACAAACGCAAATGCTTCTACTAAATCGCAACCAGTAAAAGCGTGATAAACCCAGAAGAGCGTGTTTAAATTCATGGTCTCATCAAGATGATGAAAATTAATAACTGCCTGCCTGTTCTTAATTCCTGTTTTCAAATATATTTTTACATCAAACGTTGGCGAAAATGCAAGCAATACTATTTCAGCACCATAGTAGCACTATTTCAACAATAGTATTTCAATATACAACAACACTTCTACACTCATTATATAAGGCTGATTTGTGTGAAAAATTAGTCGAGCGTGAGCTTCCTCTTGATAGCACTAGAGACTGGGAACCAGGTAAACAGACATTTCAGTAATCAGTATGCATTTTTACCATATGTAACAATTAGTTGCTTTCCAGGTATTTGTGACTGGTATTTCGTTGTTTTCCACTCTTGAGGAAGAAAGTGAATAAGTTCCATTTTATTTTGTAAATTGCTTTAAAAAGCGCATCCAATTTGATTGAGGTGTTGGTGTTTTCTGATCGTCTACCGCAAAGCTACAATTCAAGTGTGTTTTATGCACTTTAGTGGTGTTTAGTGCACTTCGAAAATGCTCTCAGTTTTATATGGATGTTTGTAAACATCGGCTACAAAGTCCACCCGTTTTACACCTTTCTGGAAGTAAAGTAAGGTCGCTGTTTCAGATACTAATTCTGCTAATGGGCTCCATGATTTTGGGATGGAAAGTAGATCATTAAGTATTGACATCCCATCAATTGTTACGGAGTCAGTTGTGCCAAGACTTTCACAATTAAATATGGAACATTTCTCTTCAATATGAATGACCAGAGCAGATTTCTTACACCTGATCATTTCACCATCACTTGTGGTGAAACATGGAGGAATAGAAGTTGGTTGAAATTTCATCACATATTTCATGTCGAGTTTCCTTTTTGACTAATAATAGCGAATCGAGCAAATAATTCACTATCACTCTTCACTTGCACAGACCATTCTTTCAGTTTTACGATCTTACGTACTGGGATAGCAGCTGATGGTATTCTTGTTGGAGAATAGAAGTTGATTTCATTTTGCTGCAGTTGCTTCTCGGTGAACTATAACCCAGGTTCTCTCCTACTATATCGGCTTCAAGAATCATATTTCAAGCGGCGCTATGAAGTTCTCTTCCAGAACTGAGGACAGTAACACATGATCAAGGTGTAAATGCGTTTACACCCCACTCATGACATGTTTGAACTAACTGATGTAGACCAGTTTAGTACCGCTTCATCCGGCTGTGACTGAAATCAGATCGAGTATTGTCTTCACTTCCATTTACTCAGATTCCTGCAAATTCTTGACAACGTTGGGCTACTCCAGTACGTACATGTTGAGAGAGAATTCATAATCTAGGGCATCTTAAGTTTTACTGAATTTTATGATGCACCCTTTAACTTTCATGCTTCTCTTCATTCTCTCCACGACACAATCAATTACGACACCACTGAAGGGTAAAGCACTGATGTAGGCAGAAAACCCACAGGGTCGAAGGTAGGTATTAGCTTGTGGATATACGAGCGGTAGAGACATCATTGTGATCCAGTAATAAGTCAAATGTCTGGCATAGTTATGGTGTTCATACGCAAATATAAAGGTATTATCTTTCTTATGCAAAACAATAAAATAAAATAGAAGTAAAAATCCCAGTCAGCCTCTCTGACTGCTATTATTAAACCAAAAGCAACTCACACATGTGAAGAAATTATTCTCACAGTTGAAACATTGATCCATGGGTACGGTTGGAACATGTTTCCCAAACAGTTTTCAGGTTCATAAAAGATTCATATGATAAAACTTCTTTCGCAGATTTTGACAAAGCAGACTTCCGAATTGTCTGAATTTCCTCACCTGTACATGATAAGGCATCTTGTGACATAGAGGTCTGTCAGTTTCTATTATCCAATTGAGAAACACTTGTAGTTTCGGGACCATCATACTTTCGTAGATGAGTTTCAAGGATCTCACGAGATTGATGTGCATTCACAGCTCTGTATGACACATACAAGCATCTATATTTTCTGGTTCCGGTTGAGTCCTCCGCTTCTTTTTTCGAGTATCTGATGAGTTATTTTATCCCAGAGGCCTGTAACATCCACAAAGGTCCATTTACAGAGTGGAAAATTCACCAAACTGTTTTAGCGGAAAAGTTAAATATATTCCCGGGACCAGTGCTCTTATTATAAAATTTTATTGTCAACCTTACGGCATTCTCCCACCTTTCCTCACAGAAATGTATAACGAATCCCGACTCATACCCCTAGTGGAACTCTTTGTTTACCGCTGGTATTATAGTCCTCGTATTTCAACATGTAGGTTCACACGATTTCGATAATTTTCGACCACCTAACTATCTTAATATTGACCAGAAAATTTAGTCGCTTTGCCTTGCCTCCTCTTTAAAGCCGTTTGTACATCCGTGATTAGTATAGTTTAAAACATACAAAACCTTAGTACTTAGCTCTAGATAGTATTTGGGAAGGTATTCGTTGGTGTTACAAAACAAGTTCTCCGTATTTTGGTAAATTAGCTTCTGTAAGATATTTAACAGCTTCTGTAAGGTGTTGTCGCATAATTACATGTTGGAGTGCTTGTAAACTATGGTTTCTGAGAAAATTTTTTTCTAATTTACTCAAATTTCTTTATACCAACGACATGTGAAATTAGAAGTTAATGGTGTCTGTAAGAAGAATATCAAGAATATCAATGTTCGTCAAGGTATTGCGCAAGATTTCCCTTATAGGAGTGTTCCATTATGTATAGCCGGGTAATATTTTACCTTTTATATATTTATATTATAATACTTTTTGTTTCTTACATAATTCTTTTCTATGTAAAAAATGCATTAACATCATACGAAAACAAACAGGGCAACTGTTGTTGAAAAATCACTGTCTACGATGGATCACGCGACTGTTTATTTATCAGAAAGTGGTTGCGGATTTGGTCCTAAAATATTCAACTTCAAATCTAGTTGCTGTTGTCTATAGAATGTGCCAAGATCTCTGTTTATCCTCCGAGACACTTCCCAGATCGACTTTATGTGTACCACTATGCTACATTAAGGTACAAGCTCTCTTCCATATACAACTTAGGGTTTGCATTGTTTTATACTTCAGGAATGGATTTATTGATATTATCTATTTGCTTATCTTACGAAGCCACCTTGAAAATTTTCCCGTCAAACAACTATATAAGAGACTATCCTCTAACACAGTTTCCGCTCTTTGTACCTCACTCAATCAGAAACTTTAACAAAATATGTATGAACATTCATGTTCCAATTCTGTCCCCTGCCATGCAATCTCTCAAGTACAGCAAATTCTACTTCGGAAACCTCTATAAATTGGGTATCCGAAGTACTTCTTTTTGTAGTACCTTTCATGCTCAAGACACTTTACAAAACCGACTAGATAGGTTGATCATGGAACTCAACAATCTGGTTTCACTATCAAAATTGATATCTCTCTCTCCGTAACAACTTATTCTACTATTCATTGTACATCACTAATGTTTTCTTATTATCAATTTTGATCCTGTACTAAAAAGAATCTACTTTTAAATACAATAAGGGTACAATAAAGTATTTCTAGAAGGTGGTAAAGTAGGGACACCTAATCGTAAGGTGTTCAGTTTGATTTCTGTTTCGGACATATTTGGTGTGTAACGATATTCCACAATGAGAGAATCATGATGTAAAATAATTACATTAAAATAAAGTTATACAATAACTTCCAGATATAAGTAATTTTTATTTTTAAAATGTAACATCTGTGATATAGTGGGTGTTGGCAGAACGCCGGTATATTATATGTGAATGTTAATACAAATGAATTAAAACGTGTAATTGCTATACAGAAGTGTGTGTTGTGTATTTATCTGCAGCTATATGTCAGAGAAACCAACGGCAGATTTCCAAATTATATGTTTTGGTAATAAAACCGGAAGTGGTACATCTATAACTTCCGGTTGCAATAGAGGGATAAGATCCGAAGTGAAACCTGTTCTTCAGACGCTGAGTCTACATGATCTCTTTCTGCATACTGCAATTTTTGATCCACCCCGAGGTTAATCGACTACAAATCAGGATGGCAGACAGACGTGTGCTGATTACGTGGTCGCCCATGGAAGTGCCTGTTGTTATCCGGTATGAACGGGCACGTAGTAGTAGTGTGTCCGTCATCCATGAGCACGTACAGACCGTGTAGGGTGAAGGGTGTAGGGTATGTCTTATAAAATAATTGGTTGCTCGTGTTGCACGTTCAGTGAAGGAGGTTGAAATAGACGTCCCTCCACGTCCATGAATTAAAACAACATTCCTGACTCAGAAGAAACCAGACTCAGGATCACAAAAAGAGGGCGAGAATGGGAATCAGTCTCGATGACTTGATGCGGTACGCGCGAGAGGGAAATGAGTGCCTGTTCAAAATCATCACAGGCGGTGAGAGAGTTTGCACCACTTTATCCCAGAAATCAAGGCCTTCAATGACGTGGAAGCATCTCAGTTCACCAATGAGGAAAAAATCAGTGTCGCCCTCTGCAAGAAAGGTTACGGCTACAGTGTTTTGGTATGCGAAATATGGGATTCTCCTTGATTTATTCCATGAAAGGACCATCAATGCGACATGCTACTATGACACCCTCACCAAACTTAGATCCGCCATCCGACGAAAGAGACCAGGGCTCTTGAGTGAAGGTGTTGTGCTCTTCGACGATAACGCAAAACAACAAACAGCAAGGCTCACACAAATCAGATTCGTCGCTTCAGATAGGAGAGATTGGAGCACGCTGCCTACAGCCCTAATTTTGCCCCATCGGACTTTTACCTGTCCGCTGTGTTGAAAGCTTCTCTCTCGAGACGTCAGTTCCAAAGCAATGCTGAGGTGAAGTAGGCTGTGCGACAATTCCTTGAATCGCAGCGGCGCCGACTTTTACGAGAGTGGTTACTTTAACTGATTGCATGCTGTAACAAATGTCTCAATGTAGAAAAATAGTGCAAGGTGAAAAAATGACGAAGCTTACTTTCGGAATTTCCCTAAAAGGAATGGAAGTGGTATACGATAGTAAATGATTGGTATTTATAGAGTGTTCAATAAAGTGAATATAATCTATCTTTGGAAGTAATCTGCGTGAGGAAAGAAACCATCTGTGTGTTTCAATTAGTTAACAAAGTACATATTGTACAATAAACTTAATAATTTCAGTTTATTGTTGCTCTTGAAATTCAAAGTAATTCTTAATGCAATTTTTGTTTTCTAATTAATATCGAAAGTAGTAATATTTAATCTAATTAATATTCTAGAATTGTTTGTGTTTAATAACTACTGCTATCGTACATATCAAACTACAGTCATGCACTTCAATACATTTATAAATAGTTCTAGTTCATTATCTATAGTTTTGCTTACACACAAGTACACAACTTTAAGGAGAATCTCAGAGTCTTATTTCTTGACGAAAACTCACTCTTCGTTAGTATACAAGATACCTTTGGAATCAAAATTAAGAAAGGAACAAACAGATGAACACCTTTGAACAATAATGTGAATATCAAAGATGACTGTTAAATTAATATTTAATACGATCAATGAAGGAGACGCTTTAAAATGCTCAATTTATTGACTAAACGAAGCATGTATTTAGTATTTCTATAATTTACTAAGCATACTAAGAAAGAATATACGCACTTGTTGCTTTAGTAACGGCACTAATTATAAAAGGAAAGTTAGCATTCCATCCTCCAGACGTCAGTACATACACTTTTACTTCATACTCAGTATGTGGAGTGAGATTTCTGAAAGTTACTGAAGTACTCTCAGTTTCACCCCTTTGTAATGGAATGTCGCTGCCGAGTTGAAATAATTCATATTTGTAACCATAAAGAAAACCATTGATATCTCTGCAATTTTCGGGAGGACTCCAGTAAACCGTTATATTGTTGTTTGTTCTCAAAATTGGATTATCGCTTGGAGAAGGCTGAACAAGCGGAACTGAAAAAGAAAAATAAGTACAATTACAATAACTGTTTTATTCTTGCCGAAACATATACTCAATTCTAATTCAGACTTAGATCACTGAGAAACAGATATAGAATAATGTAGAAGATCTATTTTATTAACTGTAATGTCCTTAATATATTAGAGCTACACATTCAGAGCCGTAGCTATGGCGGGCAAGCGGGGCATTAAAAAAAGAAGGCGCCGAACGAGCAAGAAGAGAGAGAACGTTGGAAATGAGTAAAAGACGGGTCGCCCTGAAACAAAAATATTTGTTTTTTATTATATAAATTGTCGGTTTGCAAAGAAATAGATTTGTTAAAAATTTTCTTGGTATCTATCCTCGCAGTCCAAACGTGTCAATAAAAGTAACAACAAATTTTTACTTATTACTTAAAGAAAATTATTATATATGATTTGTTAATGACGACATAATATATATGCTGCTAAGTAATGACTTATAGTGTACCCAGGAGTGTTTTCAGTCAGAAAGCTTCAAAGTCTGAAATACGTGTTCGGTCTTTTCGGTGATCATGAGTTTTGTTAGTTAATGATTCTTGTTCATACAATAGGATTAATCAAAATGTTATGAATGAAGGTATGTAAAATGAGAGGAGGGAAGAGACTCACACAAGCATCTGTTTGCAGGAATATTGAAAATGAAGGTAAACAAAGGGAATAATAACATTTTCGAACTTTAAGCAGTTGTAAATTAGGGGTTTAACGAGTTAGAAGTTAGTCCAATGAATTTGGTCTTTTTCGAGACCTGATCACTGCCAGACTTTTTTGTTATTCAATTACAAATGAAATGCCGCCAACTTGAAGGAATTTATTAGGATCATTTCTCCATCAATTACTTGCAGCGCCGGGATTTTGTTGTGCGTACGTATCTAATTGTGTGATATTTCTATCTATCTACATACATACAAAAGATATATACACATTATATATGTACGTCTGTTATTCCATATTTAATATGTTAATAATAAGTAAGCTTAAATTCAAAATTTTCATTTATTGTGCAATCAGATAATTACCATAATTTCAAATACATGTAGTAGCCAAATTATATTTTGGATTTTAAGTACAAACATTAAATATATACTTCACCTCCATCGATCAATATTGAGAAATCCGGAAAGAAGGCTCCTTCTCTACTAACGTTACATTTCACAAAATACTTTTACCATAAAACAATCAAAGTTAAAACCTATTTATCTGGTCACATACAGAATAAAATTACAAAAGTTTACAATTATTACTGGAAATTGATGCTGTCACCTATTTCGAACTCAAAAGCTTACAGTTTCTAACGTATTGAAATTTCATTTCTTACCAATAGTAAGAAACTTTGTAATTGAATCACTGATTGGAAAAAGGGAATAAGTGCATGAGACCTAAGTTTTCAAAAACGCTAAAAAACCTTCCCGAAGCGTTGTTTCTATTTGTTGCAAAAAATGTATAATTGATTGCTTGTAGCAAAAGAACTAACCAACACTAAGACAAGAAGAAGAATCTTGTATTGCAGCACTGCAATTGGTTAGATAAGCTTAAAAACGGAAAAAATATTCCCTTTTTCCAATGAATTAGAGTTGGACGCAATTGTAATTGTGTGTAGGGTATGTAATGTGCAGTTTATGATAGAAAGCTATGAAAATGTACATGCTGAATACAATGTTGTATGTTAATCTTGGATATATGTATCCGAACTATCACGAATGTTAGGCTTCTAACACTTTTATTGTCACCGTTCGCTTTTTTTTTTTTTGTACAACACATGTTATTCGTACAGCAAGAAAAGTAATACAATAGACAGCTGAACAAAATACGTAGCAAAATACGTTGTCACAATAGAGTGGCTTTACATAGGGTCCTATCCGTGTGCATCTTCGTCTTCTACAGTTTCTTGGTCAGTGGTTTTCCATGAACAAATCATCCTATAAAACTGTTTGTATTGGTAAGGTATGCATTTGATGATTTGTGAAGAATCGTTGATCTTTTTCTGATTGATAGAGACTTGCCAATCGTATGCCTTTGACGTTGGGAGTGGAACGTTTGTGACATTACTTTTGAGTGATCGAAAAATATCAGTTCTTAGTCCATTGATAAACTCGTGATCTTGCACATAACCTGGAGATTCTGCTTTGTAAACAGTGTCTTTATTTACTTGGAATTTCACTGTTTTGTCCACAATGCTACCTGAAGATTTCTTGTAAAACGATTGCCATCCATGTTTAAAATCTAAGATTTCTTCATTGACAACTTCGTAAACCTGAAATGGAGAATTAGTATTTCTTGCATTCGCAATCATGTGATTATACTGTGCTGGTAAATAAATACGATTGTGTCGTTTGAGTTCTAGTTTGATTACAGCAAAATTTCGGTCACATGGTAAAAACTGTGACCTCTGACAGGCAAATATTGCTGTATAGTGCTGAACCGTTATGACACGATCAGGCTGAAAAGCATTCATGCCATTGAACGATTGCAGTTTTGACCACCACTTGTATCACTGAAAACATGTAAATCTGTAACTGATTGGGGCAAAAAGTTCTCTATAGATTGTGCAATGCGAAAAGAAGGCGAAGTATCGTAACGACAGCACAGGGCTCTGGTGGTTGTCTACTTACACACAGTCTCACAGTTGTGGTGGTGTCCTGTAGTGACTGGAAAAAGGGAATAAGAAACGTAGTTATTCCCTTTTTCTAATCAGCGAGAGATTTTGTCTTCTACATTGGTCATATAGAATTGCCCAAACATTCCTATTTTCTAGTCAACGATGTAACTATCTTAAAGGAACACATTTGCTATCTCAGGTTAAAATCGGAAAAAATTGTACTTATTCCCTTTTTGCAATCAAAGGTTCAATTACAAGTAGTTTAAATTTCCATAACTGTTCTCCAAGTGGATTTGTCTACAAATATAGATAGTTTTGTAAAGTTTACCAAAAGTCCAAAATAAGCTCTCGAAAAAAGTCCTTACACATAATGACCGGTTTTGCTTCTTTCAATGGTGTTTCTACGCAGCTTGATAAAAATTTAGAGTAGCGTAACAACAAAAGCTCCTTCTCTTATTTGTATATACAGAAAAAGAAAAGCTTGGTAAGGTGAGTGTAGGAGTCGTCGAATTCTACTTCGCCCCGGGCGCCGAAATCTTTAGCTACGGCTCTGTACATATTTGTGCAAATTGTCCTTCTGTTACAAAGAAAAACAAGCATTATTATGTAAGCAGCCTGCAGTTTTATATTTCAGTGGTATACCAAAACTTATTTTTGAATAAATTTGTATTTGTTGTATAATTAGTTGAGTACCAACATAATAAGGTCAGATGAATATTAAAATAATGAAGAAAACATGTAATTTGAAAAGCAAAATCTTATGTGAAGTGGTGGCAGAAGATACGTTTGTAGCGTCTTGTAAGTGATATGTGACACGATAGTGTTTAATATGTCTGATGATATAAAAGCGAGACGTGTGTTGAAACAGGCAGGCGGTTGTGATGGAAACTAGGGGCCTCGGGGATTGAAACAGGCTAAATTGTGAGTCTCAAGGATACCCTAAATGGCTGCTCTCAAGGATACCCTTACCTATCACTTCCCTCTAGGCATAATATGTGTTACCGAAACTTTTATCCACTTAATATCATTAATACGCGGGTTAGAAGCGGGGTCAAGTGACTTACGCACAGAGCAAGTATAAACAATTAATATGCCTGTAACTTTTGCTCAAATGGATGTATCTTAAAACTAACTTCACCTTTGTCTTTCTGATTAAATTCTAGCCTGAAATTATATATCATATTACCTTATTCTTATTTCAAAAAACTTGACCTTAATTCAAAATGGCGGATTTCAAGATGGCTGCCGTCAAGGTCATTGTTTTTTCATTAACACTCCGTTTACAAAGGGTAGTAAGGGATTTGTGCAGTAATCTCTAATAACCACATCACAACTCTTAAGAATTATAGATAAATAGGAAACATACACCATGGCAAAAATTTCTGTCATAACAAATAATACATACATGTCCTCTATCAACGAAAAAAAGAAATCATTCAAATCGGAGCCGGACAATTGATGATGTTCCTTGTGAGTCTGTTTGTGGTTGCAGTGTAGAAGATTTGATGTCACTATGAAAGATTTGCCTTAAAATTGTCTGTATTTCCACAAATAGGGATTTCTCAGCAAAACTACAAAATAAACTTTTCAATTGTTGTGCACGAAGATGGTCGATTTGCTCCCAGAGCTCTCTCTCTCTCTCTCTCTCTCTCTCTCTCTCTCTCTCTCTCTCTCTATATATATATATATATATATATATATATATATATATATATATATATATATATATATATATATATATATATATATATATATATATACAGGGTGGGCCATTTTAATTAATCCACGGAAATATCTGAAAAATGATAAAACATAGAAGAAATGTTTGAAGTAAACTTTATATATTGCTAAGGGGGAAAACCATTTCCGCCAAAAGTACCCCTCCCCACCCCCCGGAAATGGGGGTAACGGGAGGTAACTTTGAAATATCAAATGGGAACATGGGTCGAGTAATACCTCATTCGAAAGGTCTTGGAAAACTAAGTAACGCTGTACCAAAATTTGTTTCATATGGAGCACCAGTTTCAAAATGGCCATGATATAGTTCGGAAACTCCAGTAGCCGTAGTATGAAAACCATGGGTGGTAAATGAATTTAACAAAATTGAAATACGTAAATATCATAGGGCTATCGAATGATGTGACCCCTGCGATCCCAGCAGCTTCTCTGAAGGGATCTTGTGAGCTAACTTCAAAATTTCAATGTCCGACCGGACAACGGTTCGGGCGTACGCTTGACCTACCCAATGCTGTTTGGAAGGCAGACTTCAGGGATATAGAATTAGTGCACTCAGTTAATGTGGATTGACACAGTCAAGGGCGCCCATAAGAGGGCAAGGGGAGCTCTCGCCACCCTAGAGGAAATTGTGCTTCGGAATATCGAAAACTCAATAGAATTTTTAGAATAGCTACAGCAAAATTTGAAACTATATTTTAAATGTCGCTTTTTCTTGCCTCCCTTGGAAATCACAACATGGGCGCCCTTGGCCACAGTTACGTTTTGATTAACTATTAGCACTCATGTCATATTGTGAGCTTGAGGGACGAAACGGTGTGTACGTATATCCCCGAAATGCTTTCCGAATAACCAGCACGCATTGCATAAAAGTTTCTGTGGCGACGGAGATTAGCAAATTCACACGTTTGTAAGTTCCAGCAACTGCATTATTCGACAACTTCTTTCGTATAACGTTCCTTCTGTTTTCGCATCAAATCATACTTAGCCATACAGATATGCGTTACCATTCAAATAAAATTTCACCATTTTTAGTCACTACAGCGTCATCCTTACAAACAAATGTTTCAACCATACCATACCTATTTGTAAGGTAGCCTTAATTTGCGAATTAAAGTAGAGTTCTCATTTGAACTTTCACTGTTACTTTCCACCCCACTCGCATACAGAGCACAGGAAAAGATTAATTTGCAGGACTTGGATATGTCTCTATACATTATGGCAATTTTACTCTAACATTTTTATCTCTGTTGTATCATTCTCGAGCCTTGGAACGCCTCCCTGGTTTTCCTATTTAATTTTCGTTATTTTCATTTATCTCTACCCGTATTCATACTATGGGCACTAGACGTTTTCTTAGACACATTCACCATGTCTTGGCGATCATTTTGAAAACGGTGTCCCATGTCGAAAATATTCTTACAGAAGCTGTTTGATATTCATTTGTCTATGTAACATGATGTTACTCGCTTCAAGTTGCTATTTGAAATTTTCAAGTTGGCCCCGGATACCTTTCAGTGGAGTCACCCCGACAACACCTCTCGATGTGCCTTACGTCAGTTACCTACTCCAGTTTTTCTTCTGTTGATTTATCTCCAATCGCTTTCATACTACGGATACTAAACCTTTTCTCTGACACTGCTACTATGTTTCGGCGGCCTTTTGAGAACACTGCCATTTAACCTCAATCGTTTTCTCCTACAAGATGTTTGATTTTGGAAGATTTATCGAACGAGGTACCACTCGACTCATGTTACTATTTGAAATCTTGAAGTTAGCCCCCAAAACCTCTTCAGGGAGGCCACTGGGATCACAGGGACCACACCATTCGATATGCCCTATGATATTTACGTATTTCAATATTGTTCCATACATTTACCACCCATGGTTTTCATACTACGGCTACTGGAGTTTCCGAACTATATCAAGGCGGCCATTTTGAAACTGGTGCTCCATATGAAACAAATTTTGGTACAGCGTTACTTAGTTTTCCAAGACCTTTCGAACGAGGTATTACTCGACCCATGTTCCCATTTGACATTTCAAAGTTACCCCCAATTACCCCCATTTCCGGGGGGTGGGGAGGGGTACTTTTGGCGGAAATGGTTTTCCCCCTTAGCAATATATAACGTTTACTTCAAACATTTCTTCTATGTTTTATCATTTTTCAGATATTTCCATGGATTAATTAAAATGGCCCACTTGTTTTTTCATTTTGCAAGCCTTGTTTTTAACAGACCTAAACCTGATTTATAGACTCACATCTTCTCGCTTATCAAAATAATACGTTTATTGTAAAAAAAAAAAAAATAGTGTGTAACAGTTTCACCAACTTTGGCTTCATCAGACACTATGAATACACTTCAATGTATATTGTATAAACAGGCGAAAAAGGGAATTAAGGATTTTTGTTTCTATTTTATATTTTGGTTTCTGATGAAAAGGGATTGGCTGTAGCAGCCTATGGTCGGCAATCAGGAATCAAGGAAGTTTTTTTGCTAGTTGGTAATAACTATTACCAGTATGCGATAATGGATTTTCTTTTTTTTTTTACTTTACGATACGAGAATAAAGAAAGTACGAGGCTACAACTACGTATTATCACTTACCTTCAGGTTCGACTAGTGCAAATATTTTTGAATATTTTCCCACGACACCCGTAAAGGCTGCCACTTTTATCTCATATTGTGCAAAAGGATGTAAACCAAACAAACTCACATAGTTTGTCGTGACAGTCACATTCTCTGCAGAAGAATCACAAGATTGGGTCTCACAACCCAGACGTCGAAGGCACTATTTTCGAAAAGAAAGAAAATGCCTGTAAGTGCAATTCAAACTGTTATATTGGAGTACAAAGCAAATGTTCAGAACTCCTTATATCAACTAAAAAGGAATTCCTAATTGCGCCTAATATTCTTTACGTACGCGTAAGAAATTAATGGTTCTAATTTATCAAAGTATTTGATATTTGAAAGATCAAATACAGTACTCAAAGCTGACTAACGTTGCAAAATCTGTAGTTTTATGATTCTCTACTGAGTACGAAAATCTTCGAGAGAATTATGATTAATACATTGTTTGTTAAAAGAAGTATGAACAAGAATATTTTCATTATGTATATTAAAATAATAGATGGACGCGGATGTTTGGTGAAAGTAATCTTAAGAAGAGGAGAAAATAGCTGCAATTTATTATTAAATAAAGAAGAAAAATAAGTAAAAATTATTCTTTAGGGATTGGAACAACTGCAATTTCTTTCTCATAATATTGATATAGACATAATTGTGAAAATAAAATGGTTTCTTTGTTGTAGATATTCATTTCAAATGCGGTTAAGTAAGAAGAATGTCTAATTAAAAAAGAAATATTATGCAGGGAACATTTAAAGACAATACCCCATGCCGTGCACGTCACGAAGACCAAGTGGCCTACTTGTCGGTAAATGTCGATATAACGACGCATCGAAGGATTGCCGCTACTGTGCCACTGCCGGCAGTGTTTCATGGAGTCGAAACATATAAATAGAGTCGAGGTGTTAAAGTTACCACCGCGGAACAGCGATGACTTCATTTTGGGTCGTGTTCCTTCGATTCGTCGCGGAAAATCGCGAAGATTCCAGCACAAATTATCGCCAGTCAGCTGTTATTATTATATACTATTTTATCTTGACGAATTATTTCTAAAGTAAGCTCCGGGGCTCAAAAGTAACCCCTCTTTAACATGAATTGAAAAATCTTTAGATGAGTGTGTGTAATTGTATAAATTTAGATGGCAACTCTCGACGATCATTAGAAAGTGTATATGGAAAACTATGAATTAAACTAAATAGCCGCGAGTTATTTCGTTATAAAATTCCATGGCAAACGCACTTTATCTGATTCCAAACGGTTATCGTCGAATATACACCTTTAAAGGAGCATTCTTCTTAACCAAATTTCAAAGACCTCAACGATTTATCCCTCTACAAGCGCAATTTCCTTCATCGCATCCATGGCGAAGATGGAAGAACACGCACCTAGTAATCATAACGTAAGCGGTTCTCGCCAAACCCGGGTAATAATTTTTACTTTTTCGTAGCGTTTTTAGACTCACTTTAATGTAAACAAATCACGCATATAGTCGATTTAACTCTTTTTCGGGGAGTAATTTTGTAGTTTATTGGCGTTTCGTCACGTCTATGCCGCTGGTGGTATAATTTTCAAAACGGAAGAGGCGACACCGCGGATCGTCGCTGGCGAAATGACGGCATGGGGTATGAGAGAAAATAAGAAAATGAACTACACGAATTAAAATTGTTAAATAAGAGATGTTCATGGTTCGATTCCAGCTGTCGCTATGTGAGATTTGGGGCGAACAAACCGTGAGCTTGTGTTTATTCGACGTTTTCCTTCAATTTTTATCATCCTATGTGAACATGTGTTTAAGCAGCGTATTAAATTTGGTGAAAATAAAATTGAACTGATGAACGATGGATGAATGCTACACCGTTGCAGTGAATCACTTGAATTTGAACACGCTATTTTCAAATGTCACTAGATTAAATCTTAAATATTATGGTACGTATGACTGGTTTGAAATCACAAACTATTTAGGCTGTAAAATAACTGATTTGAAGGCAAGGAGCGGCACACTACTTACATAATCCAGAGAAGAAGAGAAATCAAGAAAACTTTATATATATATATATATATATATATATATATATATATATATATATATATATATATATATATTGTGTGTTTTATTGTACTAACGTTGGGAGAATTTTAAATCGATGCATATATTGGTGAAAAAAAAGTACAGTGAGATTAATATTCTAAGAGAGTTTTTTAAAGAAAACTTGTAACTTTAATTGAATTTAGAAAATATCGATGCAACAATTGATAAATTCGAAAAACTAAAACGGAAACGTTCATTTTTTAAAATAAATATTTATTTGTTTTACTGTAAATGTCGTTTCTTTGTACAAAAGCGTCGGCAATTACTATTCTAAACGTATAATAAAGGATGCTTATTTGTATTCTCTATAATTAGTGAATTATGCATTTCGTATCACATGAAGTACCTATCAGTATTAAATAGCAACAATTTTCATGTTAATTATTGGTATCACAAATAGAACATTTTGTTATCTTATTCACCTTTATAATAAGCCTTTAGAGATGCCAGTGCATTTGTTTTTTCCTGAAAATAAATATTTGTGGCACTTTAATTTGTGCAACACTATTCATAATTTAAAAGCGTGTATTAATCTTCCAAAGATAAGATATTAAAGATGCTGTTGATTTAAAGATCCAAAGTTGTCATTGTACTCGTAATTCTAGCTATAAACGAAAATAATCTCTAAATTTTCTCTTAGCATATGTCTTCTGAAGAAAACAATATGACTTTAAAACTTTTTGAAATGCTTTAGATATCCAATATTCTTCTCTTGGACTTTATTAGAGTTTGTTATTCTTGCAAACATATACATGTGTAAACATATATCAATGGCTAATTAATTCAAATTTTGGTCTATATTCCTCTGTCTGACAGAAATTTTTCCTCATTGTATAAAATCCTGAGGCATTAGTAGCAATACGTTTTAGCCAGTTTTCTAAGTCAGGATCATGTGCCACAATAAACAATAACAGAACTTCGACAAAACGAAGGTGATTTAAGGATACATAAATCACAAAGAAGTCTGAACTCTACGTATTATTTTGGAACAAACTAACTGATAATACTGCATGATATCTTATTTCTGAATTCAATTATATAATGATAGAAAATGTATTTTAGTGTTAGTTAAGAAATATTTAATCGAAACTTGATTCTTCATATTTCTTCTCTGCACATTTTTTAAAATTTTCTTTTAGGTTCATGTCATTAGATGCAACTTGTCGTTGGTCAACAAATATAAGGTGTCAATTTTCGAAGCCGCCGATCGACAGCCTTTTTCTTAACTCAGATAGAGAATGTTATAAGGAGACACGGGAAGAGATGAGCAAATAGTTACTTCGTGTTGTCAGAAAGAAACGGGTAAATTGAAGATCTACTAAAGATCTATATAAGATTGATTTCAAATATAAAATCTTCTTGTCAATAACTCATTTCGTCCTGAGAAACAGGAATCTAGCAGAGCAACGTACAAGAATATATGATATTGTAACATTAAAAATATGCATGCACATGAAGATGAAAATTTCAGATTTGGAGATGGTTTGTCGATAGTTGGTTCGTTCTCAAGATGAAGTGTGTTACATGCATTCAGATTTACAGGTAGAGATATGTATGGAGAGATCTTAAAGTTGATAACAGAAAGGAAAATCGGAGATTCCGGCTTTGAATCTGACATCTGACTGCCCATAACAACAATCACATTACTTTTTGTATTATACTAAGTGATGATCGTATGGATATACCAAATGTAAAACTGATTACTTTTATTTTCTTTTGGAGAAAGTACTGCTAAAAGTAAGGGGTATTTATTGACATTTGATGGATATGTAATATATCTTATGTAGTTACTTTGATATCTCGTTACTGCGTACTATGAAGGACATTACATTATTAATATTGATCGTAGTTGTATACGCACACTTTAGTGTTACTCGTTGAATCAGTCACAGCGTCACACAGCAATTAAACGTACAGTAAGTATAGGAGTGCAAAGAATACTTTACCAAGTAGTATTTATAATGTATGAAAATAATTCAAATAGGCAACAACAATTTATATAATAACGAAAATTGCAAGCATACAAGTGATAATGTTAAAACATACCTGATACGTAACATGATAGTGAGTTATATCACCACCAATATGATATGGAGGATCCCAAATAACTTTAAGAGACTTTGAGGAGTGATTACTGACTCTTAAATTCGTCACCCCAGTAGTAACTGTAATAAATAGCCACATCTTGATAACACACGAACTTCTCTTTGTAATATTACGAAGTAAACAATATATAAATGTATAAATTCTTAAATACTTTAAATAGCTACACATTCGTGAATAGTGTTATTGCGATAAATTTGTTAAATCTATGTTTCACAAGAAGGAAATTCTTTAACTGTTGTTTAATCGTCAATCTACAATACCACCAATGCAATAATGTGTTTACTTTTTAAATAACTATTACCTTATGAATTACACAATTTTGTTTTTGAATGTAAATCTAAGATGGATTGCAATTGTATGTATAATTCCCTTTTAGATAAGGAGAGAACGGAAGTCACAAATCCTTATTCTGTACATGTTGAATAATATCCAATCAACTTGAAAATAAGCAATAACTAACTTTCTTCTGTTAGTTGTCGGAATGTTAGCTTCCGAACTCACAAACCCATTCAAGAAAAAAGGAATTGTTGTTCAACGTTTCTTCATGAATTTTCAACATTTAAATATGTGCGTACACATTCACTTAGTGTCTAAGAAATTATTTGAGAGAACAAAATGCAATCTAAGAAATCATGACTTTCATTTTATACTCCACAAAATTTACATAAGGAGAAAAATGAGGCCAGTGCAAGGTTTAGGGAACAATTTACTGAATTGTAAGCAATGTCTTGAAGTAGTTTGCAGGATTACAGGAATGTTGATGAAAGAGGCTACAGTACAGTAATAAAGCAGCAAACATTACTTTTAGAAGCACTATAAAATTTAGAATTTAAAGTGCACTTCAACGAAATTTATGCAACAGGGAAAATATAAGAGGTGTTCCTCTTATTCAGGATGTACTTGAACCTGAACCCCCAAAGTGAAGATGGTGTATATATTTTCTGAAAGCTTGGGTCAAGGTAAGATCAAAACCGGTTACCAAAATTGGGGAGGTCTCATGCATCCCGCTTGGAACAGCACTTTATTTTTATTAAAATCTTTAATCGTGTTCATAAAGTCCGTTGCAACCTCGAAAAGTCTGAAACAGTCAGACATATATGGAAACATAAAAACATGTCTTTCATCATTTCAAAAATACAACGTATCAAAGTAAAACAAATTGTCCCAAAGTCCCAGACGGGGTCCAACTCAAAGTATGTAAATGGAAAGTAGGGTCACAACTTGTATACGGTATGAAAGTTGGTGTTAAGTAAAAGAAGATAAATCAAGTCTCGACTCTACGATAAGCCTGTCTAAAATAGCGGTGGGTCAAAATATGAACACAATCTTCGTTGCAAAGTCTATGACCACACGTATGAATCTTAAACGGTGTGTTTTGTGTAAAAACAAAAACACAGATATGTCGTTATTTCAAAAGTATAATAATTCAAAGTTAAAAAAAAATGTTCCAGGTCCCTCGCAGGGTTCCAGACGGGGTCCAACTCAAAATGTTAAAATGGGAAAGAGGTTCAATTTGAGTATCGTATGAAAGCTGATGTTAAGTGAAAGAAGATGAAATAAGTCTCGACTCTTGATGATAAGCGTGTGCAAAATGGCAGTGAGTCAAAATGTCAACACAAGCGTCATTGGAAAGTCTGTGGCTAATCCTATTAATCTGAAACGGAGAGACAGGTGTTAAAACAAACAAACAAACAAAAAACTTGAATCCACCAAAGAAAAAAAGAAATGTCCCACGGTCACGCGCAGGAACCTAGAACATCTTCCGACACCTCGACACTAATGGCCGAAATCCAGTGGGATCACGAAAATCCACATAAGTCGTGTCAATAGCAGCTTGTACCAGAGCTCAGGAGCGTTCCAAAGAATTTGAAACCTTTGTCTGTAACATCAGACGAGAAACCAATGACGGGAATTACAACCACGACTACATTGTGGCTTCAACTACGAACTTGTGAATCGTCGATCGTTAATGGAACTTAGCGTGAAAGACATTCTAGTACAAGTGAGATCTGAATCCAAAACGATTCACTCATACACAATCTAGGAAGCTGTATCAGCTCCAGGGAAACTTGTCGGGCCGACAGTCATCGTATTCAGTAAACCGTCTGGCGGTTTCGCCCAAAATTCCAGTCGAAACTTCTTGCGATTTCTGGTGTCATTTTAAAAGCCAACAAATCTGGCATGATGCCCAAAGAATTATTTAAAGAATACTTGCCTCATAATGACGCTGATATTTCAACACCATTTCTGTTACTGAAATGTGCTGCTGCTATCATGCTGGACATTGACATATATGAGCATTTTCAGGACTTACACTAGCGAACCATCACTCCTGGATGCACTTCTTTTGGACAGGCATTCCACGGGGGATACATCCTTTACAGAAAGATGACGGTTAAGAAAGCACATAAGCACATCACAACTGAAGGACTTGGTGACACCCTTGACATGACAAAGAGTCCTGGAATGTTGAAATGGGAAAGAGAACATCTTCTTTCACTTAACGTCAGCTTTCATACGATATTAAACTTGAACCCCATTCCAATTTCAACATTTTGAGTTGGACCTCGTCTGGGACCCTACGAAGGACCTGTAACATTCTTTTTACTTTTAATAATTATAATTTTTGAAATTACGACATATCCGTGTTATTGTTTTTACACTTATCCCACCGTTTCAGGTTCATATGAGTGGCCATAGACTTTGCACCGAAGATTGTGTTCATATTTTGACTCACCGCTATTTTGGACAGCCTTATCGTAGAGTGTCGAGACTTGATTTATCTTCTTTTATTTAACACCAACTCTCATACGGTATGCAAGTTGACCCTCCTTTCCATTTAAAAAAAATGAGTTGGAACCGTCTGGGACCCTGCGGAGGGCCCCTGAACAATGTATTTTACTTTGATACTTGTACTTTTGAAATGATGAAAGATATGTTTTTCTGTTTTTATATCTGTCTCCCCGTTTCAGATTTTTCGGGGTTGCAACGGGCTTTATGGACACGATTAAAGATTTTAATAAAAATAAATTGCTGCCCCAAGCCATAAATTGCTGCATGGGACCTCCCCAATGTTGGTAACCGGTTCCGATCTTACCTTGACCCAAGCTTTCAGGAAATATATATATCACCCTCACTTTGTGGGTTCAGGTTCAAGTACATCTCTAGTTAGGGCTAAAGTACTAAATTTGAGTTATTTTCGTGGTAATTTAATATTTATGAGTCATATAGTGTCTCTTGAAGTACTTTTTGAGAGAATTTTCAGAATTTAAAAATTCAGCGTTAAGATTGTTCCAGGTCTGCATGAAACAATAAATATTAGAGAAGGTAAATAAACATGTAATGTACAATATTATTTTAAACATTGTTATTAATTTACGTGATGTGCGACTTTGTTTTTTTACGCAAAAGAAGAAATCAGTTAAATCTAAAGTCTCTATGTGGCAAACATTATTGAGTAAGCAAAAGAACAATACACATAAAGAAAAATAAATGCATAATATGCGTGAAAATTGACAACTTCATGCGCAAAGGACATAATGATATGTTTTTTATTGTATCAATACTTTTACGCAGGAATAAACGTATAAAGGTCTTTAATTTAGAACGATGAGCCAAGAATCATCTCTCAAATCCCGATGCAGATATCAAAGGTGTTACAAAGCCAGCTTTCGATTTAGGGACATTAGTGTTGCTTCTTCCTTGACTACCAAATCCTCATTCAGCTGCACTACTTGACGGCCGTAAGCACCATTGGCCAAGCGAAGAGTCCACAAGGCTGGCTCGATGCTGGGCTCTCTACCACAGAATTAGAGTGGTCTTCATCTTGAACTATAAGCACAATGACAGACTACGGTCACCTACAGAGTCAGACTATCGAAAGATCCGAAGAACAAATAGCCATTAGACGAAATACATCTCAATGGAGCTCTTGAGCTTATTGAGCTATATCATCTACGATTCTCTGGTATCATCTTACAGGGTATAATGAAAAAGTATCAGACCATGTTGATAGTGAAAAAAATCTGGAAATGGATAAAGAAACTGATTATTTTTGTTGTTGTTCTTTCTGGCAAAACGTGACTACGAAAGGAAAGTTTCTGCAAACATTATTGTATTTCATTCAAGTTACATAAGCAGGTAGAATGTAAATTCTACAAGTAAATGACATGGAGTATGCAACTGATGAGATGTTGAAACATCCTCCTTCACTGCGTGGGACGATCTACCGTCGTGTCGCTGATTCGATAGCAGATGCTAATCAGTTGTTTACACCAGTATATTTTACAAGATCTTTAGACTGTTGCTAAGTAATTTTAAATATAGATTTTCAAGTAGAATCTGAAATACTTCCTAATAAGTTCCTTTACCAGTTGTTGTTAGTCTTGTAGATTTGAGAGGGTTTTGTCAATTATATTTTGTCGTTTCCAGCTCTATAAGTATATGCATAGAGTATGGTGTTGCATGTATGTGAGGCATGGGTTCTGGGAGAAAAACGAAAATAAAGAACAGAAGCATTCAAAACGTAAACTGTAGAAGAACCTTGAAAACTTATACGGCTAGCTATGTTATCAAATGAAAGAGCACAGTAAATAGAATAATGAATATGGAAACTACTGACGGTTGAATAAGATGTTCAGTGAATATTGGACTGAATTGCACACATCATAAGATTGTAAAGATTCATGAACAATGCTTTTTGCCTCTCCCCTACTTTCGAATGATGGTCTACAAAAATAATTTCCATTAGAAAAGACTACGTTGGAGAAGTTGTGGCCTTCTTGCCTGGGGTAGGTTGGAGAAGATGAAACCTTTAATTTCGACATTTGCTTCAAGAGCTTTTGAAAATGTATTGATTGATACGATTGGTCCTCTCCCTACCCCCAATGGATATAGATTTACCCTAATTGCAGTTGATAATGCGTCACGTTTTGTCCTTCTTGAGAAATCAAGGCAAGTAAATCCACAATCGATTTATAATCAATTTTTGAAGTGTTGAGTGAACTTGGTTTGGTCGAATCAATTTCCACTGACAATCTTTGTATCTAATCACTTTAAGACATTTCATTTTGGCTTGGATATTTAGCGTATAAGAATAATCCCTTACCATGCTGAGATAAACATCTCTGAAGGATTCATCAAAATTTTAAAATATTCTCTTCGTGCTTATTGTCCAGATAAGCAAATCAGATGGTGCCAGTTTATTCCCAAATTGCTGTTTGCTTTCAATTCTTTGGGAATATTTTGTGTTAAAGTTAATCCCATAGCAGTTATTTTACGGTTGTCCTATCTACCACCGTCTAGAATCTTGATGGAAGATTCATATCCCCGAGATTATGAATTTTAACAATTCAGAAATTTGACTGCAACTCTCGTCAATACGGGAAAGTCTTAAATAAATACAAGTAAACTATTTGCCGAAATGACAGATCCAGTAGTGGTAAGTGTTGACGATCAGACTTTGATGAAATCCCATATTAAATCTAACTAAGATGCAGTTGATGCAGTTGACAGTTATCAACAAATATTTAGGGGTTCACCCTCTGTTCTTTAATTGGGAAATTCTCCAGTAACTTCTTTCTGCATAGCTCTAGTTTGTGCTCTGGGTAAAGCTATCCTATCCCTGATTGTGAAACCAAACGCTAGGTCACGGAGTTTTTATATATTTTAATCACTTTATTCAATAAAGTTAAGCTATTGTCCAAGCTCATACTTTTACACTGTTTCTTGATCATTGAAACACTATAGTTGAACCGTAACATGCTACAACAAAACTATTTAAAAATTACTTAGATTTGGCCGTATCTTTGACCCAGCGATAAAATAATTATACAATGTATTCTTCCTGAAAGCGGCTCAGTTGGTTGCGTAATTTTATGCCAATAAATTAAATACACACACTTTCTAACAACTCAGTACACTGACAGATGCGCCTTACTATTATCAAGCGACTTTTGTCTCCCTGTGTGGTTGATTGAAATCGCGTGTGGTCAAAAATACGCGGAACAACCTATGTATTTCAAGGAGATAGGATGTTTAGATATAATACGTTACATGGAGGAAATTATCCAGAGGATGTCTGTGGTTTTAATAGGCGATACAAATAACACAAAGTCTAAGAAAAATATAGGGAAATGACTGTATTAGTAAAAGAATAGTGGCAACCTACGAGTGGTTTCCAATAAGTTATATACCTAGGCAGAAAAGAATGTAGATAGGCTTACCTGGGCATTGTTTTTCGATGTAGTCTCCATAGAGGTTAATGTACCGTCAGCACTCTGTGGGCAGTGAAGAAATCTCAGAGAAAAAATAGTCTCTAAGGCCTGCATCTGGCACTGCTTCTGTGCAGGCGTGAGCATTCTGGGAACCCAACGATCACAGACCTCTGACATGCCCGAGCGGTCGTGCAGAAACGTCAGATAATCGTGCAGAAACGTCAGGATGCTGTAATCTCGGTGACCTTCATACGACGATCCTGGTGAACCATAACCTCAACTTTGCAGCACATTTCTTGTGGCACAAACACTCTGCTGGCGGAAATTGCGTTGATCCAGCTTACCTCAAATTGCGCAGCGGGATTACCTACAGCCGCCTTGGTGTGCGTGTCAGGTGTCATTATGCTCCGTTCTTTCTTTCCTGTCTAGGAAGGTAACTTATTGGACGCCCCTCGTGCATCAAATCTACTGAAAGATCTCTGACTTGAGAACAAGAAGCATCATCATGCATATGAAAATGTAATAAGAACTCATATTCTCTTGGAGATTCCACACGATATAGTAAAGATTATGACGTATGTGTAGAATAGCAAACAATAACATACCTCCTGATCCTGTAATGACTGACACTGCTTTCGAAAAATTTGAATTTCCTCCGGTTGTTTTTGCTTTGATTTTTATCTGGTATTGTGTATTTGGAATCAGCTTAGAAATTCTTGCAGTTGTTACAAGTTGTTCGCTGTGAAATATCCACTGCCAGTCTTTTAATATGTAAACTTCATAATTCATAACAGTACACGTTAGAGAATTAAGACCACGAAGCTATAAAAAATCAATAAGATATATATGTATTCGTATAACATTAACCATCCAGCTTGGTATTACCATGTAACATCATACTATAATTTGGATAATATTCTGTTATATTACATAATTTAAAAGTGTATTATGTTTTTTAATATTTTGATTTGGTATTATGGATGGTTCCAGACAAAATTTTGAAGATTATTTTAAGGTTTGTAATTTGTACTTACGTTTTTCGTACATTGCATTCTAGCTGTCAGAAAGGCAAGAGCAATACTACGGTTCACTTTTTAACCCTGGATCCCTGGTGTCATATTCTTGACGCAGGGGTTATAGTCCAAGGGTGCATAGGAACACCAATCTACATTTCAAATGGGTACGTTTTTGCATCCCAGGAGGTGAATATAGGACCGGAATATCTCTAGAAGTTTAGAGGATCATCACATTACCTTTTATGGGCTAAAAATGACGAACAACACAGAATTTGTAAGTTTTGGACCTAGCTTGGCTATGATTGTGTATATCCAGCCCTAAAATTAGAAAATTGACGCGGAAAGGTAGTATAGGAACATATAGGAACATATAAGTTTGTTCGGTTGATCTTATTCCATTTTATGAGTAAAATATTTTCAAAATTAGTTTTGGAATGTTTCATTTGTCCGAAGTTATGATCTTGAACAAAGTCAAGGTCATTTAGCAGTTTAACAGATTTGTATGGGACACTAGATTGCTGCTAAATTATAATGCTTAATTATATGATTAGTGTGAATATTATCGCAATGGAAGGTCCCTAGCGATTAACACAATGGCAGGTTCGATTTTTCGCGGTAACTTTTCAAAAATCTTGGTTCGATTTCCAATGACAGCATATGTAGATCCGATTTCTCTATAGGTTAATGTCATATATAACGGTTGTGTTAGAAGGGAACACAAATCTAAAAATTAATCATTCCTTTAAATCATCCAATTTTAGACAGGTTAAGTTGAATTGTTCATGATACGTCACACAGTTCCGCTCGATGCTACTCATATGTTTTTGCTTCGTGGATGTATTTTCTAAAGCTCAGCATTAAAATGGTATCTTTGTATGAATTTATTAGTCAGTAAAATGTGTAATGAAAGACATTTTCATAGTATATGTCAATAAGTAGTATACTTTTGAATAACATTATAATAACATTGTTTCAATTAAATTTGTCTATATACATCTGGATAAATATTTTTTTGCATTACTTTAGATGAATCACTTTCAATGGATAGACTTTGAATGTGGTAATAACTAATGAAGTATACTTTCTGGGAAATAAATCAATTTAATGAATTAATGTCATTCCAAAATTTGATGTATGAGTGGTATGAGATCTTTATTTATCATACCAAGATGAACCCAAATTATGAATATGTTTTAATGTTTTGTAACATCACGACAGCTATCAACCAATCAAATTCCCTGTCATATGTTTAGATTCGTGATTAATGAGGAAAATGATGTCATTATATTATTTTGCATTAATCATGTTTCAATATTGTAGAATATTTATAAGCTATGTTCTGATTGGTTCTGAAGTGAGAGCAGCTTAAATTCCATAGAAGTTAAAGCAGCTGATCTGACTGACTGTGTGTTTCTCCGTACTTTGTTCATTATTTTAATATACAACGTTGTGCATTTAAAAATTCAACTAAGAGATTCATTTTTGAAATTCAACGGAACGAATTTGAAGTCAAATTTCATTCTAAAATATTTTTATTGAAACGTAATATATGTGTCATTCTTCAGGAGAATATTAAATGGCATAGCTCAAATTTTGAAAACTTCGAAAGAGATATAATCCTTAGTCAAGTTTACAAAAAATTCATTTTTTATTGAAGAATAGCATAAGGATTACCCCTTTTTACTCGTTAAATTTAATTATCAGTTTAATCTTCATCAGTTGTGTGATTATTGTACAAAATTCATTTTGTGTTTACAATTTTTTTCTTCTTCGAAAAGTACACGTGAAAATTTCCCTCTGGTGCTGTATTATATATGTTTCATCTTAAGTACTGGTGTATTTCTTGCATACAGTTAACACTGAATTTATAACACGTCTGTTTTTCTTGAAAGTTAGGCATGAAGATTTCCATTTTTATTTAAGTATTGATTCAGTATCAGCTTTTTCTTCATCAAAGATGTTATTCGCACACTGAATTAATTTTCAGTTTATAAAACTTTCTTTTATGCGGAGATAAAAAATTGTTTATCTCTGAGGATTTATAGGATCTGAGGTTTATGAAAGAACACAGTGCAAAATGAAGCTGTTACAATCTATGAAATACAATTTGCACGAAATGTGGGAGCGTGAATTCTGTCAACTAACAAAATATAATTCAGTATTTGCGTTTAAATTCAAACACAGATCCTTACAGCAATAAAGCAATAGTTGATTCACTAGATAGTTGCTATGGAGGACGCGTCAACGCCACTAAATTATATAATGTAGCGGATGAAAGTGAAGAAGAAGTAATTCGATACCTGAACATTATTCCATTTTGTGTTTCTGTTAACAAGTGCAGACGATGTCCTTTAGGGAACCCATGAATCTATTTACAACGAGGTTCAGAAATGCATTCATTGATGATGTCAATGGTTTAAGCAAAGTTACCATATTGTTGCCAACAAATACCTTCCATCATGTGATTCCATTCCGTACCAATAACAAGCTCGAATTTCTCCTTTCTGCTACATGACCTAACAAACTAAATGAAGATTCTCCATGCAATTATTCCCAAAGCGAACCATGCCTGGAAAGAATGTGGGTGCAGTACGAAACTCAAGTAATACAAGTTGGATTTTAAGTCATTGAAATGTACGAAATTTGGGACTATGACATTACAATGTTTGATCTTGAAACGAAGACGGTCGATCACTTAATGAATATGAAGACACCTTTTCGACGTCAAGGTTTGAAGGTTGTTTATGGCCACGAGACTATGTCATGGAAAGAGAAAAGCAATGTTATATTAATAAGATACTACAAGATGAAGATATAAATTTAGATTCATCGAATATGGTGACCAATTCATCATTGCTTGGTCTTGTAAAGCTCTGCTAGAACTCAAAGTGCAGATGATTTGCCATGGGGGACAATTTAGCAAGCCCACACTCATTAATGATACTAAGGAACCGTATAAAAACCAACTGGTACAGATGCATAGATGAATCAAATTTCCATTGAATGATATATTAATAAACTTTTATTGGCGATATGAAAAGGATAGTTTACTTCGAAATTGGAATTTTAATGCCATCTTCGGAGCTTTTACTGTCTACGAGGCTCGATAAGAATTATTAAATATTTAGAAAAGCTTCAAGAAAGACTTTTATATTTTGACACTTTTTCTTGGCTCTGCGTCGCAGGAGGTTAATTAGTTTGCAAAAAAGGATTATATCAGAAAATTCGTATATGGAGAACTTAAACATAAACACTGCATATCCATGACGCTGACAACGCATACAACATTTATACGTAAAATACGAGGACTTTTACTAAATTAGAATGCAAGCCAAATAATCGATTTTAATAGGCTAGAACGAATGATTGTAAATTTATCCTATGAAATTGAGATACCACATAAAATTTTCAGGACTGGATACTATAATAATGTTACTATCCAGAGAAGAAGAAATACAGTTTAGTTATAGAAAATGCTGATTAATTGCAAACGCATGTGGAACTGTTCCTTATGAATATTAAAAAACGAAAACATAAAATAATGTGCAATAATCATATTTTATTTACTATTTCCCCCTACTTTACAACACGTTATTTCCCATAATCACATAGACGCAAAGTGAAGAAGAAGCAACCAGCAAACCATCTCAACTATGATCAGCGTGTAAGCTATGATTTCATCTCTTTCACATTGTGCACGAGATCGAGGTGGATTCAAAAACACCGATAGGAAGCGTAGAGCAACCATGAAAGGAATTTAGATACGAAAAAAATATCTTTAATAATTTTGTGTGTACCTTAACAGAAAACACTAAATTTTTATTGAATATCTACAATACATAATATTTACTTATTTTAGGATCCGAGTATAATTCATCTGAGCTTCATGTTTCTCACATTGGTGGGACATAATAATGAGTTTCAAGTTTCTGACGATGACGAAAATCAAAAGTATTCTGCTTCATTCCTGTACAGAAACAACGTTAGATCTCGACTACATGGAGAAAAAGGAAAATGCCGACAATAATTAAGATGTGTTTATTAAATATATCTAGAAAAAGTCAAATAAAGTTGTGTAAACATTAACTATTATCACATTGCTTTTCAAGAAAAGAAATACTTTCTTTCTCGACTCCCCTCTCACTCTCTGTATCCTTCTTCATACAATGATCATGATAATTATTCTATGATAATTTGTTATGTAGAAGTTATGTACCTACTGGTAACTATTGCTTTTCATTAATCATGTAATCTCTGATAATTTGTGTGTAAGTTTGCTCATGTACTTACTAGATATTCATTAATTTCTAATAAGCATATTTCACTTTTCAGGAAAGCAAACAAAAAATTACCACCTATATTTCCATTTTAATATTCTTCCGTAAATAATTAGTTTACTGTACTCCCGAAAGAGAAATCCCAGCCAACACACATCTACCACCCCACAAGTACGAAAAATAAGAATAATCTCAAGTGCTAGACATCAAAATTCAAGCACATCAGCATCAAGAAAACATTTTTTTAAAATATATATATGCATGAAAAACTATTGTACTTTTTTAATCCTTGAGATTCAAATTCAATTTATTTTATCTGAAAATATTTTAGAGGTACAAACGTTACACGTACTGAAATTTGAATTGAATTTATTTTTCTGGGCCGCAGTTTATCGGTAATAAAGAATATTCTGAAATATAAAATTTAATCTCGACTTAAGAATTTGAAGAAAGTAATTTTACGGTGTGAGACACATCAGATTAAGATTTTGTTCAAAAAAAGGTGTTTCATAAATTTAAAAGTTTTAGAGAAAATATTTTAATAGATAACTTTCAAGTGAACATTTTTTGCGTAAGAAGAAAGTTTAAAAGAAAATTATGTTTTTTTACTTTTAAAAGCCACTTTTCCGCCACGAAAAATTTAAATTTTCCTGGTCAGCTGAATAGATTCGTTCTTATAAAAATATCACATATCTTAATCCTGTGCTACCTTTCCATTACAATTCCCCAATTTTACTGGAGGGGATACGCATTCTTATCGAAGTTATATTTATCGTATGAAAAATTATTTCTATAGTCATCCCTATAACCATATAACGTGATAAATCTTCAATAAAGAGGATCCTTGAGGTCAAAACCCTTTAAAATGTATATTTTTTGGCAATTTTGTACCCGTGAAAGGGAGCCAAATAGGTTATCAAATTTGTGAAGGTACTTACCATGGTCCTATGTTATCCTACATAATTTTAGACTTTTTAAATATAAGGGTGGTCCTCTAAATCCAACCGAAACGTAAGAGACGTGCATTAACTTACTTCTGTTCTAAGAAAGTCAATGAACCCTTACACTCACTCGTAACGTAAAAAAATCTAATCAAAGAGGATATATTAATTGAAAAAAAATGAAATGAAATATTTGAGTTTTACATCCCACGTTATGCCGGTGAGGGTAAAAGAGACAGTGATGATGAGAAATGAGTGATATGGTGGAACGAAGAAAGTGGGAGGAAATGGGAGAACCCCGAGAAACCCACGAGCACGGTGTTTGTTCACCATAAAGTCTCACTGTGTGAGCTGGGATCGAACCAGCGACCCCAAGTACCGGAGGTAAACGCTCTACCAGTGAGCCACCGCGCCGTCAGGTATATTAATTCTAAAGCTTCCAAGTTTTAAGTTTTTTTGAATTTTATGCCCATTAAAAAGAACAAGATTAACAGCTTGACTGCGAAGGCATTATCTTGAACATTGCCCCTCGAGGCCACATTACTTTTCTTGCATTAACAGTTTCATTTGACCCAACAATTGCAAAAAAAAAAAGAAAGAAAGAAAGAAAGAAAGAAAAAGGAAAAGAAAAAAGTGCAGACTTTGGTGAGATATGCAAGTTGATGACGTAATTATGAGCGAGTACCACCTTTGCAGTGACGACGCTAGAGGGGGGGCAAGGGGGGCGAGCCCCCCCCTAGAAGCTACTTCTGTCCCCCTGACTGCCACCCAGACTGCCCCTCCAGACTCCTACAATCTTTAAACATTCTACATGTAGTATTTTATATTATTATCATAACCAATCTCATTGTCAAATTGTAGTCTACTTTCCATGCATTTACTATGTGACAGATTAGTCCTAAAGCTTTCTTCTTTGAGCGTCTGGGTATGCACGCATATTTCTGTTTTCTAATTTAGCGCCTTTTGAGGTAAATTTTAGTTATACTTCTTTCTTATGATTTTTAATTATTGTGCCTAGCGAACAATAGTAGATTTGATCGACTTGTTTTCTTCTCATTGGATCAACTTCGATTGGAAACAAAAGAAAGGTAAAACCAGTTACGTAACTTGTTTGTATTTATCCAGGTTTGAAGTTTTCAGTTTCATATTTTGCTTTATTTAAAGATTCTATACTTCTTTTTTCTGAAACATTATTCTCGGCTTTCAATATTCAGAGGATGTGCTTATAACAGCTTAGTTTGCAACTACCAGGGCTTAATTTTTTGAAGAGGATAAAAAGAGTTGTGTTTTCCCTTCCTGCAAATGATGATAATAAATTTATGGAATTAAATTGATTCCCAATAAAACGTACTGTCAGAGTGCTGATCTTTAGTTAGTAGTTGGTTTATACTAGTGCTCGCTTACTTATTTTGTTTCAAAGTACTGACGTGACGTCTACCATATTGACTAGGAACTGCTGAAAAATTCGTAGCCCAACCCAGAAGGAGTGCATGTGGAATGGTGAGGTTTTACTTCTACACTTCCCCCGAGAGTCAATATACGACCTTGTACAGTGTTCCAGTTTTTGCAGAAAAGTTAAAATATCTGAAGATTTCCTCGCACCACTGTTCGTAGCACTACCCCTATCAGATCTAAAATGGCGTCCTTTCAAGTGTTATTTAAGTTTGGGAAATAAGTCACGTAATAGTTAGACGAAGCTAAATCTGCGAAATACGAATAATGATCTAGACATTGAAATCCTAGATTATGCAATATCAGTTATGTTCGCAGGGGCATGATGGACAGGTGTATTCTCCTGAAGGAACAGAATTCCTTTCTTTTCATTTTCCGCGGTGTTGAACTTTGAATTTTTCTTTCAGTTTTGTAAGTAATGTAGAGATTCTGAATTAAATATCTAACCGTTGCGGAGGTAGTCTATGAGTACCACTCCATACTTATAGCAGAAGAATGTTGCAAACAGTTTCTCAACCTACTTCTGTGTCTTGAACGTCTTGGAGCGATGGAGAAATGAGTGCTACTATTTCATTGATTGATGTTTCGTTTCAGGATCATAGTGGTACAACCATATTTCGTCTATGGTTACTATTCGTGAGCGAAATTGATCAGCATTACGGTCAAATTGGAAAAAGACTTCTCTTGATGCCGTCATTTTATTCTCCTGACATATATTTTGGGAACCCATTATGCCAAGAACTTGCGCAAACAGAATCCATTCTGAATTATGCTACCGACGAGTTCCAAAGAAATGCCCAGAATCTGTGACACAAGTTTTGCTGAGAAGGTAAAAACTGAGAAAGTGGGGTGCAGCCAGACCTCAGACTATAATAAGTATATCGTGAGTTTACTATACACTTTAAAAACTATATAAATAATAGCTTATCTTTGTCACTCAAAAACTGGGATGGCCTACGCCTTCCGGCCCCGGGCTATATCCACCACTGGCTGAAATGCTGCAAGAATAATGTCACAAATTGCATCCATGATTTCGGGAAGAGTCATTGCTTTTAATCATCCTGGAAATCGCCACGTTTATACTAAGCCACTTACTCCTTTACCACTGTATATAATGCAGAAGAGTCTCGTGGTGTTTCACTGATTTCCTAATTAATTTACTTCGGTGACTTTCCTTGGTGGAACAAAAATGTTATAACAGTTAGGATCTGGATGTTCGTGAAATTATCTGTTTGGGCACACATAATCACTTCAGAGGTCTGAGAAACAAGAAGAATTTCATTGTTAATATGAAAATTTGTATTTGTACATACAGAGATATGTTTTTCTAAACTACGGTTTCATTTTTCTACTTAGTACCTACACTCCTGGATTCGACTACGATATTTTCAGCAGCTCCTCGTAAATTTCTCTCTCTCTCTCTCTCTCTCTCTCTCTCTATATATATATATATATATATATATATATATATATATATATATATATATATATATATATAACAGAGAGAGAGAGTTACGTAGCATATAGTACTAGACGAATGTGTTACTTATTGCATACGCGAAAGTAATTCAATTATGTTTAAGCTTCAAAAGTTTCATTGAAAAATGTTCCATGTGCAGAGTTACTTATTTGTTAGTTACAAATTTTACTTGAAATAAGTTTAATTTATAATCATATACGTACGTCTAATATGAAAACAGCAACGAAATACACAATGTAATGTAAAATAAGTCAAACGTAATAAATATGTCATTTCTGGTATGGCAAATAGCCGCCCCCCCGAAAATGTATCTGCCCCTCCTTTGCCCCCCTAAGAACTTAAAGCTGGCGTCGTCACTGCACCTTTGGCACTCATGGCAACGAAGACAAAAATTTGCTCTTTTCTCATGAGTACCAAATTTGGTACGCAAGCGTAATTGCGTCATCAACTTGCATATTCAGCCAAAGAATGAATACTCAGAGAAGAACAAGGGGTAATTTGTCCCTCTCATCTGCAAATAAAAATAATTTGGCTGGATATGCAACTTGATGTTGCAATTATGCCCGAGTATCAAATTTGGTACTCATGGGAAAAGAGCAAATTTTTATCTCGGTTGCCATGAATACCAAAGACGACACTTGGGCATAATTGCGTCATCAACTTGCATACCTTAACATATTCAGCAATTTTTGAAATTGTTTGGTCAAGCGAAACTGATCATGCAGAAATACACGTTATAAACCTCAATTCGAGTAGTAATATACGGACAGAAAACTCTCAGCTAAAGCTACCGTTTTAAAGAGTAATTTCTACTCTGTTGAAATGCATGATAAAACACATGTAATTGAGTGCCGATATAGGCCCACATGAGAAAAAAGGAAAACAAGTGGCGAGTACCAAATTTGGTACTCACGACAACTGTGGCAAGTAATGTGAGTACCATTATTGGTACTTATGGTAGTCAACCTGTTAACCTCTAAACCTCTAGAGGTACATTATTTTTCCATACATATCTCCTGGGTGGTCGGCATACACAATGCCAAATTTTAGATTGAAGTTGTCCTATGCACCCCTGGACCATGGCCCCTGGCCCAGAACCTGGGTCCTAAGCCAGGATTTCAGGGACGAAAAGTTAGCCCAAGTGATACTTCATATTTCATTCACCTTCATATTGTTAATATGGAAGTATTGTCGACACAATCTAAATAGTAAAGTATATTAATAATGGTATATTAATAACTATGTAACTATTAATAATCTTGTATATTAATAAGTAAACTATAAATATAAACGGTATATTAATGACTATTGTAACTAAAATCTTACAATATATTTGGATCCTTAAAGATTAGTTTCATTCGTTATTCTTCAGTACATTGTTTCATTTACAATACATCCGAGGCATATATCAGAGAAGGACGAAATGTTTATAAATTGTAAAACTACACTGCCGAGATCTTGCGTGACCAGTAGGATGCATTAACCTTCATTACATGAAGCACATATAGAACTGTCACTGTACAGTTATATACGTGTATCAAGGTGAATTACAGTTGATGCCGTAAAATGAAATCCAGTGAAATGCGAGGTTTAGTTACTGGTGCACTTTCTCTGAAGGAAAGAAAGAACAGAGAATTTATTGAAATAGTATATTATCAATGTGGCAGCAATATTGAGTGAGCATGGTGATGGTACGAGAAGTCGTTCTAGTGGATATGGCAAGAGAAGATGTATAGATCTTGTGTTCGGATGAAAGATCGTTAGTAATGTGTGTAGGACTGAATCATCATTTCATCGCTATTGTGTTAGTCATAGTGTTTACAGAAGTGTTCTCGTCAACAGCACGCTACAATGTGACAAACGTCCTAGTCAACAGAAATTCAGTTCTAGGTGATTCCTAAGAATGTTACAGGTTAATCATTGTCAAATGGTTAGTGCACGCGCGTTCGGCGCATTTTCTCTAGGCACGTGGGTTTTAGGCTTCTTATACATTTCATTTTGGCCGGTAGTACAACGATGAGTGATACTTGTTATTGCACATACTAACTGGTAACCAAAGCTAGATTTCCTATGTTTTTGGTGAGTCAAAGAAACAAACTGAGATTCTGGAAACCACAAGAAAAAAATAGGTATCCAAAACCAGTCAAAAAATGTGTTTAGAGGTTAATACTCATTTGGGAGGAAATAAACAAGCTAAGTCGTGTATGGAGACACAATAAACCAATTGAGAATCCTGCAAGAGCACTGCCAGAATGAATTTTAAAAAAATGGGGAGATGGAGTGGGAAGGATGACTGTGATTGTTTTATATGTAAAAGTAAATCTTTTATCCTCACCTTCTCTTTCTCGCAAAAATTCGCAAAATATCATCTATCTATGGGTTATGGTTCCCTAGATATCGCTCCTTAAATCTCCCGAATTTCGAACTTTTGGAGCCAATATCTGGGGAACTGTGGTCAGCTAGCCAGTGACCACCAGTTACTATTTGGTACCAAAATGTTCACCATTCTCTTAGGTATTGCACAACACTAATATGATCTCTCTTTGACTTACGGTTCCCGAGATATGGCTTCTTAAATCTTCGGAAATCGGCCATTTCTTACCAATATCTCGGGAACACTAAGAGTGACGCGAATGATTCCTCACTTTTTCAGATAATATTTAATATTCTATCGAATAGAGGGCTCAAAACTAAAAAAAAATGCAAATAAGAGACAGACAGACACTAACAGAAACGTAGAGAATTCAGTATCGAACGTTTTAAGATCGTAGGAAAGTGGGGCTATTACTTTGTTACAATTAATAAGAAATTTCTCCTCCTTTCTTACATGCGCTCCGTATATGTACTAGTACATAAAGAAAGTTAACATTTTTTAGTTTTTTCTTTTGAACCCACCAATTGTATAAAATGTGATTTAGTATTAAACGAATGTTTATAATGAGATAATTATACTATATGTTCTTTAATCTGAAGGAAGCTGTTCATTAATATCGTGTATGTATCCACACATCCAAAAACACTTTTCTCTTATATACTAAATGCTTTTGTAATAATACGTTAAAACCAGAAACACATTAAGAAACTCAATTTTACCTTCCACGATACTTGGAAGCTTCTTGCTGTAATGTTTGTGAAAGTGAAGTGAAAGTCAGGTTGTGGTGCTGAAAAATAAAATTAAGTAAAAATTTTATTATCAGGGTCACAGAAGTAAAGCTGAATCTGCTGTCAATAAAATATTAAAAATTAACTACTAAGTAGATACAGTAGATGCCACGTAATTGAGAGCTTCGGAGAGTCAAATACACCTACTATGTATTTTGATTTGTTACTTACCAATGAAAATATTGATAAGATATTTTACAAGGATGATCCTTAAAGCATTTTCCTCGAGTGAATGATATACTACAGTAAACGTAATAAAAACTAAAGTGTAAATATGTCGCTCTCTTGTACGTTTTCGCAGTGCGGTTCATCCAGATCAGATATACGTAATATACAATGTATATTGCATATACAAAAATGATATAATTATTAACTCTTCTTGTGTTGTCATGTTTTCAAAGTAAAAATAAGACTAATAACGTTATATACCTACTTATATATTTTTAAAATTTTAGTTTTATAGAAACATCAGTTAATTGTAAAAAATTGTAAGGAAATAAACGCATATATAATACAGTCTTTTCATTATATTTCTTATAACTATTTAAAAATCGAAACACAGGATTTTTCACTTGTAGTAACATAAGAATTTTATAAATAAGGTAAACTCTCAATATAAATAGTCGTCCTTAGATTGTCTTATTACTAGAATATGTAAGCAGGAATTCTCTCTTTCGCTTTTCAGAGATGTATCACAAATAGTTACTACGGTAGATGAACATTTTTGATTAACTGAAAATGTTTCCATTTCGTTAAGTTTTAATCTCATCTTTGTCTCGGGTAGGGTCCTCCGTTAAAAGCTAGTACCAACAGAAACATCCAGCTTGATCATAATCAAGAGCATCTAAGAAGTCTGAATACCAGCCTCTTCTTTTTCATGCGATACATAGGCATTAATCTATTACACATGAGTCGTCCATTTCCAAGAGGCATCTTGTCCAAAATAAAATTCGATTTTACGATAAGGGCAACATTGGATCAATTGTATTCATAGCATCCACATGATATACGCTTTATAGTTCCAAAAAAATCCGATAAGCGGTGCAAACAAACCAAAATGGCAAAGGAAAAATATTAAAACATTTACAGAAACAAACGGCTTCTTGTCCTTTAGACATGTGTAGTATGTAAATAAAAACAATTTCAAAGCGACTCTCGTGCACAAGTCACAGCTAGATTCAGATAGGTTAATTCAGATAAGTTAACACTTTCCATCTTGGGCTAATCTGATCTTTTTAATCCAGTATCCTGCGTCTTTTAGGCCATTTAAAAAATTATAACATATTGTTGAATAATAATAGATGCACAAAAACATTGTAAACAAGTTTTTGGATTTTAGATTTTATTCTGAATAAACATTTTGGTGATGTAAGAAGGGGTAGTTCACTACACTGCTCTTTGAAATATGTACGGTTTGAACAAAGAAAAATTAAAATAGAAACATAATACTCCCACTTCGTGTCAAGTGCGAGCAGTGACGATGGTGTGTAATAAGGAGCGGGAAATCTGCGGGAACTGAACACTGAGTTCCGTTATTGCGAAGTGACGATTCTGCATGATGCTTTCGAGAACAAGGTCCACAAGGTTGTTTGTTACGACGGTTGACCTCCCATTGCGCTCTTCATCACTCACATTTTAGTGTCCTGCAGCAAATTCTCTAAAACAGGAACGTACCAACTGTTTACTTGTGACGTTAGGGCCATAGACCTAGCACAACAGACGGTGCTAAGCCCTGTGCATCCAAAAACTTTATAACTGCTCGCACTTCACACGCCGCGAGAGCTGGAATAGGAAACCACTTCCATCTTCAAGCTCTGCCACGACGCTTCTGAGAGCATGTCGAAAGTTCCACTTGTTCATGCGCCAAGCTGCATTGGCGTAAGGGGGCTGAAAATTTGGGAGGTAAAAAGAAAACATATATATAAAATGGAAGAAAAAGTAATGAAACGTGTTCAAAATCAAGGAGAAACATTGTTTATTTTTGAAAATTTTCTTGCTCTTCGCGCCAACTACGGTGGCGCTTCGCGGCTGGTCTGTCGATTTCACTCATATTTATGGGGAGAGGACGCCGTCCTATACTCTCGCCCTGGGTGCTGATTTTCCACGGCACAGCGTTGTTTACCCTGTTTTAAAAATTTCGATATCAGGATCTATATCTGAAACATCAATTTCACCTTCTGAAGGAGATCTAAACTCTTCTAAAATATATGATATTTTTTTTTATATTCATGTTACTTGCTACAAACAAGACGACTTCTGTAAAACTAGTTTTCGAAACAAATTATTCCACTATATTATCGAACGTGCTGCAGTCAAACGCAGAAAGTTGATCAGAACAACCAACCTGCAAAAGTTCTTTACTCTTCGCTGGATGTCAGGTGAATAGTATTTCTTCAAGAACTGAGTCTCAGTAAGTATTTAATATGGTCGGCAAACGACCGGAACCCTTAATAAGTTACATAGAGGCTATTACTTGAAAAATGAGTTGGACTTGAGCTCCGGCATTTTGGAATAAACATACAAAACGAGTCTGACTCGGGCTTAGGATCGAAAGTGTTAAAACATATAGTTTTCTCATAGCACGGTAGGTTCTAAAGACAGTATGTTTATTCGTAACGGTTGTTAACCCTTCTATTTTTGTTCATGTATAAATAGAACATGTTTTCAACGATCAGTTTCATTGTCCCATCCACCCAAATAGGGGGTTGGGTCGTGTTTTGCACTGTAACATCCAACGAATTTTGTTCTTTTAACGTGGTGCCTGCTGAGATTGAAACTGCATCCAATTTGGTGTGTGTATGATCTAATTTTGTGCTGGATGAAGAATCACAGACCTCGCACGTACAAGGTTCCACTGAAAAATCGTTAATGAGTAAGAGGTCTGTTCTAGGAGCAGATCCAGGTAAGATTAGATGATATCAGACGATTGCTTCAACTACACTACGGAACTGATTGGCAGGATATTTCTATTACATTCTACATGGATATTAAATGTAATTATATCTTACAGTGTTAGAGAAGAATAAGAAATAAAAATGATGATAGCGGAGGAAAAATGGAAGATTTGGGATACACAGCATAAGTAGAACGAGATGATGGTTCACACACACAATCATCTATAGAAACTATTGTTTGCTACGCAAACATGGTTTGATCACGATCTGTTTTTAAAGTTTAGTTTCATAAAATTTTAAGAGGAGTTGTTGTTTGCTTTCAATAATATTATGACTGCTTTGAAACATTCTTCAAAGCAGGAAATAATATTATAACTGATTTGAAAAATGTTTCAAACAAGTCATTATTTATTCACAAATCGTTTTATTTCAGATATTACAACAATTTATTTATTTGATAGTTATCACATTTATCCTGTTTCGGTTATAATAAACAAATAATTACGTTATATTGTATATCAGTTTTGTCTCCGAAACGCCTTATTTCCATGACAAAATGGCTTCGTATAATTACAAGAGGGATTTTGTCTAAACAATTTGAAAAGACTTTTGTCCAAATTATTTATTAATATTTCCTTCAAACTATTGCATAGTTTTTGTTCAAATTTTTAGTAAACAGTTATTTGCTCCTGATCAATAATTCTGCAAAAATAGCACATATTAGTGAACATTTGAAGCTCCAGAATGTTCTTCTCGATTTCTGGAAAATCTTGTTATGTGGACAAGATGCCACTGGAAATGGACGACTCGTATGTAAGAAGAGCACAACAGTTCACATCTGAATAGAACTCAAACATTGATGCAATTAAATCTTAATATAGCAGATACAA
Source organism: Thermobia domestica (assembly GCF_964235325.1). NCBI lineage: Eukaryota > Metazoa > Arthropoda > Insecta > Zygentoma > Lepismatidae > Thermobia > Thermobia domestica. The sequence continues at coordinate 125,629,669 of NC_137469.1, read as the reverse complement.
TATTCACTTTAAACTTGTTGACGAAGCAGAATTATTTTTAGAAAGACAGAAACAGAAGTTGGCGTGTAAGGTTATGTCATACTTGCAGTTGCATTAGGAGATTTTCACAGTTCAATAGCTTCTCGAACAATGACATATTTGACTTTAGGAGAATATTTATTCTATTTCAGTAAGGTTCTGAAGGCCTGAACTCTATACGTAATTACGTAATGTAGAAAATTACGAAAAGAACAAGCTCGGGTATATAGTGCTCCATTCACCTTCTTCGAATTAATTATTTATTTTTACGTTGTAAATATGGATAGGCCGGAAAAGTATGTATGGCATGATTTTAAACTTTCATGTTTACACCATAATCATATCAGTCTAGCAAGATGTTGGTTAATTGTTTCTTCAGTATTTACTTATAGAAGTGCATAATGTTGTGTGTGATTTTGGTAGTGAATTTTTTCATGGTAATCTTGTTTGATATGTTTAAGTACGAACGTACTTAAAAACCAATATACATACTTTGTAGTTCGGATATTTAGACATTATTTTTCTCATGATCATAAGAATTCTGGCATTACTGATAGATTTGCTAAACCGTATGTATGAAGCAAACAACTATAACTCATTTGCTGACAGTGTAGAGAAAGTATTAATTTTCACTGCTTTCTATAGACAAATTAAAATGTTACGATGACTGGAGTGTTACAGCATTTCTGCCTGACAAGAATTTATAATAAAATTTAAAATTCGATCTCATTATACTAGGTATGACCAATGCCATCCCTGTAAAATTTGAAGTTTGTGATCCTATCAGTGACGGACGGTGAACTTCACTTCAATCATCTCAGTAAATCTACTGTCATTGTTCAACGTATCTTTAGAACCAAAGTGGAAACAATCTCAAGATGAAAGATAAGGAAACATTTAAATCTGCTTACTTACAACAATGTGGTCTTAAACAAGATGGAAATTTTTTCTTGCGCATTGTTCTCGAGAAATATTTATCAATCAACCACCGTTCTTCATACGAAAAATTGCTATACACGTCGTTTCCAAAGAAACATTTCAGCTGATCCATTTCCTTCAGCCTAGATGGACTGTGTGACAGCACCAGGACTTTCTTGGGCAACTTTTAAATGCGAAAGAACATTTCTGAACTGTTATTCGTGGAACGACACAAAATATACAAATATCATTTCTACCACACATAAACAAGGACACATTCTAAGAATGGTCCATATTTCTACATGTAGCCTATTTGAAGTTACAAATCATTTTAAAATGCCGAACATCCTGAATTGATAGCTTCGTATATGTTGGATACATCTTAAGAAAGTATGCCTCCTATTGTCTGATTAGATATACAATTTTTAGTATGTAGTTGAAGCGAAACAACCTTCTTGACGATCATAAGTCTACACCACTACCAGACATACAGACACAGAACATTAGGGAATACGTCATACAAATATTGAGAATTTTCAACGATTACGAAATATCACAAACAAAAGTTTATCTTAAATTTATTCCTTGAACATTACCCAGTTTAGTATGACTGTAAATTTACATCAGTTTGTGGTGTATATATTTTCAGAATTTGACTGTTAGAATGCTAAGTGGACTATCTAGATAATTGAAATTTTCTAGGAGTGAAATTGTATGTTCAACATCTCATGGAGAATTCATATTTATGATATGTTGGCAAGCAAAACCATAATCAAGCAGTTTATGGTTTTACAATTTCCTTTTAACAATAGCTGTGGGTAATGTATGGAGACATATGTCTGCTAAGATTATTTGTTTCCAAATTGCGTCACTCATTAATCGACATTTTAGCACCACATTAATTAAGAGTTTGCGTACCATCCGGGTAGAAACTGGCGCCTATGCTGGAGAGAAAGCATTTGAAAAAATTGGTTTTCGCAATGAATTTTAATGAAATCAACCATGATTCTATGCTCCTTTCTGTCAAACATAATTTTGCAACCTTCTATCCATACTTTTATCAATGTCGCTCTCAACCTAATAATCTATTTATGAGACACAATATCTTGTTGAAAGCGCTTACAACAGGGTGATTCGCTAGGCCCAGCTTTGTTTGCCTTGACTCTCCAACCCATTGTAAGTGATATTAATACGGAGTTGAACATTTGGTATTTGGACAATGGAACCATAGCAGGAAATATGGATTTCGTGTTACGTACATTAAACAATGTTCGAATTAATGCATCAACCATTGGTTTATTTTTAAATTACTCCAAATGCAAAGTGAGTTTTCTGGGTGGAACAAATGATCAAATCAGCACCACCAGGAATTCAACTTCTAACATCACCTAATGTTGAATTGCTAGGAGCAAACATCTCGCCCGATGCACGGAGCAATATATTATCAAAAATGATCTCAAAATTAGATTTATTCTTTTCCAGACTTCTCAAAATTTCAGCCCACTGTGCATATTATATTATAGATTACGAGCATCATTTTCAATACCAATGTTATTGTACTTCCTCCGATGTTCTCCTTCTTGGCAAAAAGATGTATTGCTATAGAAGGTCGATGAAACCCTAAAAACCTGATTAGGATCAATTCTCAAGTGTTCCTTAGATGACAAATCATGGCCAGGCCCCTTGCTGGCCCACCGGGACATGTCCGGTGCGCCCTCGGAAACATCATATTATTAAAAAATGATACAAGTTTATTTTTTATAAATAATAAAGCTATTGGTAAGGAACCCGTGATAAGTACAGTGCGCTCTTTACATAAGGCGCCCTTGCGAAACCACATCAAAGATAAACGGTTTTATTTATTCTTCTGTATGACACAGTTCTGTAAAATGAATACCTACTACAGCGTATTATTGTTGGTAAAGAACCTGTGAAAGGTACAGTGCGCCCTTTACGTAAGGCGCCCTTGCAAAACCACATCAAATATTAACGGTTTTATTTATTCTTCTATATAGCACAGTTCTGTACAATGAATACGTACTACAGTGTATTACTGTTGGTAAAGAACCCGTGAAGGGTTCATTGCGCCCTTTTACGTAAGGCGCCCTTGCAAACCCACATCAAAGTAAAACGATTTTATTTATCCTTCTGTATAGCACAGTTCTGTACAATAAATACATACTGTTACTGTTGATAAAATACAAAAACGTGAAACGTACCGTGTGCTCTGCTCGTAGAGCGCCCTGCGAAACATCACATTATGGATAACTAGTTTTAGTTGTTCCGTATACCAGGTTTGTATAGTAAATTCATATAGTGGCTGTTGGTAAAGAACCTATGAAAGATAAAGTGTGCCCTTATAAAAGACGGACTGCGAAATATCACATTATAAATATTTAAAAAAAAAACTCTTCTGTATATCAGTTTTGTATTATATATGCATACAGTTGCTATTGGCAGAGAAAAAAAAGGTAATGAGTATGATCACTTTTCAAAAAATATGTATAAAGCTAGTAAAGCAATTAAAACATGTAGGTCTATTTGGTAAGATAATACAGGAGTTTTTCATGCTGCTACTCATTTATTGCCGAAAAACTTTCAGAAGCTAGGCGCAATCGATATAGCGCAGTTTAAACAAATCAAGTTTTTTTAAGCTCTTTATTTAAAAATTTCATTCTTCCTGTGTGTTTTAGATTAGTGTTCGAATATTCAGTGCCTATTGTATTTCTAAAATATAGCTATATTGATTTATTGGTATATATTTAGCTTCATTTTCTTTGGCAAAAATATTACATGAACTAGAAAATGTTTCTATAGTAAAGACATTTTCACAGTTTAGTTTTTTAGTACATAAAATGGGGCCCGTATATATACAGGGTGTAAATTAATATAACAAACGTCGGGAGGTGATTCCTGACTGCGAGATAAAACGAAAAGTATACACCAACCTGGGAGTAAAAATGCATCCTTTCGGCACATTGATCACCCAAAAATTTGTCGAAAAAGTATAAAAACAGCCATAACTCGAGAACAAAACATCGGATCGAAATCGAGTAAAAGAGAATATCCATAATTTTTAGTCATAGATTCCATTAGTGCACAATCGGATATAGTGCAGTGGCGGCGCAAGGATGACTCCCAAAGAAAATGTTATATTCCTTCGAATATTTTATGAAACGTTGAATGAGGGAAATGAACAACAATCAAGTATAAGATTTCAACAATCAGAAATAATAGTACAGTGAAACCTGTCAACTTGGCCAGCTCTTTAAGTTGGCCACCTGCTTATCTTGGCCTAGTTCGCCTTGAACCTGCATTTTCTCATAAGACCTTCATTACTTACTACTCTATAAGTTGGCCACTTGTCTATCTTGGAAATTGGCCACACTGAAGCAATGTTTATCCTATGATGATAATGATAAATTTACCTGCGTATCTCAGCCACGCAAAATACCATTTTGTTATTTTTCTTAACTCTTTCGTATTCCCATATGAGAAGAAGATGTTCTGTATTTGTGACTGAAGAAAAGAAGCAAAGATTTGTGCGATTTGCCCTTGGAGGTCAATGGCCAGAAGCCTACCCTGATAAACGGGTGGTGAAGGGAGATGTGACAGGAATTCAAGAAATGGTTGTACGTATTTGTTTACCCTGTCTGTTTTGGTAAAACCATTAACTCCTCTCATCAATGGGGAGCTTTAGTAATGCCGGAAAATTCTCAAGGTTAAACTAACCATCTCAATTGTCAACTATTGGCACTTGACGTCTTGTCAAAAGATAGCGAAGTTTTTGAGATATGAATTCCCTCAAGATTTTCTCAAAACATCATTTGCTCCGAGGGAAACACTTCTAGCTCATTAACAAGAGGTAGTTAACTACAATATTAGAATGTGCATATCTGCCAAAAAGAATAAAACAAATACGTCTAGAATGAACCACCATTCAGTAACAACTTAAAAGAAGTCATATAAATTGCATATGAATTTCTAAATTTATACCTTAGCTTTTCTCTGAATAACTCAGTGTGCTATAATATCAATTTCAATAAACTGCGTACATACGCTTCTATTTCATGGTTCTTTGTGTTATTGTGTTTTCAATCAGAATAATCCAATGTAACAGACTAGTTTTCAGGAAGAGAAAGGTATTCACATATATTAAACATACTATAGTAATATTTTCTAGTACTGTATATTTTTATGATTAATCTATATACATTATTTATAAGTAGCTGTCGTGCCACTGCTTATTAAAATTTTACAATCAAGTAATACTAGAAATCTTATTCTAAAAAATACACCAATCACAGTTGTTTTCTGTAAGTTGGCCACTTTTCGATGGAACCAACATAGACAGTTTTGACTGATCTTTCAAGTTACAAGAACACTTAGAGAGATACATATGTGTGAGTGATCTATTTTGTCTCAGTGCAGAATAAACTCTCGGAGGAAGAATTTAAATGAAACGAAGTTTTTAACGTATCACAATTAAATCTTCTAGGTTAATAATGACGGATGATAAATGAACGGCTTTCTGTCCAAGTTACGAGTGTGAAAATGGAAAAATAACTCTGATTCAGTTTAGGTTTAAAACGACTGTGCATAGGACAGTCAGGCGGCATGTAAAGAAACATATCATGCAGTATCCAAAAATGCAAAAATCATATGTGATGAACGAATGCACAAGGGATTCTCCATACGATACAGGGATTCCCAAACATTGCGTGAATATATATTGGGCAAAAGTAAGCTGCGATCAAGGGTTTCCTCCCCGTAATATGTAATTCCGTTGAATAGGGTACTTCTCTGCACAGAAGCAACAAAATGGACAAAATACGACATGTTGACACATTGCATAATGATACAAATAAATGCGCTGGGACAGTATACTTGATTTATCCGTGAGACGAATCTTCTTCCAGGGATACTTTCGAGGAGCTTTTCCTCCCTTGAAGTCGGCAAACCACCCCTTACCACTGAACTATGAAAAATTACATTGCTATTGTGAATATATCAAACTTGTGTCCTAGTGTAGCTCACTTACATTTTGATTTTGTCACTGCTTGGAGAAATTTCTTAGAAGAAAGCTCGTAGGAATTACGTTCAAAAAATGGGGGAAAATCTTTCTTCGATGTTCTGATGTACGTTGGAGCTGGATGGAATACCTACACGGAAGAAAGAGAATATGACACTTTTGCGTACATGTAGCAGCACGTACGTAGCGCATAGTACTTTCACTAAGACATCAGATGTGATCCCAGCATGATAGAGCACCTGCACATTTTGACAAGAATATGCAGACCTATCTAAATGAAATATTCCCAGATCGTTGGATTGGGAGAGAAGGACCTGGGTTATGATCACTCACGCCCCTTGATTTCTTTTTTTAGGGGAGGCATGAAAAACTTTTTAAGCCACAAAAGCCGAAGAACTTGTTAGTCTAGTTAATATAGTTGCGGCAGTCATCCCCGAAATTACAGGTGTGCTTGACCGCACACGGAAAAAAATCCTTCGCCGATGTCATCTTTGCAATGCGGTCAACGTCCACAGTATCAGACTGTGAACTGTTATTCCTCATAACTGTCTCGTGTACACATACTGCAATGCACAGATATTGCAAGGTACCTCTGTGTATTTCACAATTATCCTACTTTGGACGAAACAAAATAAATCAGTAGTTTGGAACTGCATTTCTTTGTATCATTGTGCAACTCGCGCAACAGATTGTGTTTTGTCGTCAAATTTTCATTGCTTCTCTGCGTATTACGAGGAAGAAATCTTTAAATGCAGCTTACTTTCGCCCATATTGTATTCACATAATTTTTTTGAGTCACTGTTGTCACGTGAAGAATCCTTTGTATTCCCGTTCATCATGCATGATATTTGCCAGCTGTCTGTCTTCTGCACAGTCGTTATAAACCTAATCTGGATCAAAGTTACTTTTTCCACTTTCACACACTCAACTTGGACAGAAAACTGTTCATTTTTCATCCGTTACTATTAGCCTAGAAAATATAACTGATATGTTAAATACTTCTTTCCATTTAAGTTCTTCTTCCCAGAGTTTATTCTTTGTTGAGACAAAATAGATTAATCAGACATGTATATCTCTCTTTCTTTCGAATTCTAAGTGTTCTAATTTCAACGATGTACTATTATTTTTGATTGTTGAAATATTGTACTTGATTATTATTCATTTTCCTTATTCAACGTTTGATAAAATACTCGAAGGAATACTCCACTATGTATGGGAGTCATCCTTGCACCGCCACCGTACTACATCCGATTGTACACGAATTCAATCTACGGCTAAAAATAATGGACATTCCCTTTTGCCCGACTTCGATCCGACATTTTATTCTTCAGAAGGTTGTTTTTGCACTTTTTCGAACCTTTTCGGGTGGTCATATCTCTGAGGTATTTCCGGACGCAGGTTAGTGTATACTTTTCGTTTTCGTTTTATGTTGATAACAGAAATCACCTCCCGGTGTTTACCACATTGAAAAATGAAATGAAATTAAATCTTTGAGTTTTACGTCCCACGATTATGCCGGTTAGGCTAAAGGAGGCGGTGATTATGATAAATGAATGAAATAGTAGGATGAAGAAAGTGGGAGGAAACGGGAGAATCCCGAGAAAACCCACGCACACGGTGTTTGTGCACCAGAGAGTTCACTTGGCGGGAACAGGGTTTGAACCCGGGATCCCATGCTCCAGAGGTGAACGCTCTAGCACTGAGCCACCGCGGCCCCTTTACATATATATAATACGTAAGCATCTTTGTATGGGCGCCCTTTTGGTAGACTTGTCTACTGCCTTCGTTAGCATCCCAGTACGGGCCTGATCAGGGCTACAAGCTTTCGGAAATGGAAATGGAGGTCTTCGGATTCGTCGCGCCACAGATATTGCTATTCCGTTTCTCGTCGTTTCAATTTATTTTCCCAGTTTCATTGAGATAAACGAGTTCCAGCCGCATTGAGAATAGTGAGCCTTAACCTGTGTGATACGAATGAACTCAATTATGATATGACCAACAAACTTCTGTTCACTAGGAAACTGGGCAGTTTTTATGGACCAAATAATCATAAAAAGGACAGTAGTGTGAGACAGACATTTTCTTTGCACAGTATACCTCTGCGTGAAGTGTCAGGATTTTGGCCTTGCCTTTCTTTTGAATTTAACACCCTCGTTAAGTGTTCAAATGTATTCAATGTCTTGATGTGGCTTGTGTCGCCCATCCCTTTGTTAACTCTTTGCGGCACGGTGTTTCTAAAGCGTTATCTAAAAGGTGGTATAATAAAGTACTACCGTGCTTCAAAGAGTCAAATGCTTTTGGGTATTATCATGCACTCTGGATGGCTTGATATCCTATATATTAGCCGTATATTGTTATTAGTTTCGATGCTGAAGATATAAGCATGTAGAGACTAATTGATTCTCCTCCGAAAGTTAACTGAGCATTGTGACTAATGTTCTCTAGAAGTAAGATGTTCGTGAATTTGCTTTCATCTGATGATGATTCCGGCTGCTTACAGTAAATAATTATACATGTATCAGTAAATCTTAATGTTTGAATTAGTTCTTTTTTCAATCGCATTGTTCAGAAAACAATACAAATTACAATTATTTTGTATTAAGCCATCGTTACTATGGGCTAGAAAAGATGACGATGATGCGTTCAAAGTATTGAAAAGACCACTCTCATTGTACGGCAACTTTTGCGACTGTTCTGTTAAGAGACATGGTCAATCATAAAATCTTGATTTCTAGACCTTCTTCCATTTTCTTCACGAAGCTAACTCTACAAAGATCTCAGAGTAATCTATAAAACATTTCAGGCTAATGCAATCAAAAACAAGCAGTTACTGACAAAACAGAGACAATTTCTCGTCCATCATTTCTCAAGATTATAATATAACTATTGTATCTTGGTTACTATTGTTAACATGCAGAGATTCTTAATATTGACATTTTCTCTTCATATTTGTTAAAATTATGAAACATTTACGTTCAATTTCCAAATGACTTGGTAATTATCACCTTACTAAAAACATTACATATTGTAATATGACTAAAGCATTTTGGCAAAGGGCAAATAATATTTTATTAATTTTGACATTAATATTTTGTAAACTTTCATATTTTAAATGCAAATAAAACTCCATTCCCAGTCTGGTGCTGTTAGGTCGTTCACACGTGTAAAGAAATTAAGGAAGCCTCGTAACAATTCAAAACTATGTCTAGATAAAACATTCTTTTAATAGGAAATATAACTTATGTTATGTAGCAATGTGTCAAGGCAATAACAAACACTTCCTACTTTAATATGTTTAGTTATTTACCTTAGTATCTTTTTTTCTATTATTTTTATTATGGATGTTATATTATATAAAACCTTTTTATCAGGAAACACACAATCTGTCCACTTACAATTTCCAGTACCCAAAGTTGCATTAAGTTATAAACGGACATAAATAATATAAAAATGTACATTAAATGACAAACCAAAGAACATAAAATAAATTAGACATGCAAAACATTAAAAGAAATATCCTCAACCTGTCATAGATAAAAAGTTTACCGAAATATACAAAATGATGTACAAAGAACCAATGCATTACATAATATACGAAATTCCAGGCAACACTGTGCTGTGCAAGGTGATATAATTGAACCTTCATATAACAGTACTTGATGGTAGATGTGGCTTCAAGTTAATCCTACTTCAAGTTATGAGGTAATTCTAAAAATGTAATTGTAAGCGGAAGAAATGACGCTACCAAAAACTAGGAAGAAAAGGTAGATGGACAAAAAGAGCAGTGAACTCGAGAGAGTTTTGAAGTGACCATCAGACAAGAAGGATCAACCTCTCAAAACCTTCACTCATCAAAATCTGGGTGAGTACATGCTGGTTACAATTTGATAACACACTTTTATTATTCGATTTTGTCACCAAATTCGTTTAATTCATAATATAACTTCAAAATTCAATATGACAGTTGTTATGGATTTTGACGTAAGGCCACAGCACAAGGTTTGGGTAATTATCTGATCTGATATCTCTACTTTTATTTCTACAATCAAAACTATCCATCTTAACAAGTTAATTGCTCTACCTAAAATTAAATGGTTAAGTTTGTTATGAGAAAGCTCTTTAAATTACCCCCATGCTAATATGGTTATTAATACATTGACTTATGTGTGGATAAAATTGTGTATGTCAACGCCCGGATTTCGGTCCAATAAGTGGGCATATGTTAATATTATAATAGCTGCCGTCGTACAAAATATGGTAAAAGTGACGAACTTTTCTTACTAAAATGCTATCAAATACGTGTAGAAGTGGATCTAAAGACACTCGGCTCGTTTACATCAATATGCTATTTTTTGTTATTTATAAAGAAGAAAATTTATTTCACACTTGTAAAGAATAAACTATTCATTTTTGTATTTTAAAGCAATAATGCTTGAGGCAATGAAGAGTTTGTTTTCATACATGTGAGTACAATTTAGTTATTTAATATAAAACTTTCTTTTCATTTGAACAAATTTAAATTTGAAATTATAAATCACTTACTTTCACATTCCGTAGATGCTTCTAACATTGGTACATTTTCACCTTGATACGAATTGCCATCGTAATCGATTAGAACAATTCTGATGTTATACCTCTTTCCTAAAAGAAGCCCTGTCACCTCTTTTATGCCAACACCATCTTCAAGATGTCGGGTTTCGTATGGTCTTGTCTTTAACCAGTCAACCTCACCTTGCACCTTAATGAGAAATACTCAAATAATCAACGTGTTTTCATAGTTTCCCTCAATAAATAGATATTAATACAAGTGAATATCTTAGAACAACAATATTGGTCTAGATGTATACCAGTACAGCGTTGAGAACTGTGATTTTTGTATACCAAGAATGACAACGATAATTTTCACTTAAAACGGATAAAGAATCACCATATTATAAAATATCCTAATTTATTTTTTCTAGTAAAATTTTTAACTGCACAGGTACATAAATAACACGAGCCCTCGTATAATGGTAATGAAGTGAACAGTGAAAGTATATGACATCCATGCTTGATCGTTTTCAAAACTGCTGTATTTGATTGTTTTACACTAATGTTCCTTACATCAATACTACATTTAAACTCTTCATATTTGCTTTTCTTGTATCTACATGGAAAGAAACAATGCACATTTGCAAATTGTATCGGAAGCTAACGCATAACTGTATCGAATGTAAAGTATTGTATATACTATAATAACTTTATTGCAAGTATCTCTTTCGGTGAAAAACTTCATTAAAATCCTCAAACGTAATAAGAAATGGGTTTCTTTAAAAACTCTTAGTTATGTATTCAATTTTTATTAATTATTTATATGCGTTTATATTGTGGAGCATGAATATTCCTGATTAACTATCTTTATTTATATTTACTTTTCGTGGACCAGCACAGTCTAATGACGAAATATAATGATAAAATATAAATTTTTGATTATGTATGCTGTCCATACAAATTTTTTAGAAGTGGTATATCTGAATGTCTCACTTGTGATAATACTATCCGTAGTAGGTAATGTATGCGGTACATCAGAAATGGCTATTTTACATTGCGTTCTCTTGAGCTCGTAGAAGGTAATTTAAATTGGAAGTGAGCTCAATCACTCTCGGATTTACTAACATTATTGAGTCTCATGCTTACGAAAGGTGAAAGAGGTCCTGAGAGTTCTGGGCTCATGAGAAAAATTGCCTATTATTGACGTAAAGTCATAGAAGTTGTTGATATCCGTAATTTAAAAACGAAATGTGGTTGCTATTGCTACTGTTGAGACTTTTATTGAATCGGAAAGTGCTCTTTTTTATTTATTAGAGATTGTACTGTTTGTGTCTAGACCTCAATCCTTTTTGACTTGATTAGTAATCTGGTGCTGGTCAGTGGCGATTTCTCTATGTTATAGATTTTACCACCAGTAGGCAAATAATTTAAGCATTATTTATTAGGGAAAGTCTTCAAAATACAATTTAGAAATCATTTGCGTGCTTTTGCTTTACCTTCAGTGCTTCAGTTCAAGACAAAAACCACAAGCATATTCTAGGAGAGAAGAATCTATTCAAGTTTATCGCTACAATATGGTGAGCAACCATCGTATACATTTCAAAGGAAGAGCGCGGAAGAGCATTGAGGAATCGCATCAGGTCACAAACAGCACGTAAATTGAACGCTAAGTTCTGACAAAACTTCCACGCACTTCATACTCAATACTGCAGATGAAGAAATCGTTTTGATGGTTGCCTTAAAAATATATGTTAAACTTTAAGCAGATAATGTAAAATCTATTGCTTCCGTTAACATAAATTATTTGTTTTTAGTACATTTTGTGATATTTATTAATTAAATTTGAGCAGTATATGTTTTCAAAAAGTATATAAAGCAAAAATATATACCGAATGCATATAAATTGCAATCTATTACGTATTTTGATACCTTTCCGAACAACTCCCACCAAAATTTGAATAGATGTGGTAGCACAAAACAAAGCAAATTATTAATTGATTTATTTACGTTCTGATAAGAAGGGAAGGTATATAAGAGGAGACCTACTCGAAAGCAGAGAAGTAAGATCTGACTGCTGTAGTTCGTTCGAACCGGGACCCAACGAATCAACAATAGACTCTGTCTACTATATTAATATGAAAACTAAATAGCTAAACAAACAGTAGAATATTTGATTGCAATATTCTTTGAATATGATTGTGAGGGTAGAGCCCTCTTACAATAGTATGTGCAAATTTCAATGCTGAATCCAAACTTTTGTAAATCAGGGTATATCTTCAAAATGTAACGTTAATTCTGATGATATTCAGGAGATGGCAGATTAAAGGGGTTAGAGTACACAAGGCCTAATTAGAAAGGAGGTTGCGAGTGAAACTCAATCAAAGAAATCATAAATTTACACTGTATAAAACTGCATTCTGTTTCAAGTTCTTTCTTGAATAAGATAACTCTTTCCGAAATGTATTTATAAAGGCAATTAAAAATTTCTGTCGCTTTTTCACCCGACACATTCGAACATAGTATGTCACTTAATGCGTACCAGCAAGATAGTCCACATCAGCCACCTTCTGACAACGTTCTGGAAGGCCATGTATTCCATCGCGTTAGAACTTAGTGGGCCGTGAAGTGAAGAAAGTATCAAGTGCATTTTGCACTTTACTAGGGATTTGAACTGGCGACCTCTAAGATGATGGTCCGACGAATGAAACAGGTGGCAATCGGATGGTGCAATGTCCGAAGTGTATGGCGGACGTAACATTGTTACCCATACAAGACGTAGAATGGTGACCCTAGTCATCCTAGCACTTACGGCTTAGCGTTGTTCTGTAACAGAAGGACCTCTTTGCGATTCAGAAGAGCCGGGTCCACCGTTTTGAGTTTTGCTTGAATATGGCTCAGCTGCTGAGAGTACACAGTGCATTGATACTCTAACCATCTGGTGGCAGATACGGATGAACGATGCTTCGAGCAGTCCAGCAAACACACAACAGGACCTTGTTCTGGTGCAGTGCTGGTTTCGGCTGTTTTGGAACCGGTTCATGGGATTCTAAACAATGATGACGGCATCGTGGAACTTCGTACAGGACTTACTTCTCATTACATGTTAACACCCTGTCCACAAAAGGCTCCTTCCTCGGAGAAGACAGCGAAGAAACACAGGTGTCTGCTCGCGTTGCCTTCTGGCTCGGAGTCAAATCATGTGGGACCCTTCGACCCATCTTGTAGTGCTTCCCAAGTTTATGAAGATGCTGCCGAATGTTTTCTTCACTCACACTGAATTTTAGGCGCAGTTCCTCACATATCTGGTCATTATTCGCCTCCATTGCACCCCGAAGATTTTCATTTTGTACCCAAAATGATTGTCGCATATCTATAACGGTCTTCTTGTAAGAATTTAATTTGATAATGATTTTGCAGGGCACTTTTAATACTGATACCATGTGTATAATCGGGAGATTTATATTTGTGGTAAATTTCATAGGAAAAGAATTATAAATACAAAATTTACAATGAGTTAAACAAAATGTTTCTAAATGGACAAAAAGTTTTATTTTCGTTTTATTGTTCTTATTTACTGCTCCTTTGACATGAAATTTGCCACAAACATATCTTTGCCTATTATACACATACTAACATTATAAAAAATACCAAGCGAATTCGTTATCAAATTATATTCGTACAACAAGATATTTATTGATATGCGACAATAATTTTGGACATGAGTATGCATGTGTTGGACTTCCGGCACGTGGTGCGTCTTCGAGTGTTTCGTCACCGTCTTTAAACTTGTTAAACCACCGCTGCACTGTCGACGTAGTCTCGACTCCCTCACCAAAGTCCTGGTGTATCTTCCACCCCCGCTATAACGGCGTTTGACCCCAGTTCAATTCGTACAGCATACAGGCTCTTATGACGCTCTGTTGAGGTCCCATGTTCACTCTGTCCGTAAGCAAGTCCACGGTGTAACAAACTGCCACAACCAGTTAGTATGTTGAATATACTCCCACCAACAACTGAGCTTCGCCTTATCTCCATTCGCAGTCAACTTACTGTGTGAGTGCCAATTGAACGCAGACCTTCACAAAATGCGACGAAACTTTCTTGGTTACATTTATACTTTAATCTTTATATTTTAATTCGGCAATGATAAGTTAGATAAGATGCTTAATTTATAGCTTATAGTACATACATAATTACAGTATTTTTACATCCATGATAAATCATCAATAAACATAAAACATCATATATATTGCTACAATAGCAATAAATTATGACCACAATATCTCAATGGTTGAACGTTCACCTTTGTTCCCAGCTCACGTAATGTAGACTTTGTACTGGATAATCACCTCGCTCGTGGGCCTCCTCGGAATTCTTCCATTTCTACTTCCTTTATTTCACCACTTCATTCATTCTCGTCATCACTGTTTCCTTTAGCTTACTCGAAATAATCGTAGAACGTGAAAATGAATGGTTCAATTCCATTGTAAAACTAAATTACTTGTCAATACTTCCGTTTTACTGTTCATTTTAAACTACATATATAACGTTACTACGTTCACTGCGGTAGTGTAACACTGAGTTTGGATCTCACTGCTATACGAGTCACCATGGGCCTCGTTGAAGGTATGTCTAACGGTGTGTTACGAGCCAGCATGGCAAAGACCTTACTTTGTGCTTATCTCAACAGATGAAGACACGGTATTTCAAATTCACCTTCAGCCATCTGTTAACATAATCTGAAGTTATATTACGCAAAAGCAGTCAGCTTCACCGGTGACTCATATAGCACGTGGATGCTACTAATGTTAAAAATCTGTACAAGGGGAAATAAACATAAATGCACAGATGTAATACAATGCATAAAAAACTGCACCGCACAGAAATGAATTATCGCATGAGTCACCTATGACTCGTAACGCGGCGAACGTGTACTTGTCTTTGGTTTCGATAAATGTAGAAATCAAATTGAAACGACATATTTTACAAGTTGAGTATTACGTGGAATGAAGAAACAATTGATTGGGTATCAAGGACAACTACCACAAATATATTGCAGGACAAGAATAAACAACCAAAAGCGCCATTACTTTCAATGCCGTTTTGAATCTGTTATTCTTGTGCCGCACTTTAATTGTTCTTGCAACGTTAAATAAAAATTCTGGCAATTACTAAAACGCTAATGAAAATATTTGAAAAGAGAACTTTCATTAAAGGAAAATCACAAGAGCCACTTACTTGAGTTAAAACCATGAATACAAATAGGTAAATGATATATTTCGAAATATAGGTTTATAAGGTAACTTGTTTACTAAATTCCTGAGAAACTAGAAATACATCTTATGAAAATTTAACTTACCTTAAATTGAATCTGATAAAATAGTGGATAACCTTCTCCTTTATAATTCCAAATTTCGAATCTAATAGTCAGTGATGTATGATTTTTTCGTATCAAAGTTGGAGGAGATGAAACAACAGGGTAAGCTGCAAAATATAAATAGAAAACTTTTCATACTTTTGTTCTAAAGTAATCAACTACTCTATAGCCAATGGATTCCGAGTGCTTAGTACCGTATTCACTGACTTTATTCTTCAGCCAACTGGATTTAGTTCCTATTTTGTGTCCTTATCTGTGCGAAATCTGTCTTAATACTCTCCTTCCGTCTACACCTAGTTCTTTCTTATGATACTTTCCTAATTGAATTTTAAGTTTTGGGATTCTGAAAGTGTTCCCATATTTTGTTCATTTTGTAAACATGACCTGTCCACATTATCCTCTTTGACTTAGTGTCCCTAACAATTTTACGAAAGTGGTAGTTTCTAGTTAGAATGTTTGCTCCTTCCCTGCCCATCCCTCATGATATCAACTATTCGTTAGAGGATGTCTTTTGAAGTACTTTCAGTCTACGTCCTTTCCGGAAATAAGCGACCAAGTTTTGCAACTATACAACACAACAGGCATATCATTCATTCTACATATTTCAAACTTAAAGGTTTTCAACAGAATTCGCTAAGATAAAACAATTTGGAATAACTAATAACACGAATTATCTCCTTTCAGTCGAAATTTAATTTATTCGTGGGTATGATTTTCATCTCTTAGTGATAATTCTAGGTATTCGAAGTTTTCATTTAGTCGAAAGTATTATTTGTTATTTAACATTATCCAAATTTACAGTGAAGCTCCATGTATTTCGCTTTCTATGCATTTACTTGATTCCCATAGTCCTGCAGGCATGCAATGAAACCCTTTCATATTTTTATTGTTCCCATATCATCTACTATCAGATTGACATAATCGGCATATAGCATGACCTAGTGTGAGTGTCATTCTGTTCTTCGCCCTGAATACTACATTGGTGTGAAAAACTTAAGGACCAGACAGAGGAAGTAACATAAAACATTGGGTAGTTAGTGAAAATCAATGAAAGTCCCGCAGCATATTAGCTACATTTTCTACACATACACACGAATCAAGGCATTACATGGCGTCATGACAAGGGTATAACAGGCCGAATACATTTACTCCGTAACATGAAGGAATTGGATGAAAGATACGAGACGTTGCGTGTCAGTCAGAGAACTTATGGGTTATTGTGTTGGTGTTACACACAACAACATGGAGCTGGGACAGCATGTGGATAGCCTCAAACAAAGAAGAATGATCTGCAAACTGGAAGAAGGACGAAGTGTGACCTAGGAGTTTGATATTGCTCACAGCTTCGTTTCACCTACGTGGGAAGCGTTCCAAGCCACAGGGAATATCGTAGAAGGGAGAGGTTTTGGTGGACCACAATCCACTACAACAGGAAATTATCTCTACATTGTGCAAGTGACAAGATAGAATCGACGTCAAAAAGCAAACGTAATTGAAAACATAATTAACAGGACCGTAAGGTACCTCATATCGCGCTGTGTGAAAATATTACATTAAGAGTATTGTTCGAAACCTCTTGGAACGTTTTAAAATGACTTTTCTCTTTGAAATATCTTGTACTCACAGATATTGATATATTTAAAACTTTTGTTTTGATTTCTGAATTCGATTTTTGAAAAAAAAAATGCATTTACTGTTCTTTTATTGATTTTAAAATTATTAATTGAAAACGTATACTCATTAATTTCTTTTCGTTTGAAAATATGAAAAAAAGGTATTGCTTTATAGAAACTTTTGGTCTGAAACCCACTTGTTTGCAAGGTTTGCATTTATTGCAAATTCATTTTGTTTGAAAAGTTTTGCATTCACTGATTGTTAGTTAAAACATCTATTATAAATTTTGTTTTGAAAATTTGTATACATCCACTGAGATTTTAGTTTGAAAATTAAAGACTCAAAATGCTTTACACTTACTGAAATATTTGTTGTTTGAATATCTTTGCATTTCATATTACTAGTTTGAAAATTTTTGTTCTAAGTTTCTTTTGAAATTTTTAATTTAAAAATTATCTTAGAAATTTTGAACATTGAAATACGATAATTGAAACTTTCTTTCAGTCATTGAAAACATTGTTTCAAAATTTAACTTTTAAATTTTTGTTTCATTTTTATTTGATTTTTTTTTTTTTTGGTTTCGAAACTTTTGCACTTACTGAAAGGAAATATATTAATGTATCCAAGGGAACCATTTCTAAGAAATCAGATCGCTTTAGTTTTTAAAAATCTAACAACGCGTGCATAAAACAGATATGTTTTCCCTCAAATAAATACTTATTGAACTAAAGTAAGTGCTTAATTAACACAACTTAACGTTCAGCTTCAAAATATGCTGAATATGTTCACAATCCTTTTAATTTTTTCTATAACACTTTGTTCTGTAGCCGAAAACAACTTATTGTCTTTCTCAGCGAATAAGGTCAAAATATTGCTGGGTATAAGCTCATGGTTGTCTCGTTTCATGAATGTAGTTAACCAATAGTATTTTATTTATTCTTATAATTAACAAATCAGATATGATCATGAGTATCATATTCATAATCGAATAAAAATAATAAAAACTATGACCTCATATGAAATAGTCCATGTAACGTCAGAACGCCTCTCGTCACTAATATCACTTTAATAATTGTTACAGTTAAACAATTAGATTTTAACAATAATAACGTTTTGACCAATCAAAATTTAGCAATAACAAATAAGGGAAAATGTGACATCATAGAAGAGGTTTATAACTCGACACACTGTCCAGAATTTTATGAATGATTTCAAATTAATGTACCCTATCAAGTTTATTCATATAATCATAACATCATACCTTACTGAGTGCATGTACGCTTCGAAATTTGAATGAGTGCAGAATAAGTGCATTTTCAAACAATAAATGTTTCAAACATTTTTAAGCTAAAAACCCCAATGAGTTCAAAATTGTCAAAAGGTACATTTTTAATCCTACATTTCGAAATTTTCAAACAAAAAGTGAAAATCTATTAGTCTGCAGCAAAAAAGTTTAAAAACTAAACTGTACTTTTGAGCAGAACGAATATTGTGAAACAAAATATTGAGATAAGAAAAGCATATCACGATTAATCGTTAAACTTTATACGGTTTTCATCTATTCGACAACACCTATGAACTTAGACTACAAATCGTGACTACAAATTCTAAAGTTTATTTTTGTATACCAATTAATTTTGTTGACTATCTATTAGATGTCAAGACTTAATTCATACGTTGAGAGTATCATGGGATCAATATACCTCTAAAATGAAAACGTCCTCTGTTAGGCATTGTTTAATTCAATATTTTATCCTTTTCGAGGTTAGATTAGATGGCTAACGTTTGTAACAAAATTTCGACAAATAGGAGAGTATTTGCCTTAGAAATACTGAAAAAAAATATATATAGAAAGACGTAGAGAAATTGTGTTTTAAAATCCCTATATATATTTGAAGACTTCTGTGTGCAGAATTCTAATTATTTTAGATAATTTTTAGTCCAACTTTACTTTTGATATTAGTGACACGAGCACATGCTACCCTCTGCTCACACAAAATAATTATTCCATCAGAAGTAACATTTGATTTCTTATCTTTTAATCTGGACCAAACTATAATATCTTGTGCTACCCTTAAATAAGCCAGTGGTAAGGATAAATTCGATCAATAACTGACCAGGTGGTGTGCGCAGTAAAACAGCGTTTCTAAAATCTCCGAACATGGACTTCAAAAATTCATTGTTTAGCAGTTATGTAATGTTCTTGGAAACTGTTTGTTGTTTTTGGAACATGCAAATTAACACTAGATGCCAACAAAGAATGATAAATGTACAGTTACCAGGAAGGATGGAAGCCAGATGTCTAATTGAAAACGCACACAAATTTAATTTTATCATTAGTTTTATACGGGAGCAGAGGAATGCTGTTTCGTAAACTTATTTTAAAGTGAAATCATACAAACGCAATATGAAATCTTTCGTAAGAAATATCCCAACGCTCCTTCACCTAATAAAGCAAGAAATTTCGATTTAGTAAAATGTTTTTCTCAAGAGGAAAGATTCCAGACAAGCCAAGGAGAGGACCACCATGAATTTTCACACAATACTTTCTTCTGGATGTTACTCTTGCAGAGCTTCCCTTAGAAAATCTCGGCTCATTTTTAACAAAATAAAGAAAATGTTTATCATCTTGTCATAGGGCTGTAAATGTCTAAAATACCAGGGATAAAAAGATGAGTATTTCGACAGCTGTATCCTTTTGATTTTAGAAACGAATTAATTATTGCTAATGGTCCAACGGATTAACGCACAACACTGAGATCAACAAACTGAACATTATTTTAGTGATGATGCCTAGGTTCATTGATATTGGTACGTAAATAGTCAGTATATCTGAATGTGGGCTACCGAAAATTTCCATGCGGTGCATAAAATCGTACTTCATTCTGAGAGAAAGTTGGAGAATGATGCGCAATTTCAAGGGAAAAAGTGTGGGTCTATTTTCTTTTTAACGTGATTGTTGATTCAGAAGTGTATGGTGGTATCTCACTCAATTTGTAACCTTGCTTTAGGACGAAGAACGTCAATTTTGGTTCCAGTAGAATGTAGCAGAGAGCAACATATCAAATTAGTCAATGTAGGTGCTGAGACATTTCTTCGGGTATCGATTTATTGAAAAGCTTGGGACCGTCGCGCTTGCCAAAATTAAGTCCTCCAGACTTCTGTTTGTGGGGTTATTTAAGTACAGAGTATACAAAAACAATCCAAGGACAATCCAGGACTTGGAGAATATAACCAGAGCAGTGAGCGAATCTCGGTCATAACACTGCACAAAGTTACCTCCGATATGTGTCGTCTTGTTAACTTGTCCCTAGCAGTCCATGGTAAACATTTCCAACATCTTTCAATGTTAAACTTCAATTATTATTGTTTGTCCTTTGTCCAACATCTCTAAATATTAAACTCTAATTATTATTGTTTGTCCTATGTACGAAGAAATTGTAGTCATATGTAAATATTTTCATGTTATAATAATTAAAGTGTGAAGAATTTATAATTTTTATAGTGTTTGTAAATTGAATTCAAGGAGTTTAGAAACTCACAGTACCTATTTTTTTACATTTAGTTTACCCATAAAATAGAAAAAGCAGAACCATATAAATTTACTGGAGCACTGGAGTTTCGAGTACTATAAAACATTTTCAAGTTTTTTTTCTTAATGATTATTAAATTTAAGTGGTAATTTTATGGAGCCCAAAATTTGCGACGGATCATACATTTACCTATATCATATGAAAGAGAATGAATTCTTGTACAAGTATCTAATCACATAAAATGATAAATCCTCATCACGTAGGATCATCATCATCATCATTGGTATTTTGCTCTTATTGTCAGGTCACTTACTACAACTGAGAATTTTCTATGCTCCAAAGTCTTCTGATAACCTTTTCGCTTTCTCGTACTATTTTTCTGTTTAGATATCGTCCATTAATTGTAGTCTTCTTTGCTCTCTCCTTGTCTTTTCTGCCACCGTACTCTCTAATAGCACGTATGGACCAAATACCTTCAACATTCATATACTTGACATTTTATTAAATTTAAACGGAAACGAGATAGGCCACCCAAACTTGCAGAGATACATACCTTGTTCTATTACCACCATATCATTTATTTTCTTACTTTTGGCAATTTCCAGAATTTCAGTTAATTATTCTGTATATCCTTCCCAAAATTTGGGGTCTGGCTAAGATAATCCTTCCAAAATCTAGAGGGAGATATTATATGGCCCAATATCACTGATTCCGGTCCAGGGACATTGGAAGAGAGCAACGGCCGCTCTTAATACTATCACACTTTAAATGTGAGCTAGAACAATCTAGTATGTTAACAAGATCATGAATACTAATCATCAAATTCTCATGCTTTAAAACTTCCAGCTGTCTCTAATAGTGTCACGAAAGAAGGAATTCTAAGGATGAATTTCACATCGTCCTGTCTGTGATGAGAAGCGCGTTTATAGAATGCTGATCGACATTCTTCGCAAATTAAGAGACGAATGAATACATCAAATTACTATAAGACAAAGCCTAGAATATCTATTTACCTTTTCTGTTGATTAATGGATTGTTAACTAGTGCAACGTAATTCCGATCATACAAATCATACGAGTTAAACCATAAGAGAAATATGCTAATTCAATTCAACAAGGCTTTCCTATATATACCACTGTGCTAGTACAAACACCCAAAGTGTTTTCAAAACATGCGTCGTATGTTCTCAAACTCCCGGTTACTCTAGCACTTTCTATTGAGCAAATTTAATACAAGATTTTATTTATTAAAGTTTTATCTGTAACGCAGGTAACACTTTTTGAATATCTGAATTACTACTTAAAAGAACTGACAACAATTTCCACATATCGTCCTTTTATTACAAGTCCGTTTCAATACAATAGTGAAGGAAGGTACGGTTTCTAATTTTAGTAGGTTGTAGGAAGTACTGAAATGGTCGTTACATACATCATATGCATTTTGTTCATATGCGTATTGGCCTTTGTGTATGATATTGTACATTTTCATTCAAATTGAAATTCAAACGTGAAATGCAACGCAAAGAGTGCTCGTATAACATTTGATCCAAATTAACCATACTTTCTACATATTAAACTTACATTTTAAGATATTGCATTTTGAGAAAGACATAAGTAAGATACATATTAAGTCCGAAGAAATTCCCCAAATTAAAATATTGATAACAGAACATCGGCCTGTAGGAACAAATTTTAAAAAGACATATGTGTAAGTGTGAAAGCTATAAGTATGAATTAGGTAAGTGAGGGCAAATTAGAATCCATAGATATCACTTGAGATATTGGCAACAGCTGAGATGTAAACTGAATAACTGTCCCGCTAAAAGAGGAGACTTTTGGTCAGGATTCCTGCTTCTTTCCCGTTCGTCTATCTGAGACATTTAAGATAATCGAACTAATAGCATTTAGTGATGATGAAATGGTCACTTTCAAGGAATTTTGTGCACTACCATACCTCAGAAGTTTGTCCAAATTTTATATCTTCAACATTGCAAACTGCCATACGTCTTTCTATAAATAAAGGATAATGTATCCTCTCTTCACTGTGATTAATCTATTGTTTCTGGCTCATAAAAACAAATGTAGCACTCATTTGCAATAACGAATCAAACCATAATAGTTTCCAAATCAGCTTGGAGCATTTGCAAATTCTTTCAAGACACGGTTATTGAAGGCTTAAATTTCAAAAGTCATAATACGTGAAGAAAAAAAAAATGAAATGAAATTTTTGAGTTTTACGTCCCACGGTTATGCCGGTTAGGCTAAAGGAGACGGTGATGATGAGTAATGAATGAAATGGTGGAATGAAGAAAGTGGGAGGAAACGGGAGAACCCCGAGAAAACCCACGCACACGGTGTTCGTCCACCACAAAGTTCACTTGGCGGGAGCAGGGTTTGAACCCGAGACCCCTAGCACCAGAGGTGAACGCTCTACCACTGAGCCTCCGCGGCCCCATAATACGTGAAGAAAACTGAGCAATGCCATTGAAAATCTAAGATCGTTTGTAATAATATGGTATGCTCGTACATGTTTCCTAACAACATCAAGTCGAGCCAAGTGATTTTCATTACTTTTCTTCCTGACAAATCATTATCTTCAACTTAAAGTAAGGATTTTAAGTCTACATTCAAAGCACTTTAAATGATACTGATTAATTGAACGAAGCAGTAACTTGAGCAAATAATATTTGAAATCTTGCGTTTACGTAGCTTCAGCTTTGAATGGATTCAATATATTTGTTATTTTACGTCAGTGTTCTATTTTATAAAGGTAACCAAGAAATTCTATCGCTTTTTCAACCACAACCTACGAATATCGATATGCCACCTAAGACCTACTTTGAAGAACAAAAATAGTCCTCATCAATATCGACAACGTTCTGCCAAAGTTCTGGAAGCCCATCGATACACAGCGGTAGAAATTAGTGGGTCGTGAAGTGAAGAAGGAATCAATTGCATTTTTCACCTCTACTTGGGATTTAAACTGGCATCCTCTAAGGTGATTCTCCAAGGAATGAAACAGGTGATAATCGGACGTTGCAATGTCTTGGGAGTATGGAGGATGCAATAGTGTTTCCCATCCAAGGCATAGAATGGTTTCCCGGGTCATCGTAGAAACGTGGGGCTTAGTGTTGTCTTGTAACAGGGGAACCCTTTGCGATTCATAAGTGCTGGCTCCAGAGTTTTGAGTTTTTCTTGAATATGGCTCAACTGCTGACAGTACACACTTGCATTGATGCTCTGATCATCTGGCACAAGTCCCCAATACACAATGATGCTCCGAGCAGTCTACCAAACACACAGAAGGCCTTCTTCTGGTGTAGTGCTGGTTTCGGCTGTTTTGCAACTGGTTCATTGAATGTAAACCAATGATGACGGCACCGAGGAACTTCATACAGGACTCACTTCTCATCACATATCAACACCCTGTACAGAAATGGCTCCTTCCTCACGCGAGAGAGCCAAGAAACACAGGTTGCCTTCTGGACCGGAGTCAAATCATGTGGGGCCCATCGATCTAACTTGTAGTGCTTCTCAAGTTGATGGAGGCGCTGTCGAATGGTTTCTCCACTCACATTAAATAGTAGTCCCATTTCCTTACATGTTTGGCCACTGGTCGCCTCAATTGCTGCTTGAAAATCTTCATTTTGTACATGTGTTTGTCTTCCGGCAAGTTGTGCGTCTTCGAATGTTTTGTGATTGTCCTTAAACATGTTAGCCCACCGCTGCACGTTCACGTAGTCAGACACCCTCACCAAAGGCTGGTATCTTGTGCACCGCTGTAGCGGCGTTTGACCCCAGTTTGAACTCGTACAACATACACGCCCTTATGACGCTCTATGGAGGTCCCACATACACTCTGTCCTTATGCAAGGTCACTGTGTAACTGAACTGCTATAACAGGTAGTATGTTGGATACATCCGCACCAACAACTGACCTTTGCCTTATCTCCATTTGCGTTCAACTCACGGTGTGAGAGCCAATGGAAGAGATACCTTCATAAAAAACGACATTACTTCCTTGGTTAGCTTTATGCAAGGTTAGTACAATAAATCACAATTGAGTAACACTTTGCTATTATTTTAATGGTGCGTGTTCGGCTTGAGCACCAATTGTATCTAAATCAATGACTTATAGCTTAGTACAGGATTAGAATTATAATAAAAGCTTACTTTAAATTGAAGTTGGACATTCTCACGTATCTGAAGCAATACTACTAATTATTTAACTACTGAACTATCACACTTATTTTGTTCTAAAACATTAGCATGACCGATCAAAACTCTATATAATGGGATAATCTGTTTTTGGTCGAATACGGCGAACTGTGGGAAATTTATAAGAATGTTAAATGCATTTTCCACTATGAAACATACCTGGTGAAGCATCATACTACATATGAAAGTATGTGTAATATTTCTCAGCACTGATTTCTATAAATTATAATTGAAGGTATCTTGAAGTAATTAAGTAGCGTATTACATAAGCACATGAGACCAAATTTTACTTGCACATCTGGTATTAAGCAGTAAAACTCTAAATCAAAACAGTAGCTGTTTTAGATCAAAACTGTGACCAAGTAACTTTTAAAATGTTAGGAAGTGATCTGCATTCAAGGCATAGTATTAATAACATTGTTTATAGTACACTTTAACTGATACGTATATAACGAAGAGTATGCATAATAAACAATGTGTAATATGTGTTTACCTAAACACTTCAATGATGTATTTATAAATGTTCACAGGTACATTAACATTAGAGAATTATTGAATGAGAAAAGTGGTCTACTTACTTTCATAACAAAATGGCGGATGATATCCATCTGTACAGCCATCAAAGCAAAATCCACTAAATCTATCACAAGTCGAATTGTTAGCGCAATTATGACATTTTTGCGAACAATCAGCTCCATATCTTCCTTCAGGGCATTCTAAAATAAAGGAAATAATAGGTAATAATAAACATTTGATTGAAACAAGGTGCGGAAATATATTACGAAAAGCAATAGTAAGATACAAAATACATAATGAAGCATTTATAACTTTTTACCAGTCTCATAGAAGGCATAATGGTGCAGTACTAAAATATCTATAGACTTAAATCATTACATTCTATTTACATGAAGTTAATTGATATGACTCAAGAATTTGGACAAACATGTTAATGTTAGAATAAACCATTCATATGTAAATCATTTTACGCATTTTTCCGTTTAAGAACAACCAATATATCAGACAGGAAATTAGATACTTTTAGGTTCATAAATAACTCGTGAAAATCCTTACAAAGATAGAAAGTTATACACAAATTTTGTGATGAAAAAGTACTTTAAAAGCGTATATACACCGGTGTTAAAAGCCAAACAATATATTATGTAGACGTAATAAAAGACTGAAAGAGCAGCAACGTATATATACGATTTTAATTATATTGAAATGTGTACAAAATTAGTTAAATTCTAAATATTAACCTGTACTATTTTATTCATAAATACTGGAGGTATTAATGTGATTCTTACATACCAAAGTATGCATTCAATAATCAAACAGACCACTTTATTGTCAGGCTAACTGGAATAACAAGTTTCAACCTGCAACATCTAAAGTACAATGGAGTTATTATCGGACGATTTGGTTCCAATGAATAGGAAATATGAAATTTAATTGGATAAAGATGACGTACAATAGAGTATCGATGAGTAAGCATACCTCTATTTTACGTCGTAGTCTTCACCCAATAACTTTAGAGGTTTCGCACACAGATGTATCAATCTAATACCAAACGTTGAAAATGTCGATAAAAGTTTATATTGTAACGTATTAAAAGATACGTACTCGAAATTGATCTCGAGAAATGTATCATGATTAGTGATATATGGCGTAAAATGACACACTGTGTACATTAAAATTCTGTAAACATTTATCTCAATATCTCAATGTAAAGTAAATGATTTAACCGGCTAACTCAGAAATTTCTTAGTGTAAAGTATACTTACACGCGTATTTGACATTGTAACTAATGTGTATTTTTAACCCTTAACAGGAAATATGTGTCTGTCAGACACGTATGGTTTTTCTTTGTATTAAATTGGCAACACTGATTCACTCAATATATCGGTTTTCTCAGTACCTTCCTATTATTTAACATTACAAATATGTTTTTTTTTAAAAAAGATATCGCTTTATACATGTCCGTGTCCCACAGACACATTTCCTGTAAGCGAAGAAAATAGCGTTTCCTGTTAAGGGTTAAAATAATAAACCATTCAATCTTGATTATATTTTAACTACTAAGAGAAATATTTCTGAATGTAAGAGAATTAAAATAGAAATATTCAAATCCTATTAGTAGTACATTCTAGTTAATGCTCATCTAAGGTATACTTCTGGTCACAAAAGCCAAGACTGCCTTCCGGAGACAAAGTTTTAAAAAATAGCACTGGATACCTACGAATTAACTCAGGACTCATACAATTTATCTACATTATGTTACAAATCGTGTTTGAAATTGTACAATAGTAAATCTCATATTTATACTTTTTATATTGCAGCCTATACGAGAGATCAGAAAATTAGCTACAATACAGAAAATTACTATAATTGTGAATCCCCAAATTTGATATTTGATTTATATTTTGAAACAAGGCGAAGAAGACAAAAACAAACGCTTTCTCTATCATGATTTATATCTCTATTTCAACAAAAATAACAGTTGTAATTATCTTCTAAACGTTGTCGTCTAACACGTTTCATGAAAGAAAATTGTAATAGAATGTACTTCCATCAAAATTAATGTTAACAATATCAAAATGTATAGTAGGTGCGTTGCTTTTAACATATAGTCATTGTTGTATTATTATAAAAATAACTGACAAGAATTTTAGGATTGATCAAAAAAATGGACAAAAACTGCGATCTTGGCCGAGAATGAGATTTTGGATCAGGGGCCACAAGATGTTTGAAGGGCCCCTAAATCGAATTTTCTTATTTTCTACGGACTAAGAACATCATACTGACAAGTAAACCTTACGTTTGGGTGAATCGAGTTGCTTACTGAGACACATATGAGAAAGTAGTACTAAATGTGGTCACTATTTCAGTGAAGTTGTAGGTGCGAAGCTCCAGGGGTTTATGAGATACAGCTACCAGAACATCACATGGAAGTATAGAATAGTCTTCATACAGTTGAAGGTAAAAGCTCTGTAAGACCTCTTGTAACGACGAAAGGTGAATAACAAATATATGGGTACATATTAGGACTAGAGGGAAGTCATATAGTAACGGTATACCTGACGGCGGCCATCTTGAAATCCGCCATTTTGAATTAAGGTTAAGTTTTTAAAATAGGAATAGGGTCATGTGATACATGATTTAAGGCGCAAATTTAATCAGAAGAACAATGGTGACGTTAATTTTTTATTTACGCACAATTGGCAAAAAGTTACAGGGAAATTTAATATTGTTGCAGCATATGTATTAGTCCTTTATCCCACCTTGTAAATTTTGTCTTAATGATAATAATTAAATAAAAAGCAGGTGAATAAATATTAGATCTATGGTAAGAGTTGCCTTGATGGCGGCCATGTTCAAATCCGCCATTTTGAATCGGACAAAAGTTTTAAACAAAACGCATAACAGTGACAACTTATTAATAGCAAAATTTTACCATAAATCCAAAGGTATAACCATTTTTTCTTTACCATTAACCAGCATTTGTTACGCCACCGTTGTATTTCTGAATAACTTCTAGCCCAAGTCATCTATTGAATTACTCTATTCCCATTTAATTTTGTGCTGGTTAATGATAAAGCAAAAATGGTTATACCGTTGTATTTATGGTAAACTTTGCTATTAATAAGTTGTCACTGTCATGCGTTTTGTTTAAAACTTTTGTCCGATTCAAAATGGCGGATTTGAACATGGCCGCCATCAAGGCAACTCTTATCATAGACCTAATATTTATCCACCTGCTTTTTATTTAATTATTATCATAAACACAAAATTTACAAGGTGGGGTAAAGGACTAATACATATGCTGCAACAATATTTAATTTCTCTGTAACTCTTTACCAATTGCGCGTAAATAAAAATTAACGTCACCATTGTTCTTCTGATTAAATTTGCGCCTTAAATCATGTATCACATGACCCTATTCCTATTTTAAAAACTTAACCTTAATTCAAAATGGCGGATTTCAAGATGGTCGCCGTCAGGTATACCATTACTATATGACTTCCCCCTAGTCCTAATATGTACCCATATATTTGTTATTCACCTTTCGTCGTTACAAGAGGTCTTACAGAGCTTTTACCTCCAACTGTATGAAGACTATTCTGTACTTCCATGTGATGTTCTGGTAGCTGTATCTCCTAAACCCCTGGAGCTTCGCACCTACAACTTCACTGAAATAGTGACCACATTTAGTACTACTTTCTCGTATGTGTCTCAGTCAGCAACTCGATTCACCCAAACGTAAGGTTTACTTGTGAGTTAAGTGATAGTTTGGGATTGGCTACACTATATGTAATTCTCCAGAGGCGTATAAGAAAGTTTTTGATTAAAATATATTGGATATTTTAATGCAAAAACTACAGAAGAACTTCAATGATTATATCCATCTGTGTTACGTGTAATTTTAATGGTTTCGCTGTCAAAACGAGTGTCTGCACGATACGATAAATAATATTGTTAGAATTGAAGTTTAGTATACCAAGATGTAGATTAAAATTTTAATTCCTGATATACGTTATATATATGCTGCCTCGGATACAACGGTTTTCTTAAGACGAAATATTATTTTATCAGCAAAACATATAACATTTATTTTATTTTTGTGACATTGTACTGTATTACTGTAAGGAATGTTTGCCATTTCAAACTCGAAGTAAATATATATTCGAATTAATCACTGTTGTGAAGATATCTTTAAAATAGTAAAATATATTTAATATTATTTTTTTATTTATTTGTTTCCTTGATTTTGAAATATGGAGCCAAGACTGATTTAAATTGCTATTTAAATACAGTAGTGTACTGCTCCCAAGTTCATATCGTTTCAGAAGAACTCTTTTTAAAAGTCAATCTTTATCCTAAGTTTTCA
This sequence comes from Thermobia domestica, assembly GCF_964235325.1. Taxonomy (NCBI): domain Eukaryota; kingdom Metazoa; phylum Arthropoda; class Insecta; order Zygentoma; family Lepismatidae; genus Thermobia; species Thermobia domestica. The sequence continues at coordinate 125,599,545 of NC_137469.1, read as the reverse complement.
TCTTACGCAAATAAACCTTACACATATTAAAACAATAGTATCTCGACTGAAAGGAAGAGTTAAATATGCAATACAATAGCCTAGAATTATGTGACTCAATTTTCTTGAAATTGATTGTTATTTATTAAATTTTTGCGAAAATTTATGGGGTAAATTTATAGTAATATTTTATCTGCTACAAAGATACGTTTGGGGCTGAGGTAATAAAAGATAAGATTATAAGATGTGAAGAACACTTACGCCAGCCTTAGGAAGCTAGGAGGTCCGGGTCTACCGATATTTACTGGGGTCTCCGTATTAGTATTAAAATCCTACTTGATCCATTGTTAGACGATATAATAGAAAGGAACCCTTTCTTTAAAGGTCTCCGAAAGTTATACGGAAATCAACGTCGCTGGTGAGGCATTTTCGTTAGTAAGCACAATCTGTACAGTATAAGCGTTTAGGCACAACGGATCGATCCTCACAGGTTCAACTGCACTGCAATATCTTTGCATTTAGAATTTAAGTTAGTTTGGGTGATAAATTAAGAACAAAACAATTACAGTCATTCAATATTTTCTCTATATTCAAAGAGATAACGAAACATGCAAAAAAAGACAAACCTAGGGCAATTCATAAATGGTGTAATCACTAAACTAATATCTCCGTAATTATAGATGCTTTCGAGTTTGGACTAGAATCCCTTTGTGACTTTAAAAAAAAAACAGTATATATAAAAAGATAACGCGTATCGGAATACGTAATATACAGTTCGAATGCAAAAGTATTTAAAACTGTGTCGCAAGCTTCCTTCTTCTCACATACTTCTATTCCACACCATAAAAAATGAAACATTGTTTAGAAACTTTAACAGATTTTGTGGAGAAATAAGAGAAAAAGTGATTTTACAAAATATTCTTCGCGTACACGAAAAGCGTTAATTGTTACCTCATCGCTCCAGTACGTCTTATTTGAAAACCAAAGTTAAGATATTTTGCAACACATCTGAGACATTGGGAAACACAGTATGATGACTATATTTTGGTCTGTGTAGTATGTTTAGAAATTCAGTGTCAAGATTCTAGAAATGTGGTTTATATCGAATGAAAGAAAATACTTTTTTTAAACACAGGTCTAGAACAGGTACATAATTTGAGGATCACAAGGGTGATTCGCTTCCCCTCTTGAATATGTAATACATATGGTTTTTTTTATTAAAATACAATAATTACTAATGTTCTAATAAAAAGAACCAGAAGTCTTATTTGGTAGCGTATTCTGCCTCCCTCTGGCAAAACCTGAAATGACGTTACTGGAGGAGAAAACGTCTTGTTTTAGAGTTATAAACTGCCGAAAATATGAAATATTAAGATTTAATAAAACATACTGCGGGACTTGATAGCTATGAGGCCGATTCCAAGATGTTTAAGGTATTAAAAGTTTGGGTTAGTTTAATTTAGTTTAGCTACAGCTTCATTTACAATGATATAAGTAATCGTAGCGGGGCTAATGGAATTACGCCCATAACTTTATTTTGGTCTAACGATAAGATCGTATAAGTATACAGATGGTGATATGCGTTATGCAGAGGTGTTCAAACTCTCGTGCTCGGTTGGGGGCCGCGGTGGCTCAGTGGTAGAGCGTTCACCTCTAGTGCTTGGGGTCTCGGGTTCGATCCCAGCCCCCACCACGTGAACTTTGTGGTGGACAAACATCGTGTGCGTGGGTTTTCTCGGGGTTCTCCCGTTTCCTCCCACTTTCTTCATTCCACCATTTCATTCATTACTCATCATCACCGTCTCCTTTAGCCTAACCGGCATAACCGTGGGACGTGAAACTCAAAGATTTCATTTTTTTTTTCTCGTGCTCGGTTGACTCGAACTCAAGCATTGAGTGCGCAATCACATTTGAATATAAAAACACCACTTCGACTCCACTTGTCTCAACAAAACTAGGCGGTTTAGCGGTAAAGTGAGCAACTGTTGTGCATGGGGCTCCTAATTCGATACCAGGTCATGCGGTTCTTAGTTCTCTTTTCAACATTTACATTTATATGTCATTGAAATTTATAAATTTTACATTTTTTAAAAATCTAGTCCTCTTTATAATAGCCGTGACTTCCATAACCATAAAAGTCCATCTGAAAAGATATTGAAAAAAATAATAAAAACTGAATATGTCTTGGAAATTTGCACTTGGAAATCAGATTGTTTCAGAACTTATTTACACTTTACTGAATAAGAAGTGTCATTAAGTATTAAAATAATGAGTATTGCAAGTCATTTGTCTATAATAAAATAATAAAAATACTGGACTTGTATTATTATGAAACTCACTGTTACATTGGTCTTAGATAGTGTAACTCTGATTTTGAAAAGGAATATACTAATGTTTAAACAATAATGTCTGGAAAATAAACAATAGTCACTGTGCATAAACCAGTCTCTATTTTCATAATAGTGTAATATAACAAACGAACACATGTAGTTTACTCATATCTTTCCTTCACTTAATCAGAATCCCATACTTCACTTCCTGATTCCTCAGCAGTGGGAGTCTGATCTTTATCATACTGGTCTAGAAGTTTCTGAAAGTAAGGTTGCTCTGCAGGTTAGATCAAGGACAAGTAGTTTTCAATATGACTGGCTTTAACAGTTTACAATGGAATTTCACTCTATATGCTCTCTTCAAGCTTAACACATCAACTGTTCCTTATCCGGTCATTACGAATGTTTGTTTAACAAAGCCTCTTGATGTCTTACTTGCAGGTATGGTTTTTGATCTGTATACAGTTATACAATTACTCCATGCAGCGACAGTGGAACGTTGTGTTGTTATGATTAACAATCTCGCTAAATTCTTGTCGGCTGTTTTCTTTTCAGAAGAACACAGGTTCATGGACATATGTGCTAAAGACACTCAACATGTCAGTAAAATGCAGAAGATAAGATAACCTGTGTTGTTTTGAATTGCCAATCTATAGGGTTAAGTTAGAAGATTACAACGATATTTATAACTCATATAGTGTCACAAAATGAACTTGTGCTGTAATGGAACGCCTGGCTTTAATTTCTATGATATTTTAATTTCCCATTTTGTATTCATAAAATGGGCAACCTGGGGAAACGGTTGAACTGTTTTTAATGATCTTTTATTCATAGTTAACACTTAGATAAAGCTGAGATTTTATCATTTCACTTCTATTGAAATTCATATGGTAAAGAAATCTTTAAGTTTTACGTCACACGTTTTGCCAGAAATGAAGGAATGGTAGAATGAAGAAAGTGGAAGAAAACGGAAGAATCCCGAGAAAACCCACGCACACGTTATTTGTCCATCACAAAGTTCACTTTGCGCGAGCTCGGAGTGTTGAAGTCTGTCTAAACTGAAAATCAATTATATCAATTCAAAGTTCTTTCTCTTTGGATCAAAATTACTGAATGTTTGAAGAGTATGCAATATAGTCAATGCATAAAAGCAAATTACATTTCTTATAGAGATTGGTGATAAATTCCTTCCTTTCTAGGGGTTACTTCATTTTCTTTCATAATAAAAGATAGAAGAGAAAGGAGGGAAGAAAAATATAATATATGAGCGGAAGAGTTTGTTACCTCTTCCTCTCCGAATTAAGTAGTTTAATAATTACATAAATAAATGAATAGACTTTGAATACTGGTAGATTTTCCTACACTATTTTATAGTATGTTCCTAAAACTCGAACCTTGGGAGCGCTTTAAGCATCCAGCACACTTGATGAGAACTAAGACAAACATTATATTATAGTAGTTGTGTAATAGTCAGAAACGACACTGAATTGATAATCTCTATCCATTTTATTGAATACTTAAATGTTTTAGTGTCTCTCAACCAGACATATCTTTTCTTAAAGGACATAAGCAATTTACTGTTATTGTTCATATGAATATATCCTTGCCAATACAAAGCATACAGGCTTTCATAATTATTGTTTCTAGTTCAGAGTTGCTCCAAAAAATGTAAGTAATATTTATAAAAATAGAAGTGATCTGTAAGTTTTTTATATATACTTTGTTAGTTGTACCCCAAGAATCTTACCTTGATTACACAATTTTCCTTGTATACCAGGACCACATTTACATCCTAACTCGGGCTTGCACAAAAGCATTCCTTTGCAGCCATATTCCATAACAGAACATAATCCTGCACAGTCTTCTCCGTATCGGTTCTCACCACAAGCTGAGAAAGAAAAGTGTTATTTATTAAAATAACTTACGATAAGATATACTAAAAAAGAGGATGTAGGATACTCAGGTACTAATTGAGATGACTGTATTGTAGCGACATGTGTTATTTGAATACAAATTTGTCATACTTACTATTCCAAAACTCAATGCAATATATGTTCTCTTCTTTTGAAGTATTAAATCACTCTCAGGGGAAGGTGATAGTATTCCTGGACTAATATTTGTATTCGTAAATACTACAGGGTGAATCAAAAGTCCTTGGACACCTGCATAAGTTTGAAAATCGACGGGAAAAGTAAAAAGTGATGATAGGAACAGAGGTTTGATGAGAGGCCGCAACTTTTGGAATGTATGTTATTCGTGGCCGCCATCTTGAAATCCGCCATTTTGGATTCAAGTCATTTTTTTAAATGGGAAGGGGGTGTATGATACATCAAATAACACTAGCTTGAGCTCAGGAATATAGTGGTGTAATTGTTTTTTCTATCTTGTACAGTTTAGAAGTTATAAATGTTTAAAGGTGGGAAATTACTTTGATACTGACCCAGATCTCTCTTTGTTCCAGGTGATCTAAAATGGGTCTGACACGTGAACAGAAGATCGAAATCATCCTTATATCAGGGGAATGCAGCTACCTAACAATAGCAGCTGACTACAACAGACGGCTATCAGACAGAGAACCGGTATCGCACAGCACGGTGGCTCACGTGACCATCAAATTCCGGGAGATGGGCTCTGTTCAAGATAAGGCACGTAGTGGGCGACCAAAGACTGTCACCAATGAGGAAACTGCAACGGCGGTTGTTGCGTCGTTTGTGAAAAGTCCTAAACGAAGTACCCGTCGTGTGTCCCTAGCATGTGCAATAAGCCAATCCTCCGTTGTCCGGATATTGCATGCCAATCAGTGGCATACTTACAAGCTGCCATGCAACATAAACTGAACGAGGAATACCCTGATCGCCGGTTGGAGTTCTGCATGTTGGCTACTGAACAACACAAACTGGATCCTGCGTTTGCCTAGGGCATACTGTTCAGCGACGAGGCGTATTTCACTTTGAACGGGGAGGATAATCGGCATAATCGTCAATACTGGTGTGACGCAAATCCGAACTGGGTTGACCCGAGTCGAGAACATAGTCCAGCGAAGGTGATGTTCTGGTGTGGCATATGGAACACCCGCATCATTGGGCCATTTTTCATTTACAACACCTTGACTGCACCACATTATCTGATGCTGGCCCAGGACCTTGTGTTCCCTGCTACACTGAACGCTGACGGCATATTCCCATCTTATTTTCAGCACGATGGAGCCCCTCCACACTATGGATGTTCGTGAATGGTTGGATGAACAACTGCCAGGGAAGTAGATTGGTCGCCGTGGTCCTGTAGAGTAACCGCCCAGATTCCCTGACTTAACGCCTGTTGATTTTTATCTATGGGGACATCTTAAGCAGATAGTGTATGCTGAGACAATCCGTGAGTTGGGAAACCTGGAGGAATGCATCCAATAAGCCTGTGACCAAATTTCAGGAGACATTCTCCTCCGTGTGCAGTCAGAGTGGTTGCGGCGACTACAGTTGTGCATTGCACGGGATGGACAACACGTAGAGCATGTGTTGTAGCATTCAGTATCAAGGTAATTTCCCACCTTTGAACATTAATAACTTCTAAACTGTACAAGATAGAAAAAAGTTACACCACTAAATTCCAGAGCTTAAGCTAGTGTTATTTGATGTGTCATAGACCCTCTTCCCATTTTAAAAAAATTGACTTGAATCCAAAATGGCGGATTTCAAGATTGCGGTCATGAATGACATACACTCCAAAAGTTACGGCCCCTCATCAAATCTCTGTTCCCATAATCACTTTTAACTTTTCCCGTCGATTTTCAAACTTATGCAGGTGTCCAAGGACTTTTAACTCAACCTACTATATTTTTCACTTCATAATGCTCGATAAATATAACATAATTAGCAATAGTGACAAAAGAAAACAGTCTTAGTTGTTTACTCATAATCGCAATGAGTTTAACATGCAATAAAACACCAATTAAATAGATAAACTAACAAATTCCAGAGTTCTGAGGAGTTACGCGAAAGTTTTGGTAGTATGTATGGAACGAGTGAAAGTGATTTAAAGTCTGTTTCAGGCAACCTGGTAGGAAACTCCTCTTCCTCCCACTACTTACACCACAGAAGGGGAAAGACAGTCATTGACCTTCACAGGGACGGAAGTTTTTCTAATAAACAGAATCGTGTAAACTCTAAATTCGCGTATTGGTAACAAATGAGTCAATGCAGGTAGATTAATGACGGGAAATGATATAACTACTTATACACTACTGCAAAACATTTTATTGTCTTAACAAATATCAAAAACATTAGAATGAATAAGAGCTCAATTCGTCCATTATTTTGTATGAACGTGGAAGTTGATCCCTAACACGAATACAAGAACAAAACTGCGAGATTTCGAAAATAAAATGTTGATAAAAATATTAAAGCGAAATAGGCAATCAGTCAGGTGAATTAAAACGCTATACAAGTCAGCGAGTATTATAGAAATAGTAAGGTTAATACGTATAAGATAAGTATGACATGGGAAATACGCACTAAGTCACAAAGTCCTATTCAAAAAGTCTAAGGAGGGCAGCGGTGTCTCAGTGGTAGAGCGTTCACATCTGGTACATGGGATTCCTGGTTCGGTCCCACCTACCGCCATGTCAACTTTGTGGTGGACAAACACGTTGTGCGTGGGTTTTCCGGGGTTCTTCCGTTTCCTCCCGCTTTCTTCATTTCACCATTTCATTCATTTCTCATCATCACTATCTTGTTTAGCCTAGCCAGCATAATTATGGGACGTAAAACTCAAAGATTTCATTTTTCAAGAAGCCTAGGAAAAAGAGACTATTAGGTGGGCAAAGAGAAGGCTTCCGGACAATGTAAAGCAGGATCTTTAAAGGATGATTGATAACAAACATGGTACATTGACTTTTTACAGGTTAAAATCTAATGGAAAAGTTTGCTTCTGCTGCAATGAGCTTTTGAGCTTTTTCAGCCAAAGAGTTCATTATTTTGTATAATTGAACGAACTCGTATTTCTCGTTAGTCTTTCTTTCTTATACACTAATGAACTCTTGTGTTATAACTTGTTATAACATTAGACTACACTGCAGGCCATAACCATCTCTTTCAAGTTAATTACTGCAAATGATTATTTCTATTAAAGGAGACCGACAATCTTTCTAATACAATAAAAAACTAATTTTTCCCATTTTCTGCAAGAGAGGCTCAGCAAACAAACATCATTATTGGAACACTATTATCAGTATATATATATATATATATAGTTATTTTCCTTCTTGCTCTTTTTAAACATCTGTTTACAAGAGAGAAAACGAGACGTGTTTTGTTTTTTACCAATCGGGTTATCCTGTTATCATCTGAACGCTTTTATACTTTACCCTAGATATACTCCATAGCTCTGTTTGCGGAGGCTGATATTGCAAGACGGAACACCAACACTCACGTTTTTCACACTTGTACTTAAGCATGGTGTGGGGGAAAACTTCTTCTTTTTCCTATCAGGCTATGTGGAACAGATTATAGAATATTCATGGCATAATGAATGAGGCCCATGCTATGATACAGATAAACGTTTCTAAGTACAATATTCTACATCCCCTGTGAACTATACGCTAAGCGGTTTTGTTGACTTGATTTTATTTTATTCTCCTTTTCAGTAGCGAGGCTATATGAGACGTGGTCGTAAAGCTTAATGTGTGATTCGAAAAACATGAGCTCCCACCAGGAATTGAACCCAGATCTCACATGGCATAGGCGTGAATGATACCTGCTTATCCATGAGAAACATTATTAAAGGGCTTTATGTTAAATGGAGGAATTCGTCTTATGAGAGCACTCTTACAAAATGAACTTTAAAAAAATATGCGCGAAGCTTTTGGAAAGATTATCTACGTTTCTTTACAATATTTACATACGAGGCGTGTTTTTAAAGTAAGGTCCGTTTGAACATAAGTACACAACGAAAGGTTATTTCAAAAAAGTAAATGTATTTTCAGAAAGTACATACTTTACTCTATTTTTCGACATAGTTGCCAAGTTTGTTCAAACACTTATCATACCTCTCAACCGATTTCAAAATACCCTCTTCATAAAAACTTGCCGCCTGCTCCGATAACCAAAAGTTCACTGCCGTTTTCACATCGTCGTCATCATTGTAACGGTTGCCACTGAGGTGTTGTTTGAGGTGGAGGAACAGATGGTAATCGCTCGGTGGAAGATCAGGACCTGTTATTGTGAAGCACCTGTTCTCAAGAACCCTCGCTTCAATTGAAGCCACCGAATCGTTTGCAATCGAAGAAGGGCGACCAGAGCGGTCCTCATCATGGGCGTTGTCACGGCCAGTTTGGAATTCTCGTACCCACTCACGCACTTTGCTTGCACTCATAACAGTATCACCGTACACTTCGCAAATCTGTCGATGAATTTTTGTAGCAGACAGGTTTCTTGCTACCACTGAGCGAACCTCACATGCGGCGGGCGACTTGATAGTCTTAAACATTGTGAAAGCTCAGAACACAACCGTACATCTTAGCTACGGAGCTGAAACTGAGCACAGTTGTTCCCGAGGCATGCCGGTACACGACGCATACGCTCGTTGCGGTATGCGCGCGAACTACTAATGTCTACAATAAAACGGACCTTACTTAAAAAACACGCCTCGTAGAATATATATTTAGAAATTTACTGCAGGTTTGTTTTCTACAGCTCAAATTAAAATTCACATTACAACTTTAAGTAACGAAGTCTTTAATTATATGTTATCTAACTGGATTATATACCTATCTCATTTTTCTAGTCGTAAGTTACTTTCTGCACTGTAATAGTACAGGGTGTCTCAAAAGTCACAAAACACGATGTTTAAGACAGTATAACTAAATGCCTAAATGGAATGAGAAGGAATGCTCTTTGTAACAGAAAGTCCTATATATTGAGAACATTTTCAGGCACAAACATGTTTCTTGCCATGCATGATTTAATAACAAACATTAAAAATGTTGCCAGAGACGGAAAAAAACATTTTTGCAAATCGATTATACTGAATCACAGATGCCATACCCGTAAATTTTTTCAATATTTCTCAGTACTACCGAACAATCTGGATGCCCGTATATTGAATTTGACAGAAAAAGTACGTTGATGAAGTCTTACAAATATTGCACACGTGTATTATTGAGCTAATCACAAAATCCGTGTTTTTACAATAATACGAACCACGCTTGCAACAGTGCTGCTGTCAAGTGTTACTCACAGATGGGTTTGACCTCTAGCTAGGACACTAATGCACTTTAATAAAAAAAGAAGAAAGTTGACTTTTAAAGGATAAATCTGATAACGTACATAGACCTTGCAACCCTGAAATTGACAAATGACTACAAATCACATGAAATGTTCAAAGTAAGTGTTCAATATGTGCACCATTTTCTTGGATACATAAGTTTATACGTTTTGTGATATTTTCTGATACCTTTCTGTTGGTTACTGCACAGATATTCCCAATTTTCTGTATAATGTTTATTTTCAGATCCTCCAAGGTCCTGGGTTTATTTTGGTTACTTCCCCTTTTAAGTAGCCCCACAGGAAATAGTCAGCAGACGTCACATCTGGAGAGCAACTGGATCATAAATCTTTGGAAATCAGACGATCGTCAAAACATTCGCGCAGCATACGAAGTGAATCGTTGGATGTGTGGCAAATTGCTCTCCATCTTGTTGCAGCCAAGCATCACGTTCATCTTCTTCCAGGAGATCAACGAATTACATTTGAGATCCCCGTACACAATAGTACTGTTGTCTCAAAGAATAACGGTCCGACAATACGACGCCTCGATATGGCGCACCTCACCCCGATTTTTGGGGAGTCCAAGAGTTGTTCATACAACTGGTGTGGGTTTTCTGTGGCCCACAATCTCGAATTATGGCTCTTTTCATAGCCGTCTAATTGCAACCACGTTTCGTTGGTTAAAAAAAAAAAAAAAAAAAAAAAAGATATTATGAACATCGACACCACTTCTTCTGATTAATGATTGGAACCAATGACAGTAACGCAACCGCGATGCAAAATCCACCTCTTTCAATTCATGCACAACATGAACTCTATATGTATAAAATTTCAATTTCCGTACAGCCCTGTGAGCAGTTGACTTGTGTAAATCACATTCTGAGGCGAGCTTTGTAACTGACTTCTTTTGTGGTGCTAACTCTTTGTTCAACACGTTGAATAACGTCAGCCACCAAAACAGAGGGGCGTCCTGAACGTAACCTGTCTGCTACTGATCCAGTTTCGCCAAACCTTTTGAACTAGGGAAAAAAATGGTTGACTTCTGTGGCAAAGGAGACTTTGGGAACTTTAATTAAATGCTTCTCTTACCCAGAATATTACACTGTTCGGAAGTATTGTCCCTCAATATACACTCCTTCCTGCGTAGAGAATTTTACTTTAAAAAACAAAGCACTTGAGCACAAGTGGACATCATCATCTATCGAACAACGAACAGCTAACTGGATAACAACTATTCTAGACACATAAATAAATGAAAATTTAATTATTACATTTCAGGGTTGCAAGGCGTATGTACTTTATCAGATTTTTCCTTAAAAAATCTACTTTCTCCTTTTTCATTAAAAGTGCCTTAGTGTCCTAGCTCGAGGTCAAACCCATCTGTCAGTGAAACTTGAGAGAAGCACTGTTGCCAGCGTGGTTCATATTGTTGTAAAAAACACGGATTTTGTGAATAGCTCATTAATAAACTTGTGCAGTGTTTGTAAGACTTTATCAACGTACTTTTTCTGTCAAATTCAATATATGGGCAACCAGATTGTTCGGTAGTATTGAGAAATGTTGAAAACATTTACGGGTATGGCATCTGTGATTCAGTATAGTCGATTTGCAAAAATGTTTTTTTTCCGTCTCTGGCAACATTTTTAATGTCTATTATTAAATCATGCATGACAAGAAACATGTTTGTGTCTGAAAATTTTCTTAATATACAGAGCTTTCTGTTGCAAAGAGCGTTCCTTCTCATTCCATTTAGTTTTTTTTTAGTTATACGGTCTTAAACATCGTGTTCGGTGACCTTTGGGACACCCTGTATAATAGCATGCAATAGATAAAAAAATGAAGAAACGTTTACTTTTTTTAAAAAAAAATAACTACTAATTACTTTTCTTCAAAAAAAAAAGAAAAGAAAGGCCTGTAGTTTATTTGTACGTAATACATTGAAACATTTTGATTTAAATTCTGGTGTTAACCTTTACTAATACTCAAAATTCGTCGTTTGCGTCATTTTGTATTTATACGACAAGAATCCTTTAGAGATAGTAGTAACAGGCAGTTTAATTCCTTAACAATCTTGTACGTGAAGAATTTATGACGAACCAAAATTAAACTTGTATTCATTTTTTCCGATGGATACTTATTGTTGGTTGTTTCCAAACAATGCCTCAATCTTCATTAAAGGCAAGAATTTTTAAGGCATTCAATGTAGACAGATTAAAAAAAGATAGAAGATATCACACAAACAATATAGAGTTAGTCAAAGGTTCATATACACAAGCCTTCCAACACGGAATAAAACTGCGTTCGATAATAATGCAAGAAGCTGCAGGCCCGTAGCCAGCTCAAAAATTTAGGGGGAGATCGGTAGAAGTTAGGGGGGGCCCGACCCAATCATATTATACTTAATCACCATATTATAGTTCATTTGCAAGCCTACCGCGAAATTTTAAGGGGGCCAGCCAAAGTTTAGGGGGCCCGGGCCCCCTTGCCCCCAGTGGATACGGGCCTGAGAAGCTGGCGAAATTATTGTTAGTATTTCGGTTATCAAAAACTTCGTTTCAAAATGTGTCGAATTGCGACAATGTTGGTATTCTTTTAAGTTTATTTCCTCGCTCTGATTTCATAATACGAGGCGTATCCGGAAAGTAAGTATCGTTTTGGAAAAAAATATAGTAAACATTTTTTTAAAAAAAAATATTTTATTGTCACAAGAAAGAGCATATCCTACACTACTTTTCCACATAGTTTCCACCGTTGTTGAGGCACTTGTCGTAGCGGTGGATCAACTTGTCTAGTCCTTCCTCATAGAACGATGCCGCCAGTGAGTTTGGCACTATATGCCACCAGTGATGAGAACCATTGCTGCACAGCGAGTTTTACTTCGTCGGGAAATCGCTTGAAAGCGTTGTCATAGTGAAACGTCTGTTCTCACCGATTTTTTTTTATCGATTTTCCTCACCAAGTCATCGTTGACAACAGAAGACCGACCACTCCTGGGCTCATCGTGAACATTAGTTCGACCCTCATTAAACATCCTTATAGATTTTCTAACCATTCCAGCAGTCATTGCGTTTTCACCATAAACATCTTTAATTTGACTATGAATTTTCCCCCGGTTCCACATTTATTGCGTTTAAAAATCGAATTACCGAACGAATCTCACAGTCTACGGGATCGTCAATTGTCTTAGATATCTTAAACTTGCACTGTAAACAGACAATACTACGCAGAGCAACCAAAATGGCGTCAGTTCAGAGCAGACGAACAAGAACGACTAGCGCGCATGCGCTGAACGCCGATCGCAGCGCAGCAGCGGTGGAAATGCGAAACGGTGCTTACTTTCCGGATACACCTCGCACTACACGTCACCATTACAGGAAAAAGGCTTATGTTTATATATTTTAAGAATTTTCACAAGATACAGGGTGTTTCCCAACAAGAGCGGCAACGTTTAGCAAATGGTTCCTGACAGCAAGACAAGAGAAAACATATAGGCCAACCTGCGTGCAGAAATGCTTCCTTTCGGAGCTATAGGTTGCCGAAAACATGGAAAAATAAACTTTAAAGGTCCATATCTTCTCAAATTTTGGGACCTACCGTTGTCAGTTCCAGACTTCACTTAAGAACTTGTATGTGGTCTATTAAAATATCCATGTTTCAGAATCCTGCGGTACTTCCGCAATAATTTTTATAGAGGTAGTTTGTAAGTACTTCAAATTATATGCCCGCAGCAAACTTCCTCTATAAAGATTGTTGTTTGAGTAGCTTAGGATTCCGAAACATGTATTTTTGGATAGTGCACATATTAGTTCGTAAGGTAAGTCTTGACTTGACTACGGTAGGTCCCATAGATTTAGAGCTACGGACCTATAAAATTCATTTTTTCTTGTTTTCGGCAGCCTATAACTCCGAAAGAAAGCATTTATGCATTCTGGTTGGTCTATAGTTTTTTTTTAAATGTTGGTATCATGAATCATCTCCCAAGCGTTCTCAGTGTTGTTCTGAAACACCCTATATACATCATGCCGTATTTTTTGTTGTCGTTTTAACTTGTTTCCATTTTTTGTTATACACAGCTCTGCTCCAACTATGATTCGCATATCGTTTGAAATACAAGAGCTTATTATAGATAATGACATTGACGAACACACTTGCTTCTCTTTTATCTTATTTATAAAAAAGGGTAACATTATGATGCAATTGATCGAATGCTAGAAGTTCAAGTAATATAATTTGAAGAAAAAAGCAAGCCATCTTCCATTTGTAGGTCTTTAAATAAAAGAAATTCTGAAAGAATCAGTTTCCTAAAGAAACTATTACTATCATGAAGACTTTGAAAGATTTTGAGAAAGACAGATTACATTTATTTGTTCATTGATAATCAATTGTTAATAAGAGAAGCATAAATAACTAGTGAATACATTATTACAAGATCCGTTTGAGTTTAAAGCTATATTAATCATATCAACAAGTTAACATTTTTTATATATTAATGATGAAATACATTACCTTTTTCACAACGTATGCCACTGAATCCTGCTGGACATACACAACCTCTTCTTTTAACACTATAAATTCCACCATTTAGACAATTAAGATTTACATAACTTGGTCCAAGACCTAAAATGAAATATGTAATGTAAAGGTTACATTATCGTAAGGATTATTCAACTATACTTAGCGATATATTTCATCTTGTTAAAATGATGTATGGAATTATATCACAGTAGTATTTTTATAAGTAAGAAAGGAACAGTTATCATATCCATAAGCCCATGGATGTTCTTGTTCAACACTCCTCTCTGAATACTAACCTGGTATTACCTGACCAGGATATTAGTGCGGTTTTTCGTGGAGGGCGCTAGTGTTGTGTTTACATCAGTTTCTTGGTAAGCGCGTAGGGACAGGGGAACGGAGAGCGTCACTCTGCAGTGTATCCAACGATTTTCAAAAGTTGCAGTTTACATGTTATAAGTAGCCTAATCTGTTTCGCTTAATAAAGAACTTCATAAATTATATAGTTGTTATTGAATGCAGTAATGGTTATTCCTGCAGTAATGCAGATATATTGTAGATAATGGCATATGCATGGAAATTAACAATTTAAGAACAAGATAGCACACAAGTGAATTTCTACCGTGTATTAAGCAGATTATATATATATAAAAAATGATGACTTTTATTTGATTTCATTATAAAACAGTAGAAACCTGTAAAACTCAGTAATAAGATGTTAATGACTAAAAGATTAGTTATGGGTTGGTAGCTTAGATTCTTGCGCAATATCTTGTAACTGTAAGTTTAAATCAAGTTAAAGGCTCGCGATGCTTGTATTTGTTTTAATGTAGGTCTACCGATTGACAACTAAATTATTTTCTTGAGTTGTAGCCAAGAAAGAATTCCGATACGTTTCCACTCGAGAACTGGTCTATTGGCTAGCGCATGTGTCTTTTCTGTACGTGGTTCTGTGAGAGCCCAACAATTAATTTTACAATCTTTCACTTTCATTAATCATCTGTCTCCTCTAGCATGAAGATAATAATCATGGGACGTTAAACTAAAGAAATTTCATTTTATTTTTTCGATGAATGTGAACCCTTTGGGGGAAAAGGAAGTGAAAAATAAATTTTTCTTAATTTTTTAAAGGGCTACGGGGTTGGATAGCTTGTCTTTCGGGATTGCCTTGTAAAACCTAATTACAATGCATCTTTCTTTTAGGATTATTATCGTAATCCAGCCTTTTCGTAAATGTGAAATAAAAGTATCGACAAAACATCAGCGTATGGGTAATGTAAGCATAAATATCATTGGTTCAATACACAATAAATTCACAACTTTTATTTATGAGTATAGAAATTCCCTTTGAACTCCCTCTGAATTGCTTTCAGACCCTAGGTCTCTTGTGACAAAGAATTAGTTCTACTATCTGTTTTCATACACAATATAATTTTGAAACTTGGGAGCCTAGTGTTGTCTTTGTGTCTGTAATACATAATGATTTGTCGATTGACTTCAGAAGACTGAGTTTAGCCGGTGAGCATAAGTTGCATATAGTTCAAACATATCAGATGTACGGTCTTGTATAACAAATCCTGTGTGCACATATGAAATTCAAAGACAAAGGCAATCAATCGTCTTTAAACAGCTGTGTTTTTATTTCAAGTGTATACTAAAATGTGATACGTATAGTTCCAAGAGGGGATCCTTAAAAAAGAAAAAAAAAGAAAAGAACTGAACTTATGTACCTAACATTGACACTCATCTTCTTCTTCATGATATGATGTAAGAAGCGGCCGCATGATTTCCGGCCAATTGTTTCATCGCCAGTATCTTTGAACAATGAGATGGCAGTGAAAGACAAACTTCGTTCTTCTAACTTAATATTTTGAAAAACTTACGCAAGTGGTTTTGTTACTTAAATACATATCTATTCAATCTAACCAATTTCAAAAGTACGATTAACTTTATAATAACATAATGAATGTAAGAGTTACCATGAAAATGTATTTTGTATTTCTTTTTTAATATGAAATTCATTTTTTTTCTGAATTTCACTGGAGCTATAAGAAATCAATTGTCAGGCTCCCCACTTTAAATTTTAATCGCTCCCCTACCGCCCCCAATGTAACATTGGGTTTATTTCTTTTAAAGTTTGAAAATATGGTAGAAATACTGGATTTTTAAATTACCAAACCATGCTAAATAATGACAGGTTAGATATCAGAGAAAGTTATCTTTATCTACCATCTTAATTAGGGGCGGATCCAAATCTCCTTCGAAGGCGGTTAGATTATCAGTTTCTCTGTCACCAGTCTTTTGCAGCACATCCGAAAATGATCTCAATGCAAATTTGTTACTGAAGGTACTGTCAATCGATCGATCACATGGTCCAAATTGGTAGCAATTTGGAAGACGCCTTATCTCAAAACTACACAATAAAACTTGCTTTAAATAATGAAAGCGCAGTTGCCAAAGTATAACTTTGATTCACAAAGATGAACTTCGAGGTTTTGTTAACAGATGAAGTAGGAAATCCTTACACTCTAATGCTACGAAGTTCTCAGTGTTCCTTTGTACAACACTGAGGTTAATTTATTCGCAAGTTATTGCCAAATTAATATGGAGGGTGTATGTACTTTTTTTGCAGTCCCTTAAAATGTTCTGAAAATAACTTACATAACTTTTGAAATTGTGTTTGTCTTAACGTGAACATATGCGTGAAGTGGTTTATTATGAACAGGGCAAAAACAACTGTGATAGATTAATTACAAGTAATCCGGTTAGAAACACTGTTGTTTGTATTTTAGTTCCAAAACCGGCCGCCCGCACTCGTTCGCTGGTCACGATATACCAACCCGATAAAATCATACAATGCTCGAGGTTTTACTGTCAAATAAATCGAAACTCGTACACAGAATATAAAATAAATTGTCCAATTCACGCCACCAGTAAAGTTTGTGTAAATTAGTGTACTCGCTCACCATAATTTAACTTATACTAGCATATTTTCTTTCAGTACAGAAATGTTTTGTATTTTATGTAAGGTTACTGGAGGCATGAACGTTGAGGCTAATGGTAAAGATTAATGCCCGAAGCATTAATCTCATTAAATATCTGTTAAAATAAAAATGAAGATAAACATAGCACGTATCAACATTTAAAAATAACGTTAACTAAATGAGATAATGGTACAAAGGAAAACAATCTGGAACATTATACAAAAGGGGCTTTGAGATTACTAGCTTCAGATGATACCTTGGCACCTGCAAATGAGGAAACCTATAAACTCCTGCAAGGAAAACATCCGTCACCATCTAGAGTTCAAATAATGCCGGATCCTCCAAGTGAATTAGACCCGTGTTTAAAAGTTAATGAGGATGATGTATTAAAGGCCATCCATAGTTTTCCCTGCGGTTCGGCTTCAGGGATAGACGGACTGTCGCCTCAACATTTAAAAGACCTAATGTCCAAATCAGCAGGTGATTCAGCGCTCATGTTACTAAATTCAATAACTAGAATGTCAAATCTAATTTTAAATGGAAAGGCAAATCCGGATATATGTAAATATTTCTACGGAGCAAATTTATGTGCCTTACGAAAGAAAGATGGTGGAATCAGGCCAATAGCAGTAGGTTGTGTTTTTAGAAGATTGGCTTCAAAGATTGCTGTTTCATTGGTCTACAATCATTGTACTAAATATTTACAACCTCGTCAATTGGGATTTGCCACAAAAAAGGGAAATGAGGCCATTATCCACGCTACCAGAACATTCATAAAAGCAAATAAAGATTCGAACAAGGTAGTCCTCAAAATAGATTACAAAAATGCTTTCAACTCAGTCGAAAGAGACTCCATGTTAAAGGAAGTGAAGCTAATTCTACCTCAACTATATCCATATTTATGGCAGAGCTATTCTAGCCCATCATTGTTATTTTATGGAAATAGAACTATTTCATCACAACTAGGATGCCAACAAGGTGACCCTGCTGGACCGATGATTTTTAGCTTAGCAATCCACCCGATAGTGCGCTTACTTTCTTCTGAAATAAATCTATTTTATTTAGACGATGGCACATTAGGGGGCTCACCAGATACGGTTATACAAGATCTAAAGTTCTTATTGACAGAATCTAAGAAGATAGGTCTGCAAGTTAATCCTTCTAAGTGCGAACTGTTCTTCACGTCGGGTAAATCAGATCCAATTATAGAAGCCCAGTTTCAGAATTTGTTGCCTGGAATTCGGACAACACAAGCTCACGAGCTATCCTTATTAGGAACACCACTACTTGAAGATAGCTATGAAAGTTATTTTGAAGACCATTTGAACAGTTTAAAAATGATGACACATAGATTAAAAGGACTGCCATCACATATAGCCTTCTTTCTCCTAAAAAATTGTCTAGGTGTTCCCAAATTAACTTACTTTTTGCGAACCACTCCGACATGGCTTCTCCCATCAAAAATTCTTCAGTTGGATAACTCCCTGAAAACATCTTTACAAACAATAATAAATCAAGTTTTAAATGAAAGTCAATGGGCTCAGGCAAGTTTACCAATACGTTTCGGTGGTTTAAATATTCGAAGAGCATCCGATTTGAGCCTTCCTGCGTTTCTGTCTTCTTGCTGTGGGGTGTTGTCACTAGTCTCCAACATTTTGAAAATTTCAGTTGACGAAGTGAAAATCCCTCATCTGTCAGAAGCATTGGAATTATGGAAAGGCATCTATAACAATACCATTCCGGAGGCCAAGGAATCACAAAGAAAATGGGATGAAATCCTACTAAACGAGATAGCTGGGAAGGAGGTAATTTTACAAAATAGTTTTGACGTTGCTCGCCTAAAAGCACTTCAGAAAAAAGAGTCTGGCGCCTGGTTACAAGCTACACCTTCCAAAAACATCGGAACTTTTTTAGACGATAATATTTTCAAAATATGTGTAGCATTACGCTTGGGACTAAATGTTTGCCACCCATTCACATGTGCGTGTCAAGATCGAGTGGACGAGAAAGGTTTACATGCTTTGAGCTGCATTAGAAGTGGTGGTAGAATTACACGACACACGGAATTAAACCAAATAATCAAACGAGCACTCGCCAGCATCGATGTTCCTAGCATCATTGAGCCACAAGGATTGTATCGAAATGATGGTAAAAGACCGGACGGAGTAACTTTAATCCCTTGGAAAATGGGCCAGAGTCTTGTATGGGATGTAACATGTGTTGATACTTTCGCTCCTTCATACATAACACTAACATGTGAGGAAGCAGGAAATGCAGCAGAAGCAGCGGTTAAACGTAAACATACAAAGTACTCCAGATTGAAAGAAGACCATCTTTTTGTTGCCTTTGCTACAGAAACGATGGGAGTTTTTAGCAAAGAAGCCAGTGAATTTTTGAATGAGTTAGGATCAACTTTAATTAAGAAGTCAGGCGACCCAAGAAGCAAACACTATTTAATACAACGAATAAGCCTAGCAATACAGAGAGGAAATGCAGTCAGCATTTTAAAATCTTTCCCATCAGAACAAGAGCTGGATGAAATTTTTTACTTAAAATAAGTAGTATAAACATGGTGATGGACAGCGATTTGCTTTCTAAGTTTATTTAGTAAATCCGTTCTATTTCCCTTTATATTTCTTCGCTGGGATGATATTCTTATTTCAATTTTTTTATCACTAATTCCGAAAAGATTTGCCTAAGATATTGAACTTAGACGGACTTCTTTCTTTTTTAAAAAATTATAGTGCTAAACTGTGGTCTCCAGTTCCTGTTCTGTGTTCTGGTAACATTGAATGTGTTTGTCGTTGTCGAAAATGGAGTGCTAGGTGTAGAAGTGTGTGATGAGATAGATTTTTTTTACGTTTAAAAATTAAAAAAAAAAAAAATTGAAATGATAGGCACAGATACAAATACAGGTATAAAATTATTTGCATACTGATATACAGAATCTCAATTCATAATCCAATACTATAAAATATGATTCTTTTATGCTTTGTAGTAAATAATCCAATAAAAATAATTAACATGCTAGAATAACAATATAAGGAAAAATTGATTAAATATAAAAAAGTTTATATGTACATTTTACTTAACCTAACAATAAAAAACTACATTCAAATTGATCTGGAACATTAAAAGAAATATTGTTGTAAAGCTGAGAGTATTAAGAAACAAAAGAAATGATATAAGAAGAAAAGTGCTTATTAGTGTATTAGCATGTAAAAAGCAAGAATATGGTCACTCAAAACAGTATTATTTTGCAAAATCTGACTAAAAAGACGAAGTATCGTAAACGTTCTGTGACGTTTAAGTATTTCCTACATTCTATGAGACATCTATATATTAATAGCGGTGTCTGTGAACGAAAAACTTCAGATCCAAATTGGAAGTGACTATGTTTGTGATTCTTAATCTCTTGAACTACCAGACGGATCTCGATGTAATTTTTGACGTAGATTCCTGGGAGTGCTTTTAGCTATTCACTTTGACAGTAGAACTTAGGGGAGGGAGAGGGGGAATTATAAAAAAATAAACTTAATAACTCTTGAAGCAAATGACCAATCTTGTTCAAATTTTCAACATAGATGACATTCGTACCTGGGATGGATTTTACCATTTCACTTTGACGGAACAACGTAGAGAATGGGGAGAAGGAGGAGAATACAAAAATCAATAAATATAAAAATAAAAGTGACCACGTTTCTGAGTTAATAACTCTTGAACCACCCGATCGATCCCAATCAAATTTTCAACATAGATGAAGTTCGAACCTGGAAAGTTTTTCATAATTATTTCATTTTGATTGTAGAATTTAGGACGGGATGGAGAGGAGGGTAAATATATGAAAATGAATAAAACTTAATAACTCTTCAACTACCCTACCGATCTCGATCAAACTTTCAACATATATAAGGTTCGGACCTGGGGTGTTTTAATCATTTTAGTTTGTTGGCACAATGTAGGGGAGGGGAATTGGGCATATATGTAAAGAAATAAAAATAAAAGTGACTGTCTTTGTGACTTCATCACGCTTATACCACCGAACCGATCTTAATCAATATCAATATAGATGAGGTTCGGACCTGGGGTGGTTTCTATCATATCCCTTTGACGGTAGAACTTACGGTTATTAGGGGGAAGGGGAGAGATATATAAAAGTAAATAAAACTTAATAACTCTTAAACCACCTGACCGATCTCGATCAAATTTTCAACATATATGACGTTCGAGTCTGGAAAGTTTTTTTTTTTTTTTTTAAAAAATAATTTCACTTTGACGGTAGAACCTAGAGTAGGCGGAGGGGAAGGGGAGATTAATATACAAAAATAAATAGAACCTAAGTCTTGAAGCTACTAATCGATCTCGATCAAATTTTCAACACACATGACATTAGGGCTTGGGATAATATTTATCATACCGTGCCTCGCTACATGGGGAGACAGGGGTATATAAAAATCACCGAAAATGACCAATATCAAAGAGCGTTTTAGTAATAGTAAAAACGGAACACGTTACTATTTTTCCTCAATTTAACCTAGCGAAATAGGGGTGCATCCTAGACTCAAGGACGTTTTAAATTCCAGTAATTAACATGAAATTCTGAATTAAATATATTAACGTGTTATTAAAACTACTTTGCTAGCCATAAATATTTTAATTATGTGTGTTCTGCGCTTACGCAGCACGTGTGGGATTACTTGTTCCAATTAAACTGTAATCAACCAATCAATTCATTTCTTGTTTGACCATAAAATAAAACATTATGGATTTGCATTATGTTTGCTAAATTAAAGAATTAGGAGATTAACAATACCTGCAAAATATTTCTTATACGCATATTGGAGAAATTAGGAAAGCATATTTAGAAGAAAATTGTGTGTTTACGAATGCTGAAAAACACTTATCACTAAAATGTCCGGTGGAGTCATTATGACTCCTTCTCAGTAATTTTTTTATTTCAATTTTCTTTCTATGCGAGTGACGATACAAAACTTTCAGAACTTTTAATAATTTTCATTTCCATATATGATTAAAAAATTCAAACACATAACTAAATATTTAGTTGCGATTTTGCTACATTTACCTTAAATACCCAATGGAGTCAGTTTGACTCCTTTCATAATTATCATAAGAGTATGTGTTGAAATAGACACTGTTGAATGAAAGTTGTCATAGGAGTGTCCCGGGCCGCAGTGCCTTAATAGCAGACCACTCATCTATGATTCATGATGTATCCGGTTCGATCCCAGAACATTAATGAAATAGGCTTTGTGACAGATAGACATCGTGAGCATTTGTTTTCTCAAGATTCATCCGTTTTCTCCTACTTATCACCATCTCCTTATCATCGTGCATAATCGTCGGACGTTTATCTAAAAAAAAATAAGCTTACGTGGCATTGCAAAACACATATCATATCTGTCAGTCCTGCTGTGAGTGTGCTATACTTGTTCATCAACTGTAGAACTTGATGAACATATACTGGAACATATTTGAAATTCCACAATGACTGAAGCCAACAGGCGAATGCATAACAGCATTTTCAGCTTTACTTTAAAAGAGATCGAAATATTCATTTGAATTATACATGCACGTAATGTATTCGGTAAATATGATACTCCATTACATAACTTGTGGACTGGTCGTTGGGATGTACCTTTGGGTAAAATAGCAATACCCTGAAATTAGTTATGTAAAATTCGTAGGTAGGCCTCTAGACTACCTGCTTGTGAATCGGTTTCCGTATGTGGGAAAAGATAAACCGTGAGACAGTGAAAGATCATTACACTCTATATTGATGAAGCTGATGAACCTGTAATTTCAAAGGGCCATGTGACTACTGACAATTTTGTTCCACTAATCCTGTAAAGGCACTTAGAAAAAAAATGTGCTAACCTTGTGAGAACAGTAAATAAGAAATAAGAGGTCAGAGATCAGACTTTTCTGGAAGTAATCAAACTCCACTGCAGTTTGTATTCCACTGCAGTTTAGAAACATGCTCAAATGTGTTTGTCTTACGCACAATACCTGCACATGTTGACATTTCATACAACGTACAGGGAACTCCAGACACATTGAAACATAACAGCGACACATTCGGCCTGGATATTATCAACCAGATGACAAGGAAATATTCAGTGCCAACAGGTCCTATAGTGTGTCGTGTTCATTCATTTCAGCACGAGGATCTAGCAGCCAAAGAGTTCGGTTGTCTATAATGAAATAACTGGAAAAATACTAGACGCCTGGAATTCATCAAGTTACTAACAACATAACTGATACAATTGAATATAGTGTCTCGAGTAGTTGTGCAACACAATGCAGATGAAAAGAAAAAAAAACAGGAGCTAGGGTGGCAAGGTGGGTTACCGCAAAATTTGAGACTACATTTGAAATGTCGCTTATACTTGCCCCTTGGAAACCACAACATGGGCGCCCTTGATCGCAGTGTAGGATTTTGCAATGTGTAAGAAGTCAGTGCGCTTGAAGCGTGCACTCAAACATTTAACCTGAGTGTGGGATGTGTAGTTTTGCACACGACAGGAGATTTTGAGCTATCATGTCTCGGAAAGGAGTGGTGAAGTTGAGTCCTTTTGTCACAAAACTTCCAACTCCTCTCGTCTCGTAAGCAACACTACTAATTTCTGATCAGAAAAAGATACAGAAATATTTTATAGATAATATTTTCAATGTATTTATACAGTTATGAATCTTGATTATACAATCTATTGTTCTTTGCCAAGTTTAATTAAATATTGTTTGGTCCAGTGAGTTACATTTTGTACCCGCATGTTAGGAAATTATTTAGTACGTGAGATCAGAGAGGCACTATTATTATTATTATTATTATTATTATTATTATTATTATTATTATTATTATTATTATTATTATTATTATTATTATTATTATAATTATTATTGTTGTTATTATTATTATTAGTAGTAGTATATGAAATGCTCTGCGTAATTTCATTAATTCATAACTCAATTGCATTTCAACGCTTAATAATAACAAGTAGAGTTGTTTCTGGGTTCACATTTGCTTATATTATTGTAAAAACAGTAATAATTTTGTAGACCGTATTTTTTTTATAAAGAATAAAATCAAAATTTAAAATTATAAAAGGCCCCGAACTTTATTGGTTTAGTGGTGGAGTGTTCACCTCTGGAGCATGGGGTTATTGGTTTGATCCCTTTGTGGTGGGCAAACACCGTGTGTGTGAGTTCTTCCTTCTTATCTTCTTTATTCATTTCATTCATTTCTCGGAGTCTAAACGACCCCTTTGGACATTTTATGTAAGTCATTTTCTCGGTCATCGAAGTGTTAATTATAGTTGTGAAAAGGTGACGAAACAAAATATTTAGCTAAGCATAGACCATAGCTAAACATAGATCATAAACACGTATTATCAATTATCATTCCCCATAACCTATATGCTTGCTTCAAAGTGACTTTTTGTTTCACATTCGAAGGGTATAACGTTATAACAAAATGCCAAAGGTGGTTCGAAGACATAACAGAGTTCCTTAATTTGGCATTTGGAGATTAGGCATGTCCCAGGACCCAGTCACAGCCAAGTAGCCGGTTCAGGAGAACCTCAGGGCCCAGTTGCAGCCAACAAGTGAATATATTGTAACAATTAAAGCTCAGACGCAACTAAGAGAGAAGTAGGAAATCACATCGCTAGACGCTGCCAAGAGATTGTGGTAAAGATCTCTCAGGGCCCAGACGCAGCCAACGGACAGGTTCAGAATAACTTCAGGACCCAGTTGCAGCCAAGAAGCGGATATATTGTATCTCCCAAGACCCAAACGCAGCTAAGAGAGTGCCTAAATTCTAAGGTCTAACGCAGCCAATAGAAAAGTATATGTTTCTCTCAGGATCCAGATTCAGACAAGAAAAAGGATAGGTAACTCTTAGGGTTCAGACACAACCAGCATAGTAGTAGGAAGTGATAAAGCTAGACGCTGCCAAGAGATTGTGGTAAGGAAGGATCTCTCAGGGCCCAGACCCAACCAAGAGAAGGTGAGTTAATTCTCAGGCCCAGTGCAGTCAAGAGAAGGTAAGGTGACTGGTCCCAAAACATAGTGATGGTCTCGAACTTCGAATTTTGAACTTCTTGGTATTTGTGGTGTTTAAGATTGCGATCGCTGCGGCATTTTAAACACTAGTTTTTTATGTGTCCTCGTAGATCATCGGGCTGCTGATTGCGTTCATCCTTTTTCGGATCACATGTTCTTTGAGGACATCCGTTGTCTTCTGGGTATTATTATTGTTGTTGAACACTTGGATACTCGTCATATGGATAGGATATTATAATATTGAGTTTCGATCACCTTTCTTCCTTTATATTGAGAATTTTATTAACACAGTTATAGTTTTCCGCGAAAAGAGATATTGAGTGATGTTTTTCACCGCTTATGCGCGGTTCCTCATACTTTTAATAGCAATTTACAGTTCTTTCAGTAATTTGAGGATGTTGAGTGGTATAATAGAAAGATAAGGTTGCCCTTATTTTATACTTACTTATTGTCTTTTTATATATGAAACTTGTTAATGTCAATCAGGATTGAAAAATTATTCCCGTATAAATTTCAAGATGATACAGTAGACCTATAGTAAAGGCCACTCCATAAGCAGTTAGAAAAGTATTTTTACATGAAAATATCCGTACCTTACACGAAACTTCCTTATCGTCATACATTATGTATATACATAACCACATGGTGCTACCTAAAAGACTAATTTAGTCTGAAGAGAAGGACGTATGAAGCATGATATTTGGATGAACAACATTAAAACAGTAAGTACGTAACTGAAAATCAATATCTTCTTTTTAAAAGTTCATGAATCTAAAAGTATTATTATTCTTTTAAAAGAGTGATTAATAATATTTATAGTGTAATTGTGAGAAACGGTGACAACTTTTGGTTTCTGATCCCTAATATTCACCACCTGTAAGTACAAATTTAGGGAACCTGCACATACTGACTAAGGTAAGAAGTTATATTTTTTGTAAATGTTTTAACACAGAAATGCATAGGCGTTTATTACTAATACCAATTACAAAACTCTTGGTGAAACTCAAATATCGTGACACAACTGGGAATTGCCATTTTACGTATCTCTGGAATTATTGCTCAATTAGTTGTATCAACTGATCCAAACCCTGCTATTGTACAGAAAACACCTCATTTTTACCCTTTATGGAGAAGACGCACGTTGCGAAATGTTTATTTAAGAAATGCTACATAATAACGCCAAAGTGAGGCTGTTCTCCAGCATGTTACTCTAGGAACTGAAAGTTTTCGTAAATACGGTAGTATTTCAACATCTGAACGTATGAGTAATTGGAAATGAATAGTTTTATGACACGACAATTCCAAATATCACACGTAAAACAGATACTAGGAACGTTAACTTCCCTGTCAGAAATTCATGTGGGTTGGTATCACTCTAATTAATAAAATTGTGCCTGTTTAGGCGACCGTTTATCTTGAAGAAGGCTTCATCTATCCATGAAGTTTGTTTCCAGAAGTCTCTATCAGCTTCGTTACGAACGAGAAACCATTAACTTAACCCAACACACTGGTTCAGATTTCATTCGTACAACGATTGCAGAAGTTTTCAGTTGTAGGGTTTTATCTTAAAATTCTTTAACATATTCCCTAAATAGGTACATGTCATTTTCAGATCAAATAAACGTCTTGCGGTTAACTTCTTCTGGCTAGATACACAAATCTCTGCAATAACTTTAATGTTCCATTCTAGTGATGGGCAATTTGGTTCCTTTCCCGGAATCAATTCCTTTGAGTTCGTTCCGAAGAATTATTCGTTCCTCCGGACCGAATCCTTTCGTTCCGCAAAGTTAAATGATTCCGTGTTTATTTCGATTTCATTCCCCCAAACAAGGATTCGTTCCTCTCTGGATCGAATCCTTTGGTTCCGATGAGTCAGAATAATTCTGAGTTCTCATATGGCTCTCAAATTCGATTCCTTCTTTCACTCAAAGTTGTCAAACCACTCTTATCGCCTGAGAAGTTGCTGCAGTGTGGTGGTGTGGGAACTTGGAATGAGTAGAAGCAAAAGGAGGGACTGCAGTGTTTTGAAACATGTTCAGAAGGTTCCATTTTTTCTTGATAAAACAGAGATAATATTGCACATAGGACAGGAAAGAGTTTTGCTAAGAGTGCACGTTGAAACTGTTAGAGTAACAGGTGATCTTATCTTTCTTCTCATTTTTTTTACATGACTGTTGAACGCAAAAAAGTAAATGTTCTGTAACTTTCATTCTTATTATTTATTTAAATACGTAATACCAGCAACAACAAACGAAGTCTCGGGCTTCCTTGTGTAGGAGTCAGTCGTTCTTTCAGAAAAAAATGTTCCAGCGGGGGCACTCCTGTTACTATTCTATTTATTATAGACGTATTATTTGGTCTCCTTCGGAGGGCCACTCTCAGTGTTCGTTGTGGCAGTGCCCCCAGGCCCGTATCCAGGGGGTCTAGGGGGCCGCCCCCTAAATGTTTGCTGCTCCCCTAAAATTTTCACGGTAGGCTTACAAATGAACTATAATATGGTTGGATCGGGACCACCTAACTTCAGGCGGGCCCCCCTACATTTTTAAGCTGCCTATCGGCCTGAGTGCCCCCCAAAAAACATGTCTGGAAGAAACACTAGTAGGAGTGTCATTTGGAGAGGGCAGGGGGCAATTGTCTATCCTGATTTTGAAAATTACATATTTTTTAATGAATTGTATAATAATAATAATAATAATAATAATAATAATAATAATAATAATAATAATAATAATAATAATAATAATAATAATAATAATAATAATAATAATAATATACTTCACGCGGAATTCTGGTTCTCGCGGGAGACGAGTTGTATTTCCAGTGGCAACTCGTGTGGTTCGGGGGGTGGTGTGGTGGCTTAGTGGTAAAGCGTTCACGTACGGTGCTTGGGGTCCCTGGTTCGAACCCAGCTCGCACCGTGTGGACTTTGTGGTGGACAAACCCTGTGCCTGTTTTTTCGGGGTTCTCCCGTTTCCTCCCACTTTCTTCATTCCACCATTTCATTCATTACTCATCATCACCATCTCCTTTAGCCTAACCGGCATAACAGTGGGATGTAAAACTCAAAGATTTCATTTATTTTTTTTATATATTATCTTGGTGTTGAAGCAAAACGTAATCAAACAACCAATTGCGAATTTTATATTAGTATAGGGTTATCTGCACATTACATCAGAGTATATTGAATAAGAGCTTGTGTGTTACAGCAAATAGTTTCATTATCCGTCTTGCAACAAAAATCTATAGACCTGGTACGCTGAACACCTGTGTAAAAGTAAAAACAAAAAGAAAGAAAGAAAAAATAGTGATAAGACTAGCAGCCGCTCTCCCCTCTCCTCTAGTTAAGGGAGCAGTTGCGGTGGTCATAATATTGTGGAAAAGTGACACGAGAGCGCGTAGGAAAGATTGGTTGTTTCCAGACATGCGCAGTACGTGCATTATTTGCTTCTCTGTTGTGCAGTGTCTATTCTTTACTACTGTTTTTGTCCCATCCATTTCAATCCATTCGTCTGTTGTTTGGTTCTACCATCTGGTTCCACCAACCGAATTCACTGATTCAATACGTTCAGAGATTCGTTCCTTTAATTCCTCTGAAGGATTCGTTCTTTCGGAACGAATCATTCCGGAACTACCCATCACGATTCCATTCCTATCGTATACTTCGTGGTCGTTTAAAACTGGAAAAAGGGGGGCCGTTGCCACAGCAACCACTGTTGCCATAACAACGAATCCTGTCACCGCTCGTCAATCTAAAACTGATTGAGGAAAAAGGAAGCTGCAACAAATGTGATGCACAGAATAAGTCGTGAGTGGGAACCCTTCACCCCTGGTGGGGATGTTCATGAAGCTATCAGCTTATGCCTAATTATATTGGAATATAATTTCCATTTCTTAATTTCTTAATTTCGAACATACTAGGTTCGATCGAAAAGAGAAAACCTTTTATCGGACTTCTAAAGAAAATAAAATCAAATAAATACATGACCGTGTTTATTACATCTAGGATTCCCAGTCACGACCCCCTTTTCAGTTTTATTAAAAAAGAAATTAGAAGAAGGAGAAGAAGATGAAGAAAAGAAAAAGAAGATAGAAGAGGAAAGATGTAAAGTAAGAAGGTGATAAAGGGGAAGCTGTTACTGAATATTTTGAAAAATATGGTAAAGAAAAGTGAATAATTATCGAATTCCAATAGCTATTGGGTTAATGTCTGGTATTAGGGTGATCAAAGGTAGACACATGTTAACCCATACATCCCCGATCTAGATCCATTTGACCCCAACTACCGAATTATCCCAATCTAGCTCGGAGATAGATGAGAAAGTTTAATTTTACCGTTTATTCAATATTTCCAGAAGTTTTAGACTAATATTCAATATTTGAAAAATGAACGACGCAGTTGATGGCATGTTAGAAACGACCACAGAAAGAAAAAAAAAAATCAGAGTATCACATATGTGTCGAAGATTTTGACTTTCACAGTTCTCTCATGATGATCATTCGTTCAGGCTACTTCAGTCCTTTTTACTTCCTTCATAGAGCCAACTTAAGTTAGTATTAACATTCAATGAGTTTAATTGATAACTACCATTAATTATAATAAATCACACATATATGTCAAAATAATGGATGCACTTAATACTAAACCTACATTTCACTCACACACCCATTCATACAGGACAATGTATACTTCGGGTTGTATTTGGTTGAATTAAACTAACCTAACTACAATGCTATAGACATTTATTACATTTCAATAGAAGAAGATTTAGTTTGACATAACAGAAAAAAAAAATTAATACATGAAAAGAATGTTTCATAAACATGCACAGAAATTCGCTACTTGCAACAAGATCAAATAACACATTTCCCTTTTATATATATATTAAAAGTTGAATTACATGAAAAGGAATTAAACCAAAGACGAAACAAGAAAAAAGAAGAAAAAAAAACTTCAAGGGTCAAGATATATTTAAAATTCAGTGCAACGAATACATATCGTTGCAGGCAGAAGAGAAAAAATAATTGGTTAATCATTCAAAAAAAAAAAAACACTTTAGTAATATTTTATTGAATCTTTGTCTCAATAGGAGACATATCGACAGTTTTATGAGTCTTTGTTTTTACGTCGATAATAGCTCCTTTTTTTTTTTAACTCTCTTTACGCACTGTGGTTTGTGTCCATGAGAGTATTCAATTGGTTTTGTTTTAACTATAGACAACTAATTGCTTCATATCACATATATGTTTATATTTTTCATTTTGTCACTCGACACACTTGATCTAAAATTTCAAAGTTTGTTAATATTAGAGAAAAAATTATCAAATCCAGTCACAGATATTGGGAACATATTTCCATATTCCGGTATTCATATTAACTTATTAAACAGATTTCAGTTCGTTGAATTTAAGATCACTAATTTTTTTCCTAATATAGATCTTATAGTCAAAAGATTCTAAATATTGAATAGTTTGGTTTCCGATCGTAGGGGAAGGATTTGTTTCATGGTTCACTAATGGAAAGATTCGTTGGAGGGGCGCACTGTTTCGTAGGTTGCTAATTTCACTCGCAAAGTAAATTTGGGTAAGGATTAGGGTTATTCTTATTTATCTTACGACCCGCTACTTGTTTTATTCACATGCAGTAGTTAACATTATATTCCACTTTAATAGTTACAAAAATTAATAACAACTCAACAAAAAGTAATTTATGACCATTTACGCGGGAATACTATATATCACAAATAGTTAGTTAATACCGGGTGTCTAAAATCTATGGCAACCTAACAAGACCAGGGTAAATATCGAGCCCATTACATACATACTCGTATATATATATATATGTATTCATATTAATCAATACAATAAATTTCACTTTAATATCTATCTTAATATTTCATCGACGTTTAAATTCTACATCACCGTTCATATTCGACAAGTATTCATATTTTATAAATATTTATATTTATTTGGCTCAAAGACAAAGCAAAAACCCTGACTATCAAAATTCACTTTTTTCCTTCATAAGGTTGCAACATTGTATTTCATATGAATAAACCCGATAATCAATAATCATTTTCAACTTACTAAAGATCCGCGTATAAAAAAAAAATAGCTGGTGTTATTTAATGAGTTGACATAATAGGTGGAAAATGCAACAAATAGAGCAGGCACGTAACTTTTAACACTATGTAAGTACATATATAGATGTATATACAGGAAAAAAATCAATGTTATTCGAAACTAGTGGGCCCAAACTATTAATACATACACACTATATGACCAATCAATAGAAATAAAAACCAGAAATCAGTAATCAATTGATATAAGTTGTATGATCGATGAATAACAAAGGTTTCTAGGAATCTAAAAGCATAGTGTACCTTCTCGTCAATTTCTCCCGTGGTGGATTGAATATCGCGAAAATGGTCCTGAGTTGTGCTGCAATACCTCCACGAATTGCATCCCTCGATGTCTCAGTTAGTACATACGATCGAAATAGGTGATATGGAATATTGTACATTTTCATGAGTTTCAGAAACCAGGGGGGGGGGAGGTTGAAATTTTTAAAAAAAAATCTCGAAGTAATGAAGACAGAGAGAGATAGAGAAGAAGGAAGACGAAGAAATAGTGGCGCCAAAGACTTAAGTGGGAAATAACTAACGCTACAAAGACAGAAATCGAATTTCGCTCTCAACAAAATCCATAGCCAAAATATTCTTAACATGCCAAAAGGGTGGTCTACTCAAATACGTAGACTCAAGGAACGCCCTGCTGCCAAGGATGCAAGTTCTGTGTCCATCAGATCCCAATCCCACAAGTATTTGGTTGTAAGATTGAAATCCGATCCCCGTATCCGGCCCAAACCAGCAGGTTCCCGGAAATCGTCCGGAAGGTTAGAGAAGGCGCTAATTTAGAATTTCAAGAAAAAAAAAATCATCCGACCTCTTGGAAACTAGAAGATTCCAGAATAGGGATGAAATTAGAGTAATAGCTAAGATATCCCTAACGAGAATTTGCCAAAATAAAAAAAAATTAAATAAACTGAATTTTGGATCGGTGATTTCTATTGCCAAATTTCACCGATAGCTACCCTACGCAGACACGCCACGGTCTGGGATGTCGTTAATTTCCCTCATCTAATTAAACTAAGAAAAGAAATGAAAATACTTAAAGGGACTAGGGGTCGACATCCGGGTACGCTATCCATGAATATTAATTTAGTAGCAGTTAATTTAATCGGATAGTCCGAACTGAGTTATATGAACACTGCACAATAAATAAATAAGGTAAGCAACAAAAAAAAAAAAAATCTCTGAGAGGCAATGAATGTTAAAGGTATAAATGACCGAAACCTGTACTTTTCGATGATCACAGGATATAGCAGTTGGTTTTCTTAATTATCATTTCTGTCAACCTTTAGAAGTAATTCCCACATGATGCTACTCTATCTATTGAAAGGCTTAAGATCTGGGGCTGTTGTTAGGAGGTACATAAATGCAAAGTAACACACAATTCCCAACTATAATTTACTATCCAAGTAGCAAACTCGGTTGGATGAATGCACTGGTGTGGAAGTCAAAACGCGAGAGATTTTTTTTTCTC
The DNA here is from genome assembly GCF_964235325.1 of Thermobia domestica. NCBI lineage: Eukaryota > Metazoa > Arthropoda > Insecta > Zygentoma > Lepismatidae > Thermobia > Thermobia domestica. The sequence continues at coordinate 125,566,797 of NC_137469.1, read as the reverse complement.
TTTCTTTCTTCGTAAACATATTCATATTTTCACTATATAAAATTCACTAGGCCTATCCATTTAAATATAGGGGTCATCATTTCATTCATATTATATATCATATTATTAACATATCATTACATTCATTCATTATCTACTAATTTTCGCACGAAGTAATATTTTATAAACACCCTATTTCGTACATTTTACACGCAGGCCATACACATATTTACATTACGCAGTAATAAATATATATATATATAACTATCACAATCTATCACGCTCAAACCACCACACGATCACATTCATCGAACCACGTACTCTTTATTTCGAAGCACCCAAATTGTATTTACCTTGCAGGTTTAAAAAAAAAATCATACATGTATTTACGGAAAGTTAAATTGTCAACGATTAATCTATTTCTGATTTGTTGATAAAACTGAAGCAACAATGGAATTTTTTACAGCCACGGGAAAAGAGAACTTAATACTACATTTTCAAACAAACAGTAACAGCATATGGGCTTTACTTCTATTAAGAAAATAGGTGTTCTTTATTTCAGCGGATTATTCATTAACTACTGGACCTAGCAAGCTGAAATTTTCAGTACAGTAAGATCTCATGCTATTTTATACGAAGGTATACTCATCCGAACCGAAAACCATGTCCACGGGAAGTAATTTGAGAATAACTGTCCAAAATCAAACAATCTAAATCACTAAGTCATGCGATGTCGTACTGTCAACAAACAATTGACTACCGAAAACTGACGCTATAGCGCTGTAGTGGAGGCATAATTTACCGTGTACTGAAATGTATACTTGTACTCATTAATCAGAAATTTAATATTTACTCTGGTTTATTTATGTTAGCAAAATGGTACTAAATTAAAGCATATTTATACACTGTCCAAATCGAAAATTCACACACTCACACAAAACTACTAACTACATACACCACTGTTAGTACTATACATAAAGACAACTAACTAAACTAAACATGCACCATTTAGTTACATGCATGTTGACGAAAATAACCTAACACATTAAATTTAAAATACATTACTCCCTCGTCGATATATACAGTCGGCTCTATTTAATTTAAAGGGGGTCAAAAATGAGAAAAGTAACACTAGGTCTAATTGACCTGACCAATTGTTTACATAATGATTGCCAAAAATTGATGCCCTGGGGGCACCTTAACGAGGTTTATGGAGGGACCCTTCCCCTGAAAGGGGAAAAGGCCCTAAAACGAACAATAACTAACCCATTCCCCCGCTAGAACTGGTTCAATTTGGAAAAGGGGATAGGAGCCCTTTTAAGCTAACTTAAGCTGCCATTATGATTATTTACAGTACTATCAAACCTACTACATACATGCAATTACGAAATAAATAATGATAAATCACATTTACTGTATACACGACCAACATGCACTAATCAGGTCGTAATTTCCCTAATCCGTAACTGAGTTTTTTTTAAAAAGGTCAGACAATCACTCTCATAAACTGTCTATGCTTTGGCTTGGATGATGAGCAATATGGCGTCAGAAAAGCTGGTTCCTATTTCTGCTTTATTTTACAGTTCACTTCACGAAAAACGTAAGTTTGTCAGCTCCTAAATCATTATACGGCGTTTATCAATGAAATTAACTGGATATTACCTTGAGATAGTTAAAATTTCCATCCTTTTACCGCAGATATGTAGAAGAAGAAATCACGGGCTGCTCCTCGTAGTGTGTCTTCCATTATTCTGATAATATTGCGCCGAAAAAGCCAGAGGTAGGAGAATTCCTCCAATCAGAACGAAAAACTTTAGCCGCGGAAATTACAAAGCAAATAGAAATTTGGCAAATCCAGATATAACCGGATCTGAAAGCGACTATGGACTAGTGAGAGGGGGTGAGGGAAAGATTAGGTACCTGGCCAAAATCTACATTGGTCTGAAATTAAGGAAATTTATATCCAATAACGGAACTATGTTTCGGTATGACGTCAGAATGGTAAACCTTGTAACTATTCAAGTTATATATCCGGAAATGGGATTTACACTTAATCAAAATATAAATAAATATATTATACAGTGGGAATATGGTTACTAACGAAACCTTTGGGTTCATTATATTTAATTCGAAGTAGAGAGAGTAAATAAATTGTGTAACTAAACCGAAATTGAATTAAAAAAAAAATTACTAGGTACAGGGTGCGTAAAAAAAATGCCATTACTTTCAACTGTAATGGTATATTACAGTTTTCCCCGGCCCATTAACAAAATTTTGTTAGAATAACAAAATTTTGCTAATTGGGAATACTAACTAATGATGCTTGTTAAATTAACACACTCATTCATCCCATTCAAACGTTACCAGTCACTCTAGGACAGTGTATTATATCTACTTGGGGTATTGCGCGAATAATTCACTACGTTTATCTTCTGTACAATTGAAAATCTTTAAATTTCGAAAATTGTGAGTTCCGATACTTTTTTTTTTTCTTCAGTAGTGTTCATATAGCAATAGAACGGACAGAAGTTATAACTGAGAAATCGACAGAGACAATTCGTAAGGCTTCAGCCGTCGACTAGTATATCTGATGACATTAGGCCGCAGTTTCCCGTCTATCACTTCCATTTAATATTGTTCTAGGCTCACCGTTACCACGCACTTGCGAAGGGACTGAATTCTGGGGTCGATTTACATTATTGTTACTATTATTCTGACTATTACCGTTCTCCCTTCTTCCGTACGCCCTGTTAAAATTCCTCCTGGTGTTATCGCCCCTACCCGGGTTCGATTCCATGTTTGTACGGTCATAGGGACGATAACTCCGGCGATTGTTGAACATGGGCCGATTCCTAAATAGTCGCCGGCCATTATTGTTCTTTTCTGAGCCATACCCACTAGGATAACGAGATCCAGCTTGGGTATAACTCAGGAAATCTGTCTGGCAACTTGCCGTTACCTTCGTCTTCGTCGGTTTTAGAATCTTTGCCTGTCGGGCGAAGTATCGTTTTGGTGGACCACCAACTTCCTTACCGCACAAGGCAGCTAACCGTGAGGTGACTTCTCGCACCGTTTGGCACAAGTGGGACGCTATGGCCCGGGACTCATCAGGTGGAAGAGCGTTAACTATAATATCTACCAGTTCGGCCTGAGAGGGATGTTCAGCTATCTGATAATATAGTTCGATAATTTTCCAAGCATAGTCCAAGAGGGATCCATACTTGGAGCGATCATACCGGAGTGATTGTAAGTTTCTTTTTTGGAGTCGTTCGATGTGCTCATTACAATATTCTTCTTTGAAAAGAATCAAAAAATCACCGAACGTCCGGATTTGGTATTTAACCGAGGCAAACCATGCGCCCGAAGCGGCGATCAAACATTTTTCAACTATTTGTAGGCGTTCCCCATCAGTAAGTTTGTACATGTCTAGATATTGCTGCAATCTTCGCAGGAAAACTCGAGGTAACCCGTTAGTAATGTTCCCATCGAAAGTGGGAAAACGTTCAATATCCCGGAGGGAAACTTTAGAGCTCATACTATACGGGGCAGGAAAAGAATCCAGTGGAATCAACGCGTTATCCTGAGCAGTTGGGGTTGTCACCGGATTTGCCACCGACGGAGTGGTCACTGAACTGAACGCTCCCATATGACCAAGAGAGGTTTTGTAATTTGTGTTGACCATGTAAGGTTCAAACTTAGGACCCACCACGGTAGTAACCGACGGTCCGGCACATCTCCTTTCCCCTCCTGGCAGCACGCTGTACGATTGTACCATTCCAAAGGTAGAGTGAGCATTTACGCTAGTGACTGTTGTAGTCACAACACTCGACTGCATCGGTACATCGAAATTACTCAACCATGATTTCGAGGTTGGCTGATGCGGGGAGCAATACATTGCTGTGTCCCGTGCATCAGGCAACACTTGACTCTTACCCGGGAGGACATTACTTGTTTCTGGGAAAATTTTCCCTGGAGAATCGCCATCAGGAAAAGGATAGGAGATATCAGACTTGGCGATTTGCAATTTAGTAATATTCCCCTTAATACTGTCTACTTCGGTTTGAATTCGACTAATTCTTTGATCAACCGACTCTAGTTTAGTTTCTATTGATAGGTCGGATATTACAACATTCAATCTACTTATTTCAGTCTGCTGCTGTTCAACTTTTTGTTCGATGTCACCAAATCTTTTGTTCGTACTCTCAAACCTTACATCTATTTCGTTTAATTTTTTATTTGTTTCGTCTCTGAGCTGCTCGGTAGACTGTTGGGCCCGGTATCTAACCTGCTCTAGTTCAGTAGACGTTTGCTCTTTCAATTTGCTCATCGAAGAAGCAAAGTCTAAACAAACCTGGTCAAATTTATTGTTTAATACCTCGAATCGAGCGTCGGTCTCTCGTTTCGAGGTATCAAACTTCTCATTTATTTCACGTCTCATTTCTGCATTCTCACGCCTCATTTCTGTATTCTCACGTCTCAGATCTGCACCATTCTGTTCTATTTTAACTTCCATGTTAGAAAATTTTTCATTCATCATTTCCATCATCTGGCGAATTAATGCAGACGTGTCAGACCCTCCAGATGACATTCCTTCCTTCGGGTTTGCCGTCTGATCCCGAGAATCATTGTGATTTCTATTCTTTTCCTCATCATCGAGGTCAGATATCTCCGCTGGAGATATTTGGCCTCGGTCCCTTTCACACTCCTCACAATATTTCATTATTTCGCCGGTTTGAACTTTTTCTGCATTTTCAGCAGTATCGTCCAAATTGGAGCAAGCAAAGTGGATCCATTTTAGTCCACAACCGGTACATCTTATAAGTCTCCGCGGGGCGCGAGATCTTTTCTCTTTTTCGTCTAACGTGCATTGAGTGCACGTGACTTCACACTCGTCCTGTGACACAACAACCTTTTTTGTTGCCATAGCTTTGAGACACTTTACACTTTACAAAAGACAAGATATATATCAAAAATACACATATACTATAAAATACTTATTCGCTATCCAGACAAGTATTATTCATAAATTAAAGGACTCCCATTCTCTTTCCTTCCTTGAAACCCTTCTAGCGTTTAGTTCTATTTTAGAAAAATTTTGACACTCCTTCTCTTTTTCCCCCTTAGAAAAGGAAACAAAAATGACAAAGTAGCCAACGATTCTACTTGTTTCACTTGACTATAAAATTTCTCGTATTAATTTCAATGTTGTAATCAATTCAACATGCCTTCAACCTCACTCTTTGACATTCTTAAAAAAAATTCAGATCTATCGGTCGCCATTTAAACTGAGATCCGTTGCCATGGGAACAAACGTTGCCATGACAAACATTCTTGTCGCGGTTCACCAATTCAAACTAATTGGCATGATAACTGGTATTATTCAATAAGCATTTTCAGATCCGTTACCACAGTAAACATGGTTACCATGGCAACAGTCTTGTCACGTGTCGCCATTCTAAAACTGGAAAAAGGGGGGCCGTTGCCACAGCAACCACTGTTGCCATAACAACGAATCCTGTCACCGCTCGTCAATCTAAAACTGATTGAGGAAAAAGGAAGCTGCAACAAATGTGATGCACAGAATAAGTCGTGAGTGGGAACCCTTCACCCCTGGTGGGGATGTTCATGAAGCTATCAGCTTATGCCTAATTATATTGGAATATAATTTCCATTTCTTAATTTCTTAATTTCGAACATACTAGGTTCGATCGAAAAGAGAAAACCTTTTATCGGACTTCTAAAGAAAATAAAATCAAATAAATACATGACCGTGTTTATTACATCTAGGATTCCCAGTCACGACCCCCTTTTCAGTTTTATTAAAAAAGAAATTAGAAGAAGGAGAAGAAGATGAAGAAAAGAAAAAGAAGATAGAAGAGGAAAGATGTAAAGTAAGAAGGTGATAAAGGGGAAGCTGTTACTGAATATTTTGAAAAATATGGTAAAGAAAAGTGAATAATTATCGAATTCCAATAGCTATTGGGTTAATGTCTGGTATTAGGGTGATCAAAGGTAGACACATGTTAACCCATACATCCCCGATCTAGATCCATTTGACCCCAACTACCGAATTATCCCAATCTAGCTCGGAGATAGATGAGAAAGTTTAATTTTACCGTTTATTCAATATTTCCAGAAGTTTTAGACTAATATTCAATATTTGAAAAATGAACGACGCAGTTGATGGCATGTTAGAAACGACCACAGAAAGAAAAAAAAAATCAGAGTATCACATATGTGTCGAAGATTTTGACTTTCACAGTTCTCTCATGATGATCATTCGTTCAGGCTACTTCAGTCCTTTTTACTTCCTTCATAGAGCCAACTTAAGTTAGTATTAACATTCAATGAGTTTAATTGATAACTACCATTAATTATAATAAATCACACATATATGTCAAAATAATGGATGCACTTAATACTAAACCTACATTTCACTCACACACCCATTCATACAGGACAATGTATACTTCGGGTTGTATTTGGTTGAATTAAACTAACCTAACTACAATGCTATAGACATTTATTACATTTCAATAGAAGAAGATTTAGTTTGACATAACAGAAAAAAAAATTAATACATGAAAAGAATGTTTCATAAACATGCACAGAAATTCGCTACTTGCAACAAGATCAAATAACACATTTCCCTTTTATATATATATATTAAAAGTTGAATTACATGAAAAGGAATTAAACCAAAGACGAAACAAGAAAAAAGAAGAAAAAAAAAACTTCAAGGGTCAAGATATATTTAAAATTCAGTGCAACGAATACATATCGTTGCAGGCAGAAGAGAAAAAATAATTGGTTAATCATTCAAAAAAAAAAAACACTTTAGTAATATTTTATTGAATCTTTGTCTCAATAGGAGACATATCGACAGTTTTATGAGTCTTTGTTTTTACGTCGATAATAGCTCCTTTTTTTTTTTAACTCTCTTTACGCACTGTGGTTTGTGTCCATGAGAGTATTCAATTGGTTTTGTTTTAACTATAGACAACTAATTGCTTCATATCACATATATGTTTATATTTTTCATTTTGTCACTCGACACACTTGATCTAAAATTTCAAAGTTTGTTAATATTAGAGAAAAAATTATCAAATCCAGTCACAGATATTGGGAACATATTTCCATATTCCGGTATTCATATTAACTTATTAAACAGATTTCAGTTCGTTGAATTTAAGATCACTAATTTTTTTCCTAATATAGATCTTATAGTCAAAAGATTCTAAATATTGAATAGTTTGGTTTCCGATCGTAGGGGAAGGATTTGTTTCATGGTTCACTAATGGAAAGATTCGTTGGAGGGGCGCACTGTTTCGTAGGTTGCTAATTTCACTCGCAAAGTAAATTTGGGTAAGGATTAGGGTTATTCTTATTTATCTTACGACCCGCTACTTGTTTTATTCACATGCAGTAGTTAACATTATATTCCACTTTAATAGTTACAAAAATTAATAACAACTCAACAAAAAGTAATTTATGACCATTTACGCGGGAATACTATATATCACAAATAGTTAGTTAATACCGGGTGTCTAAAATCTATGGCAACCTAACAAGACCAGGGTAAATATCGAGCCCATTACATACATACTCGTATATATATATATATGTATTCATATTAATCAATACAATAAATTTCACTTTAATATCTATCTTAATATTTCATCGACGTTTAAATTCTACATCACCGTTCATATTCGACAAGTATTCATATTTTATAAATATTTATATTTATTTGGCTCAAAGACAAAGCAAAAACCCTGACTATCAAAATTCACTTTTTTCCTTCATAAGGTTGCAACATTGTATTTCATATGAATAAACCCGATAATCAATAATCATTTTCAACTTACTAAAGATCCGCGTATAAAAAAAAATAGCTGGTGTTATTTAATGAGTTGACATAATAGGTGGAAAATGCAACAAATAGAGCAGGCACGTAACTTTTAACACTATGTAAGTACATATATAGATGTATATACAGGAAAAAATCAATGTTATTCGAAACTAGTGGGCCCAAACTATTAATACATACACACTATATGACCAATCAATAGAAATAAAAACCAGAAATCAGTAATCAATTGATATAAGTTGTATGATCGATGAATAACAAAGGTTTCTAGGAATCTAAAAGCATAGTGTACCTTCTCGTCAATTTCTCCCGTGGTGGATTGAATATCGCGAAAATGGTCCTGAGTTGTGCTGCAATACCTCCACGAATTGCATCCCTCGATGTCTCAGTTAGTACATACGATCGAAATAGGTGATATGGAATATTGTACATTTTCATGAGTTTCAGAAACCAGGGGGGGGGAGGTTGAAATTTTAAAAAAAAAATCTCGAAGTAATGAAGACAGAGAGAGATAGAGAAGAAGGAAGACGAAGAAATAGTGGCGCCAAAGACTTAAGTGGGAAATAACTAACGCTACAAAGACAGAAATCGAATTTCGCTCTCAACAAAATCCATAGCCAAAATATTCTTAACATGCCAAAAGGGTGGTCTACTCAAATACGTAGACTCAAGGAACGCCCTGCTGCCAAGGATGCAAGTTCTGTGTCCATCAGATCCCAATCCCACAAGTATTTGGTTGTAAGATTGAAATCCGATCCCCGTATCCGGCCCAAACCAGCAGGTTCCCGGAAATCGTCCGGAAGGTTAGAGAAGGCGCTAATTTAGAATTTCAAGAAAAAAAAAAATCATCCGACCTCTTGGAAACTAGAAGATTCCAGAATAGGGATGAAATTAGAGTAATAGCTAAGATATCCCTAACGAGAATTTGCCAAAATAAAAAAAAATTAAATAAACTGAATTTTGGATCGGTGATTTCTATTGCCAAATTTCACCGATAGCTACCCTACGCAGACACGCCACGGTCTGGGATGTCGTTAATTTCCCTCATCTAATTAAACTAAGAAAAGAAATGAAAATACTTAAAGGGACTAGGGGTCGACATCCGGGTACGCTATCCATGAATATTAATTTAGTAGCAGTTAATTTAATCGGATAGTCCGAACTGAGTTATATGAACACTGCACAATAAATAAATAAGGTAAGCAACAAAAAAAAAAAATCTCTGAGAGGCAATGAATGTTAAAGGTATAAATGACCGAAACCTGTACTTTTCGATGATCACAGGATATAGCAGTTGGTTTTCTTAATTATCATTTCTGTCAACCTTTAGAAGTAATTCCCACATGATGCTACTCTATCTATTGAAAGGCTTAAGATCTGGGGCTGTTGTTAGGAGGTACATAAATGCAAAGTAACACACAATTCCCAACTATAATTTACTATCCAAGTAGCAAACTCGGTTGGATGAATGCACTGGTGTGGAAGTCAAAACGCGAGAGATTTTTTTTTTCTCTTTCTTTCTTCGTAAACATATTCATATTTTCACTATATAAAATTCACTAGGCCTATCCATTTAAATATAGGGGTCATCATTTCATTCATATTATATATCATATTATTAACATATCATTACATTCATTCATTATCTACTAATTTTCGCACGAAGTAATATTTTATAAACACCCTATTTCGTACATTTTACACGCAGGCCATACACATATTTACATTACGCAGTAATAAATATATATATATATATATAACTATCACAATCTATCACGCTCAAACCACCACACGATCACATTCATCGAACCACGTACTCTTTATTTCGAAGCACCCAAATTGTATTTACCTTGCAGGTTTAAAAAAAAAATCATACATGTATTTACGGAAAGTTAAATTGTCAACGATTAATCTATTTCTGATTTGTTGATAAAACTGAAGCAACAATGGAATTTTTTACAGCCACGGGAAAAGAGAACTTAATACTACATTTTCAAACAAACAGTAACAGCATATGGGCTTTACTTCTATTAAGAAAATAGGTGTTCTTTATTTCAGCGGATTATTCATTAACTACTGGACCTAGCAAGCTGAAATTTTCAGTACAGTAAGATCTCATGCTATTTTATACGAAGGTATACTCATCCGAACCGAAAACCATGTCCACGGGAAGTAATTTGAGAATAACTGTCCAAAATCAAACAATCTAAATCACTAAGTCATGCGATGTCGTACTGTCAACAAACAATTGACTACCGAAAACTGACGCTATAGCGCTGTAGTGGAGGCATAATTTACCGTGTACTGAAATGTATACTTGTACTCATTAATCAGAAATTTAATATTTACTCTGGTTTATTTATGTTAGCAAAATGGTACTAAATTAAAGCATATTTATACACTGTCCAAATCGAAAATTCACACACTCACACAAAACTACTAACTACATACACCACTGTTAGTACTATACATAAAGACAACTAACTAAACTAAACATGCACCATTTAGTTACATGCATGTTGACGAAAATAACCTAACACATTAAATTTAAAATACATTACTCCCTCGTCGATATATACAGTCGGCTCTATTTAATTTAAAGGGGGTCAAAAATGAGAAAAGTAACACTAGGTCTAATTGACCTGACCAATTGTTTACATAATGATTGCCAAAAATTGATGCCCTGGGGGCACCTTAACGAGGTTTATGGAGGGACCCTTCCCCTGAAAGGGGAAAAGGCCCTAAAACGAACAATAACTAACCCATTCCCCCGCTAGAACTGGTTCAATTTGGAAAAGGGGATAGGAGCCCTTTTAAGCTAACTTAAGCTGCCATTATGATTATTTACAGTACTATCAAACCTACTACATACATGCAATTACGAAATAAATAATGATAAATCACATTTACTGTATACACAACCAACATGCACTAATCAGGTCGTAATTTCCCTAATCCGTAACTGAGTTTTTTTTAAAAAGGTCAGACAATCACTCTCATAAACTGTCTATGCTTTGGCTTGGATGATGAGCAATATGGCGTCAGAAAAGCTGGTTCCTATTTCTGCTTTATTTTACAGTTCACTTCACGAAAAACGTAAGTTTGTCAGCTCCTAAATCATTATACGGCGTTTATCAATGAAATTAACTGGATATTACCTTGAGATAGTTAAAATTTCCATCCTTTTACCGCAGATATGTAGAAGAAGAAATCACGGGCTGCTCCTCGTAGTGTGTCTTCCATTATTCTGATAATATTGCGCCGAAAAAGCCAGAGGTAGGAGAATTCCTCCAATCAGAACGAAAAACTTTAGCCGCGGAAATTACAAAGCAAATAGAAATTTGGCAAATCCAGATATAACCGGATCTGAAAGCGACTATGGACTAGTGAGAGGGGGTGAGGGAAAGATTAGGTACCTGGCCAAAATCTACATTGGTCTGAAATTAAGGAAATTTATATCCAATAACGGAACTATGTTTCGGTATGACGTCAGAATGGTAAACCTTGTAACTATTCAAGTTATATATCCGGAAATGGGATTTACACTTAATCAAAATATAAATAAATATATTATACAGTGGGAATATGGTTACTAACGAAACCTTTGGGTTCATTATATTTAATTCGAAGTAGAGAGAGTAAATAAATTGTGTAACTAAACCGAAATTGAATTAAAAAAAAAATTACTAGGTACAGGGTGCGTAAAAAAAAATGCCATTACTTTCAACTGTAATGGTATATTACACGTTCGCTTCGCGGTAGATCATGCACAGGAACTGTACCCATGGTTTCATGTGGTAGTTAAACAACGGGAAACGTTTGCTAAAGGATGCTATCACCACATTTGTATTTTTGTTGCGTTACCACCAAGTTGATACTAAGAAAATGTGTTGTTCATTTGTTAATTTGCGATTCATCTCAACATTTATACTACTCGGCACAACTTCACGCAGTAAACAACTGTTAAACAAACCACGTACGAAAATTTAGACTACAAACACAATAGTGTGAGTTCTAGTAAAGAAAAGACACTACTTGATACCTCGCTTATTTTCCTCCTTTCCTTACTTGTTTCTAGGAAAACAACTTTGCATATATTATGCGTAATATTTATACGTTTACTAATTGGAACATATCTACTTATACCATACATATTAAGAATATTGCGCTTCTTGAATCCGTCAACTTTTAAGGTATCTGTCACCACCTTTGGTTTTATTATAATATTTTGTAATTAAGTACAAAACTAGAAATGAAAAATTTATTAGCAAAAAGTTACCAGATTTGCGAGAAGTATCGCATATGGTTGACGACAAAACCCTCTCTTGCGGCAAAACTGCAATGTCTTCATCTGGTTCTGAAAGAAAAATAATTTAATTTGCATTTATATTTACAAACTTATCTTCTTTTTTCAAGGTGCAACAATGATTTAGATAAACTTTGTAGTTATTGCATTAATCCATATGTTTTCCAGCATACACCAAAATAAATTCGCCTATGTTACAAATTTAAGATTGATGTAAGAACTAAGTCTTATTTGGTAGGAAGTCTCATAAGGAGGATATATATGGCACAAATAAGAAATAAGCGAAGTAGATATAATCGAAATAGAAACTAATTTAATATACCTTTCAAAATGATATTTACTGGGTTTCACCCACTTTAAGATCTCGCACTTTATATTTATTATCAGAGTGGTTAAATATTTTAAGTTGTGTATGTTATATTGTTATAATGTATGTTATATTGTATGTGTATGTTATATTGTATGTTATATTGTTATAAATCCATTGTTTCACTTTATTTCATCTTATGTTCACGTAGACATAGGAAATGACCCAATTAACACTTCTAACATTCTTTGCTTAACATCTTTATTTAAATAACGACGCATAATGAAAATACAGTTTGTTTTACAGAATCTGAAGCAAAAGTTGTTGATTTAACATATACCAACCCAAATCGTTTTAGCACATGTGTCTGTGAAATTAAATGTTCCGTTGTTGTTCTAAAACTAGTTCATGTCACGCGTACCATTTCTCATCTTCTTGCAAATAATTCCTTTAAGTAATTTACGGATAGTGATAACCTTCTTGATTGCTGCTGTTTATCAGTTACAGTTATGCATACCTTTAAGCATTAAATTGGAATAGAAATGATAGTTTGGTAAGTCTGGACAGAAAAATAATATCCATCCAAATAAAATAAATAAGATAATCGTTACAAATATTTTCCGCTTATAGATTATAATTATATTTTGCTTTTTCTTCTCCCTTCGTAACCCCGATTGAAAAACGTTCTAAATTATAAGTCGGAACATTACAAGCGTGTGTTATAGAACACAAGAGCGAAGATTATTCTTACACTATTCGTTAAAAACACATAGTGCTGACATTGTCCTCTTCACTTTACTGTCCTTTCATTTATTCAGCATGATTCATTAATTAAAGCACTGCAGAATATTATTCGCACTGTATTGATTGCTACAACATCTGATTTAATTGTAGTAATAAGTACTATAAGACTTCGTTTTGTTTAAAAAATCATGCGTTTTCTTTGCCTCTCTTAACATTTAACTGTTATAGTGGAGTCTCACGGACCCAGCCGTCATATGTTCCCCCTCTGAATTTAAAATTGCTCAATAGATGACACTGATCATAAAAGTACTGAATCTTATTCAATATGATTTCCTTGGGATCTGAGTCTGAGGCACCTCACCAGATTATAGAAGTTAATATTTTTATTGAATGCTGTAAACGGTAAACTAATTTTATGTATATGCTTTTACCTTTAGCTTTTGAAACTAGTACTGAAAACAATATAATAGATGCCACTGACCCCTAGAGGAGGCGTTAACATGTTCTGCTATCCTATTTTCAAATTGAATTGAAGTTGCATTTGTACTGTACAAGTTGGACTGTTTTTGCGAGTTTAAGATTTCTTATTAAGGTACTAATATAAAACAAAAAGGTAGTAATATAAAACAAAAATTCTCAGTCTTGAAAAAGAAAAGAAACAAGTAAATATAAAATAATGCAACTGAAGATCAATTGAAAGAGAGTGACCATTCAATCACTGCAGGTAGTAACGAATCTTGCCTTGAAAAATACATCACAATGACCATGTGGAAGAAGAAAGTAGCAGTTATATTCAATTCAGTTTTATATTTCATATCTCGAGATGAAAACAGCAAAAAAGGTAGAAGAAAATACATTTGTTGTCTTAATGAAAAAATCTTATCCAGCCCCATAGTGACACTAGTAACTTTTCAGATGAATTTAATTTAATTTTCAGCAAGTTTATACTAGGTTATTTAAAAAGAAGGAACAGATTTAATATATACATTTCTAATGAATGACAATAGAAACAGGTAAATACTATATACCGCTAGATAGAGAAAAATTCAGAAATTTCAAATTCCCATCTATTAGTTCCATTCAATGCACAAAATGAAGCTGTGGTTTTTGCACGAGACGCCCGAAGACAAATCGTTCTGTGTGCTACAGTATGCAAATAAATTCATTGTTGAGTCTCACGTGCTCATTATACTCACGTAATAATTCTTATAGAGGGAGTTTAGCTACGGGCAAATAATTTGAAGTACTCACCAACTACCCGGCTACGGTAGGTCCCATAGTTTTGGAGCTTGGTAGGTTCCATAGGCCTTTAAAGTTCATTTTTTCATGTTTTCCTATAACTCCGAAAGGAAGCATTTGTGCACTTAGATTGATCTAAACTTTTTGTCTTATCTAGGTGTTAAAAGTCACTTCCCAAACGTTGTCGGTGTCGTTTTGTAACACTCTCTCTCTCTATATATAGTGATTCAATAAGAACGTATCAGGCCTATATCGCTGCTAATACTGCACGTAGAGCCTTCAACCAAGAATTGCATTACCAAATCGTATGTATAGAATGCAATAAAAATAGTAGCGAGACCAGTGGCGTCTCGTGAATACCTCCAACGGGGAACAACTTCAAAATTTGAAATGGAAAGTGGTATAACTGTGGGAATAATTCGGAAGGACATTAAATGTAAGGCAACTTTTAGAGGACAAACTTTGTCATATCCTTTGCAACTTAGCCGCTAGAGGCGTTGTTGCAGACTTGTATCTGACTACGTGTAGCAGGCCTTTATCTCAGCTAATAATGCACATAGAGCCGTGAAACAAAAAATTGAACTACCAAATCGGATGTGTAGAATGCAATAAAAATATTATCGACACCAGTGGCGTATCGTGAATATTTCCAATGGGGGCATCTGCAAAATTTTACATGGAAACAGAGGTTGGTTGTGCCTCCATTGTAACAAGCATACAATGGGAGAAACTTCGAGAGGAAACACGTTGGAATATTTCCTCCTCGTTGGTAGCGACACGGTCGCATTACTAGGTGAAACTCAGATTGTGCGAGGGTGTCCTCAGTCACACCAGGCGAATGTCGGGAGGGTACGTGCAAAATATGCCCTGCAAACAACCGCCGACACCTTTGCGGGATTAACTCGGGGCCTAAGCCAAGGGTAGCCCAGACCCACAATGACGTGGACGCGCGATGTATCTTGTGTGCGTACGTACAATATGAAATATCCACCAAATCCGGGAGCATGTGTTGTGGGCTTGTTTGTCGTTGTTTCGAACAGCAACTCACTTATCGTTGCCAGTTATTGTGTGGTGGTACTCTTGTAGATCCAGTAGCTAACACGTGCATGACCTTGCTCAAGACGTAGTCTATGCGGCCTCGAACAGGCGATTGCTGCTATGTCAGACAGAGGGCAGAAGGAGCGATGCTGTAGCCAAAACAGGTAACACAAGCATGTAGAGTCCGAGAGTGATTTACATCTGCAATGAGTTAAAGTGGTCCGTGTACTGGACAAGGTGTCGTGCATTGAGCTGTACTATCCCTGTGACGGGACGAATACGAAACTTCCACAAGCAGTGAAACCTCTTTGATTGTGTTGATGTTAGAGTGATTGTAGTAGGAAGTGTCGGTAGTAAATAACATTCATGCGGTATACGAATTTGGAGTCGTTCCAAATGGTCATGATTTTAGGGGAATGCCGGGAAAATTATAGGGCTGTAGCTCCATTATACGCTGAACGCTATCCACAGCGACAAGCTATTTCCTCACAATCTGTTGCGGAAATTAGCAGCAGGATTGCGGCAGACAGGCAACATGCGTGGACGTTTTGGTGTCCGGAGAAGAGTTGTACAAAATAAAGACGTTGCCATTGATATATTTGTCGCTATTGCAGTAAATCCTCATGTATCTTCGCAGCAGATCGTACGAGACCGTGGTATCAGTCAAGGTAGTGTCCTGCGTATTCTGTGGATATCACATTTTCACCCGTGCCACCTCTCTCTACATCAAGAACTAAGTGATGCGGACTGTAATTTACGGCTTCTGTTCTGCAACTGGGTGGTCAATCGCGTAAGAGAACATCCGAAATTCAATCACTTCATTTTATGGATTGATGAAGCGACATTCTGCAGTGATGGCAATTTGAATCTCCACAATGCACATTACTGGGCAGCGGAGAACCCTCACTGGATGAGAGAAGTCAATCGGCAACGCCGATAGCGCATTAATGTGTGGGGTGGCATTGTAGGGACTCACCGCTCCATATACGTCAGACGCTGTGGTTTCAATTAGATGGCTGTCCAGCCCATAATGCTGCCATGTGTAGTTAAGAGCTAAATGTTCTATTTTCACAACGCTCGATCGGAAGAGGTTCTAATCTACAGTTTCCTCCGCGGTCGACCGACCTTAATGTATGGACTATTTTTTCTGGGATCGAATTAAGGATCTTGTGTATGTCAACCGACCAACTACAATTCGCAACATGCGAGACCGCATTACAACCGCATTCCGGATCATCAACGTGGCTGAGATGGAAGCTCTTGCTCACAATTACATACAGCGAATAAATCGCTGTATTGCTGTTCGGAGACATCACTTTGAACATTTGTGAAAGCCAGGGGGCGTCGACTACACTCCGCAGAAGGTAAGCTGATTCTTTAGCTCTTTACTCATCTTTCTCCAATGGCTTGATTGCCACGCCTCAGCTTTCTGTCCCCATGTTTTGTTCCATACTTTGGCAACAGCACATTTGGTTCGTCTTTCTTCGTTGCAACCAATAGTTTCTTCTTCCGTTTTATTATAGCCTCGTACTTTGTCCCTCATCATAGTTCTCCCCATCCACTGCGCTTCTGTCGCAGCCATACGGAAACCACTCTCTTCAAATATTGGATATGTCATTGGTTCCCTATTTAGAACTTCATTCAACAGCAGCAAATGTACCTCTGCTTACTGTTACAATATGCACCCTCCCCCGTCCTGGTCTATTGCTGACACCATTGTTGTTGCCACTTACACGGTGTGATTCTGTGTATGTACAATTGTACTTCCCGTTCGTTTCAGACCAGTATTTACTCTTCCCTTTCGTTCCGCATGCAGAAAGCCTCGCATCATCTGACTTTGACCTCGTTATGCGATCCTCGTGTTGCTGCCACAGAGGAAGACATATGCCAACGTGTTTCCTCTCGACGTTTCTCCCACTGTGCGCTTGTTTCAATGGAAGCACAACCAACCTCTGTTTTCATGTCAAATTTTGCACATGACCCCCGTCGGACATATTCACTATACGCCACTGGGGTCGCTACTATTTTTATTTCATTCTACACATCCGATTTGGTAGTTCAATTGTTTGTTTGACAGCTCTATGTGCATTATTAGCTTAGATAAAGGTCTGCTATGGCTAGTCAGATACAAGTCTGCAACAACGCCTCTAGCGGCTAAATGGGAAAGGATATGACAAAGTTTGTCCTCTAAAAGTTGCCTTACATTTAATGTTCTTTCGAACGATTCCAACAGTTATACCACTTTCCATTTCAAATTTCGAAGTTGCTCCCAGTTGGAGGTATTGACGAAACGCCACTGGTCTCGCTACTATTTTTATTGCATTCTATACATACGATTTGGCACTGCAATTTTTTGGTTGAAGGCTCTACGTGCAGTATTAGCAGTGATATAGGCCTTGTACGTTCTTATTGAATTACCCTGTAAATATATATATGAAGCTATCCTAGGATAGAAATTTTACTTTTTCTGTGTTCCTGTCAGCCTTCAGGTGGGTTTAAGCCTAGAAGTTTGGCTTTGCTGTAATTGGCCAATGACGTGCGGAGAAATTGGCAGGTCGATATATCGACCAGTGGGTCTTTATTCATATTTCCTTTATTTATGAAATAGGATAAATGGTAAGAAATAGGTATTAATATATCGTAATTGTTGGACAATTTTCATTTAACCCAATTACTTTTGTTTAAGAAAGAAAACTAGTTTATGTTTTACACACGTATTTTGATTTGCTGTTACAATCTTTACATTTTAACCTTTAGTTGTAACTTGCACAATAAAATGCAGTTGTCAATTTTCATGGAATTTTTGAAAGTAGTTATTTTTGTTTCCACAGAGGAAAACATTGCATGTTTTACACATGTTTTTTGATCTGCTGTTACAACCACTTCTCCTGCATCGTTTGTTAGAGCTTGCCATTTCAATATACTTTACCAAATGCATATCATGCTCTCCCTGGTCTCTGATAGTAGTGGTTCAGGTTTTTGTCGCTTTGAAGGAGGTGGAGTTTCGACTTCTTCCTCATCCTGTGTATCTGATGCGTCTGACCGTTTCTGCCTATGTAATAACAGACTTTCAGCAACACTTAATCTGAAGTCCACAAGCTTAAGAGTGGTTCTCTTGTCAAATCCTAATTCGATCATGTCCCGTCTGTATTCAAACCAGGAATTCACCAAGATCAAGTCCAGAAAGTGAAAGATGGTTCTTACTCTCCATGTTTTGCTCTATACGACATTGGGTACAACGAAATCATTCTATCATTCAAATTTACGCCACCCATGTAAGTGTTGTATTGGTGCACATAATCAGAACGGTCAATTTCTATGTAATCTTTTTCCTTCCGAGAATAACGCTTACATCTTCCCATAGGCTGAATTCCGCTGTTCGAACTTGCCATTAATACAGTTTTGATGTCATACCATTTCACAACACATACATTTTCGTCACTTCTCACACTTTGGTCGGACCTACCACGCCTTTTTTCATCAAATCACGGTCAGAAATGCTTTACACTATTAGGCAACCTAGATTTCATAATTGTTCCAGTTGCTACAAATCCTTTACGTTTCAGTTCGCCCAACAGTGGAATTGAGGCCAAATACCGATCAAAGTACAATTTGTGTCCGGAATCTAGAACATCGGTCAATTTCATCACAACAGCATCCCCTATCCCCAGTGTTGATGATGTATTGCCCACAGGTAAAAAGTTTTTGCCCTGGTGCACATCAAAATTGTGTATAATTCCATCTGCTCCTGCTAGGACGAAGTTTTTCAGTGCAGTAGGTTGGGGCTTCCCAGGAACAACCTGTTTCAACCCACAGCGACCAGTGAATGGTATCAGTTGTTCGGCAATGCAGAGGTCTTCCTTCTTCGGAATCTTTAAGCAGGCTTGTCGTACCCGTTCTAGGGGGGGGGGGCACTTTCCACAATCTGTCACCTTCCCTATCTTCATCTGATATGTCCATGTCATTAACAACTTTCAACCGAGATTGTATTGCAAAATATTGGTCCCTGGTCATATGTTTCGAAATCAATGCAATCGCGAGACCCTTCTTACAGTACATCCTGAGATGGAGAAACTGAAAACCAAAAAGAAAAATATATTAGCAACACAATTGATACCAAACTTGCAGAAAAAGAAAAAAATAAATTGACGAAACACCTGCAGATGACATGTGAGAATTAATAGAAAGTTTGAAGAACTTCAACTCTAAATAAACGGTAAATGTATGATTTATGTCTAAAACTAGAGACTGCAATACCATCTATTATCAATCAAGGAGATTAAATAAGCTCTAACATCACAAATATATCTTAATTGAACATGTGAAGGGAAACAAACTAGTGATAAACAATAAAGAAGATATTTACTGTAATTCTCATTTTAAGAAACAATACATAAAAATCTCTTCCAGACTTCTAAAACGTGGTAAGTGAAGGACATTCTAACTGAAAACACTAGAAATTGTATACGAGAGAAATTGGAAGGTGTCTCTTTAAATGAAAGAATATAAAATGACCAGTAACTTTTAAAAAATATGTTGCGAAGAGAAAATAAAAAAACTTGTTTGGGACAAAGATTTTATAGCTAAAGTGTTCAGGAGATGAATTGAAAGCATGACCAAAGGCATAGAAAAAGAATGTTGAGCGCCGATATTAAACTCTAAAAAGACAATAAAACCACAACGTCCTCTAGAAAAACTGTTTTGGGAGGAGCCCCACTTCATTAAAAATGCCCGAAAGTTTGGTAAAAAGACTTGAAATTTATACGCATAGGAATGACTAGCTTTTACATCACTTTCCTTTAATAAAATGGGGACTGTTTGGAGAAGCTTTAATCCGAAAGCCATTCCGTTGTAAATTCGCCACTGAACACAACTATTATTAAAAGAAACTTAACTTTACTCCCCTTCAAAGTTCCAGTGATGATTGAAATTCCAACAAATTTCCGAATTTCGTCTGTTGTGGTTCCCAGAGAATTTCCTGTTTCTTGAATGTGTGCGATTCGCTTGTAAGGACATTTCTTCAAAAAAAGCCATCATCCAAAAATTGATTAAAATATTGCTTAGGATTCCATGTTGATCTTTCAGGATTTGTGACTAAAGTTTTAGGAGCTGCGGGAACTGATGGGGAGAAGTCAACTTTTCGTTTCCATTGTACGTGAGGCGTCGAAGAAACTTTCTTTGAAAATATATTAGTACGAATATTGATAAACGACACACTATCAGAATCATTTTAATCGGATTTACTTATTTCTTCGGGAGTCCACAGTTCTTCATCACCACTGGCCACATCAATGTCTGATTCATCTAAACATTGAAATATTTCACCGTTGGTAAGGATCTTTCCTCGTGTGCAAGCAGGTCGAACAATCATTGAGGATGGAGTTGACGGGAGACCGTCTCCTGAAAGTAAATTTAAAAACGTGGCTAAACAAAAGCTTATGCATGAAGAAAGAAATTTGAACAACAACGAGGATACATTATACAAATAAACGTTTTTGGAGAAAATATATTTAATAGAAAATAGCCTAAAAATACGTCTCAAACTTTACAACAATAGAAGAACAATGCTATAGTAATGCAACTAGTGCCACATGAGGTGCAATACGTATTTTATCAACTAATGCCCACTGATCGATAAATCGACCTCTCATTTTAAAGGTTAATATCACCTCTACTGATTACCCAGATAGTTTGAAGAAGATATATGTTGTTGGATATTTATATTCTTAATTAATAGAAACATATTTTCCCTAGCTTAAAATATGCATATGTTATTGTAAAATGTTTTTACAAAAATGTGACTTACTTGCAAAACCTGACGTTCCCGCCATTCTACAGAGCAGGAAAACAATAAATGAAGATCAAGGTGCAAAATCTGGGCTGCACAGCAAAGCCACATTCATGTAGATGTCCAAAACCGCCACTTGTGTCGCTATGATTAAAGACGGCTGTTACACAAGTAAAACATTTTGGTCGCTATATCGGCCAGTTAGGACCCTCAGGTCTCAGGTGGATATATATATATATATATATATATATATATATATATATATATATATATATCATAGGAATTAAAAATATGTGTTAAAGAAAATCATAACAATATTTATAAATTCTACTAGATGGAAAATATTAAATCATGCAAAATGAACGAAGATAAATATAATATTTGAACAAGATATAAGAAAATATATTACTGTATAACCCGTGAAATCGCGTTCGAGATCAAAACACGTATACAATCTGTCCGATGAAATTTGCTTGAACTTCCATGTCCTTTTATACCTGCAGTCTAGTTCGATTCTCATCTATCTTGGACGAAGAGAATTGCTGTAGTTACTGTTAGCAATTCAGTGTCATCTTTATCTTTATAGTTGGGACCGGTCACTGCAGTTTCTAGAATTTTGTAGTGGTAAGTGTGCTTGTCTAGTTATTAATGACTTCAAACATTAAGATAAGAAACAGTACAAGATTGAAGGAAAGTTAACAATAATTGAACTGAAATGAAATGAAAGTAATCATGGAGCCGAATGAAAACTGAAGAGAGGTTCCGTGCGTTTGTGTCTTTGGTCGATGATAGGTTAAAAACTCTAGACGGGGAGGACAGTCAAGTGGGTTACTGCATGTATCAGTAATTCCTTCAAAAAAACAGTTCATTAAATTTTGAAATTTTATCTTGCCTGGATATAAAATTAAGTTTCAGTAAGTCGTGGAAAGATTATGATGCGAATGTAAAGAATATCCCTAACATCTGCTATATAAAATGTTTCTGTGGTAATACATTTTGTTTGTTTCATCTTACAAGGCAGGGTACCTCGGTGTAACACGCCGATTTTGATAAGATTGCACAGACATACAGATCACCAAAAAAGAAGCGACACGTATTTTTTTATATCGGCCAACAAGCGTATTGAAAGGGTCAAATAGGGACATAAAAATGGGGTCAAAATGAGATTTTATGCAATATAGCGAGAACGAGAAGAGATATCGGAAAAGGTTAAATGTACGAAATACTACCCATAGTTGACGCAAGCCATTGAGGTAGAACTTACCCATGTGAAGAAAGCAGAACATCCGGAAATGGACCAATCACGTTTACAACATTGTCATAATGTGCTACAGAAATGAGTGAAGAGGGTGGCAAGGAGCAGGAAGAAAGAAAACACGAAAATGGAAAATACGTGTTTTTGCTTTGAGTTCATACGTCACCCGTTTGCGAAAGGGACGCAGATTCATCTCAGTGCACGAAGATTCATCTCTACACGCAAGAAGGATGCAAACGCCGTTCGTATAGGCAGCCAGCAAGACAGTACTGCACAGCGGGTTGCATATAAGATCAAAACCTCAAGTTGAGTGGTAGAAACGACTAATAGATGAAGGAATACGAGGTCAGATGACGTAGCACATTATGACAGGTGCAGGTACTGTAAGGAAAGAAAGAGCAAGTTGACGTTGTACACAAAATCAGTTTTAACAGTGAGAGTATTGGACGCGGCGTATGCAATACGAGCTGGTTTGAGTATACAAAGTTGCCAAACGCGAGGTGTAGAGCCAGCAAAGTGTATGTGCATTTGTGTCTTTCACAGGTACTATTCTCAACAAGACAAGCAAGGCGACGTTTAACTGCTTGTGAGACCTAGTGGTGAACATTGGACAGTGTGGTACCTGGAGTGGTATTTGATTGTTGTGTAACTGGTGGTGTGTGCTTGTGCGTATTTGTGCGTGTGTAACAAAATTCAGGTGAGGTGTAAGTGGGCTTGTGACGTTTGTGGTCGCAAGATGGTCTATGTGAATCCCCTGAATGTGGTGGATATGCTAGTGGAGGCATATCAGGCAACACAACATGTCCGGACACCACGAACGGTAACGGAAATGGAGCTCAAGGACCATATTTTTAACATCCTAGAAAGTTTCAAGACGAATGGGCACATGTATGTTGAGATTGAAGAAGACCTATTATGCAGCAATAGATCAGACATCCCAAGTATGGCAAGTGAAGATGAGATGGATGAGTGGGATGGCCCAACGACCTCCAACGTACATACAACTGGAGTCAAGAGCAGAGATATTGTGGACATGGGATACAAGCGGAAGGCAGTATCGTTTTGGAAACGAGGGAAGAAGAGAAAGATGTCCTGGAAATCTGTACAGAAACACTTCAAGCGTGTCAAATGCAGAACAGATCTATATAGATGGGAGAAACATATCACAGAAGGTGGAACCAAACGTGAAAAGCTAAACGTGATAGACCGAACTGTGTATGAAAAATTTGCGACAGCAAAACAGCGGCATTTAATTGTCCATGACACAGACTTGCAACGTTGGGCGTTAGAAGCAAACCAAACTACAGCCGTTGCTAATTTCAAAGCTTCGAAGAAATGGTTATGGCGCTTTAAAACACGTCACGGTATCGTCTCACGCAAAGTTACAAAATTTGTAACACATAGCATTACAGCAAAGGCCACACAAGTGCACGAAAGCGCTAAAACCTTCGTCCAAAATGTACAATCACTCATTACTGCTCATGGCGAGGATAACGTATATAACACAGATCAGAGTGGCTTTGCTTTAGAATTTCACTCTGGACGCTCTCTGGCTTTGCGAGGCGAGAAGCATATTACAGCAACAATGCAATCTCTACCTGCCATCACACATAGCTACACAATACAGCCTGTTATATCTGCCAGTGGAAGATTGCTGTCGCCCATGCTCATAGTCTTGAAAGAACTTCATGGTACGTTTGGGCCACGGATTCAGCAAACAATGTTCCGCCCACAAAACTTATATATTTGTGCATCATCATCTGGGAAAGTGACAAAACAGATCGTTAAGACGTGGTTCCAATCAGTGTTCCTTCCACAAGTCAATGAGCAAACGGTACTGTTAGTCGACTCGTGGACGGGTTAGGATCGATCCGACTTGGCAACAATAATGCCACAGGACAAGCAGTGCAACATTATGACGATACCTACACACACAACTCGGTTAATACAACCTCTGGATGTGTATGGTTTCAGAATTTGGAAGAACTTCGTACGCAAAGTATCTGATTCGGTACGCCTTCAGCAACTCAACATCAATCTATACAGCAGAGACAATATACTGAAACTTCAATCCCTTGTGCATAATCAACTTTCATCTCCACGGTACATACATCTATTCCAATACGCATGGTTTTGTTCTGGATATCTTTCATCACGACCAGATTATTTTCCAAATCCAGTGGAGTTTTGTTTTCATCAGTTGACGTCATTGGTCTGCGAAGAAGCAGAGTGCCAGAACCCATCCATCATCAAGTGTTCGTGGTGCAAATACTGTTTTTGTTTGGACGATTTCTTCCTGAAATATCATTTTTGTGCTACTTATCAGGAGTGAGCGTCTTGTTTTCAGCATACACCTCTGCTGACTTTTATGTTGTACGTACATATGTACGCGTATTTTCATGATATAATGTAGATACTCATGCGTAGAACTGATATTGCTGTTGCTCTTTATCTTACATGTGGACCACCTGCTATTACATTCTACTGTGCAATGCATTTTGTGTGTGTGTGTGTGTGTGTGTATGTGTGTGTTACTAGCTACAAACATTCCCGTTTCCAAAATGTATCTCACCGTTGCTCCCATTGCACAATATATGCAACCCACTGTGCAGTATTGTCTCACTGGCTGCCTATACGAACGGCGTTTGCATCCTTCATGCTTGTAGAGATAAATCTTCGTGCAGTGAGATAAATTTGCGTCTCTTTCGCATATGGATAACGTATGCACCCAAAGCAAAAACACGTATTTTACATTTTCGTGTTTTCTTTCTTCCTGCTCCTTGCCACCCTCTTCACTCATTTCTGTAGCACATTATGAATATGTTGTACATGTTATTGGTCCATTTCCGGATGTTCTGCTTTCTTCACATGGGTAAGTTCTACCTCAATGGCTTGCGTCAACTATGGGTAGTATTTCGTACATTTAACCTTTCCCGATATCTCTTCTCGTTCTCGCTATATTGCATAAAATCTCATTTTGACCCCATTTTTATGTCCCCATTTGACCCTTTCAATACGCTTGTTGGCCGATATAAAAAAAATACGTGTCGCTTCTTTTTTGATGATCTGTATGTCTGTGCAATCTTATCAAAATCGGCGTGTTACACCGAGGTACCCTGCCTTGTTAGTTGTATTAACAGCAACTCCTATCTCCAGTCTCAACATTGATAATAGTAGATTTTGCAAAAATCCTAAGTTTGTTATTAATTCAAATATTGTATTTTAAAGAATGGAGAAGATTATGCTTTTAGTATTAACAACAAAATACAGGAGTCTGTCTTATTGATGCTTCTAATTGTATCAAAATGTTTTCCGTAATTGTAGAAAAATCAATTTTAAGTACTTTAAAAAGGATAGTTACGTCAAAGAAATTTTCTAGCTATCTTTAGTTATGTTTGTGCTGTCAAAACTTCTAAAGGCGCGAGAATGACAAACTGAATCCATGTGATTAACAAGGAAAATAGGTGAAATGATACGCGAGGATCTGCATATATTATATCGTTGGAAGGGCTACATCGAGTATATCTGACATCTGAAATATTTTTTCTTTAATGGGGCCTGTATGTGGCTTGGTGACCACTTGAATATTCGAACAAGGCACGTTCCGAAACACCAGAAAACAGGGACAAAATAGAAAGCTGTGGAGTAATTGTTTTGATACGTGTAATTTGTGTCCGCCATGTGGATATGCCAATTTGATTTGCAAATATTTGATGTCAGATTCGCATTACCTGCCTTTTACACCTATATATGCCACGCCTCAAAACAATTCCATCATAGCTTTCTATTTTGTCCACCTTTTCTGGTGTTTCGGAGCGTTCCTTTTTCGGATCTTCAAGTGGTCGCCACGCCACATACAGGCTCCATTCAAACAAAGTATTTCACATGTGATGTGTATTCAATGTGACTCTTCCAACGATGTATCACATGCATATCACTGAGTATCACTTCATCTACTTCCTTTAGTATGGGAGTTTTAGCTTTAGGTTTTTGGACTGTTCGTGGATTTAGGAAATTTGTCCATTTGTGCGGGGGTTATGACGTTTTATGTGGGAGTTTTGACATTTTTTTGAGTGTAGGGGTTTTGGCTGTGGGAGTTTTGACCAGCTTCCTTAAGTGATCCGTATTTTCTGCTCTTAATAAATAGCATACCAATAGAAACTTCTAAAATTTGAAATCGTTGTCTGGTAACATTGTCTGGATTGATGAGATTAAACTTTAACAGATTTGTGCAGTTGTCAGTGGCAATTTACCTCACAACTCAGCAAGTAATGGAAATTACTCGAATTTGTCGTATTACTCTGGAGGTATTGCACGATAAGTTCCTCAGACTTATTCTATCGAGAAATTTTAATACAAACTAGGTATTGAGTTCATGTGATCTCTATTCATGGATTATTTTCTGTGGACTGATCTCAAGTATCAGGTATATGAAAGCAAATAGAGAACAATTCTTGAACGTATTAACTGTCAGATCACATTTGGAAACAGAATTCTAAAGAACGAAAACACAAATTTCGACGTAACCTTTCACAAATTGATTTACCAAGTATTTTTTTTTGCATTTAATTATTTAAAACTGATATTTTTACTTACTATTTCCATTGTAACCTCGAATATTTTTTATAATGACCTCTGAGTTATTTTCTTTCGTAGCTTTAATCCCCAGCGTGAATTTCTGCTCTCGATATGATGAAACATCAGCTGCTATTCGGTGATACTGCCACTTGTGAACCTATAGTGTGATAAAATTAGAAAAACGTAATAGATTCATATTAATCTTTATTATATATTGCATCAAGTTGCACTTTCCATTTGTATTTAGAAACGTGTAAGTGCAATTATAAGTTAATGTAATTAATGACTGAAAACTAAAAACGAACACTTAATCTAAAACAAAAGTATTCTTAATTTGAGAATTAGAAGCATGAACATTATCCAAATAACTCTATTTTATAAAATGTGAGATCATGCAAATGTAAATATATATAACGGATTAGAGTAGATTAGAGTTTTGTGTCACTAACAGTACCCAGTCGACTTGCAATGTGGACCAACAGATTAACGTGGGATCTGAAATACAGAACCTCCCACTGGGAATAAAACGGGAGTCAAAGATGCGTACTTTAGTCTTATAGCTACGAAAAAAGCCTTAATAGTACAAGTAGGAAAAGAAGACATTGAGAAGAAAGGGAGTGTTTTGAACATCCACACAAGGAGTGTTGAAAATTAATTATTAAGAGGTTTGGGTATCCTACTATATAGAGTACAAGTTGACATTATTGAGGATACATGGAGAATACAATGGAGAATTAAAATACTAATTGAAAAGAAGACTGGTGATCAAGACTGAAACTCTAATTTAAATACAATGGTTTAAAAAGGCATAAAAAGGAATAACAACAGACAATATCATTCAATCGGTCATTGCAGAAAGGGCACATGTTACAAAACCATGTTTTCGAGAAAAATGCAAAATAAAAAAACGTTTAGTTTGTACGTGTGTCCTGTTATTGAAATGATAGGTCACATGTTTCGATAGTGAAGGTACGCTATTATTTTGTGTGAAACAATAGTTCTCGATCATTGTTCATTTTTCTAGTAGACGAGCTTGATGTTTTGAACACGTGCCCTTTCTGCACTGACTGAACTGAGAATAAAGCAACGAAATATTATTAATTAGTAACCTACGAATATTACATGATCTACGAAGATTGATTGTTTGATTGATTTTGAGTTTTATGTCCCATTCAGCAGCGAGGCTATATGATACGTGGACCTACTGATTAACGTGGAATACGAACCACATGAGCTCCCGCCGGGAATCGAACCCGGGTCTCCGGCGCCAATGATCTACGAAGAGTACGAACAATATATTGTTTTACGAGTTGCTTTGAAAAATAAATAAAGATTAACTTAACGTAACATAAGGCAATTTAGTTGAAGTTTAAAAGAAGGTACCCTAATAAATTTTTAACGTAGAAACGCCTTTAAAGATCACTCTAATTCAATGACCAACCTAAGTTATTGTAAGACCAACAACACTGTAGTTTATCATTAATTATAAAAGCGGAGGTTTTTGTTTTACATGGGTTCATTAATCATCATGTACTCAAACGCAGAAGAAATTTAGTCATTGGTCGTTTATGCCGCGCACTAGCATCCTCTGTCATACACCGTCAACGTCGTCGCTGAATGGAAGAAGGATTGATACCGAGTGATTGTGGCTGATCCAAAATTAATGTTTTAGGAGCGTAAATCAACGCTTAACAAGGTAAGATTTGTCTAAAAGTGTTCCGAGACTGGAGCCAGAGGGTTATAGAAAATTTAAATGATTCTGGAAACGGCACATTTGAAGAATTATCCATGATTAGCAGTTCGTATCAGTTTGATTGATGGTGCTTGGCCTTATTGTGTGTTGTCTCGAGATAAACATTGATTTATCTTCACCTCAGCTCTGCTGTGACGCAAGTTGGACAAGTTTGAGTAATAATAATAATAATCTCGACGAACCTTTTGTTCATATATAAATATTATCATTCATGTTCGGTGAAGTAGTATTTTCAGCAACTGAGTTATGGGAAGTGAAGTCATTGTTCATAGTATCTGTCATTGATACACAATTCACTGTAAAGCTTAATCGTCATCTATTACGTGGATAGTCAGTCTATTACGTCCAGAAGTCTATGAGGCAGGTGGGAAGTAGCCGTTGACGTAAAACAAGAAATGAAAACAAGGAGTGTTCTTTGAATCGGTATTTGGGAAAATGGTGTAGCCAGCCGCTGATTATCTCTCTGTTTCTCCTCCACGGGACATATTATAAAGTAAGTTACGTAAGCTAAGAAACGTTTGGATTAATTTGCAGACTGAGTGTTTCTCTATATTTTTCTTCCGTACTGGGTATGGTATTGCTTATTATGTTTAGGTCTGGACTGCTGAAAGTTAACATGTGCGATTAAAAAAGTCAAGATCTCTCCGACAACTGTTTCTCTTCACTTGTGCAGACCTCCGGGGTTCATTCTCACTTTAAGTTTCATTTCATATCACTTTATATTGTTAGGTTAAGGCATGGGCGGAGCTATGGGGGGCATAGGGGGTATTGCTCCCCAACGTTTGGAAAGAAAGAAAAATGCTACTTATAAGATCCTTCAATTCTGATTTGTATTAACCGTGTCCCTCAGGAGACAAAAGGTCTGATACCCAGCTACTAATTCCTAACTCCGCCTACGGGTTAAGGTAGTCTAAATATAAACATATATAGGTCGATGTGCATTTACATTGAAAAATATTCAACGGTAAATGTCAGTTTAAATTCCAACCACTAAAGTTCATAATATACTTATTGTACGTCATTAGTTAATTCATATATTTTGTGTTCACGACATAGAGAATATATATAAGAAGAAATAATAAATAATACATGCTAAATTTAGTACATAACGCTTTAGTTTTGTCTAATTTCCATATTTGTTGGATTGTTGAATGCGTTGTGAAGAATTTCTAGTAAATCAACGAACGAGAGACCCATTTCTTAGAAATTATACGACTGCGTCGAGATTGTTTCCCGAGTCTCTGTTCTCTTGCTGCAATGTGTCCGATAGTCATTCTTTCTATATATTCGAGTCATACAAATGCATGTATCTATCTATATTGTTAACTATAGGCTAGAGCAATATTACCTGACTTATCTTAAATCAAATTAGCATGAATGAAGTGTTTGTATATTCAGAACGAAAGTTTTGTTTTCAATAATACATCAAAAGTTTAACGATGTTGTGAGTGAATTTAAAGCAAAATTCATAATTCTGTTTAACTGGAGTAACTGAATAAGGTTCAAATAATAAATTTTATATAATTACCTCCAAATAAAAGTTTAATAATCAATTATAGATCTTTTTTAAGGCAATAATGGAATAGAAGTCATCATATATTCTATGAGATATAAAACATTTTATGTTCTTTGGCAGAAGATTGCAATAGAAAGAAAAAACAATTTGTATATTGAAGGTCAATAAAAGTGAATGTGGAATAGCAGTAAATGATTTTTTTTCAATTGTTTTCTTAAATAATTAAAAGTGCTTGTAAAAAAAAGGCTAAACATTAATTGATATTGAAAAAAAAATAGTGTAAGATTTTATTATATTGTACATACCGCGAACACGAATGTTGGTTCTGTGTTACTTCTCTTTCAGAAGAAGTTGTTCCTGCCCATTTACCTGATCCAGTTAAAGATAAGTAGTAAAAAAAGAGAAATTTCGTTAGGCAGATACGGTCATTCCCCAGGTAGGAATTACAGTTATCTTCAAAGATTACGTTTTTTTTTCGTTCGTAAATAACGAGAATGACCATGAATTTGAAGAAAAAGCCAGTTACAGAAATTGGTCCTCTGTTGCGCGGATTCTGATGAATGCGAGTTTGGATATACGTTTTCCAGATCGACAGAAAGAAATAACGTAGGGTGAGAATAGAGAGTTCTGAGGGTGGTATAGGTGGAGAATACGGTTGGAAAGGAGAGATCATATTTGAATATTTTTATTGACAGTACATTACTTGTGTGCATTTGATGTGTGATTGTTTTTAGTGTTATTCAAACATTATATCTCAGATTAGCGCAAGTTCCAGTGAGAGTTCTGTTAGAGATTTTGGGTGTTGTCACCGTGATAATGAAATAAAATTGAAGAAAGCCAGGCTACTAATGATAAAAGGCTTTGCGGTTCAGTGTGAATTTTTTAGACAATGGTTTCATTGTTTTTTGTTTAGGAATTCCTAGTAGTGAGGAAGAAAATGAACGGATGAGTGATCCGTCTGTAAAATTTTCTTGTGGTACTTGTAAAAATAATACCAACACTAGTAACTTAGAAAATAGTGAAACTACGATGTCTGTTGATGAAAATGTGTTACACGCAAATGTTTTAATGCTAGTGAAAATACAAATGAGATTGTAATAGGTAGTGATAGATCAGGAGATAGCCAAGTCAGTAATATTCAACTACTTGAATCGTTTTTCGCGCAGTTGAATCAGCAACTAATTCAAAAGTTTCATTCCGTCTCCTTTAGCCTAACCGGCATAACCGTGGGACGTAAAACTTAAAGATTTCATTTATTTCAAAAGTTTGATTACTTTGGGAAAAGGTTTGATGTTCGGGAAGAACATTTTGATGAAAATATTCGAAGGGTAACGCAGCAAACTCAAGATGTTAATGTCAATGTTGACAGGTCAAATACTGAAATAGAATCTTTACGAACAGATATGGAATATTTACAGTTAGAGTTAAGAGAATTGGCGGAAGAAAATAGAGAATTTCGTGGGGATAGTGAGTAAAATATTCAGGATAAAATTGAAAGCAAAGTTAACACTACTTTGGTAGAAACTGAAGGTCTCGTTAAATATTGAGAGACAACAGTTGAAGTAGTTAAATAAGAAATAAGGGGGTTAGAGTCGTCTGTTAAAGGCTTAGAATGTCAATTACAGATTGCAGGTACGCATAGTAAGCGTAATTACGATAAATGTAAGGAACCTGAATTAAGTTTGAATGAACTTAGTGTACAGGTGGAGACAGATCTTAGAGTCTGTGTGCGAAGTAAAACTTTCACAATGAGGAAAAATCGTAAATCAAAAACTTGGGGAATCTGCCTCAGTGAGTGAGTTGGAAGGAGAATCGGAAGGTAGGTCTCTGAATTTTTCGGTGAAATAAGTAGAAGTTAAGTCATTGGGTTCTAAGGAAATTCCTACATCCTCTAATTCTAAAGTTAGAAGGAGTCTACACAAGACCTTTCATAGGCAGTCCCAGTGTGACCATAGAAATGCGAGTAGTAGTAATATTGAGTCGAACTTCCGCGAGTTAGGTCCACAAATTGTTAGGCTGCAGACGTCTGTCCAGTCGGACAGCAACACAACATTTAAAAATTTTGGCGGAAATAGGAGTGTTCAACGTTCCGAAGAGGTTGACGCAACCAGTGGTATTATGTTAGATAAATCAAAATGTGTAATATCTGTAAAACGTGCTCCATCGCCTCTCGAAATAAGTACAGCGAGTGGTCCTCAATATAATATATGTTGAAAGGCCTTTTGGGATAAATTCTCGAAATATCAATACTGGTTTACGTCCTAGTGATTTAAAGGATTTTCCAAAATATAGTGGTTCAAGAAATCCGGGTTTAGCACGGATATTTATTAGGAAGCTTATGCATATTTTGAGCTTTTCAATTTCTCAGACAGTGAGAAGCTTGCTATAGCAGAAAGTAGTTTGCAACGATCTGCCGGTGCTTGGTATTTAAATATAAAATCAGATTTGTGTACTTTTACAGATTTTGTAAATGCGTTTATGCGTTAGTTTTCTTTGCCTGATCTAGAGCCTATACAGAAACAGCATGTGCAAACTATGAGGTATGATAAGTCGAAATTCTCGTCGTTACAGGATTTTTCCTGGTTTTTACCTGAAAAATATTATGACATTACGGAACATCCTAATTCGGAAGAATTGCAAAATATTATCGTAAATTATTTGCCAGCAAATGATGCTAAATTTCTAAAGGTTCCATCTATTAGAGATTTAGATGATTTATTTCAGCGTATTACCGCCTTATCTAGTTGTGAAAGCGGGTGTTTTGATCTCAATGAAAATCCACAGAAATGGCAGAAACGTGCTTTTGTAAGGCAGGTTAATGTGGAAAAAATTAAGAAGGTTAAGAAAGAAGAGGAAGTTGTTGATAGTTCTTGCCAAACGGATTAGCCGAATTATTTTCGAAATAATCAAAGGTTTAGAAATCATAATTTTAGTAATAATAATCAAAATAGAGGCCAAAATTTTAGTATTAGTAGAGGAAGAGGATGCAGAAATAGACCTTATGGCAATAGAGAACATTATGCTGGGAGAGTCTCTAATCATACTGATTATGATTCTAGAATTCCTTCTCCAACTCGTAGTAACCAGTAAATGCCTCACTTTTCTAGAGAGGTAAGGTGGAAAACTTAGACAGCAGTCGGAGACAATGGAAGGGGCTCCTGACTGCGACACCTCTGTTAAAATACACTTCACAAGGAACAGTGTTCGAGAGTTTTCTGAAGTTTTTTCTAATACTAGTAAAAGTTTCACTCTGATCGATCCGTCTGTTAGATTTAATGTAGCTTTTGTTGTCAAGGAAAATGAAGAAGAAGTAGAGAAGAATAAAATAAAATTTTCGTCTCCTCCCATCATTGGAGAGAAAATAGGAGAGGCTGAGCTTCATTGCGTCTTATATAGTGGAAGTGGAGCTAATGTGCTTAGCCTGAACGTTTGGAATTGTTAAAACAGGATTTTCCTTCTGCTAAGTTACGCCCTGCAGCTGGAATAGTGTAAGGTGCGTTTTGCCGGAAAGGAGAAGTTTAGCTAAAAGGATGTCAAGTTATAAACTTGAATCTCCAGAATCATATATCCGATGTTCTAGTATTTGTTGTAAAGGATCTTCAGTCTGAATTTTACTTGGTTGTCCATTTTTAGATCAATATCGAGCTACTATTATTCGTGGTCAGCAATGTAATGTAATATTACGATATAGTCAAGGGTGTAAATTTATCATTGAAACCAATAAATCCTCGGTAGTATGTACTTCAATTGTTGTTGCTTGTTCGGGCTATAATAAAAGTGTCTTGGTGAACTCCGGAAACCAAGCTATAGAGTGTCATAATGCGAGTTCTACTTTAGGCAGTCCAATAGAACCAGAATGTAATCTCAGAGAAGACATCAAAGGGTTGGTTCAGTCCAGAATTGTTTTAGACTCCGAAGCTAAAGAAAACTTACAACGTCTTCTTTTGTCTTATCGACATTTGTTTTGCCAATATCCTAGGTTGGGCCCTTTGTATAATGTTCGTCAGGGTCTCGAATCTGAATTTGAACAAGGGTTAGAAAAGTGGTTGAAGTTAGGTATCGTGGAAGAAAATTCCTCTCCTTGTCGTAATCCTGTACAGTGAGTGGGCTACAGAAATTCTTGAGGTACAATGT
This sequence comes from Thermobia domestica, assembly GCF_964235325.1. NCBI lineage: Eukaryota > Metazoa > Arthropoda > Insecta > Zygentoma > Lepismatidae > Thermobia > Thermobia domestica. The sequence continues at coordinate 125,532,290 of NC_137469.1, read as the reverse complement.
CCGTGAGTTAGGGAACCCAACAAACGTTTACTCCAAGATTAATTATGCCTGGTAGGGTAGCTAGAGCAGCAGCATGAAGTTGCCACACCTGTTAAAAACAAATCGTAAAGTGTGTTTTTGTGTAGGGGTGAGGAGAAACGCTGGTTGACGAAATGACAGAAGGGAGTCTTTGAACACTTGTACTCACAGTAAACAGCACAATACCAGAAAAATATACGGACACCAGATAATCCGATGAGTAGATAACAGTCAGGGGACTGAAATAATCTTATAATTAACTCAAATGAGGGATTATGAACAAGTTAACTTACTAGAAATGAATATACATATATGCGTATCAAATAATATACGGATAGATTATGCGGTATATGTAGTACGAGATTTTTTAAGTAAACACAAAGCCTTGCGCTGAGTTTTGAAACTCTTAACAATAGTCCTACCTCTAAATCAATTAAAATATGGATCGATCATTCGGGGAAGAGCTCAGCCTCCAATGAAAATTTTGGGGGTGCAACAGGGCCTGAGCTCCTTGGTTCTGGCGCCACTGATTGATACGTAATACTATTTCGAAAGAAGAATGTGTCCGATTTCATTATTCGTTAAATGACTTTTGAAAATGCTAAATTATGGTACGCAGTAATTTATTTGTAAATATGAAAGATTCAAAATTCGATAACTCTCAAACGAGTTGGAGAACTTATCCGTACGAAGCGTATTGCCCCTTAGGTTGCAAATATAACTTATGGTTCCTGATTTGTATAATATTTGTGAAAATTTACACATTAGGACACAAGGAGAAAAGGGGAGAATATAGTGTCAATCACCAACAATTAAAAAATGTATGAAATTAACGGATAATATCAAATATAGAACCATTAACTGAATTGACTCTGTAATTCGTTTTCTCCATTAATTCTTCTTCCTTTATTTTTAGGATTACTTTATCACTGAATTTCTCCCCTGGAGAGTATCTTCGTTTAGCAGCATCCAACTGGAGCTCAACCTTGTAAATGAAAACTTTTAAAAGTGTAAACGGAGCGGGTGGGAATCGAACCCGGGCCAGGAAATTGGCAAATCACAACGATAACCATTCACCTAAAGCGTCACTTACTCTAGCTGGCCTAAATAAATAGTCTTTTCTGTTAGCTCAAAACAGTAGCTTGTTTATAGCCAAGTTGATTGGCAAAACACACGAATATATAATTGAGGACACGCAGGGAATTATATCATTGAATTCACTAAATTATCGACATTACAAATTTTTAAAAACAAAATATAAAACTCCTTTATTTGGAATCAAATACGGCGCGTGTATTATCCCTTTAATTGGCAAAACGTGAACAAGTTGTGTTAAAATTTCAAATTTGGGTGATTTGCATATTTTAGTTACAAAATCCAAAATTTAGAGTGAAAATGAATTTATTGTTTACAATAAATGAAATATGATACATTGCCCACAAGCAATCATTTGAATTTGAGATTTCTTTTATTCTGTGTTATATCTCTCACACTTTCTGTATAATTTGTTTGATTGCTATGATCTTACGTTCTTCTACAAAGATATATTTGGAGGGTCTGATGCTGCTTCGTTTCCTAGGTATAGGGTGTTCACATGTCGAGTCCCTACATTGGCTCACTATGGCAAAGTTAATGGAAATGTTCAATATCACATGAATAATAGATACAATCAAGTGGAAATATACATGTGGAAATACATTTATACTAACATAGAGAATGAAACTAATCAACATTTTAGCCTATTGGGTTGACAATGTTGCCAACCTGGTACAAAGTGTTTTGTTTTCAAATAGCAGTAGACGTTAACATTTTAGCCTATGATTGCTGACATCAAAACGTTCCTAAATATGGGGCACTGTCTTCGAAGTTTATGTGTGGCATAAATGAAAGCTGCTTCAAAATCATCATCACCACCCAGCGCGGGTTCACGTGGTTCGGTTTTTTCGTTAATCAATACGTCCACGTCTCATATAGTCCAGCTTGCACGAAGTGAGATTTGTGGTGGAGAAACACAGTCTATGCGTGGGTTTTATCGGGGTTCCCCTGTTTCCTCCCACTTTCTTCGTTCCACAATTTGCTTTCATTCCTCATGATCACCGTGTCCTTTACCTAGCTGACATAATGATGGGACGTCTACTAAGAGATTTAATGTCATTTCATTGAAAAAATTAATATAATTCATAATCTGCATATTTATAAAGCAACTTGAACAATCATATAGATGCGTATTGCTTCAAATTGAATTAAATCGCAATTTGAGTAATCTGCAATATATTAGGTTTCTCATTTATTTACATTAATTGTTTGGTTATTTTATACTTTATAGCAAGAAAAATTAAATCAAACCTTTAGTTTTACGTCCTACGATTATGCTCGTTAATCTAAAGGAGACGGTGATGATGAGAAGTGAATGAAATGGCGGAATGAAGAAAGTGTGGGGAAACGGAAGAATCCCGAGAAACCCACGAGGACAGTGTTTGTTCACCACAAAGTCGATATTAGCTATTAGACACAATTATCTATACCTTTGGTGTGGGAGACCCTGGTTCGATTCCGGGGTCCGATGTACTGATTAACATGTGGTTCGGATTACATGTTAATCAGTACATCCCGTCTCATATAGCCTCGCTGCTAAAAAGACACAAAACTCAAAATCAACTCAAGAAAACAATTATCTATACATTGAATTTTATTAGGAAATCATTATTGTTATCGTAAGAGCAAGTTTATGAAAATTAAATGTATAATAATTGTTGTATATAAAATAGAGTTTGCGTAATGTTGAAACGCCCAATTAGGGTTGCAATAGTGAACAGTTCAAAGGGTCAATCCAATCATTCTATTTCACTTCAATTTTCATGTTCAAATGTTGTGCCCGAAATGCATTGATATACCAGACAAAAGCAAGCAAATAGTCGCTGCTCAGACGTTGAAGTCGTGGACTACTAACGAAGTCATGGACTCCGTGTACGAATCTCGCTCGGTCATAATTTTTCATAGGCGGATTCAATTGCTACCAAGCATATTTTTACTTTGCGGAACATTTAAATCTCTTCTATTTCTAGCAGTATCTTCTATTTCTCTCAGTATCTGTAGTTGGTTTCTCCAACAGCTCATAAAAAAGTATTTTATTTGCTAATAGCCAGAATCCACTCGTTATTTCGATATATGTTGTTTGACTTAAAGTTAGCACTGCACAACTATGTAGTATTCTGTTCTACTTCATGCAATTTTAACACGTTAACAGACAATATTGTACTGACCTTGTAAGTGCCTCTAGGCATAAAACAAAATCAAAATGTTAATATAGTGTTCTGTGAGTATTAGCTCAGCAGAGGTTTCGATTTATGTTTACTTGTTGTGTTTCTGCTCTCTTTACAAAGGACAGCTATTAGTCTGGAGGAAAAATCCTACTTTTGGACCAAACCAAAAATTTCAGTATGTCTAATGTTTTTCAGCGGTTTTGATCTAATTTGAGGGTGCTGAATCTGAATCTGCCGGGTGTACAAATGTACACCTTGAGCATTTTGAGTAATTCAAGATGGCGGCCAATATGGCGGCTGTAAAAGTGATAGGAATATTTTTGTATATTTTATCAAGATGGGTATCAAATTATATGTTTTTTGGGTTGCAGATTCCAATAATAATGTCAAAAATGTTATGAAATTGATAGAAATTGAGATATTCAATATGGCGCCCAATATGGCGGCTGCAAAAGAAGTTTATGTTGTCATTTCTGAAACCTATTTTTGAAAAAAATATTTACTGATATGAGTAATAATAGATCGTAAAATCTTAATTGTGTGCTCACAGATGGCAGGAGTTTCATAGAATTTAGGAAAAATATCTCAGAAACAAAATAAGAGATACTTTCAAGTGAAATACTAGAACGATTTATGAAAGGCGAACATGTTGTGCGTCACAAATCAGGTATCTGAAATGCTATATGGTCAGACATGTTCATTGAGAATACATTTATGCGTTATGGCCATGGACAAGGAGGAATAATCGGACTTCCACTAAATCCATCAGCAGTGAAGCGATGGGCTTTCAGCCTTCACACCTGCAGTCGTTTAGTAAATGACATTTATGTCATGAGAGATGCTGGACGAGATATGGAAACAACTAAGCATAAGGAAGAAGTACCATCTCGAGTAAAAGGAGATGCTGCAGACCGAATTAAGTTAAGGGAAAAGCTGTCTCAATGTATAGATCCTCTGAAGACCGATGGTCACCCAAAAACTATTCTGAATATTGTGACAGGGAAACTTTTGTTCCCAGAAAAGTGAATGTTGATAATGCTGTTGAGATATGTGAGAAAGCGTTGTGTTCTTACCAAAAAAAAAAAAAAGAAAAAAAAACTACCAACTGGTTTTCACGATCCAATCTCAACAACGGTTCGTAATGTTTCCTGCGATGACGTCAAAAGAACAGCTAGTAATAGTGTCATTGACACAGAACTCTTGTACACGCGTGCAACGTGTCTCACATCTACAAGAGATATTAATGCTAAAGGAGTGATTTCATATGCGCTTGCCGCTGTCCTCACATCTTTGTTTGATGAATACGGGACTTCCAGGTTCTGCGAAAGTAAGTCAAAACTGAAACAAATATTACAGGTAGAGAAGTCAATGAGATCGTACAAGCACGAAGATGCTATCATACTTGGTTGTGCTGTTTTGTGGGTGATCAACTGGTCATCTAACGGAACTGTTCTTGACTTCATAAAATTGAATCGGTCATATGTGCTTGAAAAATTAAACAAATGCAACGTGTATCTGATATTTGACTAATATAAGGAGTACAGCACCAAAGGAGGAATAAGAAGCATCAGAACAGGATCAACGTGTAGCAGATATCATAAATTGTCTTTCAACACGTCCTTGCCCTCCCAACAAATTATGCTGAATGTTGCAAAGAATAAGGTACAACTTACAGCTGATCTGCAAGTATCTAATGACTGAAGGGTTGCCATCAGATTCCACCAAAAGCCTATTCATCACTGGACCTGACGATGTTACAACAGAAATAACTGCTGATTGTATCAAGGAACGTCCAGATATCAAAAACACTCACAAAGAGGCTGATGTCATAATTATCACACAAGTAGTGATGGTAGCCAATCAGCTGGACAGAAATTGTACAATAAATGTAATTAGTGATGACACGGATGTTCTTCTCCTCCTGATCCACCACTACCACACACAAAAACTTACTTGTAACATTTTTATGGAGGCAACTCAAAGTCATAGAGGAGTTATTGACATTGGATTGTCTGTGTCGAAAGACCGTGGTATTGTTTCAAACTTACCAGCACTTCATTCTCTTTCTGGCTGTTATACAGTTCCTACTCTTTATGGCATTGGAAAGAAGAAGACAATGGAATTACTACAAAGTGGGAAGGAGCTTCAAGAGCTTGGAAATAAGACATCACTACTTGAAGATGTGATTCAGGAGGCAACTGAGTTTATAGCTTCTTGCTATGGTAGTAGGATAACTGGCCCTACAATGTCTGATGTCAGAAGAGATGTCTGGCTGAAGAAATTGTCAAAGAAGTCTGCCGTACATATCCTGAAATTGAAGAGCTTGCCACCTACTACGGAGGCATTCTCTGAAAATGTAAAAAGTTGGAAACAAGCAGATAAACCAGACCCACCAGAAATGGATCCGACACATTTTGGGTGGTATCGTGATGAGTTGAACAAAATATTGGAACCAGTTACTGTACCACCGGGAACTGTGATGGCACCGAAAGACATCTTGAAGATGGTGAGTTGCGTCTGTTCTTCTGAAAACATGTGTAAAGGACGTTGTGGCTGTGTGGCAAATTATAATAGCTGCACTGACTTCTGCAATTGTGAAGCCTCTAAACGATGCCAGAATATCTTCACACGTCAAAATACTAGGAATCTAGAAGACGAAAGCATGGATACTTCTTCTGACGAAGACTGACAAGTGACTGATCTGTGATATTTATTATTTTGTTGCGGAGTAACATAGAAACATCGGCATTTTGTATTGTAAATGTCGCATCATATTTCGCATTAATGTGGCCAGCAACATAATTCTTGATTACGAAAACGTCCAGGAAAAAAATATAGGAAAATCTTCAAACCTAAGCTTGTGTTTTTTGTTTTCCTCTGCACACAGGAAGGAATGGTTTTGCAAATAAATAAGAGAAGCCCAAAATGTAGAAAAAATGTTCTGGAGCGCAAACAAGGTGAGTTGTGGTGACGAAGAAAGCATCAACACCCAATCCAAAGTTTCAGAGTATCAGATATTGTTCTAAGTATGTACCTAGCTCGAGGATCGCGAATCTGAATATTCCATATTGAATATATTGATTTCCATCAATTTCATAAGGCTTTTGAAGTAACTGCAACCGAAAAACATGTCGATACCCATGTCGATACAATACTCCAAAAATATTCTTGTCAATTTTACGGCCACCATATTGGGCGCCATATTAAATACCTCGATTTGTATCAATTTCATAACATTTTCGACATTATTATTGGAATCTGGAACCCAAAAAACATATAATTTGATACCCATCTTGATAAAATATACAAAAATATTCCTATCACTTTTACAGCCGCCATCTTGGCCGCCATCTTGAATTACTCGAAACGCTCAAGGTGTACATTTGTACACCCGGCAGATTCAGATTCAGCACCCTCAAATTAGGTAAATGCCACCGAGAAACATTAGACATACTGAAATTTTTAGTTTTGATGGATTTCCTCCAGACTATATTTGTTTTGGCTCGTTTTGGCGCAGAGTAGATCCACGCCTGTAGAAACCTAACAATTCTCATAAGCATTATCAGTTAGGCAATATTCCTTCTACATTACTGCAACTATAATTTGCATCTCAAGTAATATGTAACATTGTAATAATAATAATAATAATAATAATAATAATAATAATAATAATAATAATAATAATAATTTAGTATCGGAGATTTTTATATGATACATGTATTCATGAAAATAGTCATTACTTGTTACGCATTTAGTTGATCTTCCATTCCCTTCTGGAGCTCATGTGGTTCGGATTCCATGTTAGGCAGTAGGTTCTGTCTCATATAGCCTCGCTGCTGAAAGGGACGTTTAAATCAACAACGAAATGAAATATTTGAGTTTTCCCTTCCACTTTTATGTCAGCTAGGCTAAAAGAGACAGTGATGATGAGAAATAAATGAAAGGGCGGAATGTAAAACTGGGAGAACGCCAAGAAAACTCTCGCACACGATGTTTGTGAACCACAAAATTCACTTTGCGGGGTCTATGATCTAACCCGGGACCCCAAGCACCAGAGGTAGACCTCTACCTCTGAGCCATCGCGGCCCCCTGCGAAAAAGGAGAGTAACGAGCTATGATTACATAAAAATAGTGTGGTAGAAGTTACGAGGTATGCTATTTTAGGAGCTAGAAGTGTTGCTAATTCAAAATAAAGTAACTGGATATGCGAAGTTTGACAATTCTCTTATTTCGAGATTTAGAAAACATGACATCATGATATTCAAGGCTTCAAAATACAGTTTTTTTTCTGACCCGATAGTACAAAAATCTCAAAATCGCCAAAAAGTGGAGTTACGAAGTTTGCGAATTAGAGTGACGAATCGTTCACATTTGTACACATAGCGATTTTGAACGTGCATTGACTGGAACTTTCTGTACACTAGAGCTTCACCGTGTTCTTGAAAACAGTTATGAAATCGTCGAAGCATATGAAGTTTGGGAATTCGAACTTATGAGTTTTGAAGATAGAAATTCACCTAGTATATTCAGGGACTATGTGAATACGTTCCTTCAAATGAAGCAGGAAGGCAAAGGTTATCCTGCATGGTGCAAAACTGAAGAAGACCATCAAAAATAAATTGACGATTATTATGCCATGAAGGCAAAAAATTAAATAAAGAAAATATATGGATGAACCCTGGACTTAGATAATGCGCGAAGTTGGACCTGAGTTCCCTATAAGGTAAATGGGGACAATGTACAAATATAACTCAGTGTGTGATTGTTGATAGCGTGACAGAACTTCATCTGTATCTAACAACGCCGGGATATGAGGTTCAGAGTGTTATTCCAGTGGGTGACGAACATTGTATATTAACATATAAAGACCTGTAAGCTGAGAATTTCTCTGGAATTTTCCAACGGTATCCTTACAGGGTGTAATACCTCATGCGCTAGGCTACATTTATATGACTTACTAGTAACTGTACGATTTGACGACGTTATTTACTGTGACACTGACGGTATCATGTTTACGTGAATAAAACGATAAGGAACCTCCGTTATAGCTTGGAAACTATTTGGGTGATCTGACTGATGAAATAGAAAAATGGGAGTTTGTAACATTGATTGTAGTGGAGTCGAAAAATTATAATATGGGGCTTAAAAATTCCTCTGGGGAATTTCGATATATAGAGAAATTAGGGGGAATACGCTAAACGATAGAACTTCTCAAAAATAAAATTGGAAGCCTCTATGAGTCGGTGAGTTGAGAAATTAATTCAACAAATATAGAAAATCCATATAGTATCGTGCGAAAACAGGGGATCAAGATCTGTAAAGAGACTAAAACCCACCAAGAGGTATATAAAAAACGAAAATAAATTGACGACATACATTACGACGGATCTATACCAAAGACACGAAATTTACCTCACGGATACGTTCAGTAATTTTAGCCTGACCTATAAGTGGTACTGTGTGGGTGTATTTTTTATTTCTTCGTTACTGTGCATTTTTTGTTTGATAGCTTCATGCAGAAGCTTGGTATTTAATGTGTAATTGTGAAATATTAAAATTCCTATGGTAGCTCTATAAAAGTACTCTGTGGGTACGAACCATTAAAATTAATTTGTTCTTAAGTTATTTTTATTTGTTTTTCGGTTTCAAAGAAAACTCTGTAGAACACTCCGTGAGTGTGAATCAATAATAATTAATATATTCTCTTAATTAATTAATTAATTAAATTTATTATTTATCTATTGACTCGTTTCTTGCAGAAACTCTGTGTTAATTAATTGTTGGATCGTATGCAAAGCATACTCGTTGTTAAATGTGTGAATGTGTGAATATATATGAAGTAAAGTATTTGTTGTATGCATTCATTTTAAAACAAAATGTTAAAATTTCAATATATCCCTATCATTTTAATTGCTGGTCTGTCACATGCAAGTAAAACATCTTTTGCAAATCATTTATTAAATGAACGTGATAAAATGTTTACTATGAAATATAATGAAATTATATGGTGTTATGGTGCAGTAATATCAAACTTGGAATTCCGGATATGACTAATTTTGAAATAGAAGAAAATTCATTTTAATGCTAGATGATTTAACGTTTTAAACAAATGGTGATGTTGCATGCACCATAAAAATTAACTGCAATATTTGCTGTAGAAAATTTATTTCCGAAAGGAAAACGTGCACGAGATATAAGTTTAAATGCCCATTATATTATATTATTTAAAAATTAACATGAAAAATTAGAAATACAATGTTTTGCTAGCCCCGTTGTGCCATGTTATAGTAAACAGGTTGTGAATGTGTTCAAAATGTAACATGTGAACCCCGCACTTTTTTTATTATTTGATTTAACGCAGGAAACAAATGATGCGTTACGTTTACATACTAATAAGTTTCCTCGTGGAAACACTGCGTGTATATGTAAATGTGAAAGACAGTAATTTAGCAGTGTACGTTTAGTTTAGTTCATGATCTTGAAGGTGAAACAACACATTGATACTCTCTGTGGTTTGCGCAAATGTAAAATTGCAAATGGAAACAAGTTATACAGCATCCATACGGTGATTTAACAGGTACTATCTCATAAATTGCTAAAAACAAAATAAAAGGAAATATTCCGCTTAATTTGCGTCAGAAGTAACGATTATGTAGACATAACACCATCTTGCGTGCTCTATTTACACAAGGCAGAGCATTTCAAAGGAGAAAGAAAACTTTATTACAAAACTCTGCTGCGTTTTTATCATTATTTGGTGCTGTAACAAGTAGTTTATTTGGAAGATAAATATTTCAGAATTTCGTAAAATGATTTTAGTTCCTAAAAATGCAATGCAGCAAATGAATGGAAATATAAAATATAAATACACATCAATCGTGTTTAGATGAAGAAATGAAGAGTGTCTTACAACGTAATGACGTTAGTATTGATGAAATTTGAAAATTGTTTCAGCAAGCGTTACATCACAAAAATTCGAGTATATTACCCATTATTTAAGATGTTCAGGAAAGAATATCTCTAAAAAAATAAAAATAATTCTATTTTACCCTTTGTATCGTAATTTTAAAATCAGTACCTAAAGCACATCGAAGGAATACATATCTATTATTAAAATAGTTGACAAGTTCCAATAACATTTATTGGGATCAAACAATACCAAGTTCTAATATTATAGATTTAATAAATGATGTACGTACACAGGAATTTTCAAGAAATCAAATAGGTATTCATGAAATTAAAGTTTTTTAGGTGATCTTAATGTAACGAGTAAAATTATTTCTACACCTATAGTAAATCAAATACTAACTTTTAAAAATCAAGAAGCCCTTAGATAGTACCAAATATATTTAAAAATTGGAAAGAATATAAAATGTGAAAATGGTAAAATTGTCAAAATTATATTATGATTATATGAATCCTGCTTCTTCATCATGTATCAAAATAAAACACAAAACAAAATTATCAAAAAAGAAAATTTAAATTTGGTTAGCACCTCAAGATGCATGTAGATTGCATGCAGTACTTGCACCAACACGTAAAGTGGTTGAACGTAAGAAATATTATGTTAGGGTAGCGAATGGACCACTACAAATGGATTTAGCACATATTCAAAATATTGCGAATTTTAATAAAAATTATAAATATATTTCATGTTGTATAGATGCTTGTTGTTTTTTATTGTACGCATGTTGTATTCCCTTAAAAACAAAAACAGATCCTGAAACCACGAACATTTTTCTAAAAATTAATCTACTGGTGTTTAATGTACAAACTGATTTAGATACACAATTATGTAATCGACAAATAAAACGTTTATTTCAATTATATGAAATTAATCATTATACTGTACATACTGAAATAAGATGTGCATTATCAGAACGATTTATGAGAACATTAAAAGAAAAATGTATCGTTATTTTACTGCAAAAAATACATATCGTTATATAGATGTCTTAGATCAAATTATAACAAGTTATAATAACACGTATCATATTAGTATTGAAACGTCACCAGCACATGCAAATGATTCTAATGTGGATCAACTTTGCAATCCGTTGTACGGTTATAGTAATATAAATAAAAGGAAGCTAACATGTAAGTTTCATCTGAGTAATTATGTACTTGTTAGTAAATATAAACATAAGTTAGAAAAAGGATATTTACCATAATGGTCACAAGAAATTTTAACGATTAATAAATATATTCCAACAAATCCGGTTACCTATAAATCAAAAGATTGGAATGGGAAAGAAATTAAAGAATCATTTTTTACAGAGGAATTACAAAAGTAAATCTTAATTCGTACAGAACTTTATTAATTGAAAATGTATTAAAACGAAAGAAAGGTACGGTGTATGTAAAATAGTTATGTTATCCGTCAAGTATGAATTCCTTTATTAAAATAAGTTCTATTGTCTTCAAAATGAGTTTAACAATAAAGCATGATTTCTGTGTCACACTACCTTCAAACGCTAGTAGTGAAATTTTTACTAATAATACAACTTCATCATTTACAGTAAAGCTTGCAAAACTTTTTCACTTAAGAGAAGGAGAACGGTATGTTTCATTAAAACAACTTAAGATACAATTTAGTTTTTATAATGTTCGTGAAAGCAAAAAATTGTAATTCAAACCATTATTTATGATGAGCTTGAAATTAATAATATTGATATAACAAGAGTATAATATTCTTCCGTTCGTCTTATTTTAGAAATATTACTGACCATGTACGTGTGTTAAAATACCATAAAAATAAAAATAAAATTATTATTAAACATTCTTTAAAATTAAAAGATCTGTGTATAATTGGTATGACAGTGGATTACAAAATTTATTTGGTTTTATAAATGAAAATACAACCGAGTTTGAAGATACTATTTTTGCAGAACCTTCTATCCAGGAACTTCCTGTAATAAGACATGTAAAATTTTCATGTAATTTAGAATATAATATACCAACCATTATTAATGTTTGTGTTGATATTGTGAAAAAAATGATATTGAACAGATATTTCGTAAAGTTGGAGCGTGTATTATTGAACATCGACATGCTAAATATTTTGTGTTTCACACGTCACACTATGCTAAAGTTGAAAAGGCACATCTTAACACAAGCAAAGTAAACTTAAAAGATGAACACGGTTTAAAATTGCCATCCGAATTTGAAACTTCAAACTTGACACTTCACTTTAATCGAAAATGATTTTTAAAAATATAGATAATAGTGTTTACATCACATTTGTTTCTAATGCTGGTACTAACGCATATCCTAAAAAGACCTCAACATATTTTATAAATCAACTAAAAAATCATATTCAATTATCAAAAACCGATTGGTTTGCAGGATAAAGTTAATTGTATGTTCCTTGGTTAATTGTATGTTCCTTGGAAAATGTTGTTTGGTTCAAACTTAAAAATGATGAACCGTAAAAAGTAAAAGTGTAAGTGGATGTTATCCCTCCATACATCATATCATTGTGGAATTAAATAAAGTATTAAAAGATATAAGATTTTCTGTATCAAATATTGTACAAGTAGAATGTAATAAATTCGTTGAGTCGATTACAAGGATTGTTTCCTGACAATGAACATTTGGTACTACATTCTCGTGGATTTAAACAACTATACGTTGAAATTGGATATCCATATCAAATTCTTATTTATACAGATATCATGTAATTTCAGTTTTGGGTGACACAAAAGAACCATTATTATCTATTACAAAAGTATCGAATATTAGATATGGTAATGTACGAATAATATCTTTTCAAGATATTCACTATTAACCACTTGAGAAATTTTCCTTCAATACTATTGAAATATTACTAAAGGAAAACGCAAGGCGCAATTTACCATTGTGTTGTGGGAAACGGAGTGTAACACTTCATTTTAAGCACTTTAATTAATAAAAAATAATCAACTTCAATAAAAAATTAAATTAAACGGAATTATGGATATGGTATATAATATTTTTCAGGACTTGTATATCAACGGGGACATGGTATAGGTATTTTCTTTCAAGGATTATTTCGCTTTGTATTACCGTTTCTTAAACAAGGTGCAAAATCATTAGGTCGTCAATCAGTAAAAACGGGAATATAAACTGCGAGCTATGCATTTGAAAATAAACCATTTCAAATCAGTTCGTGCACGTGTGAAACAAGCTGGTGAAATATTAAAGACAAAAGCTGTTAACTAAGTTGGACAGTTGTTAACTGGTAGTGGTAAGAGTCGGGCGCGCAAATGTAGATGCTTAAACAAATATTCGATTTGGTCCTCATACGAAACGTAACCGAAACAACAACAATAAAAGCAAATGGAAATTAAAAAGGAAAATATGTCGTGTTAAAGATATATTCTTATAATGGCATTACTGAAATCAAACAGTGTGGAATATTGCACTAATGATTTTGATTTATTTAGTACCCCAATGACAAACTGCCATTGAATCTTCAATCACTACTGAATATCGTCCAATTTCAACACTAACTTCTGATGGTTCTATTGATTTTTTTATTCCGGGTAACACTAGAGAATTTTTTCATATTGCATATCTTTATCTTTATGTGCGTAACTACGTTAGGTGCGTGTATTCACTGATGAAAATCAAAGAGATGATTACTTTGATAGCCTTGCATTACTAATTGCAAAAGTAATAAAAAGTTTTTAAAATAAAATCTGCAAAATATATCTTACAAATAGTTTCGCATATCAAGATGAAAATTTAATCTTGTGTGGATATTTTGTTTATACTTTCTTCATTGTAATGTACGCAAAAAAAGTTTTGAAGCATGTTTAAATATATTCAATAAATATGATCTTAAACAAAATGATAGTTGCATTTAACCATGTATCAAATATAATAAAAAGAAAAACAACAGGTAGATTAGATTAATAAAATTTTTATTTCCAATTTTAAATCTTGTTTTTTATTTACAAGAATATACAAAGAAAGCCAAAAGCAAAATAGTGTTACAGCTTTGGAAATGCATTAGTAAATGCTGGTGATCGTTCACGTTTTCACCAAAAGCATAATTGTTGTGCATTGCGAAATGTACATCCTATTTTTTCTAAGCGTTATGATTATTACTTGTAATAGGATGAAACAAACACAAAACATTAAATAGGTTCGCATGGAATGTATTTATTGATGGAGAATGTTTACTTTCCAAATCAATAACATTATCTAATGCAAAAATCTTTTTGGTCCACACTGATTTTTCTTCACCTTTACAACAAGAAGTTGCACCTTGTTTACAAAGTTGATATACAAGGTAACGTATTTGCGATAAAGTATCGCTGCATTCATTATTCCAAGTTAGTCCATGCAAGTTTAATGTTAGCCAATCAATTTGTTTTTGACAATCTAACGGAAGTAAATTGCATTCTACTGGTGATTTTATTAAACAATGCAAATTTACTGTATCATGACACTTAGTTAAACAAAATTCACGAGTGATAAATCTTTTATCTGAAAACTTGAAACCCTGTATCTCAATATATACCGGTTTACGCATGGTGAAATTTCACGTTTACGTTGAAAGGAAAAGGGAATGATTTGTCTAACAAATTCCTTGTTCGTTAACAATACATTCGTTTCTCGTATAAGGTTTATACTTGAGATTTCACTATGTTCTTTTTCAAACAATTCAAATAATTCAAGGAGAGTTTTCTCATTGGTTAAATACTGCACTGCATAAACACCAATGTTCTCAGGATTCAATAATATTGTATTAAAGAGTAAGTGTACATTTATTGTTTTTAGTACATAATTTGCACTAATATGATTTTCACTGAACGATACACAAAAAGTATTATCGCAAAACATTTTGCACATTAAGTTTTGTTAACATAGTTCAGGCATTTCAGTGTACGAATTAAATCTGTCTTTTTAACTAATATCAGTACAAGATCTTTCCTTGCATTTATATCAATTATTAGTTCACCATATGTAATATTAAAATAGTCTCATGTTAATGGACGAATAGCACAAATCCAAATTCAAACCCGCAACTTAGGAGAGGGGAGGAAGAGATATTTAAAAACAATAGAAAATGACCGATATTAGTGCTGAATCCACATCTTGTAGGGTCACTGAGATGAACGGTGACACTTCCGATGCAACGGCCTGCAACATGGGGGATATATATATATATATAGATATGTACATATAAGTGATCAAAAATGACCGATATTAGTGTTGAATCTATAGATCTTGCTGTCGTCGAGATGACTAGTGACACCTCTGATGCTGTTTAAGGCCATTTTTAACCCCGACATTTGAGGGATGAGGAGGGGTGACATGCATGAAAATGATCAATGAGCAATATCAGTGTGCACTTAAATTATTTATTTCAACCCAGCAAAACGGGTAATATATGCTAGTATGTAAATAGTGAACAGTGTTACTATATACAAAGATCTGATTGTGAATACGAAAATGTTCTGGGTGTCAGAAATTTTGAGTTGGTGTTTGAAAGACTAATAATTCTAGGATCTATAATAAAAGATTCTACTAACGACTATTACTGAAAAGCGATGCGGCCTTTCCAATGCAATTAAGTTATCTGATTCTGTAGTTTAAAAAATATGAAAAAAATCAACACGAATACGTATTCGAGATGGTATGAATAATTACAATTTACTCGTATATGGAGTAATTCAAATGAAAACAATGCATATACATCGTATACTTACGAACACATCAAACACGGAAGATACTTAGTTTGTTTATTAGAATTACAATGAGACACATAAAAACATTACAGATATATCACTAAACATCAATGGCGAGTAATAGAGTGTATTCTTCTTTCATATAATGCAGAATTACATCCTGCGTTATCTAATACAGAGTTATTTTATGTCGTTATTGAGTCACATTAAATACACTTAAAATAGCACACGGTAGCCATCACCTAGAGTACCAATTCAAGAGTGAATTCTCTGCTACAGAAGAAACAACTAATCTTCTACTTATATAAGAAGATATAATGTTCCGTATATATTAACATAGCCTTAAGTCAATTTTACATATATTTTCATCAATGAGACAGACATTTGAGTCACACCTCACCAAGAGTAAAACTGTACCCTCTCCTCTTTAATTGTCCCTTGCTTTGTTATTTTCTTATTTTAAAAAAAATCATAATATTGCATTACATCTACACTTCTCCTAAATTTTCCAGCTCGACTTCTTCTTGTGTACTTTTAAAATTTCATGTACTGTATCTCCATTTTACATTTAACCGTTTTGTGGAAATTTGACCGGAATTCTTTTCTACGCTTTTTCTTTATAAAAAAATCCATCTCAATGTACTACAACTTTCTTTTGAAGTTTATGATGTTCTCACATAACAGTTTTTCTTCTTTAAACCAAATGTTTGGCTTCCTATTGTACCGCATGCAACTAACTTTGTTATTTCTTTTCAGTGTTTTCGTACACTCACATATTGCTCTACTACTTCCTTATCTTTTTAAAGTTCCCAAATCCATTTTTTTAAATTCAGGAATAATCATCTGTATAGCTTCCTACACACCAATGTTACTGCTCTTGCAGTCCTTGCAACAGAGGATATTTACTCTAGTTTTTCTGCTATTTAGGGGGATGCGACTCAGTGGTAGAGCGTTTACTTTTGGTACTTGGAGGCCCTGGTTCGATTGTAAGTAAGATTGTGGTGGGCAAAATTATACCTATTCTCGGGCCACTCCCGTTTCATCCCACTCTTTCATTTCACTAATTCTTCCATCATTATTCACTTTCTTTAATTATCTTCTCTCTTACCCTAAGGGGCATAATCATCGGGCGTTAAATTCAAAGATTTTCATTTCATCTTTTTCTTGATAGTTTTCTTATTTCCATTGTCACAGAGCCGATAGAATGAAAGCTTTTTCTTTTTCTTTCTAGTATACTAGTGAAATTTTGAGATATTGCAAACACAAGTTAAGATTTATTTTTTCTGTCTTCTATTATACGACAATTTTCTATTAAAACAAAACTAAACTGATAAACTTTTTATGCCTGAGTAGCAGAAAACACCCTATTCCCTCTCTTTTCTTGTCCAGCTGATTGTTCATAGGAAAACTTTCTTTTGTTGACTGAGAAGAAGAGAACAAATCCATTATTCTCGTAGGGTACGAATTTTTTCTTGTGTATCTCCTAAGTTCACAGAAATATCATGGGTTGTCTAAATTGCCTTCAACTCTTTTCTCATCGGGTGGGAATCTTTCCTTACTCGGGCACACATTTCGGATTGCTACGACATTGGTTAAGGCAATATATACATATTGTATTTCAGGCATCGCAGTTGCACAACAGCTGAAAGGCTGACCAAAACAATGAGTCATTTCCTTCCTTTTATATACTTCTTTGGTTTGTGTCATTCTACGAAATCATTAATCACATAAACTGAAGTCACATGCACCGTGAACCCTTGCTCTTCGTTCTGTGGTGCATTCGTGTTAAATGTTCGAGGTACTATTCTGTATTTAAACTGTAATGCTTTGCATCCTGTACAATGATTGATATAAATTCAAAGATTGATAATCTAATATTCCTTGCCTACCCTTATCGTTAGACTTTATATACTTTCTTGCAACATATTTTTGATTGATCTAGGCTCTTGTTTTAATTCTTCAACCTGTACGACTATCCTAACATTTTATATTTTTCAGATTCCTGAGTTTTGTGTGGAATTTGTTAAGCTTGTCATTACTAATAACAAAATATTACTTCAACGCCTAAGATGGGGCCATGTTGATATCATTACTATTTATAGTGTTAAGGCCAGAAAACTGGTAAAAAAATAAATTATTGATATGATACAGGCAATGAACATTTATTAGAAAGGCAAAACATTTTCCACAATATAACACATATATCAATTAGCACAAAACTCAAGTGGAAAATATTACAAAAAAGAATAATAACATTTTATAAGAATAAGGATAGAAATGCATTGTAACTATCTTCAGTTTTGCTGCTCTCCTGTCTGGCAAACCAGACACAAAAATTCCTCTGGTATGACCTCTACATTAAACTTTTTTGCATTTGCTGCCCTTATGAGAATACTTGGTGTTATTTGTTGATCTAGGGCGTAAACCACACCTATCACGTTTCGATGGGAGTCTTTCGTCCTTATAGTAGATTTAATACTTTGCTATTCTTATGCCCCTTCCTGTAAGTTTTACAGCCTGAATTGTGAAATTGTCGTAGCTTCTTGGTTTATTTTAGTATGTGAAGAACGGTGTTCTAACAGAGGTTCAATCAATTATCTGCCAAGTTTCTCCAGAAAATACTTCAGTTTATTTTTCAGCAACTTCAAGTCTATATATCTGTTAATGTCTTTCCAAATGACAAAATCTTCATAAGCAGCAATATCACAAACTTGAGAAATAAAGACTATGGCCACCGTCTTGTCCCCTTACGGCAAGTACATTCCTCAATAAGCTTATCTAGAATGTCAACGGTGCTCATTACTCTATGGTAATCCAATATTATGGCTTGCTTGAAGTCGTAACCTTCGTCAACAATGCAGTGTTCATGTGCAAGCTTGAGGGGAGGATGACATTTTTTTTTGTACGTATGAGACCAAATGTCAAGTTTTTGGTGAACAAAATATCGGATAAATAAATCGCTCTCTGTTTCACATTGACTAGACACTTAGGACGATATTTGCGATTGTTTTGCATGGACCCCACCTGAGTCACATTCCATTCTACAAGTTTCTCTGCCAAAGTTATCATGAAGAAGTTATGTATAGTTACATGGCGACCAGAATAGTTCGAAAAAGTTGCAGTTGTTTCTGAACACGGTTTCCTTGATTCACTTTAGGTAGATTGCCAGTTCAGCTTAAATATATTGCAGGTTACAGCAGTAGAATATTATAGCATCACAAAGCATACAAACTTCTATGCAATATTTCACTAGATTGTTAGACATGTATACTTTTGATGGGCATTTGCTTCAGAATTTTACCAGTTCTTCATGAACTCTACCGAATAATGGCGCTTCATACATATTTTTAAACTTCATTGTGTGTTGATCCTTTGTCTGTACTCCATAGATCATGAATAGTTTCACGTAATTCACGGTATCGTCCAATCAGCATCAGTAACGCACGAACTTCCACTGTGTCGGTATCTGCCCATATGTGACGTGTATCATCTGGATGAGTTTAATTCCAAACTTCTCCTTTATGTCGACTTCTTTGGTTAGAGAATGTCACAATGATATTGATAATTTCATTATTGATGAATAGAGAAAACGCAACAATATTTGCTGTTGAACCGTTAGCATGCTGAAAATATTATGAGTACAAGACTGTGTAACACGTTGAATGTATTGTCACGACCTTCCTTGTACATGTTGATTCCGATTGCCTACTTCATTTGCTACTTCTATAATTTCAGCCTCAGCATCAGATTATGAAATATCAGATTCACCACCTAAATCCCTTGACTCAACATGATCTTCAATAATTATCAAAGCAAGTGCCTCCTCGATAGTCAAACCGTCAGGATTCATTTCGTAGAACGATCAAATGTAAACAACCGAATACATAGCATTAACTAACGAAACGAGGGACACACTTACACTCGGTTGCATGGAAATTCCGTAGTCTCAGCACTATCTTCTGAACTACATTTAGCAGGCTGCAAAAAGTTTCTTCTTTTCTCTCGGAACGCAAAGATGATTGAAAACTTTCATTTATTCTCGAATTACCTAAGACGGGAATCATATTCTTTATTTTTAAGGTACGTCGATTAGGTTTGTGCAGTTGCCTTAATCAGCCTTTCGGTTATTTCATCATAGTTTGTTTTATATAAAAATTATCTAACTACGTAAATTAGAGGTTTACGGCCTCTCTTTGGCAAAGGTTACAGTACACTTTGTGATATTACTACAGATACAACAGATTGTCTAAGTGGAATACTAATAGAAGAAGAAATTGAGGAAAACAATGAAAAATATGTAAAAAGTAATCTTGAGAAACAAAACAATAAATAATACAGTGCAACATACCATACCAATGGTGGAAATAAATAAATACTTATAATTAAAGAAAAATAATTAGGGATATCATTCAAAATCAGGTTTCATAATGATATGAAGTGCAATGACGTCATAACCACATTGGGAAAATTGCGTAGTAACGAGAAATCGTGATTACATCTTCTGTTTGGTGCGACTCGAGACTGATGAAAGAAATCATGATAGTCCAATGTAATTGATGAGTGAAGAACATGTGGTAAAATAGGAAAATATGAGAAAATGAAATGAAATCTTTGAGCTTTACGTCCCACGTTTGTGCCAGTTAGGCTAAAGGGGACGGTGATGATGAGTAATGAATAAAATGTTGGAATGAAGAAAGTCGGAGGAAACGGAAGAACTCCGAGGAAACCCGCGCATATGGTGTTCGTCTACCACGAAGTTCACTTGGCGGGGGCTGGAATCGAAGCCGGGACCCCAAGCACCAGCGGTAAACGCTCTACCACTGAGCCACCGCGGACCCGGGAAAATATGAGGTAGATTATATTTGATGAAATTAATGTCAAATATGACGGCGTCCAGACTTGTTGTGTGAGCATAGAGAGTAGTATGTTGAACGTGAAGTGCTGATAGCAAGACAAAGAATCGGGTCAGCTCGGGTCAGGTTATCGGGTCGGGTCACTCGAGTCTGGTTATCGGGTCGGGTCATCCGGGTCAGCTCGGGTCGGGTCAGTCGGGTCAGTTCACTTTGGTCAACTGAGTTTAGGTTGAGCTTAAACTCGGCTGGAGTCGAAAGCTGCTGTTTTTCACTAGCTGCCTAATTAAAAATAGCAATTTTCAATTGATTTTATAGAAACCATAAATCTATTTTGAACACTTGTAGCTAGTGTTTTTATGGTAAATGCTTATTTTTGTACTTGTGTGCACTTAAATTTTTAAATATGGAAGATTGATTTTACCAATCGACTGTAATATTAATATCTACGCCAATATGGAGTCTGGATTTAGAACAAAACTAGAAGTGGTTCAAGCAAGGCCAAAAGAAAAATTGGATATGGACGACCAAGCCCAAGCAGGGCTGCGGTGGCTCAGTGGTAGAGAATTCATCTCTGGTGCATGGTGTCCATGGTTCGATCCCAGCTTGTGCTAACTGGGCTTTGTGGTGGAGAAACGCCGTGTAGGGGGTTTTCTCGGGGTTCTGTTTCCTCCCACTTTCTTCATTCCACCGTTTCATTCATTTCTCATGGTCACCATATCCCATAGCCTCGGTGCAGAATCGAGGGACCTTATCTGAATATTTCATTTTATTTCACCAAGCCCAAGGACATCCATCGATACAAGAACAAAGACGAATTGCATAGAAATCTTGCTCTTAGCCTTGTTTTGGTGATCACCAAGTAGCGATGCGCGTATTTTCTTGCTTTCCGTATAGTATGAAAGACCATAATCAAAATCACATTTGGTGTTCATTTGTACCGATGAGGCGAGCATTCTTGGCTCTTGTATAGCATGAAAGTCCACCAAGACTACGAAATGCAGGACCAAGACTTGACTGCAAGACAAAGAATAAGACGCAGTAGTGATGACCAAGACCCAGGGAGCGAATTGTTTGAATTTAATTTGTTGGGCTGAAAGTGATGAAATAAAATTAGTACTTTATAATTAAATATTATACTGTATTTTTTAAATTTTAAATTACAAAATTCATATTATGTATCTTCTTACGTGTAACTATATATACTGTAAAATACGTTTTAATTATCGAGAAAGAAAAATCAAAGTGGCACGGGTCCCGGAATCATAAGAACCTATTTTGGAATGAAAGTTGAAGGGTTGGAAAAAATCACAGGTGTTCTTTTGTTTCCTCAACCCTTATCATTGTAGTTAAACGATTTCCTTTTGTCTCTGCCAACAGACTCTTGCTACTGCCTTCCGAGAAGACCCCCTGCCGTCCGAGCAGGTGAGAACACTGACCTTGAAGAAAAATTTCGTCACATAGAACTAAAGCAAGAAAATTCTCCCACGTCGAACATTGGTATCAGTTATAAAAAGAAATAACCAAACTTCAAAAGTGCCAAATATTCATTGAGATGCATATACAAATCCCCCGCTTTATCTAGCTAGTGGTTAACGTGTACAGTAGCGTCGGAAGTATTTTTCAGCTCGGGGGGGGGGCAAACTGCTGTCTAGAAAATAGACATTGGAATGTAACATAGGTAAGATAATACGAATATATGTTTGTAACGTAACAATAATTTGATTTGATTGGTTAATAATAATAATAATAATAATAATAATAATAATAATAATAATAATAATAATAATAATAATAATAATAATAATAATAATATAGTGAAGCTGTAATCAGTTTCGTGAGAGTGAAATTTCCATCTATTAGAGGCATCTCAGTTTACATCTTTAGATTAATTAATCCCGTGTCAGTTTTGTGCTGGATTTTGGTCTGGTGAAGAAATTTTCAACCACTGAAATCAGAATTAAAAACATATAAAATTGTAAAATTTGTACTGCTCACAATGACTGTTTGTAAGTACAAATTTTACTATTTTATATACTGGTACATATTTTTAACTGTATTGGACATGGTCACACGGACATTATTAAAGAATCTTAAAGCTACTTAAATCACTTGGAAATGAGGAAATTAAAATTATATTTTTACAAATCCAGTTCTGGTGTTGCAGTACACTGTAATATTAGAAATTGCTATTTAGAACTACAAACTTTGTAACACCTTGTAGTAGAAAGTAACTTGTACGTTATAAAACAGGCTACATGATTAAGTAAAAAAAATAAGGAAAACTATTTTTTTCTACCTACTTGACTTCGTACCAGAAATGGAAACACGGAATTTTCACTAAGGATTTCATAAAATTTATATAGAAAATTCAATTACACTAATTATCCAGAGTTATTTGTATTTTTTACTACACTTACTTCAGTATATCCAGTTTGTTATTACATTCACCTCTCTTCCTAATCTCATTATATTCACTTCACTTGACACTAATAAAGTACGACACAATTAATAAGAAATAATTCAAGTTTATAGTGAATTTTAAGTGCTATTTTGTAATTTAAATAATTGGTTATAATACGCATAATATTTTCACTTACGTAATTCTACATTTATTTATTTTCAAAATTGACCAATAGTATCTTTTCTTTCGCTTGTCTTTGATATGAATTCTCCTGCAATGGTGTTTAAATCTGGTCGCTAGACATATGCAACAACAGCAGATGAGCCAATCTTTCCTGCGTCATGGACGTCCTCAAATATGTCTTTAGACTACGCAAACAGTAACATCATTTCAGATTTGGCTTGGGGAGGGGGGGCAAGACCCCTTTATATATGTAAAATTTCGCGTTTTTCACTGACTTACTACTATTCTATTGATAAAATTTATATAAATCTCACTCAGGGGGGGCAAATGCCCCTCCCTGCCTCCCCTAAATGACGCCCCTGTTCGCAAATAGCTGAATGATCTTTCGCAAATACTCAAGAAGCTGGCATAGTGAGAACGAAAGTCCCTAGACGAATAACTTGGTCGAGAAGACTGCGACCAGTTGGGATTTCAGCACTAATAGTTTTTAATATTCTGATGGTCATCAGCGACTCAGTCGTCATCAAAGTGGGTGGAAGCAGCTTGAGCTGAGCTCATAATCTATCCAGGTTAAAATCCAACAAGTGAACTTCCAATTCCTGCTTCAAATATTCTCTTGAGAGAGGCCCATCAGCACATATAGCTCCTCCAGAAAGTATCTTCTAGAGTTTTATGAGTTGTTTGAGGCCTGGCTGATTGAAACGACACTGCACTTCATTCAACAAAGAGTCAATGATTTCGAAGTACATTTTTCGAAGATCTGATACAGGTTCTAGGGTAGCTGCTATAGAAGGATTATCAATCTCTTCCAACCTAATTGGTGTTCTCTTTGATCTTGATGAAGTGGGCAATTTTAAGTGTAGTATGTCTGCATTTTCCTTTGCTTCCTTATAGATGTTTTCAAATTCACTGTCCGTTCGTAGGTTTCTCAGAGTGTTACTGCTCTTTTAGCTCCAGAAGCAGAAGCTTCAGAATTTTGAAGCACTTTCGCCAGTTGTCCGTAAGGTACAAAAGCACGTATACTGACTATCAGAAAAATATCATTCCGAAATTGTTCATTCTTTTCAAATGTCCTTTTAGAATTACTTTTTGATCATCGTTTGGACCACTTGTATTACTCATTCTTTTCGAACGTGATTTGAATTCGTTTTTAGTAGATTGAAATCTGATTAGAGATTTTCGCCTAACACACTAGCGAGTAGGACAAGCAGGCAATAAATATTTAGGATTGCTTTTGTTAATAGTTTTTCAGGGTTCAAGAACAATGTCGGCGTGCGTATATTGTCTATCGTTTTGCAGAATCCAGGTTGATGTTTCAAACGTCTTTCACTATGGCCCGCACGTCACACAAAGGTTCGCATTTTCGTGCTACTTCTTGCGATGGAAGATCTAATGGATGATTACTGTAATGAATGTATACAGCTTTCAGATGTTGAGTCGAAGTTATCTTCTGCACACCACTCACTCGTCCTGACATGATAGCTGCACCATCATGACACTGTTTGCGTATATTTTCTGCATTCAGGTTAGGTTTCGCTAGAATATCTTGGATAGTGAATTCTGTTTCCGATTTTGTGCCATGTGGGCTGATCATTTCCATAAATATTTTGTTGGGTTTCATGAATCAGAGTCAATACAGCGCACACAGATACAACTGTTCTTTCTTTGAAATATCAGTCGTGGAGTCGGCTATGGTTGCATAAAATGGAGACTCTTTAACTTCCGCTACCAAGTCTCTCTATATTGCATGTCCCATAATCTTTAAAATTCTTTCAATCAGCACTAAGCCAGTTATCCTGTCGATTAATCCATTGGTTGAGAACAGGCACATCCATTTTTCTTTCATCCAGGAGTGACATCAAATTACCCGTACTATGCAAATGTCCACTGATTGCTTGACCACTGCGAGCTAAATATCTAACAGTACTAGTTATTATAAGCAGTGATTGTCTTTCTTATTCTTGTTTACAAACTTGGTCTGAAAGGAGAGCTGAAATAGAGGTTCTGTTTCTGCACTCATATCAGAACCCTTTCACTACCACTGGGATATATGTGTCCCACGATACATTCTCAGAGAAACCCTGTAATTTACCACATTTTATTGCTATGAATCGATTCCTCTGGTAAAGAGAAGCCCGCTAATGGTTCACAGAATTCTTATTAATATTATCTAATAGACAGTAATGGAAGTGAACGTGAACAATGAAAGTGATAATGGAACAGATGAAAGTGAGGAACAATGTACTAGTGATAAAGCAGTGGTTGCATGTACTGTAATTTGGAAAAGGATTCCGAAATGTAAAATATTTGTAATCATAAATACGACCCAATTGTTTTTCTGACAATATACATTTCATAATTGAAAATACAAGATGATTATTCATGTCAATACCACTGGGACATAAAGGTCCCACGTAAAAATATCAGAGGGATACATAATGTCCCACCCTTCCCACATCGAAAAACGAAACGGTGGAAACTGTTTTTTATATATATTTATACGTTTGAAAACAACTTAAAATAGCCATATATTAATGTTTTTCACTCCGAAAAAAAAATGGTAGTGAAAGGATTAAACGAACAGAACGACAATAGAGTTAGCATTTTTCATATGCTCTGAATTATTAATCCTACCTTATACATTTTTCCTCCTCACTATAAATCTTACTGCACTCTGCATGTTGTTTGTAAGAACATTAATTTAACTTTATGGAAAATGTATTTAGTTCCTAAATGTCCTGTTACTCATTTAAACTGTTATATTTTTCTAACTTGAAAATCTCGCTCGACGACTCGTTCCATATTGCAGACTTACGATTACTTAAACAAAAAATTTAAAAGAATTTACAGTGTTTCGAGAATGTACACCAATGGAAATAAAGAGAATTTTCAATTCTTTTTCCTAACTCTTTCTGTCTAACATGGGGGCAGAAAAAGCATCCGGTCTCTTGTTTCAAAGAGAAAGATGAATCTGGAATAGATAATTTTTTTCACATTACTATAAAAAGCAAAATTTAGTTCATATAATCAGTGTTGTGTGATGTTTTTACAGTCTGAAAGTGAGGGGGCAAAAAGGGTATCTTGCCCCCTCTGAATATTTCAGGAGGGGCAACTGCCCCTTTTCCCCTCGGCTCCGGCGCTCCTGAATGTGTAAGACTTTGGTATACGTGGTCCGGATTTAATTCCCAATGGGAGTGCATTTTGGCGTTCACCAAGTGTCGTGAAAATAGTGCTCTCAAACGGATCGGGTTGACCCGACCCGACCCGTGACCCGACCCGACCCGACTCGGATCGGGTCGGGTCAGCTCGGGTCGGGTTGTCGGGTCGGGTTGTCGGGTCAGATCAATCAGGTTGGATCACGGTTCGGGTCAGTCGGGTCGGGTCGGGCCAGTCAATTCGGGTCACGGGTCGGGTCGGGTCGGTCTTCAACCCGACCCGACCCAACCCGTTGAGAGCACTACACTAGACGATATGTTCTGTCTGCTTGGGAAAGAATTTGATATAGGCCTATTTAGCTTGGAGTTTAGAAAAAGACTACCTTGTTATAAAATATTTAATAGAAAATTCATGAATTATCAATATTTTCTCGGGATCATATGTTCAATTCATCACACATCTTAAGACAATATTGCTAAATTTATGTCTTCTGTCGCATGATGCACAAAGAATCAATATAATGCAAGAAAATAACCTAATTAAAGTCCTTCGATACCTGAAATCACACACACACACACACACACACACACACACACACACACATATATATATATATATATATATATATATATATATATATATATATATACCGGGTGATTCAATAAGAGGCCTATATCGCAGCTAATACTGCATGTAGAGCCTTCAAACAAAAAAATTGGATTACAAAATCGTATGTGTAGAATGCAATGAAAATAGTAGCGAGACCAGTGGCGTATCGTGAATATCTCCAACGGGGTTATCTGCAAAATTTCACATGGAAACAAAGGTTGGTTGTGCCTTCATTGAAACAAGCGCACATTGGAAGAAACGTCTAGAGGAAGAACATTGGCATATTTCATCCTCGTTGGCAGCAACACGGTCGCATCAGTAGGTGAAAGACAGATGGTGCGAGGGTGTTTCCTCTCGATGTTTCTCCCATTGTGCGCTTGTTTCAATGGAGGCACAACCACCCCTCATTCCATGCCAAATTTTTGCAGATGACCCCCGTTGGAGATATTCGCGACACGCCACTTGTGTCGCTACTACTTTTATTGCATTCTACACATACGATTTGGTACTTTAATTGTTTGTTTGACGGTTAAATGTGCATTATTAGCTGAGATAAAGGTCTGCTACGGGTAGTCAGATACAAGTCTGCAACAATGCCTCTAGTGACTAAATGAGAAAGGATATGACAAAGTTTGTCCTCTAAAAGTTACCTTACATTTAATATCCTTTCGAACGATTCCAACATTTATACCACTTACCATTGCAACTTTTCAAGTTGCCCCCCATTGGAGGTTTTCACGAGACGCCACTGGTCTTGCTACTATTTTTATTGCATTCTACACATACGATTTGGTAATGCAATTTTTTGTTTGAAGGCTGTACGTGCAGTATTAGCTGCGATATACGCCTGGTACGTTCTTATTGAATTACCCGGTATATATATATGAATTGAGGTATTGAAGTGCTTTAATATACACAGTTATCTGTCGTGTTATAGACGTCTTCAGTAACATATTATTTAGGAAAATATTTTGGAAAACTAAATAATAACATAAGTCAATATCTAATATGAACGAACAAATGTTCATATTAGATATTGACTTATGTTTCTAAAATGTTCTTATTGTCACTATTTAAATAAATGGCAAATGTTCTGGTTCGTTTCATCTTATCAGTTGTTAGAATATTTATTAACTCTTAATACGTGTTTTATGGATGATATAAATATTATTTAAATTTTCCAAGTTGTTTACTTGTGTAATTCTTCCTAAAATCGACTATTCTAGTTGAGCAGAAGATATTACTTCAATATGTTTTCATACGTTTGTTTTGCAGGATACATAATGCCTTGTATTACTTTTTTTTTAAACTTTTTTTTACGGAAAGATAAACAGCAAACTCTGAACAGTTAGTTATAAAAGCAAAACTTCTTCTAATTATTTCCCAGGAGATAATGTACCTAAAATGGGAGCCACATTCCCTCGCTGAACTGCTATGTTGTTACGTTGTATCAGAAAAGTAGTAGCCCGCTTGTCAGCAGTAAGGTGTGCATTACGTTGGCCTACTTCTTTGATGAAATTGGGCACTTCAAGGCCCCAAATGCCGCTCGATTCAATGGCTACGAGCACGAACGTGTATCTATCGAGCAGATCTTTATATTTTCTTCTTTTCTTGCATTCTCTGCGGGCTGCAATAGCTCCTTCTCGAGATGAAGAAAGAGTGGGATTAGATGACGCGAAAGTGTCGGAGGAGGTGAAATCCCAGAGAAGATATTCATTATATGTAGAGCGAAAACAACTGTATGTTTGTTAATACTAATTAATTACAATACTCACGCTAGAATTAGAAGCAGTTCCTTTGAAAATTTGAATTTGGGTTTGATTATTTAGTTCCAGGTAAACAGTTAACGAGTTGGAAGTGTTGGGTGTTATGTAGTAAGTAAATGTAACACAGAATTTGCTGCTGGTAATAGTCATGGGTACACTTCTTAATGTAGCTTCATTGTCATCTACACGAGCAAAATATTGATCTGAAAGTAAGAGAGGTGAAATGTAGATAATTATTAATATTTTACAGAAATAATTAATAACTGTAACAATTCATGTAGCAATTTAACTTGTCCATAATAATAATAATAATAATAATAATAATAATAATAATAATAATAATAATAATAATAATAATAATAATAATAATAATAATACATCGTTGCATCTGAGAAAGAGCTCTAAATCCAAGTTTATATCTTACACAACTTTTACAAAGAAAATCGGTTGAATTTTCTTATTGTTGGTAAGAATTTGTTTAGGGTTAGTGTCTGTAAATTCGTTGCTACACGGTGAAGATATGATACAATCTTAGAGGTTTAGTACAAAATTTAGGGTTGCTCTTTCTAAACTTTAAGCCGTAAGAACTGCGTTATTTGTATATATACAAGACGAAATCGTCACAGTATGATTTATCAATACACAGGTCAAGCACTTGAGCCACAAACTTAAAATTTTGACAGTGCATTGGATTTGTGAGCAGGCATCAGTGATGAATGGCTTTTAAAAATAAATATAGCGAAAGAGGAAAATGTGGTGGCAATTATTATAGTGAAGTGTTTGTATCTCCGAATCTTTCAAGCGTAGATTTTCAGCGTGTTTAGATATTTTACCTACAAATAAAGGAAAAGACTCGTAGGAGAAAGAACAAAGGTTCATTTGTTAAAATAAGATGACTTTGTCTCGAAATTTCTTAAGAAATAAAATTTGGCATGTAGCTTTTCATTTAGAATAAATAAAGACGTGTTTCGGCATCCTTTTTAAATATTTACCTCATAAGATCAAAAAGGGATGGATGATATGTGAAAGCGTAGTCGGAATAAATGCGGGATCTGGAAGCCAGTTCTCCAGTAAGCCGAAGACATGTCTATATATAAAGGAAATTATGCCAGACTGACTATATGACTGACGAACGCCCAGACCATACCATTTAAGCTAGGAGCTTGAAATTTTAACAATGTATAAGATTTGTATCCTAAGAGTTAACTAAGGAAGGATATTGTTCTGGAAATTTGAGCAGACAGAAAGGGAGAAAAGATTAATAATTATTATAATAAAATATTAATATTTTTGAATATCTGAATGGTGGAATACATGAAATTTGGTATATTAACTTCTCATTTAAAATGATTAGACAGGTTCATAGTTTTTTATGTATTCTCTGGGGGGAATAATATAGGAAGTAATAAAAAAATGTACTGTTACAATTGCTGTTGTAGAATTACCATATCTCAAAATCCTTTAATGTTAGGGTAATGACATTCGATATTTAGACTTTTTGATTTAAAATAATTCAAGATATGTGTCAGCGTTTTTTTTATATTTCCCCAAAAAGGAAAGAATAGAGACGGGTAGAAGAAAGAGTGGTTTTCGCAATTGCTAAATAAGATGACCTTATCTCTAAAACTCTTGTTCTTTTGTAGTTCTTGAAGTGTACGGACATGTCTGTTTATAGCATTGGACTACACGGCTAGTGATCGTGGAACATGAAATGTATATATAGAAAAAATAGATTTATGTCTATCAGGCTATGTTAATGGTTATATCATTATTTGGTGATGATGCATTACTTAAATCATACATAGTATATTTCATACAAAAATTCTTGTGCTTAAGTGGCATGTAAATAGGGTTGTCATTCATTCCGGAAAATCCGGGACCATCACGCAATCGAGATCTGGGTCCCGGCGTCCCGAAAATATTTCTCGGGATGCTTAAATATTCCGGATTTTGGCGAATAAGAAAGGAAGGAAATATTATACTTTGCTATTTTCACAGGATTAGGTATCTAATTATTCTTTTCAACTTCTAAGTATGGCAATTCAAAAGTTGAAAAACAAACGTGAATACATAAAGCATGCATTTAACTAAGTTCTCGATTTAACTACTTTGACATTGAACAATACATTCGTGGGATTTATTGAGTTGCTAGTTTGTTAACAATAACAAAAATAAAGTAAAAATTCAACGAAAGAAATTCTATGAAAATAGCATAGTCGCCAGAACATATTGGCAATGAATTAACCGTTCTGAGGAAAAAGATACAACACGAACAGACAAAAGTGAGAAACAAGACATCATACCTTAAATGAGCTAAAACAAACTCTGAAAGCCACGAAACATAACAGATTCTGAGAAATGAAAACAAAGAATCAGTTTTGCTTAAAAAGGAGTATATCATCTTCTTACGTTCGCTTAACTGGGATGGAAAAGTTCTACTAAAATGACTAAAAATGCTTACATAATACTTGAACAATTCTATCTAATGGAAGAAAGTAAATTAGTATATAACACTTCTTTTCACTTCAAGTATTTCTAAGATTATCGTAATTTAGTAGTGTCCTGAATTTTCATTTTTGAAATATGGCAACCCTATGTGTGAATGAACATTGAAACCAAAGTTAATTTGTAGATAAAGTGAATATCAGTGCTATGCGTTGACAACAAACATTAAAATAAAATATTTTTGTAAATATATCATCATTGTATATGCATGAGCACAGCCATTGCCCTTGGTTAATGGAAATAAGGTTAAAGATAAGAATTTTTCGGTTTAAATGGTAACTCAGCATATTTAAAAACTGTGACATTTTAGCCGGATAAACATGGATATTAAATGGTTTAGTTAAAAGTGAGTGATGTGAATGAAACAGAATGATTGTTCAGAAATACAAAGAAAATGAAATGGAAAAGTGTAATAAATCGTTGTTGAAATGGAAAGATTACATCTTCTTTTAAGAGACTGGAATAATTATACTGTAGAATAAAATTGATAATTAAAAAAATAAGGATAAATGTAAGAACTGTGTTGCAACGCTGACAAAGGTGATCGTATCTTTAGATGAACACGTTGTAAGGAATAATTATGTAGGTGAAAGTGTTCCTAATAATAGCTTAATTTTAATACACAACAAGAACAGGTTGTGAATGATGTGTTACGTGGAGATCAAAATGAAGGACAAGTTTATATTTATGATGAGGTAAACAGTGAGGTAATACGAGGGTCACGCTATATATTTTCAGATACAAGAAAACTACAATTTGTGTGATGGAAATGAGTTTATTTCTGTTCAAAGTAATCCCTACCTACAACAATGTACTTTTGTAACTGAAGCTTCCACAACTGAAATATTTGAAGCCAATCACCTTTGCGTATGCTCTCAAACAATGATGAATTCTCTCATCAATCTCCTCCACCATCCTGAAACTTCGACCACGTAAATGCTGTTTTACATTAAAGAACAACCAAAATCACACGTGGCCAAATCAGGCGAGTAGGGCGGATGTGGAATGGCTTTCACCTTTTTTCGCATAAAAGAAGCAACTGTTTGCTGTGGCGTGTGTGACTATGTGTGGCTTTGTGTGGCTTTTAAATTCACTATACCACCGAACCACAGTTGCCAGCGATGGACGTTCATCACCAAATGCGTGTTGCGCACCGTTCAAGACCTTGTTGTTCACTTAAACTGACTTTGAAATCATTGTAGATCAACGCGCGCACATGTTCTCTGGACAACTCCACGTTTCGCTGAGAACTCATCTGTACCACGTGCACTCTGTGACACGACTCGACTGACGTCAGGTATTTACTCATGAATGATGGTACTTTTTAAAAATGTAATGCTGACAGCTCTCACTCCTCTAGTATCGTGGAATCTCATAATATATAGTCTGACCAACGTAATGATGAATGATACAAATTTACTTCCTATTGGGGAATTATTACTCACTGCATATCAATGTCTGTAGTAAGAAAATTCTAGAGATAGATACAACTGAAGCGCTCAGAGGATGAAGGCCTTATGTTACATTTTTCAAAACGTTGAATTCTGGAGATTCATACACATTTTATATGTTAATCATGCTACGTGGTACATCATTCACTGAGTCCGGATCCCAGTGAAGAGCTTTGGGGACAATGAAGGGCGTATTTTAACATAGTTGTGAAAGTAAAGTTTCCCGAAATGTACAATACAGGATGTGTTTACAAAGTTTCAAGACTGGTCTGAGAATACAAAATGTATTAAACATTTTTGTACAGCGAACTAAAATTCTTCGAAATATGAGCCTTGGGCATCAACACACCGCTGCCAACGTTTTTTACATTGTTCATAGGCTCCCTGGAAATCTTCGCGCGCAAGGCTGTTAAGGGACCTCGTCGAAGCTCCCACTGGAATCGTGTCCAATCGCTTCCTTTTGAGGACTTTCTTAATTCTGGGGAACAAAGAAAGTCGCAGGGAGCGAGGTCTGGGCTGTACGGGACTTGCGGCAGTGTTGCCACGTTAAACTTAGCCAAAACTTCAGCGGTGGCGAGCGACGTGTGAGAGGGCGCTTTGTCGTGGTGAACAACCCAATCGTCTTTGATCTCGGGGCGGACCTGGTGGACTCGATCCTTCAAACGACGGAGCACTCCAGCGTAAAACTGACCTGTGATACTTTGTCAGGCAGGAACAAACTCCTTGTCGATCAGTCCTTTAGCAATCAGTTTTCGACGGAGGTCAATGACACACACTCACTCCACTAGCGATCTTTTCACTCCAACGTCCCGGAGGCAACTGACGGCGTGCGCTCCATTAGCTGACACCACCACTACCTCACCCTGTCGGTTGAATGGGAATGCGCACACACCCTTACTAAGGAAAACATCAGTCTTGAAATTTTCTAAACAAACCCTGTATTTTATATACTACCTTTAACCTCTAATCGGTTCAATTGTAGGTAGTATCAGTGATTAAACATGATCTGATGTTGTGGAGGAAATTAAAGAGATTTTAAAAGTTATATGTGTGAAAAAAGCAATGATCTGAAACGAGGAAAATAAAAATCATAAACAAATACAGATAAAACATTAAAAAATGCTCCTCAGCATAAGTATTCCAATTTACAGAACAAGTAAAGCATGGAACCTGGTAAAGTGGCAAAATTTGTGTTTGACAATATAAATATATTTGAACAGGAATATATTACATTAGAGGCAGAAATTCGCAAAGTGTAGCGCGATGTTTTGAGATTAAGAAGGAAGGAACAGGCTAATTATATTGAAGAAGAGTGAACCGATGAGAATAAAGAGAAAGAAAAGCAATCTATTACCATCCAAGAAATTGCGAAATAAATAAGGATTGTCTCATCTTGATTATAACCTAGACTATATAAAGTAGAAAAAAATATCGACAAGGAGGAGGTTATATATGTAGAAGTGTGAGCAAAATAAAGGGCGCATCTCTCTAATTTGATTTTTTTAAAATATCTCCGTTTTCTTTATATATTCGAAATTTTGGAACTTTTCCACAGAAGGAATGGTAAATGACAAACATGTTTTCAATATACGTGTTAAATATTATTTTAAAATAAAGAAATTAGAAGCAGAAAACATTAATTGGGTCAAAATTACAAAAATTACCAACTCTGTAGAAAAGGGTAATTTTCTAGTCTAAAAGGTGAATTCTGTAGTTCAACGTAGAACTGAGACCTCTACGTCACTGACAAGGAGAACAATGTGGATTCATATCTATAAAAAACTATTTAATCAAATGTTTCTAACATTTCTTGTATCCATGCAGATATAACATGCAGACTCCACATAAATAAAGAAAACACTGGAAATTATATATCAAAAGGGACGAAGTGAAAACAAAGATTTGTAAGAAATCAGTACCACAGTTGGTTAGTGCGCGAATGTAACGTTAAGTAACGAATATGAGTGAAGGCGGTTCGAGCCCCGTTCGGAGAACTACCTTTAGTATTGTAATTGTTTATTTATTTATTTTTTGTATGTGAGAAGAGGTTGAACTATTACGTAACTTTAAAACTCATCCTGTTATTAAAGTAAGAAAAAATGTCGTTCTTGCACCTGTACTATTCTTCATTTTTGTTTGCAAACGTTTCGTAATTACATTCTGTATGTTCATTGCTGTTTAAAAAAACGCTTTGCAGTAAATTCTATTTCTGATAACGGCGCATAAAGAATGGTTTCCAGTAATTTGCAGCATTTTAAATTCAATTTGCACATTACTTATCGTCTTGAAAATTATGATTGTCTCATCTCACGGCATCACTACCTATTTACATTAATTATAGAATCTTCTTCTCTATCGATTTGTAAACCGTCGTGATTAATCCGATTAGGTAGAAAAGCGTAATTAACTAAGAAAATTCATCATAATCAAAACGCCAAACACGTATTTCAGAGTTGGATCCTTTCTGATTTTGAAAATGGTCCTGCGTACATTATAAGTCATTGGTCAACATCTTGTATATCACATCGTCATTAACAGATCGTATATAAGAATTTTTCCTCAGTAATAAGTAAAAGCTTGTAGTGACTCTTATTGGAAAGTTTCTATTTTGAGGGGAAGTGACAAGATTTTTTTAACAAATCTTTTTCCTTGCAAACCAACAACAATATTGATTGGTGTGCCAATACTTTTTTCGGGGCGACGCGTCATTTGTTCATTTCCAAAGTTTTCCTTTCTTCTTGGTCGTTCTGTGCCCTCTTGCTATCAGCACCCAGGGCAACGGCCCCTCTGGCCCTTCCCAGCTATCTCTCTGAATTTGCTTCTAGGAAAACTTTAAATATCAGTAACCATTGAAAATATTTAGTTAATTGAACAAGTAGTGAATTCCTGACACATATGGCATGTCGAACACTTTGAATGTAGTTATTCAGTAGCAATTATAGACATGTTGCCACTAAGGTCAAAATAGAAGTATTTTTGTCTTCTACACTTCGAAAACTTTGAACTACATTCAAATTGTTCGAAATGCGATGTCAGGAATTCACTACGTGTTGACTTAATTAAATGTTATCGACGGTTAGTGATATTTAAGTTTTTCCTAAGACAACCCACCTAATTTAATAGTGTTGTCACGAGACGAGACGAGACATTTTTATAGTCTGTCTCGTCTTGTCTGTTGTAAACGCCGTCTCGTCTGGAAAATGATACGACTGTATCACCTTGAAGTATCACAACTAATTAAATGCTTTATACACCTTCATAAATATTTACAGAGGAAAATTAAATATTTAATACGGAAGGCTGTTTTGAAACAAGTAGATAAAGGGGTAAGTGGTATAATGCATTTAATTAAGTAGCGATTCCACGAGAGGAGACAATATCAGAATTTGAAGACGATAAATAATGTGAAAGGTGATTGTAAAATTCCCTATATTACTTCTTTTAAGAAATAGAAATTACTGGAAAGCATTCTTTATGCCCAAAGAATATACATAAAATAATTAGGGAACATTTCCAAATGAAAATGATGAATAGTAACACAGGTGGAAGAACCGCAATGTTTATTACCTTGACATCGTGCTGAGTTTTAAACAAATGCAGTAGTTCAATTTTTTCTAAGATACAGAAAACAAACAACTATGATAGAAAAAACTTTATGCCTACGGGGCTCGAGCCGCCTTCAACAACATTTATTGATTGGTCTTATGCCCTCTCGCTTACCTGATACGTCTATTCTATACTACAAGAATGATTTTCATTATGATCGTGGTTCAATTCATCCCTGTTGATAGATAACTTCTGTTATTTCCTTTATTTATACGGAATCTTCAGATATATGACATGTTAGAAATATTTTATAAAATATTTGGCATAATATATAATTTGATTTATTCATTTCCACAAACGTAACATTTAATCAGATATTTCTAATATTTGTCATATTCATGCAGATATAGGGAATACAGATATAACATGCAGATTTCACATAAATAAAGAAAACATTGGAAATTGTCTATTGAAAGGTCGAAGTGTCACACGGTTATGATAAAATTTATGTCTTGTAGTAGCAAAGGCGTGTAATGTGTAAGAAATCCGTAGCACAGTTGGTTAGCGTGCGACTGTAAAATTGAAAAGGGCAAAGAAAGAAGAAAAGAAAGAGGAAAGAAGAAAGCTCGTAATAAAAGAAGGGGGAAAGCCCTGTATCGTGCAAATGAGATGCATGGAGTAAGTCGTGAGTGGGAACCCTTCACCCCTGGTAAGGGGATATTCATGAAACTATCAGTTTATGTCTAATTATATAGGATTATATATAATCCATTTCTTACTTTCGAACATACAAGGTTCAATCAAAATGAGAAGACTTTTATATCGGACTTCCGAAGAAAAATAAAATAGAATAAAATAAATACATGACCGTGTTTATTATATATATAATTCCCAGTCACGACCCCCTTTTCAGTTTTATTATTAAAAAAATAGAAGAGGAAGTAAAGACAAGAAGAGGGAGATGGGATAGAAGAAGAAAAAAAGAGGAAGAATAAGAAGATGAAGGAAATTTAATTTAACTGTTTATTTAATATTTCCGAGAGCTCTTGACTAGTATCTAGTACTTGAAGTATAAATGATGAAGTGGACGGCATGCTAGAATTGACCACAGAGAAGAACAAAAAAAATCAAAGTAATACATATTTGTCGAAGATTTTTGACTTTCAAAGTTCTCCCATGATGATCATTCGTTCAGGCTACTTCTGTCCTTTTTGCTTTCTTTATAGAGGCAACTTAAATTGAGTTAGTATTGACTTTCAACGACTTTAATTGCCAACTACCATTAATTATAGTAAGTCACACATATATGTCAAAATAATTGGTGCACTTAATACTAAACCTACATTTCAATCACACTCACATTCATACAGGACAATGTATACTTCGGGTTACATTTAGTTGAATTAAACTAACCTAACTACATTTCTATAGACATTTATTACATTCCAAGAAAACTTAATCTAACATAACAGGGAAAAATTTGATACATGACTTTAAAAAAAATGTTTCATAGGCATGCACAGAAATCTGTTACTTTGAACAATATCGAATAACACATTTCTCTTTGTAGATACACTAAGAGTTGGATTACGTTAAAAAATCGACAAAACGAAAGAAGGAGAGAGAGAAAAAAAACAAAGGTTAACATTGAACATATTTAACATTCAGTACAAAACGAGAACATATCAATGCCAAAGAAGAAAAAATTGGTTACTCATTAAAAAAAAAACTTTGGTAGCATTTTTATTGAGTCTCTATCCCAAGATGGGAAATTTCGACAATTTTATGAGTCCTTTTCTCACGTCGATAATAACTCCTTTATCAACTCTCTTTATACACTATGATTGGCGTCCATGAGAGTATTTAGTCGTTTGTTTTAACTACCGACAAAAAATAGTTTCTTCATATTATATATACTTTTCATTTCGTCACTTCACGCACTTGGTATGAAAATTCAACATTTCTTAAGATTTAAAAATATCAAATGCAGTCCCAACATTGGGAACATATTTCCATTCTACTATACGATATTTCAATGGAGCTAGGTCTCTGGATCTATTCTAGGTCCTGTATTTACATTACGAGATTATGAACCACAATCAGTTCATCGAATTTTTCCTTGGTCTAGATCGTGTAGTCAAAAGATTCTAGTCACTGAACTGACGAACGACAAATAGTTAGGTTTCCGATCGTAGGGGAAGGATTTGGGGCGCACTGTTTCGTAGTTTACTGCTTTCACTATGGTTTCACAAAAAACTTTAGATACGGATTAGGGATTTTTATTTACGACCTGCTACTTGTTCTATTTACATGCAGCATTTAACATAGTATTAAACTGTAATAGTTACGAACATTAATAACAAATCCGTAAGGTGATATTTATTACAAATTACGCGGTAATACTCTACCAACACAAATAGTTGGTCAGTATCGGGTGTCAAAAATCTATGGCAACCTAAAACAAAAACGGTAAATACCGAGCCCTTTACACATATATGCGCTCATATATATATCCATATTACTCAATATAATAAAAGATTTATTCTAATATCAATCTTAGTATTTCGTCGACACTTAATTTTTTTACATAACCTTTTTCATATTCAACAAGTATTCACATTTTCTTGGCTCAAAACAAAACAAGAAACCCTGACTAATAAAAATTCTTTTCTTTTAATAAGGTTGCAACATTGAAATGTATATTTAAAACCGATAATCGAAAAAGATTCAATTTACTAAGATCCGCGTATAAAGAAATGGTTGATATTATTTAATAAGTCGACACAAAAAGTGGAAATACAGCAAATAGAACAGGCACGTAACTTTTCAAACTATGTAAGCATACATATATAAATGTATATACAGAGAAAGAAAAAAAATCAAGATTATTTGAAATTAGTGCGCCCAAACTACTAATACATACACACCATATAACCAGTCAATAGAAAGAAACCAGAAGTCAGTAATCAATGGGTATAGTTTGTACGATCGGTGAACAATAATCAAGTTTCTGGGAATATGAAATTGTAGTGTACCCTCTCGTCAGTCCCTCCCATGGTGGATTGAGTATCGTGAAAAATGGTCTTGAGTTGTGCTGAAATACCAGGAAATACCTCCACGAACTGTATCCCTCGATGTGTCAGTACATACGATCGAAATAAGTGATATAAACATTGTATGTTTTCATGAGTTTCAGAACCGAGGGAGGGAGGTTTTAAAAAAATCTTGAAGTAAGAA
This sequence comes from Thermobia domestica, assembly GCF_964235325.1. NCBI lineage: Eukaryota > Metazoa > Arthropoda > Insecta > Zygentoma > Lepismatidae > Thermobia > Thermobia domestica. The sequence goes on along the minus strand of NC_137469.1, from coordinate 125,492,625 downwards.
GGAAGAAAGAGACAAGATAGAGAAAGCGGCGCCAACGAAAGGAGAAAGATTAAGGTACTACTCACTACGCAGACGAGTGATAGAATTTAAGTATATTACAACTCACAGCCAAAAGAAGTTCGCATATGCCGAAAGAGGGTGGTTTACTTAAATACGTAAACTCAAAAGTTATCTCCAAAAACACAACGAGTCCGTGCCCGCAAGGGAATTTTCAGAAAGGCGATAGCTTTAAGGAAATTCCCCTCCTCGCTGTATCCGGTTGAGTCCTTGGAGACCCCGGCTATATCGGAAGAATTGGTGCAGAATCTTAATTTGGAATTTCAAAAAATCATCCGACCTCTCAGAAACTAAGAAAGTCCAGAACAGTAATGAAAGTAGAGTAATAGCTAAGATATCCCTAACTAGCAATTTGCCAAAATAAAAAAAATAATTAAACTGAATTTTGAATCGGTGATTTCAATGACCAAACATCACCGATGGCTACCCTGCGCAAACATGCCAAAGTCTGGGACGTCGTTAATTTCCATCATCTAATTAAACTAAGAAAAGAAACGAAAATAGTTAAGAGGACTAGGGGTCGACGTCCGGGTACGCAATGGGCCTAGAAATTAATTTAGTAGCGGTTGATTCAATTGGATAGCCCCATCCGATCCATCAGCTATATGATCACTGCACGGTGAATAATGTAAGCAACGTAGGAAAAAAATCTCGGAGAGTCAATGAATGTTAAAGGTACAACTGACCAAACCTATACTTTCCAAGAATCACAGGATTTAGCAGTTATTTTCTTTAATTATCATTTCTGTCAAGCTTCAAAAGTAATTCGTACATGATGCTACCCTATCTGATGAAAGGCTTAAGAACCGGAGCTGTTAATATGAGATACTTAAATGTGAAGTAACATATAATTGCCAACTACACATTACTATCCAATAGCAAACTCGGTTGGATAAATGCTTCGGTGTAGAAATCCAAACGCGAGAGATTTTCAGTAAAACATATTAATATTCTCAATATATAATATACACTAGGCCTATCCATTTAAATACAGGTGTCCTATCATCTCATTCATATTTTATATCATTACTTTTATTCATTATTTACTCATTTCCACGCGAAGTAATATTTTACAGACACCCTATTACATACATTTACACGCAGGCCATACACATATTACATTATGCACTAATAAATCTATAATTATCAAAATCCGTCACGCTTAAACTACTACACGATAACATTCATCGAACCACGGACTCTTTGTTCCGAAACACCAAATTATATTTACTTCGCAGTTAAAAAAGAATCATACGTGCATTCACTGAAAGTTAAATTGTCAACGATTATTTTATTTCTGATTTGCTGATAGAATTAATTAGCAACAATGAAATCTTTCTACAGCAACGGGAAAAGAGAATTTAATATTACATTTTGAAACAAACAGTATCATGTAGGCTTACTTCTATTAAGAAAATAGGCATTCTTGATTTCAGTGGATATTTCGGTTTCTAATTGACATAGCAAGCTGTAATTTTCAGAACAGTGAGATCTCATGCTATTTCATATGAATGTCTACTCATATGAACCTAAAACCATGTCCACGGGATGTAATTTAGAAATAAGGGGCCAAAATCAAACAACCTAAATCGCTAACCCATGCACTGACGGAATGTCAACAAACGACTGATTACCGAAAACGAACACGATGTCGCTGCAGTAGAGAAATAATTTATTGTGTACTAAAATATACCCTTACACTTATTAATCAGAAATCTAATATTTATTCTGGTTTAGTTTACTTCGAGTTAGGCTAATGGTTCTAAATTAACGCATGTTTAATACACTGTCCTCGCAGTAAAATCTCGCACTCACACATAACTACTAACTACATACAACACTATAAATACTACACATAGAAACTACTAACAAGCACCATTTATTATAGGCATATTAAAGGCAAGCACCTTCAAACACATTACTCCTTGTCGGTATATAAAGTTGGCTCTATTGAACTTTAGGTGGACAAAATAAGAAGGGTAACCCTAGGTCCAATTGACCTGGCCAATTATTTAAAACATATTTACTAGAATTTGATGCCCTGGGGGCACTTTAACAAAGTTTATTGAGGGACCTTTCCCCTGAGAGGGGAAAACGCCCTAATACAAACAATAACTAACCCATCTCCCACTAGAAATTGTTCAATTTGGAGAGAGAATAGGAGCCCCTTTAGTTAAATTAAGTTGTCATTCTGAGAGTTAATATAAAAAATGTGAGAAATACTATATACATGCAATTACTGAATAATAAAAAAAGTCACATCTACCAAATACCAACAAAATACACAGAACAGGTCGTATTGTCCCTAACCCCTAACTAAACTCGTTGATTTGAAAGAAAAAGAAAGTAAAATCACTATTTCACTCTGTCTATTCTAGCTTGCAGCAACTTGGCGTCATATCAACCGGAATCTGCTCTTTCGTTGAACTATTAACTGTTTATCTAATAAAAATGTAGAATTTTGGGCTCCTAAGCCGTCTTCGGTGTTTAACTATTAAATTAAGTAGATTTCACCTGGATTTTTCTTGGAATTTAGGTTCCTTTCGGCAAATATGTGATAGTAACTATTACGAGCTGTTCTTGTTAACTCGTCTGTGATGAGAATGAGAACATTGCGCCGAAAACGACAGGGATAGGAGGATTCCACCAATCAAGGTGGAGTCTTTAGCCGCGGAAATTACAAAGCAAATAGAAATTTGTGAAATCCAGATATAACAGGATCTGAAAGTGACTATTAAGTAGTGAAATTAAGTAGTGAAACATCGAGACGAGCCAATCATAATTTTTGAGGCGTGAGAGTAATTTCGTGAGACGAGATGAGTCGAGATTTTGAACTGTCTCGTCTAGTCTCGTGGCAAACACCAGTGATGCTACATGACGATATATTTCCCGTTTATCGTCTCGATAACAAGCGGAGACTTCGAGGCGAGACGGAGTTTGCAAGTGATAAATAGAGACAGCCTACAATCTGCTCTCGTTTCGTCTCGTGGCTACACTATTAAATTAGGGAAATTTTCCTTGAGAAGTCTTTATAAATCAGTAACCATTGAAAACATTTGATTAAATGAACAAATAGTGAAGTCATATTATGTTACATTTTGAACACTTTGAATTTAGTTATTCACTAACAATTACATAAATATCGTTTTAAGGTGGAAACGGGAGTATATTCAACGAACTTGAAAAGTTCGTTACTAAACTCTCTATGTCTCTCTGTGTGTCTCTGCTATTTGCAGAGTTTTCAAATTTGAGACGCCCGTTCAATAGAGCACCAAACATTAACAAAGAAGTGATGAAATTTTTCACGTCACTCTTACTATTCCCGAGATATTGCCGAAAAAACTCCAATTTCGGTAGATCTAAGGAGCCACATTTCCGGAACCGTAAGTTATGGAGAGATTCCATAGGTTTTGATCAATACCTAAGACGTTGCTGAATCTTCTGGTACAGTTCACGGCATAGAAATTGTTACACACATTCTAAGTCAAAATTAATAACAAACTCTTGTCTCGTTTTCTTATGCATCCAGAAATACATGTCTCAATCAATTAGTTGCTTCTAGTATGATCCAACTCCAACTCCTCACCTTCTCCACCGCTCCTTGTCTAAAGCAGTGTGTATGACGTAGTGCGCTCTTTCCATTGAAGCGGCAAAAAAGGAATCAAGTTTGCAATGTCTTTTTCATTTGTTTGTTTTGAAATATCTTTTAATACCCTATTTATTTTAAAAAGTCACACAATCTTCCATGCCTTCATTAATTTCTTTAGTTTCATTCTTTCCCTTCTTTAAAGTGGAGCGCGGTGGCTCAGTGGTAGAGCGTTCACCTCCAGTGCTTGGGCCTGGTTCGATCCCAGCTCACGCCGTGTGGACTTTCTGGTGGACAAACACCGTGCTCATGGGTTTTCTCGGGGTTCTCCCGTTTCCTCCCACTTTCTTCATTCCACCATTTCACTCATTTCTGATCATCATCGTGTTCTTTAGCCTAAAAGTCATAAACGTGGGACGTAAATCTTAAAGATTTCATTTCATTCTCTTTCCCTTCTTTAAAGACTGCATGCTAGTGAGATGCTCCCTAAGAAATCTATGGACATTACCAATAACGGCAGTAAGTTTTGTTCTTCCTAAAGTCTGTAATGCACGTACTGAGCTCGAGAATATCTACTGATAGAAGTGAGTGTTATTCAATGATTCATTTCATTTCTTTTCACAATTGCAAGCAAATGTTCCCAGAAAGTCATTTGGGCAGGACAGGAGGGTGTAATTTCCCATCCCTTGAGCTTCATAAATACGTATTATTTGATCAAATGTATAGTAATACACAAATAAAAAAAGTGAAAATCTTATGTCGGTGGAGAATCTCCCCCCCTCCCCGAATAAAATCTAAAATGACACTGCTTTCAGGAACAAACCTATAGAGTTACGATAGCAGATTGCTAGAGAGCTTACATTTGGTTTCAAGAGTCGAAGGTCTGATCCTAAGCCATATGAGTTCCTGGGCGACATTGAGAGAGAGAGAGAGAGAGAGAGAGAGATTGAAATATGGAGACAAGGAGCATTGATTTATATACACAGATTTAGAACTGGGTGAAAATGATCGGACAGCATTCGTATTATGACGAAAATTGTGATTTTGTGAAACAGAAGAAGGGAAGGCTTCAAACTACCAGGATCACATTAGGCAGTTGTCGAATTAAGGTGGAGAACACCTTTTAGAGCATCAGATGAACACGAATGGAGACAAAGATCTTGAGAACTGAGGAATTAAGAATTTAAAAAATCTGCAGCTTCCGAGGCGAGTTTCGAACCAAGGCACTTGTAGTTATCGAACCATGACTTTATCAATTCTCCTACGGAGAACACTATGTATTCACTCACATACGTTTCCTTTAGCTACGTTGAAAGCTAACTCAATGGGATATTCCAAAATTTGACTTGGTGGATGCTCCGTTCTAGTAGGATATAAACCTATTGTACCTTAGTTACAATGTGCGTAATGAAGATCTCCTTGTTCAGAACTCTTTTTAGGGTAGTAAAATTTCTTACTATTGTGTTAATTAGGTTGCATTTGATAGAATCATGTGACAAAGTAGTGCCAAACCCTGTGCGTCATTGTCTGTTAGGTGAATGGTTAATGTAAGTTACTCCTACGTGTACGGTTCGAGCTTCGAATCAAGACCATTCTTATTGATTATTTTCTTTGAGCTACGCTCATAAGGTCCATTCCACAAGTTCAATTGTGAAAAAAGTAGTCACAGCCAGTTTAATTGGAAATTATTTTCAAAAATGATATTTGTTATTACATGCGTTTCTTTAAAATGCGATGTTTCAAACTTGATATTAAATCTTACAACCTTAATATAACTCATTTCCCTTAGGCATATCATCATGAATGTTTGAATAAAGACAACAGTTAGGCGTTAATACAAAATTCAGTTCTTACTGTAATGTATGTATATATATTTAGAGAGTTTGACTCAGAAAAACACGTATACTCCCCAATGACTCTTGGAGGAATTTCAAACGAATTTACTATGCGTATAAATAAACATCGCAACAATTTATTGTGGGGGCTAAGACACTGAAACCATTCCAGGGAGGGAAAGGGAATAAAAGTAAAAAAGTAATAGAATACAAAAAATCTTGGTTTCAAATTCATAATTTTTCATTTTCGAAGAAAAAGTGGTTAGCAGATGGCACTCCTCACTTATTTGTAGCCTTGCATCAATGGAAAATTGTTTTAAAGTATATTTTACATTCAAATACGATTGTTTAAAAAAAGCTTGTCCTTCAACATTATGTTTTATAATTATTTTCTACTGTATTTCTTATTTATAATAACATATTTTCTATTTATATTGTATTCTATGTTATACGTTTATTATTTACATGTTACGTCCTACATTTGAAGAGGAGCTTATGACAATTCAAAGCAGCAGGGACATAAACAGAATGCAGGCCTTGGCAATCCAGAGCTCCTGCCCCACGAAATCAGTACTTCTCTGTAATTTATATCTAATTTTAGAGATGATGATAGACATTTTAGTAAAACATGCACTCAAAAAGCCTTGTCTACGCCCCAGCAAAGCAGTGGAAATTTTAGAGAGTGATCAGTTAGTAATGTTTCCCCAGAAGTTATATATCCGATAATTCCGAGTGTGTTATCAGTATTTGTGCATTATCACTTTTCACCCGCAGTGTATTGAAACGCACTAAAGAGGAACTGTTCTGAAGTCTTCACTGGTTCCCCCCATGACCTCAAGCCAACAGGGCCAACCTTGAACATATGCACATCTAAAATATCACCTTTTATGTCAGTGATCCCGAAAAACTATCCATTCGACACAAATATAGGATTTTCCATTCTTTTTGCCTGTCACTCTCCCATTGTCAATTCCATGCCAACCAAGGCTTAATTTGGACTTACGCAGCATCCACAGTGTCACTATTCATCTTTGCACATGAATTCGACACTAATGTCGTTCGTATTTCACTTCGTTTACATGTCATCTTCACCTCTTGGGATGAGTGTCTCGCCCCCGGAACTATGGAGAAATTTCAATCAGCGTAAGTATAATTATAAATTACCATTTAAAAAATAACTGTACAGGTGATCTTTTTCGGAGAGGAATTTGTTAAATACTTTTCCGATATCAATGTATTGCCTTTTTTCGCTTTCCATGCTGAAAATTGCCAAAGGGCTCAACTTCATCTGCAGAATTGTGCTGTGAATATAGTTTTAGTGGTTTAATTCACTGAATGCTCGCTTAGATGTTCTTGTCACAGGAAAAGTGAAATACACATATAAAAGAAAAATGAAATGAAAAATTTAAGTTTTACGTCCCACGAGTATACCGATTGCGCTAATGAAGACCAAGATTCTGAGAAATGGATGAAATGGTGGAACGAAGAAGTAGGAAGAAACGCAAGAATCCCGAGAAAACTCATGCAAATGATGTTTGTCCACAATAAAGTTCATTCGATGCAAGCGGGGATTGATCCAAGGAATCATGCACCATAGGTAAAGTTATAGTGGAATAGGCGTCTAAACAAATACGGAACACTACTATCAATAAGAGTTATATAAGATTAAATTTTTAGTTGTTTCATTCTAAGTTAAACTTTGAACCAATCTTGTTCTTCATTGCTGTTCGAAAACGTAAAGTTGTTGGTGCAAGAGTGCGATAAATCTTTTCTGTATAATTCACAGTCTATAGCTACTTCACAACTTCTGTTTGATCTAAGGCTAAAGTAATTGCATTTTAGACATTGAGGTAAAAGTGTGAAATTATACAAAAACCTCCAAAGTGGAATTACGAAACTTCAGTGGGCCCCATTTTGCTTTAGGCCTTCCTCTTCACACTCCCTTTAGTTACGTCGGGTGCATTATACAGTTTTGCCTTTAGGAATATTTTCTAAGGCAGTACGAGTTTTTTTTAATGCTGTGTGAAATGAGTTGTATTGGATAGAACTGTTTTTTTATGGACATGAAAGATCCTATACTCAAACTCAAATCATGTCTTTCAAAGCTCTAATTCAAAACGAAACGAATCGTCGTATACATGTTACGTTTTGAAGAGAAAAAGAGCAAAACATTGATTGCACAAACGTATAATGGTATCATTTGCATGCAAATTTATAACTTATAAAAGTTGTTGGCTTGATAGATGAGGGTTAGTAAACGGGATTCTTCTTCTGGTGGTCCTACCTTCGAATCTCGTCCACTCTTGTTGCTTTGTCTTTTAGCTACACTGAGTGTGTGTATTTCAGATCTTCAACCTTGAACCAAATCTAATACCAGTTAGTGAATTAAAATTATCTGATATTATCAATACGAGATGTTATTACACAGTTTTCATTAGCTTACAGTACTCATCTTTGATATCAACTCTTCCATCCTTCATTTAACTCATTCCTTGATAATGTTTTGTTACAAAATTTATGAATCATGACGGAAAAATCGCTTTAACAGTTAATGGTGACCGCCTTGAAAGCAAGTGAAAAATATGGGAATTAAATTTGTCATATCTATAGTTTTCTGTGGAGAAGAAACAAACTTGTAAACCAAAGTTTTAAGAATAACTTAAGTTATTAATGTAAACCTTGCCGAAGATTATTCTCTTATATTATCATGAAAGAACTATGAAAGACGTTCTGAAACGAAGAAATATAACACAACTTTGCAAGCGTAGGATAAGAAACCTAACGTAACAAGACTAAAGACGACTCATTTACGGCGTAGTGATCGTGGTTGAGTGGTCAAGGCGCTCAACTACCAATCTGGAGGTTCGTGGTTTGAATCCGCGTCGGGCATTTGTTTTTACTTTAGGATTTTTGATGACGATTGATCGACGATGACACACGTTTTATTATATTCAGATACTAGCAGCGTTCACCCCGCTTCGCTGCGGTCATCCCGGAACGCAATAAACTTTGTTACTTAGATAATTTTTACTTTTTCGCTTTCAAGTGATATGATAAAAACCATAGTAGATTGCAGTAAATGTTAACATTATATCGCCTGTCATTTATGTTAACCCGCCGAGTGACACGGTCATGCGGGTTGCATATAAATACGTTTATTTTTACCTATGATGAACTAACAAAGGATTTGTACGTTATGGACACTTGAATGGTCAATTATCTCAAGACACTGGTAATTAAAAATTAAAGTGATATGATAAAAACCATCTAGGGTCCAAATCCTAATAACCCCCCAAAAATGAAAGAAATTGGTTCAGCCGTATTAGCGTGATGAGGGAACAAAGGATTTGTGCGTTCTCTTTTATATATATAGATTGAATACTCAGATGTTTCAATACTTGAGCTATCAAATCTTCAGGAATAATAATAGTAATAATACTTATTATTATCATCTCGTAGAATATTAAAAGCTAGGAGCTAATTATCGCTCCGGTTATACCGTTACAAGCAGAAACGTGACATTTTGCAAGAATATTTCGATTTTGTTTAATGTTGCAAACGAGAAGAGAAATTTCTCATCTTGTTTCTTAAACAAACCAAATAACATGAAAATTAACATTTTATATTTGAGACGGGACAAGGGTAACTCAAATTATCATGTCGTTTTTGAGATGAGACGAAAAGTATCTATTTCTCGTCTTGTTACGATTCTCGAAATAGTGTATGTCCATACTTTAAGTAACAATTGCTTTGTAGACTAAATCTTATAGAGGTTTTGTTATTTTATATTTTACAGCTAATTGAATTATAGTCTGTGTAGGTATTTTTTAGCAAAAAGCTTTTATACTTACGTGTGCATATCCTATTTAGTTTATTATATGCCCTACTGTTGAGTGCTATTCAATTATTTGTATTACAGTTATTTTTCTTAAAACCTATAGTACAACACTTTCTACATTTAACGTTTGTGGAAAGCTTTTGTTTAAAACGTGGGTAGTTGCAGAGGTGTATCTTGAAAGTACGGAAACCCTTCCCCGAAATCCCCACGTTTAAGTAAGTTTTAGGGCTATTTTAAAACTTTTAATACCATTATTATTATTATTATTATTATTATTATTATTATTATTATTAACGTTATTATTATTATTATTATTATTATTATTATTATTATTATTATTATTATTATTATTATTATTATTATTATTATTATTATTATTATTATTATTGAATATTTGAGACCTAAATATTACGTCCTATTCCAATACAAATAAGCATACTGAAGTTAAGAAAAATCAAAAGAAATTTTGTGGACCCTCTATAAGGATGAATTGGCTTAGAAGAGATACTTTGGAAGAAAAAGAGGGGAGAAAGGAAGGTGTCAGCTTCCGGACAATATGAAATCGAAACTTCAAATGCCTTAACAGAAACTAAGTAGTATTTGTCTTCATCATGATACATAGTAACTCCCTTTCTTTGGGTAAAGACATTCGATCATGTTTGCGTTATATTGATATTTTAACAAAATATATATACAAAAAAAGAATAATTCGTATTTTCCAATTCTGGTTGAACGAATATAGGGAACGTGTTGAAAGTGACGAACTGAAATATTATTATTACTTTTAGTAAGAGTGGATGTACTTAGAAAAATCCACAATGTCAATTCAGACAAATTTATGAGTTATACTAGACCTTAAGGATGACCGTTTTGTATTCATTAATTCTTTGAGAAACACGCGAAATTTTCAGACAGTAGGAATCGAGAGTGTAGACTCTGACGCCATGTTGTTAATTTTCCCCTGTAAAGGAAGTAGTTTCAAATCTAACTTGTAACAACGAGAGAAATTGACCAGGTTTTATGTTATTATGCATCAGAAATATCAACTTTGTAAATTACAAAATTGTTCTGAATTTCGTCGGAGGGACTCGGACCGCGGACCCCTGACTCACGAAACGACTGCTCAAGCGAGTACCCTAAGACTGCTCTTTTAATTAAGTAAAGAAACACTCGTGTATATAACAAATTCCAAACGTTTACGATTCCAATATTTTATTAACATTGAAACACTGATTTCGGTCATGATAAAATATTACAGTCCAGAGAATTCAGGTTTAATTTTTTTGAAAAAGACCGGAAGTATCTCCGTCCCTTGTCTCTATTATATTCGATTATTCTCGTTTTACATTTATTTCCATTAACCTTCAACGAGAGGGAAACGAACATAGATTTATCGAGGACATATAATAATTTAAAGGCTCTCCCACAGGGAATCGAAAATGAGACCCCGCCTACTGAACTATCTGATGGGTGGGGATCCTGGTTCGTTACCAAGGCAAGTAAGCTTGAGACGGACAGCCTCGTTCTCGTGGGTTCTCTCGGGACACTCCCACTTTTCATTCCACCAATTCGACCATCATAATTCCCTTGCTTTAATCATAGTCTTCCTCACCCTAACAGGCATAATCGTGGGACATTAAACGTAAAGATTCCATTTTCAAGCTGTTAACCCAAATCAATCCCAATCGAAAAACAGTTGCATAATATTGCTCATGAACGTGTTCTCACTGAAATATGTACAAAATAAACGAGGAATCGCAATTACATTCAAAAGTGAAACAGCAGATTTATAATACCTTAACCTAAAAGAAAACACGATTACGATTCCCCGTTATTTTTTCTACATATTATTTTACAATAATACATCTACAATAGTCAATTTCTTTCGTTCTTACAAGTTAAAGTTGAAGGACTTCCATCACAGGGGGAAATAAATGACGTAACAGTCTACACTCACGATTCCTACTGCTGAAAACTTCGCGTGCTTCGCAAACAATTCATGAATACATACGGCTATCTTCAATGCCTAGTATGAGTCATACATTTGTGTGAAACGACATTGTGGAATTGCTTCTAAGTTCTTCCACTCCTACTAAAAATAATAATAATGTTTCTGTCCGTCATTTCAAACACCTTCCATATATTCGTTCAACCAAAATTGGTAAATAGGTACTATTCCTTTTTGTATATATATTTTGTTAAAATATCAATATAAAGCCAACATAATTCAATGTCTTTTACCCAAAGAAAAGGCGTTACTATATATCGTGATTAAGGCAAATCCTACTTAGTTTCTGTTAAGAAATCCGAAGGTTCGATTTTCTTATTGTCCAGTAGCTGACACCTTCTTTCCCCCCTTTTTCCTTCCAAAGTATCTCTTCTCAGCCAATTCATCCGTATAGAGGGTCCAACCAATTTCTTTTGATTTTTCTTATTGTCAGTATGTTTATTTGCAATGGTATAGGATGTAACATTGACTTATCAAATATAGAGTAAGAATAATAATAATAATAATAATAATAATAATAATAATAATAATAATAATAATAATAATAATGGCATTAAAAGTTTTAAGTAGTTCTAAAATTTGGAAAAAAACTTACTTAAACGTGGGGATTTCGGGGAAGGGTTTCCGTACCTTCAAGATACACCTCTGCAACCAACCACATTTTAAACAAAAGCTTTATACTAACGTTTCATGTACAAAGTGTTCTACTGCATGTTTGAAGAAAAATAACCGTAATAGAGATAATTGAATGGCTCTCGGCAGTAAGGCATATAATATACAATTTTTAGGATGTACAGAGATAAGTATAAAAGCTTTGCTAAAAAGTACCTACACAGACCATAATTCAATGAGCTATAAAATACAAAGTAACTAAAACCTTATAAAATTCACAATACAGAGCAATTGTTACTTAAAGAATGGACATACACTATTTCGACAATCGTAACAAGACGAGAAAAGATTATGATATTTTCGTCTCGTCTCGATTCTCATCTCCAAAACGACATGATAATTTGAGTTACCCTTGTCCCGTCTCGAATGTAAAATGTCAATTCTCATGTTATTTTGTTAGTTTTAGAAACAGGATGAGAAATTTCTCTTCTTGTAGCAACATTAAACAAAACCGAAATATTCTTGCAAAATGTCACGTTTCTGCTTGTAACGGTATGACCGGAGCGATAATTAGCTCCTAGCTTTTAATATTCTACGAAATAATAGTAATTATTATTGTTAATATTATTATCCTTGAAGATTTGATAGTTGAAATGTTGAAGCATCTGAGTATTCAATATCTGAATATAATAAAACGTCAGCTACTTTTAATTCACTAACTGGTATTAGATTTGGTTCAAGGTTGAAGATCTGAAATACACACACTCAGTGTAGCTAAAAGAAAAAAGCAACAAGAATGGACGAGATTCGAAGGTAGGACCACCAGAACAAAAATCCCGTTTACTATCCTTTCATCTATCAAGCCAACAACATTTATAAGTTATAAATTTGCCTGCAAATGATATCATTATACGTCTGTGGAATCAATGTTTTGCTCTTTTTCTCTTCAAAAACGTAACATATATACGACGATTCGTTTCGTTTTGAATTAGAGCTTTGAAAGACATGATTTGTGTTTGAGTATAGGATCTTTTGTTTCCTTTAAAATACAGTTCTAGCAAATACAACTCAATTCACACAGCAGTAAAAAAACTCGTACTGCCTTAGAAAATATAGCTAAAAGGGCGAAACTGTATCAGGCACCTGGCGTAGCTATCGACTGTGAAGTATACTGTAAGGATTTATCACGTCATTGCAGCAACAACTTTAAGTTTTCGAACAGTAATGAAGAACAACATTGATTGAAAGTTTAACTTACAATGAAATAAATAAAGATCTAATCTTATATAACTCTCATTGATAGTAGTATTCCGTATTTGTTTAAACGCATATTTTTTTATAACTTTACCTATGGTGCATTAGGGCCTAGATTCAATCACCGCTTGCGCCGAATGAACTATATTATTTGAACAATCACCGTGTGCATGTGTTTTTTCGGCATTCTCCCGTTTTCTCCTACTTCTTCGTTCCACCATTTCATTCATTTCTCAGAATCTAGGTCTTCATTAGCGTAATCGGTATAACGTGGGACGTAAAACTTAAATTTTTCATTTCATTTTTCTTTTATATGTGAGCTCCTCCGTGGCTAAGCGGTTAGCGTACGCGCCTTTGGCGTGGGAGACCCGGGTTCGATTTCCGGCGGGAGCTCATGTGGTTCGGATTCCACGTTAATCAGTAGGTCCACGTCTCATATAGCCTCGTTGCTGAACGGGACGTTAAACTCAAAATCAACTCAACTCATCAACTCTTTTATATGTGTATCTCACATTTGCTGTGACAAGAGCAACATCTAAGCGAGAATTAAGTGAATTAAACCACTAAAACTATATTCACAGCACAATTCTGCAGATGAAGTTGAGTCCTTTGGCAATTTTTAGCATGGAAAGCGAAAAAAGGCAATACATTGATATCGGAAAAGTATTTAACAAATTCCTCTCCGAAAAAGATCACCTGTACAGTTATTTTTTAAATGGTAATTTATAATTATACTTACGCTGATTGAAATTTCTCCATAGTTCCGGGGGCGAGACACTCATCCCAAGAGGTGAAGATGACATGTAAACGAAGTGAAATACGAACGACATTAGTGTCGAATTCATGTGCAAAGATGAATAGTGACACTGTGGATGCTGCGTAAGTCCAAATTAAGCCTTGGTTGGCATGGAATTGACAATGGGAGAGTGACAGGCAAAAAGAATGGAAAATCCTATATTTGTGTCGAATGGATAGTTTTTCGGGATCACTGACATAAAAGGTGATATTTTAGATGTGCATATGTTCAAGGTTGGCCCTGTTGGCTTGAGGTCATGGGGGGAACCAGTGAAGACTTCAGAACAGTTCCTCTTTAGTGTGTTTCAATACACTGCGGGTGGAAAGTGATAATGCACAAATACTGATAACACACTCGGAATTATCGGATATATAACTTCTGGGGAAACATTACTAACTGATCACTCTCTAAAATTTTCACTGCTTTGCTGGGGCGTAGACAATGCTTTTTAAGTGCATATTTTACTAAAATGTCTATCATCATCTCTAAAATTAGATATAAATTACAGAGAAGTACTGATTTCGTGGGGCAGGAGCTCTGGATTGCCAAGGCCTGCATTCTGTTTATGCCCCTGCTGCTCTGAATTGTCATAAGCTCCTCTTCAAATGTAGGACGTAACGTGTAAATAATAAACGTATAACATAGAATACAATATAAATAGAAAATATGTTATTATAAATAAGAAATACAGTAGAAAATAATTATAAAACATAATTCTGAAAGACAAGCTTTTTTAAAAAAACAATCATACTTGATTGTAAAATATACTTTAAAACAATTTTCCATTGATGCAACGCTACAAACAATTGAGGAGTGCCATCTGCCAGCCACTATTCATTACTTCGAACCAAAAAACTATGAATTTGACACTAATATTTTTCGTATTCTGTTACTTTTTTACTTTTATTTCCTTTCCCTCTTGGAATAGTTTCAGTGTCTTAGCCCCCACAATAAATTGTTTCGATGTTAATTTATACGCATAGTAAATTCGTTTGAAATTCCTCCAAGAGTCATTGGGGACTGTACGTGTTTTTCTGAGTCAAACTCTCTAAATAACTTATATAACATGCATTACAGTAAGAACTGAATTTTGTATTAACTCCTGCCAGTCGTCGTTGTGCAAACATTCATGTTGATATGCCGTAGAGAAATGGGTTTCATTAAGGTTGTAAGATTTAATATCAAATTTGAAACATCGCAAGTTAAAAAAACGCATGTAATAACAAATATCATATTTGAAAATAATTTTGAATTAAACTAGGTGTGACTACATTACTTCAAAATTGAACTTGTGGAATGCATAGTATAAGCGTAGCTCAAAGAAAATAATCAATAAGAATGGTCTTGATTCGAAGCTCGAACCGTACACATAGGAGTAACTTTCATTAACCATTCACCTAACAGACAATGACGCACAGGGTTTGGCACTACTTTATCAGATGATTCTATCAAATGCAACCTAATTAACACAATAGTAAGAAATTTTACTGCCCTAAAAAGTGTTCTGAACATGGAGAAGTTCATTATGCACATTGTAACTAAGACAAGAGGTTTTCCTATCAGAAAGGCGAATCCACCAAGTCAACTTTTGGAATATCCCGTTGAGTTAGGGTTCAACGTAGCTAAAGGAAACGTATGTGAATGAGTACATAGTGTTCTCCGTAGGAGAATGGATACAATCATGGTTCGATAACTACAAGTGTCGTGGTTCGAAACCCGTTTCGGAAGCTGCAGATTTTTTAAGTTCTCAATTCCTCAGATCTCAAGATTTTTCTCTCCATTCGTATTCATCTGATGCTCTAAAAAGTGTTCTCCACCTTAATTCGACAACTGCCTAATGTGATCCTCGCAGTTCGAAACTTTCCCTTCTTCTGTTTCTCAAAATCTCAATTTTCGTCATAATACAAATGCTGTCCGATCATTTTTCTCCAGTTCTAAATCTGTGTATATAAATCATTCCTCTCTGCCTCCATATTTCAATATCTTTCTCTCTCTGTCTCAATGTCGCCCAGGAACTCATATGGCTTGAGATCAAACCTTCGGCTTTTGAAACCAAATGTAAGCTCTCTAGCAATGTGCTATCGTAACTCTATAGGTTTGTTGCTAAAAGCAGTGTCATTTTTGATTTTATTCGGGGGAGACAGTTTACGCCGACAAAAATTCTTCACTTTTTTATTAGTATATTACGATATATTTGATCAAACAATGTGTATTTATAAAGCTCAAGGGAGGGGAAATTACACCCTCCTGTCCTGCCCAAATGACGCTCTGTTAACATTTTGCTTGCAATTAGTGAAAAGAAATGGAATGAGTAATTGAGTAACACTCATTTCTATCAGTAGATATTCTCGAGCTCTGTACATGCATTACAGACTTTAGGAAGCACAAAACTTGCTGCCGTTATTGGCAATGTCTATAGATTTCTTAGGGAGCATCTTACTAGCTTGCAATCTTAAAGGAAGGGAAAGAATGAAACTAAAGGTATTAATGAAGCTATGGAACATTGTGTGACTTTTAAAAAAAAATAGGCTCTTAAATGATATTTTCGAACAAACGAATGAAAAAGGCTGTTTTAGAGCTATAACATTGTAAACTTGATACCCTCAATGGAAAGAGTACACTACGTCATACACACTGCTTTAGACAAGAAGTGGTGGAGGAGGGTAGGAGTTGGAGTTGGATCATACTAGAAGCAACTAATCGATTGAGACATGTATTCCTGGATGCATAAAACACAGGGCAAGAGTTTGTTATTAATTTGGACTTAGAACAATTTCTATGCCGCAAACTTTACCAAATAGTAACCAGTGGCCCCTGTTGGCTAGAGATTGGCCAAAATCATTCCGATTTCCGAAAATATAAGAAGCTATATCTCGGGAACAGCAAATCATAGCATGGACCTAACCGTTAAACCTAGGCAGACAAAAACTGTTTCTGAGATTCTTGTATAGTTTATCCTAGCATTGTGATTGTATATTCTGCATGCATGATGGGAGTGGGGTTATCAGCTGGTGATTACTAGCTTTTATATGCCAGTATTCCATAGACTAATATCTCTTATATTTTTCTGATCATGACGTGACTCCAAAATTGAACGTCAGCAATGGTTGATCTCATTAATCAAAAATTGAACTACTGACTACTTGCAGTGAAAGTTCAATGTTTTGCAAAATTACACTAGTCAACAAGATTGTGGCACAGAAATGAAAATATCTGATTCTAATGGACCCTTTCACGTAGAATTCGAGTCTGCAATCAGTTTTCTCCATCACCCTCAGTTTCCCTGTAACAGAGGGATTTTCGGAAAATTTCCCCTCAATTTTTTTTTTTTTTTTACAATTTTGTACCTGTAGCTCAGGTACTCTTAGGTATATAAAAACACAAATTGTATTGTGTGTTAGCTTCATTTATACTTAGTAAGTCCTCAAAGTTTCATAAGAATTGCATTATTCTTTTTAGAGAAATAAACATATTTATATAAACATATGCTATGTGCACTGTTCATTTTACCATATTCATTAGTGCAAATAAAATCGCATACAACTTCCACGAAAATTACAAGATAAGCACGGTTTATACCTCATTGGACTTCCAATAAAACACATTTTATGAGTGAATTTCTAGAGGGATTTTGTGGAACTTCCCTCCAAAAAGTAGTTTATAAGATTTTTTGTCTCAACTTGCTATTTGCATATAGTGATACAGAAACAGGAACTGCACTAAAACATAGTTTCATGTCTACTTAATAAATAATGTTAATTTCATATGAATCGCATTATTCTGTCTAGAGATATAAACTATTGTGTCTATTTATAGGTAATAAAGAAAATACTACGCAAGACTATTACAAAACACAAAAACCTAACGTTGACGTATTATTGTCGGCACATAGATGGATACCGAAATACAAGCACAAATACACGCATGCTTTCTGTGGAAAATAAGTCACTTTTTAATATTTTGATGTGGCAACAATGCATAAAAATATTGATGATTTATATACCCTGATGACTGTTAGTAGTGCTGAGTGATGGTCCAAGCTGGACTTTTTTTTAGATGTGGCCGCGTTGTAAGTTGAAGTAACTGTAAGTGTAAGTTTGTGCATTGTGGAGTTCGAATAGAATATGTTGTGTGTTGATGCTCTGAGTTAGATTACGTTTGTGCTGCTTCATGATTGATGGAGTGTACATTCATGTGTGTATGTGTGTGTGATACCTTACAGGATACAAGATGACGAGAAAGTGTGTAAATCACCCGGACAATTTCTTTTATGTATGTGGGGAGCTGACATTTAAATCGAAACGTCGATGTTTTACTCCACTTGTGAGGAAGTGTTATCAGTTATATTTTGGTTGCTGTGTAGGAGACTAAGATAAAAGTTGGGCTCCTCACTACATTTTTTGTACTTGCGTGAAACGTCTGACTGGATGGGCAAATGGTGAACGAAACATGAACTTCGCACTAACCAAAAAATAATTCTTCAGGCTCCTACTTTTGTATGACACAGATAAAAGGAATAACCAGTAAATCTCAGCACACAGTATAGTACCCTAATTTGCCATCAGTAATTAAGCCAGTTCCACACAGTGCAGAATTACCTGTACTAGTACCTCCTGCTCACCTTACGGTAAATGAGGATTACGTACGTGGGGCAACTACTGAAGTTTCAAGTGAAGAAGATGATCCTACTTATGTGGGAACCACATCTACATTGGATCCCCATCTGATAACTCAGGGTGAACTAAATGACCTCGTACGGGATTTAAAACTCTCCAAGATACAGGCAGAACTTCTTGCTTCTAGAGTTAAAGGCTGGAACCTGCTCCATCGTGACATTAAAGTGTGTATTTTTCGAAACCGTCATACAAAGTTTCAAAACTACTATTCTCAAGAAAATGATTTAGTGTATTGTAATAATGTCTGTGCTGTGATGGATACACTCGGACATGCCATATAAGCACAGACTGGAGATTGTTTATTGACTCTTCCAAAACTAGTTTGAAGGCTGTCCTTTTGCACAATGGGAAAAATTTCCTTCAATGCCTTTGTCTTATGCAACTAATTCGAAGGAAACCTATGAAAACATCAAAATAGTGTTAGAAAGAATTCAGTATGAGAAATAGAAATGGACCGTTTACTGTGATTTAAAAGTTATTTCTTTGTTAATGGGTTTGCAGCTTGGTTATACGAAATATTGTTGTTTCCTCTGCGAATGGGACAGCAGGAACAGAGGAAACATTACATCTAGAAGGAATGGGCAAAGCGTGTATTAACTCCTGTACAGAAGAATGTTGTTTATTCCTCACTGGTGAGTCCTGATAATATAATTCTACCTCCTCTTCAGATAAAGTTGGGGCTCTTCAAAAACTTTGTCCACAAATAAGATGTTTGATTCGTGACCAAAAATTTGAGGATCTCTTAACACTGGTTAAGAAATCAGCTTGGTGTTCATTTAAATGTTTAACAGAGATTTTTTTAGAAAACCAGAAAGCCCCATATTACAATGAAATTGTGAGTAATTTCCTGCAATCATTCAAAGGAATGGGTTGCAAAATGTCCTTTAAAGTTCACTTTCTAGATTCCCACCTGGATTAATTTCCTGAAAACCTTGGTGCTGTTAGTGATGAGCATGTGGAACGTTTCTATCAGGACATTTCCTCCAGAGATTCCAGTGACAGTGGAGTTAACAGATGCTAGCTGTTTAGTGTTGGACACTGAAACGAGATGTTCCAGAAGCCAAACACAGAAGAAAGTCAACAACTATAACATTTTAGTTAAGGTAAGTAAGTGTTCATTTATTAAGAAGATTTCACTCACTTCTTTTGTATTATTTATTAAGTAGACATAAAATTATGTTTTAGTGCTGTTCCTATTTCTGTATCACTATATACAAATAGCAAGTTAAAACAAAAAAATCTTATAAACTACTTTTTGGAGGGAGTTTTGAGTGAAAAAAGATTTATTCTTTTCCACTTTATTAAACCAGTGTTGCCTAATCGATGCCTCTCTGAAACATTGTTCCATAATTCCTTGCTATTACAAATTTTTCCAAAGACGTTGATATGTCCTTGCCACGAATCCAAAAAGAATAATACATTAATCTCATTTGTTGTCGGACGACAATTTAAGCGACAAAATAACGAAGAAAAGCAATTGTGTGTCACTTAGTTGGTCATACACATTCTACTCAATTGGTCCATTCTGTGAGTTACAACTTGTAGACTATAATAATAATAAATTTCTAGTGATGACTGTAGCAAATGACACTTTAAAATAATTTTAGTGGTTACTGAGTT
Source organism: Thermobia domestica (assembly GCF_964235325.1). NCBI lineage: Eukaryota > Metazoa > Arthropoda > Insecta > Zygentoma > Lepismatidae > Thermobia > Thermobia domestica. The sequence continues at coordinate 125,472,343 of NC_137469.1, read as the reverse complement.
CATTTAGTCAAAGATACAAGGCATGCACTTACTATAGTTTACAGATTTATTGTAAATTATAGTATACGTACACAAAATAATTGTTCATATTCTAAGGCAAGATATAAGAAAAAACTCGTTATTCCTTACCATTCTCCGCTAGCACTAGGCCATCAGTGTTAATGAATGTATAGTATCTAAAATTTTCGTGAAGGTAATTCAAGGCACCTTCTCTACTAGTTAATTTTGTATATCCTTTGGACGAATTAATTATAACGCTGTTCCTTGACAGTTGTATCCTCAGGTTGTTAAATTCATCACTTCTCCACACCAGTTCCTGTGAAAAATGAATGTTAAATCTGTCACTCTCCATATATATATATATACAGTCAGAAATCCAGAAATTAACTGCGGTTAATAACAACCACCGCTTGTGAATGATTAATATTCAAAATTGAATTTCTATTCCTAGAATTCACCAGTTAGTACCGGTAATCTTAAAATTTCTGGTAGTGATTATCAATAAAAGATAGGTCATATATGTGTTTGTTGAAGGAACATATTAGGCCTATGTTAACGCCTAGTAAAAAACTCATTTCAGCAACAAAATAAAGGAAAGCACTAAGGTCACGCGTCTTAAGTCACAAAATGTGTATACATCCAGTAAGTAGGAGCCACGGCATGATTGGCTAGTGAACCATACTACGTTGGTTTGTTCCGGTAACAGCTTTGCAATACTAGCTCTGCGGGCACCGACCAGTGTCATGCTCGGACCATCTTCTCAGTAGCACCGTGGAAGCTAATCTTCGGTAAAACAATAGTGTCATTCCAGTTGAGTTAGGCATATACCATAAGATTGTCATTCTGGGTTGATCTGGAATCATTAAGGCGAAACATTCAGACTCATGTTGCTATATAAGCTGATATTGGTGAACAAGAATCGTCATCTGAAGATATGCAGTTCACTGAATGCAGGGACTAACCGGAAAAAATCTACATCGGGTTGCCACTTCAGATGAAATATTGAAAAATGAAATGAAATCTTTAAGTTTTATGTCCCACGTTTATGACGGTTAGATTAAAGGAGACGGTGATTATGAGAAATAAATGAAATGGTGGAATGAAGAAAGTGGGAGGAAACGGGAGAACACCTAGAAAACCCACGAGCGCGGTGTTTGTCCACCACAAAGTACACACGGCGCGAGCTGGGATCGATCAGAATCGTAAAGTTTCAGAACAATTTTTAGGATTGTGTTCAATGACTAGGACAGTTTCCTTAAGCATCTTCTTACTTACGTAAGATGTTGTTACTGAGATAGTAATTTGTGATGGAATCATCTATTATGTCTTTGTGAAGCGAGGCAAAAACATCAACACAGATCGTTGCAGTTTGAAACTAATTAAATGCTCCGCAAATATCCAGCGCTGATCAACAGAGATCGTATCCTTATGTTGGAGGAAAATGGTCGTCCGGATATTGCGGTTGATTCACTGATTTAGTGTGGGTACATGGAAACGTCGGCAACTTTAGCTTTGTCACTGTTAAAACACATCACTGCAGGTTCTCCATGAGTCGTAACCCTTCATTAATCATTATATTACCCCAACATATGCATCTGTCACTGATTACTACCACCTCTGGCATCTCGATAACATCTTTGGAAAGGAAATTTTAATTGGTGATCGAACGATACAATGTTGGGGAGTTCTTTACATTGCATAATCAAAACTTTGCAGCGGAATCCAGTCGATGTCTGAGCGACATATATGTGTATAGTAGCATACGTCGACTATTTTGATTGGGCATGTACATTTGGTTTAATTTTTTCGCCTTTGGAAATAATGCACATGAGATGGACATTTCATTCCCACTAGACTAATCAAACATTAGAATGTCATCTTCAGACTCTATCGTTATGACTGATTTTAGAAAATAAATTACTTTGATGTTGTACCTAAATTGAGATATAAACAAAGAAACAATCGTTTACTTGCATTGATAAATGACGTCAAGAATGTGTTATGAGGGTGATTCAAGTGAAAACATTATAAGTGCGATAAAATTCTATAAAAATCCCTTGATTTTTGAATTGACAAATATTGTAATTGTGGTTGCAAGAATAGCCACCATTTGGCAGTAACATAGAGAAATACTGGAAAGAAAAAGCGTCAGTGTAAATAAGTTTACGTAGCTTATGTTATGGACCATGTTAGAGCAGCGATATGTGACTTGTTTCTAACAGTGAAGACTTGAAACCAACCTGAGTTTGTGTGAGTTACAAGTGCAGTGTGTGGTGAAAGGATTCGTGTATGTCCTTGTATCAATTCTATAAGGGACATAGAATATTTGAAAGGGCGTAACTTACGTGAAGGGTGTACTACATGACAGGGTTCCCCAAAGATTAACAACCGAAAACATCGCCGCAGTGGAAGAGCTTCTGAAGAAAAATAGGCGTATAAGCTTTATGGGAATTGCCAAGATTTTAGCTAATAGTATTCATTCAACACATATTATTGTTTATGATGTTCTGTGATTCAATAAGTTAATAACATGTCCATGAACTGATGTACTAATACACCGTCATGTTGATGCCTTCAATGAAGTTTTGTGTACTTTTCAGGATGAAGATAATAGATTTATGGTTTAGAATTCTTACAACAGATGAAACTTGGATCAAAACGAGGAACAACTCAAGAAAGAAGACTGCGAACCATGGCACATAGCTTGTTATCCCCTACCGAAAGCAGAATTTAAAAAAAAAACATACTCACTATCTTCTGGGCTAAAAATGTGTAATTTTGGAATATTGCATGGAAAAGAAAACAAGAATTACCAGAATTTCATATGCATATCTGCCCCAATACCAACTTTACCTTGTACACAGGAGTTAATGACATTAGCTTTTGAATTCATCTATTTTGTTGTATTATGACAATGCCCGACATCACACTGCCCACCTGATGGTCTACAGAATCCTGGATATCAAATTTGGGTGTTTCGCACATCCCTTTGAGATTCTTTAGAATTCATACACAGTGACTTTTCATGTTTGAAATGAATCAAACAGGCGATGCGAAACTACTGTAGTACACGAGTGCCTATAATGTCAACAAATCACATTTTCTCACATCGTATTCATGCAGTTCATAAGAGCTGGGAATCTATATTTCGTGCGATTCGGCCTAAGTGAAAATATGAAGTATATTGAATTTTTCTGTACATCTAAATTTTCCATACAAACGCACTCACAAGTTTTTCTTTACATAACCCTTGCAATATATTCTCGAGTTCATTTACTATAGTAGCACAAATTTTACTTTTCCTCTAGCTTTGTATAAATGAGATTCGTTCATTTTTACATTTCTATCGTGAAAATGGATTCATGAAAGGATACGTGGTTGATTTACATTAATGACATTTCTAACTTATAGACTAATATATATATACACCTATATCTATCTATCTATCTATCTATCTATCTATCTATCTATCTATCTATCTATATGTGTGTGTATGTGTGGATGTGTGTCTATGAACGTAAACACAAGACTAATGGCAACTATCAGTATTTTTATGAAAATAGAAACGAAGCAAGCAATTCTCAAATATACAAATGGAATGTTAGTGTTACATTATTATAATTTATCCCTTGTATAAAGAGGTTTGCCTAATTACAATAGGCGTGCAGAGTATCATTTATGGAATGTAAGTTCTGATTAAAGGGGAGAATAAAACTTGAAAGCAAATATATTAATACTCATATCCATATTAACGAAAATTTTCAGAAAAAATAATATGTACAAGCATATACACTTTTATATTTATTGCAACATGAAAAGTAATACATAATTGCCAGTCTCTCCACACCATATGAACTATTAAACTTTTCTACCTATATAACACATATTTCTTTTATGGCTACTCAAAATAGTATTTTGGAGCTTTATGCAATAAGATATATCAAATAGGGTAATAAATATATCAAATAGGTTGTGATATTTACAATAACATCAAATATTTGGTTGGATTAAAATTAACTTGGTTTGAGATTTAAAAAATGTATTTTAAACTGCATGGAAAAGTTTATGTTCAACTTGTTACGTATCAATTCGTTACTTTTGTGGTAAACATCATGAGAGTAGAGATTTTATGCAAATTAATGCAAAATTAACCATGATTAAAGGTAACCTACCGCGCAAAGACCCTTTGCTAACATTAAGTGAATTGAAAAAGTCAGAATTATTTATAATGCCATTTAGATTTTTACACAGAAATTCATGTTGTGCTATTTCACTCATAATATATAATGGAGTAACTCCAAAAATAAGTAAAGATTTATAGAAATATACCTGTTAAGAGGATATATTTCATAAAGACAACAAAAAATATAATTATACCTGTTTGATCTTATCAATATTACTTTTACTATCTGGGAGCAATATTAACTTAGTTTATTCTAACTTCCAAGTAATAATAACGCTGAATAGACTAACTAGAGAATATTTATTTTCATTTCCATTGTATTTCTGAATAAAACTCCATGTAACTCACTGTTCAAAATCACTCCGACATCCTTTATGACTTCAAATATCTTAAACTATTTCTTCCAATCTGGTAAGTATAGCAGAATATATTAGTATCCGAACAAGATTGTAACAATCTCTTTATGTTTTCTAGGTACCCAGTGTGTGAAGGAATGTGTCAGTGACGTGGATTGCTATTAGATACTACAAGTTCTGATTGAAATACTCGCCGTTTCCAAGATCACATTTTTTTCAAGATGTTACCCAGTCAACAACAGAAGCCATTTTGTGCAAAAGCAACATCTGTTATCTTACTTCAACGGAACTTTCAGGATCGATCGACCTGACAAGAAGTCCATTGAAGGTTACCTTGTACAACTCACGGAGACAGGTTGCCTATATAAACATATAATCTCCGGCATTTTTTCACATTTAGTGGATACAGTGGACATAATTCGGCAATCCTTCAAACGCAACCCCACGAAGTCAATTCGGAAAGCGGGCCGTGAGTTAGCATTGCCCGTCCAATAGTATGGGATGTTCTTAAGAAAATGACCTAGACATTGGGATTCCTGGAAAATGATGATTTTACAGACAGGGTAGTTATCAGTGATGAGGTGACCTTCTATAGGAAGGGCAAAGCTAAGAGGCATAATGTTGGATCTGGGGTTCAGAACATCTCGCTGAATCATTGATCATGCCAGGGATTCTCCAAAGTTCAACATCTTTGCTGCCATATGCAGAACGAAGCATTATGGGCCATTTTTTTTCTTTGCAGGATTAACTGTAACTGGACATTTGTATCTTTACATGTTCTAGATGTATTTGACACCACATCTTGAACTGTACTCCTGAAATTTCATTTTCCGTAAGAGTGTAGCCCCACTTCACTGCCATAATGCCGTGAGAGTGTATCTGAATGAACATTTCTCAAAGTGTTGGATAGTGCACACTGATCCTAATAATGATGCCATTGTTGAGATGGCCCTCCACGTCTCCAGACTTAACACATGCTACTTCTTTTCATGTGGCTTGCTCTAAGACTCACGTCCTTGTCCCACTATTGCCTTGAGATCTGACGGAAATGCGATAGTATATCACAGTAGATTTTGCTGAAGATACAATAGACGTGTTGATTCGAGCATGGAAGGAAATAGACTATGGACCTAGATATTTCCTTGCCACGAAGGACGGAATATTGAATCATTCTAGGTGGGTAAACTTTGATATATTACATTGCGTTTGCCATATAAAGAATTTTAATACTACATGGGGCCCGAGATTAATTTCTTTAAAACAGGTCATTCTTTTTCGAACTATAGGATACAAAACCTGGTATTTTAGAGAAAGACATAGCACAACATTTATTTACTTGAAAGAAAAATAATTTTCCAAAGTCTATACGCTTGATATGAATTTAAGCCGTTATAGTCAGTAATTATTTTTATCGCTTTATGTAATATAATAATATAATGCTATCTGCAAACAATAAATACCTGCAATATTTGTTAAGATATGAAAAATTGTTAACGAATAATAAAAGAAATAAAGGCCCAGGATTTGAATCTTATGATATCTCTGATTTTATTTTCTGTGTGTGAGTATTTAAGATTGTTTGTTACAGAGTGTTGTCAATTACTCCAACACTAAGGGCCAATCCTACCATCCTCTGATATCTGTCTGATATAAATATCCTCCTGACATCTTTCCGATAAGTGTTCTACAATGTCCTGATAACAATCAGGTGGCTGATAAACCCTATCAGCTGGTTGGTACTTTGACAGAAAGTTCAATTGCCTGTTAACAGCTATCAGCTACTTGTTAGTTGTCGTGTAGTGAATCATGGACGAAATCGAAGAATTGTTGATGCTGTCAGAGGACGATGAGGAGATTGTTCAATATATAGCGAGGCCTAGAAGACCTTTTTAGTTCGAATATATGCCAATTTATAACGAAAAGTAGTACCCGTTGGCTACAAGTGCCCGCACATAAGCGCCATGTAATTTGTGTAGTTTTAGAAGATGAAGAAATATATTCTATATAAAAATATAGAGTTTAATTATTGAAATTGAATGATATGTAAAAACATATCTAAATTATTAATCTAATTTACATATTTTTAGAGGTGGAATATCAAATAAATGAATTAATTAAAAGCTCAGATTGTGTTATCACGTGTAGTATTATAAAATGGAGTGTAATATATAACGAAATTATATATTACAACCAATATATACCAACCAATCAAATGGTCCGTTAAAACCTTGCTTCGGGTTAACTATCTGACAGAGTATATATCAGGCACAGTATATTGTAGAACGAACCACGGGTTAAAGTAACTGACAACTTCCTGATATCTAATTCTGACTGATAGTAATCAGAAAGAATATCAGAATATTGTAGGACTGGCCCTAAGTATGTTATGCCCCACTACTGGTATTATTTGTTATTTGTGACAGTTTATTTAATCACAGAATTAGTTTGTAAGTTATTGTGTTTATGTAATGCATTTCATAATAGTTTATTAATTTACCAAAGTTAGAATTTTTTAGAATTTCCTAAGTTATTTAATTTGTTATGTTATTCTTTATCTGCACCAAACTTACACCTTGTTTAGAATATTAATTAATAAAAGATTTAATTGTCCGAAAAAGAAGAAGAAAGTTTTAAGATTTAAATCGATATAAAAGAAAGAAAGATTTGTACATGTTTTGAATATCGAATTGAACCAATGTGAATTATTTATAAAAGTGATAAATAGAACAAATTTTGAAGCAAATTTGATATAGAAGACCATCCAGAACTTAGTTTAAAGATCGTAATTTATAGATTGTCTGTATATCATATTTATCGTTATAAATTGATTATTAATTGTGATGATAGGCCTAACTGCGATCGATATATCGTATTAGAAAGTTCCTTTTAGGGGCTTATGCCCTTTTCTTTACCGTAGGCCACCCAAAATTTAAAATGTGGAAATAGTAATCAATATATACATGTAAAACTTCAATTCAAAATTTTAGTGTTCTTCGACTTCTATTTATGTACGCATACCACCTTTTATAATGAATAGAGCATCTGTATATTTTCTCCATGTAATGGTTGATTCTAAAATATGCACATGTCGGCCTGGTATTTATAATAAATATTGAATATGTTAAAATAGCTGCCTTCATCATGAAACATCTTATCCGCGTTACTATCAGCAGATTCTTTTATTTACTGGTGCTAAACATTTTGTTTTATTAGAATTAACATGTGAAGTTTGGGCAAGGTTATATTACTTAAAACATGATTAATATGAAGTATAAATGATATATATATATTGAATAAATATGAATAGTAATTGTTATATTAAATGAGCGAATAATTTTTATAAAATGAAGTTTTAACCTTGTCATAATATGTATAAATACGATAATGATGAAAGTACTAAGCACCTATTCATTCTGCTAAATGACAAGATACCTCTGAAACGCTATGTTAACCGATATTATAAAATTTACATGGAGACAAATAAGACTTCTTGCCGATATGTGTTGAATGAATAACTACTGTACGTGTAAATATAGTTTCTAGTAACTCGTACATGGAACACGTCAAATTTGGCTGGCATCCTTATCAATAAAGCTATTGTAACTGCATTTGGTTTTCTTTGAATATATATTTTAATGTAAGAAATTAACGATGGCATCATCCACAGAAATTAGTTAAGTCACGGTGTTCATTATCCCGCGCGATGTGATTGTTTCCTGGGTGTTGTTACACTTAGTATCTCCACACTTACCTAAATCTTCTGTGAAGACTTTTCCACGTCAGAACGCGTGGTTGCGACCCAGGCAATATTAAATACATATGTGTTTAACCATAGTGCAAAGCGAATTTCAAAAGTGGTTTCTTCCATACAGGATTGGAAGTTATGGTGAATTAAGCGCATGTCAAGTAATTACTTTATAAACAAAGTTATTGCAAGGAAGAGATATAGAAGATTTATAGAACAAAATATGAAGAGCTTTGAAAAAGTATAGGTAGACAGCAGGAACTAAGTTTGATATTTTTTTAAATAAATAAATTCTGAACAAGTTCAATTAAATTAGTAATAATGGATTTTCGTGGACTAAAATTGTAATGTTAAATGGATATGGCTTAACGTGACTATTCATTCTTCTATACAGTATAAGCTCAAATATACTTTACCAGGTTTGATAACAGAGAAAAGTTGATATCTTTTTATCCGTCAGGCTGATATATTTATGAATAGGACAAATTTTGGAAATCTTGCAACACTTGAAATATATGTATGATTTTAAAATTGTATTTTAAGTATGGCATAATAAACTTATCAACACGGAACAACGACATATAAAAAACGCTGATAACAAATCTGGTCTGCTACATTTAGAAGGTTTGAATTTTTTACTGCATTGTATTCTAACTAATTGATTGGAGTTAATGAAGCAGATAGAGAAGCTTTGCATCTAGATAATTAATTATAGTATTGTAGAAGGGAAAGGAACCTCTACAAAGGCATTAGATACGAGTTTAATCAACCTCAATACTTCATTCTTAATTGTCACACAAAAATTTAATCTATTTCATTTTCATTTCAATAAACGACCGAAGTGGCCTTTCTATCTTTATCTATCTTAGATTTTATGTGAGAGGTCTAAAAAAATGAAATGAAACCTTTTAGTTTAACGTTCGACGATTCTGAACTCAGTCAAGGGAGTCGATGATTAATGCAACTATGGATTAATTGGTGAAACATGAAAGTGGGAGAAAACAAGAGTACCCTGAGAAACCCCACGGAAATGATGTTGTCAACCACAAACTCACTGGCCGGAAATCAAACCAAGAACCCCACGCAGCAGGTGTAAGCGCTCTACCACTGAGCCACCGTGCCCCATGGAGAGATATAGAGTTAGTATGATGAATCAATCATAATTTTTAAGTTTCTTCGAAATTCAGCAAAGACTTTCTTTCAGACGGTCGACCAATAAAATAGAACAGAATTGTGTATCATAGGATGTTGTGGAATCGTTCTTTATTATAGTATTAAGGAATGTTTCCTTGTTTCTGTACATAATTATTTTTATATTATACATCTGATGGGAAAGTAAGAGAACAAGAGAAGGGTAAGATAACTTTTATTCACCACTTTCTTTGGTATGTTCTTATTAATGCTGTTAATGACAGTTTCATAAAATACGTTTCAAACACTTGCAGAATCATCACTTAACTTCAATTAATGCCTATTTTTATTTCTTAAACTGCTATAAACATTAGCAAAATAAATTTTACTATAATTAAGAAATGTTACTTGATTCAGTTTTACATCCGTCGATTTTGCGGTTAAGATAACTTGTAATAGTAAGGATGAATGATAGTCATCCCCTTCTAGCAAGTAGTACATGCTTTTAGTGATATTAATATTTAAACCTTCACTAACTAAAATTTAGTCTGACTTCCCTATATTTGAACTCTTAATATTGTTTACAGATTTCAAATCAGAAAAAAGTCAGCAAAAGCAATTGCAAGGGTATTGCCGTTTTGCAATAGGTTAGTATTAATGTTATTGAGTTAAGAAAGACCACCCACAATCAGTATCTAATAATGGCTGGTAAATACAATATCTTCCATTACTCGATAATATTCAAGATACTATTCCAATTTGGTCTCTAATGGGAAGTATACCATTGAATCAATAAGAACCTGTGTCTCCAATTGAATTTTATTACACAATCTTTAAATATTTTCAACACTAAGTACATACCTTCTCTTTTAGTTACTCTAGCAGTACGAAAAACATATTATCCGTCATCGATAAATTCTTTGCTAAAGAGAGTATAATATAAGTAAGTCCTTTTAATATAATAAAATCACAAGCATCTATACATATACTAAATAACAGATTGTACAATTAAGTGTTTATGATTCTGATTTTGAAAAGTAACATGAATATCAGTAATTTGTATTATGGAAACAATGTTATATTACAAAGCATATATATTGTTATGATTTAGTTTGTTTTGTGGGATTTTTACAGCCATGGGGCAATTCTATCAAAAATATTTAATTTTTATTTTGTTTATTTACCTTTTAGTATTGTGATCAATATTATATGACGGTACATGTAGAGAGTGAGACCTGTACGTGTGATTTTACCATAAAGTGTGAGCTTCTTATTTTAGTTTTCTCATGCTATCTCACTTAAGATGGGTTTTTGGGGGAATAATTCGACCTTATATGTGCTTTTCCCTTCTCTACTAGAAATTATAACATTTTACTTCTTTCTCGTCTCTTCCTCCCAGGTGACAGGTTGAGGTTCTTTAGCTGTAAAAACTTGCATTTAGCTTCAAGCAGAAATGCCTCTATTAGCTTGCTGGTTTGAAATCGACTAAGATATCTAGTACCTTGATGAAAGAGAAATCTCCTAGAGGGATTGGGGAGCACCAGACTGGGTTTTATACCAAAAATTCGTACTAGAACCTGCTCAGATATGAAACCTAGTTATATCTCAAGAGTCTAATCAAGAAAGAAGCATTCCGAAATAAAGTAAATCTATTATAATAAAATCAGAAAAAGTATTCAGAGCATATAACAAAAAGTGTTGGTTATTAATACAATCGTCCCTAACATAAAACAACTACCCTTCGATAGGTTTTAAGTATGATGCAGCTTCGCCAAATTTTACAAGTCCGAATCCATTATAGCGATGAGACTTAAAATAAATTTAAGTACCATCCGTACCTGACCTTTGACTGTGAGTGTTCCCTGCTCGGAGACAGAACGTGCTGCAGCTGACTCGTCTGGTAGATGTCTCATATTCAAGGCCAAGTTAGCTCCTTTTATAGCTTTTCACGTTCCACGACCTGGCCTTGAAATGAGCCCACGGAAGTGGAGGAAACTACAAGGCTCGTCCCTTGTTTTCTTTCGTTTCTTTCCTTGCTTGCCACTAAGCCTATTGCGTAAGTTACGATATTTTCCCCTTGATTATATGATTTTCATTCTTAGATCTGTGATTCGTAGAAGCCGTTGAAAAGCAGGAAATAGAATGTGACCATTCTTCTTTTTTAGTAAAAGCCTTTACCTAGGGGATATTACTTTTTGACTTTTTTCACATTTGTTTTTAGTACCCTCCTTCTCCTTTACTTTAGCAAGCGCAGGATCCCTACATTCAGAGTTAGAAGTATAACCTTCAAGGTTACAAGTTGTGTATCATAACAATGTCATCTAACGTTTTAAGGATTGAAACATTTTGATCACACCGGCCTTTTTAAATCTAATATTTACCGTTAGATCAACCCATTAATATGCGTAATGGTTTTTCAGTTTATTTTCTTCCTTATTCAGTAATACACATTCTATAGGAAGTTAAGAGCTCCTTCATGGCTAAGCGGTTAGCCTACGAGCCTTTGGCGTGTGAGACCCGGGTTCGATTCCCTGCTGGAATTCATGTGGTTTGGATTCCACGTTAATCAGTAGGTCCCGTCTCATATAACCTCTTTTCTAAAAGGGAAGTTAAACTCAAAATCAACTCAACTCGAAAGAAAGTTATAGACTGATCTATGTATATAGTTTCACTTACAGTGTAATCCAAATAGTGTTTATTCCTTTTCACTTCTTTCCTTTTTGAAACTTCTTCTCGTCTGAATTACTCATAAATGTTACTATAATGCCACTTGATTTCTAGTGCTGTAGTTTTTCTTTCCATGACACACGCCTATAATATCTTTGCTAATATTAATATATAATGCACGACATGTGCTTTAGATAAGTTAAAGGATGCTTTCTTTGAACTTTTGGAAACCAAAAATTTCTAGTGTATTACGCATTGAACAAGTACATTTACACCTATTTTTACATTAGAGACCTTTCTTTTAAGCACTTGTTTTTCTGCTTTAAACGTTCAATTTGCGTTAGACATTCCCTGATTTATGCGTTCTTTTTCATATATTTTATACCTCCATCTAATTTTGTGTGAATTAAGTCAAGAGATTTCCCCAATTCACGTTAAATTTCAGTCTGAAATTTGTGAAACTCTTTAGCTAAATTTAATAGGTCTATACTTGTTGGCAATTTTGGTTGAACATCTGAATGCAATTGCATTCTACTTTTACGAAAGTTAGCACATTTTTACAATGCTAAGATTCTCTATTTCATCTTAAATGTTCGAGATTAGATTCCAAAAGATAAGACAGTTTTAGTGACAGCATTTTGAGCAATCATAAGATAAAACAACACACAAGATGGAGGGCTGTATTCATAGCAGATATGGCACGTCTTCCACATACGGCACCGAAGGTTTATTGGGGTTTCTTAGATGGTGTTTTGTGGCCAAAGAAACGACACACAACTTCGATCAAGTGCAGTCTAATCTTTCCTGAGAACATATAAACATAACTGGAAATGTGGCTGGAGGATTGTTAAGCACCAGTAGAACAGAAATAGCTCGCTATCGTCGGTCTATCGCCTATAATGAACGCACATCTTTAACAGAGAATATCAGATCACTTTTTAATTTTTTTTCATGGGGATATTGATGATCAAGTTGCTAACAAAAAATTGAAAGACAAAGCTTCAAAATGAATTTTTATATCATGAAACTTTTTGATTAGTTTCAGAAATACCATGTTTTCATGAGAAACAGACTTATGCTTTAGTGTCGCTGGTGACAGGTGATGTGCCATAAGAAGATATATATAAGGATATTGCGAATGCATGCAACACAGAAAAGCAAATGTTTACTGATTGTTTAGAAAATCGATAGGTTATAGGAAAGACTTCTACGACAGTTTACCAAAGAAAAGATTAAAAACTTTCTCTAGTCTTTACTTTGATTATGCAAAGCTGACAGGTATATTTCACGGCGTATTGGAAGCGACATGAACATTGGTGAACTTCTGAAGGAGTTGTGTGCAGTTTCACTGTCACTGACAACAGATTATACACAAAGAACTGTGTTCGTTGAGTGAAGACGCACGTGCAAGCAGCTCCAGTGTGCACCGAAGCGTGAAATGGGTGTCTCGCTAAGTTTCTGGCGGGCCTCAATCGGTCTGTTCAATAATAGATACTGCGGAAAAGATCCTTCTTATGCAGAACGTACAGATCAATTCAAAACGACCAAAACTTACTATGTCTATGGTGTGGTGATTCTTCTAGTGCTTGTGATTGGTGGTGTCGAAAGAAATCCAGGTCCTGACTCCAGGTCTCAGAAAAACGATATTGCGGAGATTAAAGAAATTTTGCGTGGCTTGCATGATTCTCATAAATCGCTTGAGAAAGAAATACGTGAAGTGAAAGAATCTGTTTCTAAAGTGATTGAAAGGCTTGAAAGGTTCGAGAACAACATTGACAAATTATCGAGTGAAATAAATCAATTGCAGGCCTACTCAAGTCATTTGGAAGAAAGAATCGAAGATTTGGAAAATAGATCTCGAAGAGTGAACTTAGTGTTCTATGGCGTCGAGGAAACTGCAAGTGAATCGTGGGACGAAACAGAAAACAAAGTGCGGAATGTGATTAAAGATAGATTAAAAATCGATTTGGCGGATGATGATATTCAAAGAAGTCACCGTGTAGGAAGAAAAGTCAGTGGTCAAAGTCGTCCTATAGTGTGCAAGTTCTTGCGAGATAAAACGAAGGAAGCAATTCTTAAATCTAGGAATAAATTAAGGGGCACCAAAATTTATATTAGTGAGGATTTCTCTTTTAAAGTTAGACAAGAACGCAAAGCCCTTCAAACGTATGTTAACGAAGCTAGACAACGAGGGTGTTATGCTTATTTGCAATTCCGGTATGCGTGCATCGATGGGAAGAAGTTTTCACTACAGGAAATGACAAATAGCGATAAAAATCTTTCCAACGTGCCAAACAACCCTTCTGCCGCCGAAGAGCCTGGGGCAGGTCTGGACGAAGATGTCAGTGTACAGAGAAGTACTCCCCCCTTCACTACCCCAGGGAGTAGCCGTACCAAGCAGATCCCATTGAAGCGGAACTCGAATTTCAATCGCTGAGAAACAGGTTTCCAGGAACTGCAACTAGTAAGTACAACACAGTTTTCTGCTAATGAAAATAAAAATAGATTTCTCGTGTCAAACAATGTGAACTTGACAAGCGCCGTGAAAAGTTCAAGGTCAGACTCAACTATGAAAACTGATGTATTAAATTGTGATATGACAGTACCATATAACCAGCATCGCACTATTAAACTTTCAGTGTATTACCAGAATGTTTGTGGTCTCAGAGGTTTAAAAAGTCAAGAGTTCTTTACAAGTGTTGTATCGAATACATACGATATAGTAGTCATTAGTGAAAGTTCCCTAACTGCTAGTTACTCAGACTCTGAAATATTTGATGATCGATATTGTGCTTTCCGTCAGGACAGAAATTTTGAGCTGGTTAACAAGAGTAAAGGGGGTGGGGTAATAATAGCTGTTCTTAAAAAATATAATGTGTACTATGTAAGTTCCTGCGATACAAATCTAGAGTGTGTTCTTGTTAAATTAGTATTACATTCTTTAGATGTATTTGTCTGTGCCATTTATATTCCACCGGATTCAAATTTAAAAATTTACGAAGAGTTTTATCAATTTATCGAGAGTAATTGTCCACCAGGAAGCACAATTCTCTGCATCGGAGATTTTAATATTGCAGAAATTACAAATTCTTGTTTTGATCTTATGTCCTCAACAACCAAGTGTAAAGATGTGTATAACTTTATGTCCTTATACAATTTATCATCATTCAACGACATACAAAACACAAATGGCCGCACATTAGACCTAGTACTTTCTAATATCAAAGATGTAGTTGTTACTAAAGAGTATCCACTTGTTCGAGAGGATAGACATCACCCAGCAATCCTAGTGTCTTTAACTCTTAATCATATTACTAAATTAAAGCAAGTTCCTAAAGTAACTGGTTTCAACTTTAAAAGGGCTGATTTCACAAAATTATATATAGAATTGTCAAACTTATCTTGGGATTGCCTTTCTCAAAATGATGATGTTAATTGTACTGTTTCAAAATTCTACGAAATGATTTATAACGTATTCAGCCGATGCGTCCCTGCTAAAAAGCACGTCAATGCCAGTTATCCGTGCTGGTTTACCTATGATATAATCAAAAAAATCAAACGGAAATCTTACCATCGTAAAAAGTGGAAAGAGGGGCTAAATAATATTTCATACCATCGTGAACAGTTCCTGAAACTACGAAAAGAAATTAAATCAGAAATTTCGAGAGCGTACAAGGCATTTATTTCACATTCTGAATTTACTGTAGAAAAAGACCCACGGCAGTTCTGGTATTTTATTAAAAGTAAAACCAAGCATCTTTCGTCAGATTCTCTAACATATAATAGTAACGAATTAAAACATAACAAAGAGATTTCTGAGGCATTCGCGCATTATTTTCAGTCGGTATATAGTAGTGTACCAGCTAAATACGACACAGATTATCTAATAACAAATAATTCGGAACTTAGTATATTAGACACCTTTCATATAAAGGAAATAGAATTAGAAGAAATTGAGCAGGCTATTAAAGCGCTGAAACCCAAAACATCTTGTAGTATAGATGACATTCCACCGTATGTGGTGAAGGGCTGTTTAGATATATTCAAGCATCCACTCCACATTATCTTTAATATGTCCATTAAAACCAATATATTTCCGAATAAATGGAAAGAAGGTCTCATTTGCCCTATTCCTAAATCTGGAAACAGGAATGAGATAGAGAACTTCAGACCCGTAGCCATCCTATCTCCCTTTGCAAAAGTTCTTGAAACCATATTATACAACAGAATTTTAAACCATGTTAAGCCTGTCATATCTAAACATCAACACGGATTTTTAAGGAATAAATCCACAACAACCAATCTAGCAATAATAACGGATTACATAGCAAGAGAGTTAGACAAAGGCGGTCAAGTGGACGTCATTTATATGGATTTCAGTAAGGCTTTCGACAGAGTTGACCATGACGTGCTACTACAGAAATTGGTATCTTTCAATTTTTCTAAACGAGCAATAGAGTACTTCGCTTCCTACTTGTGCGATCGAGAGCAAGCTGTCTCTTACAAGGGATACATTACCATGAAATTTACCACATTATCAGGTGTTCCTCAAGGATCCCATTTAGGTCCGCTATTATTTCTTCTTGTAATTAATGATATCTCAACCTATGTTAAAAACTCTCACTTTCTGTTGTTTGCCGATGATCTCAAATTATATTCTAAAATAAGCACAATAGATGACTGCACACAACTCGAGCAGGATTTACAGGGTGTTGAGCAATGGTGTGCCAAAAACAAACTTTCATTGAATATCTCTAAATGCAAGTCTTTATCGTTCTCAAGGAAAGAAAATCCCATCAATCATCTGTATATAATTAATGGCATATCTCTGTGTAAACCAAATTCAGTTAAAGATTTAGGAGTAACTTTTTATTCAAAATTGACCTTCTCTCATCACATTGATGCAATCTCTAACGCTGCATTCAGAAACCTCGGTTTTATCTATAGAATGGGTAAAGAGTTTAGAAACGAGTCAACATTCATTAAACTTTATAATTTGTACGTAAGGTCCCGATTAGAATATGCGTGCGTTATTTGGACACCGAATGTAAATAAATACTTACAAGCGATAGAAAACATACAATTTAAATTTCTAAAAATGCTTACGTACAAGAAAACAGCTTTCTATCCCAAACAGATTCCCTACGTGGACTTAGTAAGGGGTTTGAATTTCCTAACGTTGACGAATCGACGAAAGATGTTTGATTTACTATTTTTATATAAAGTATTAAATAATAAAATTGACTGTCCAGACCTACTCACGAAAATATATCTGAGCGTTCCAACAGGCAGAACAAGACCAGGGAATACTGGTATATTTTTCTGTGAAAGGGCACGAACAAATATTCTCAATAAATCTCCGCTGTGGAGAATGTGTGACTCCTACAATGAATTAAGTCATAAAACTGATGTATTAGATATATTCAGTATGTCAGAATATGTATTTAGAAACAGGATTATTACCGAGTACCTGACACTCGAAGTGCATTGATTAATTGTACGGGTAAAAGTATATATGTATATGTATGTATTATACGACACTATAATTAGGCATTAAGCCTGTTGTGTTGCTTTCTAAAATAAATAAAAATAAATAATAAATCTGACCTGGCTACAATACTTTAGTATGGTATGAAGGCGATGTAATTGAGTGTATCTAACTAGAAGACATGGACAATAATTGATGGGATGGCCCTTGTAACTGCAATCGGAAAACCACCAAATGCAAGCCCCTTTGGCGATTACCTAGGTACGTTGCGGTATTTATTAATAAAGTAATAAACAATCTGTATGGCAACGTTAAGAGAGTTGATGCAGTATTTGACAAATATCGAAAGGACTGTATCAAATCTTGTACATGAGCAAAACGTCACATCGCATTTAATGTTTGATTTGTTATAAACAACAGGGAAGTACAGTTACCAGGCAATTGTGTAACAGCTTCATTGAAATGGATGAAAACAGTTAATCTTACACAGCTTCTTTCAGATGAACTTCAGAAGCAGGTCCACCTTCACAGTCAGGAAATTGTTATTGATGGAGGATTTGAGGATCCAGAAAAGGTTGTGTCGCTTGCTGGAAATGATGTACCTCACCTGCAGGCTGATCATGAAAACGCTGATACACGTATTCTGCTACACGCAGCCGATGTAACAATCAAAGGCTATTAGAGGCTTATTATATAATATAGGGATACATATATCTTACTGCTTCTGCTTGTGTTTACAAAATTGATGAAGTCATAACATTTGTTTGAAATCAGGGCACAAAGAGGAAATCGTGCAATATCAAGATTCAATCAGTCAAACGACTGGATAAGATTCCGAAACGTTTATTGGCGTTTCATTCTGTCACTGGATGTGATACTACCAGTCACTTTACCGGCATTGGGAAGAAGTTCGCATGGGAAGTATTCCAGCAAATTTCACACCTTCTCCAAAATTTCAGAGAACAAGCGTTGTTAAGTGCTTTTCCTCTTGTGTCACTAGAACAATTTGTGTGTAGTCTTTATGAACCGAACCTCACAAGCACATTTATTCATAAACTTCTTTGAGCTGTTTTCCAAACTGACAAGCAATATTGACCCATTACCTCCAACGAAGGATCCCTTGACTCTAAATGAAATGGCAGCTCACTATCAAACTAACGTACGGACTCATAATCTTGGTATAGGAATCGTCAAGATTATTAGTCTCACTAATACCAAGAGAAAACTGGGTATAAGGAAGAAAGCTTTGCTGATCGTTAGCTATTTAGTTTCTCAGAAAATTAAGATTTCCAATATACCTTCTTTCGTATTTAAAAAGAAACAATTAAAATCGAACACACAAAAATGTTTAGATGCAATATCACTTCACGATGTAGTATTATTGCAACAGTAGAGCTAATTTTCATTGTAATAGAAGTGAGCATTTATATTGAGACAGTCATTTTGAACTCATCCTGCAGAATGACAATACCATTTCACAAGCAATAAATTTTACAGAAATAAAGTTAGCTCGATAAAAACGTTCGACTTTTGTTGTGGTGAAACGCTACCCTGAAACGATATATCACACGACACCTTTCTCTTTTAAAATTTTAAAGCTGAGTACAAGATGGCGGACTTCAAAATTGTTGACATAGTAGTTTTATACTCCATCAACTTTGGCTGTACAACAGGTGCCTATACGCATGATATAGCCTCGTATCCTCAAGCCGTTTTAGAATTAAATAGTCGTATCCAAAACTTTGCATCGAAAACATGTGGTTTTCTGTGTTTAACATAGCATGTTAGCAAATGTGATTTTGAAATCCTTTTCTAGAATTGGCCTCCAGACTACACTTATTGTAAAGTAGAACGAAAAAATCTTAAACATTGTGATCATATGACTGGAGAGTTTGTAGTTGCATTATGTAATAAATTTAATTTAGAATATAAAGTACCTAATTTTGTACCGGATAATATAAATAACTTAACTGGATGTGGTTCCAACTTGTTTTTAAAAGAGTTATAATGTAATAAAGAAAAATGGATTTAATACCTAATAACGAACAACGATATCATTCAGTAAAAAAATGTAACAACTATCAAATTGAAATGTATACATTCATCTAGATTTATAGCACGTAGTTTAGACAAATTATCATCAAAACTAAGAAGAGAATAAATGATTCATACATTACACTTCTATCCTGATGAAGAACAATTCAAACTTTTAATAAGAAAATAAGTTTATATATATGATAATGTTAGTGATTCTGATAAATTTAGAAACAGAAAATCACCAACAAAATAAACATTCTTCAACAATCTTACTAACACACATATTAGTGATAAAGACTATAAGCATGTAAAGAAAGCATTTTAAATATTCAAGATTAAAAACCTAGGACAATGTCATGATTTATATCTAAAAACTGATGTACTGTTATTAGCAGATGCGTTTGAGAATTTTAGGAAAACATGTCTTAAGGCTTATGGTCTTGATCCAGCTTGGTACATGACAGCACCAGGTTCAACTTAGCATGCGATGTTAAAGATGAAAAATTAGAGTTATTAACAGATTATGATATGGTCTTGAGGATAGAGAAAGGTATAAGAGGTGCAAGGAAAGCCCAAAAATACGTAAAACATAACAATAAATATATTTAAGATTATAATGTGAATTAAGAATATTCTTATAAAGTACATAGACGAAAACAATCTCTATGGATGGACTATCAATCAAGGGATTGAAATGGTAAAGTGTTGAGGAAATAAAAGAAACAGATTTTACAGATATACTCGATAATTCCAATATTGGTTATATATTAGGAGCAGATTTTGAATATCCAAAAAATGCATGATTAACATAAAGACAATCTATTAGTTCCTCAAAATATTTTATGTTCACCTAGCTCAAAACAATCAACGAAACAAACAACTCTATATGATAAAAATATGCGATTCACTATCGAAACTTAAAACAATGTTAGGCATTTGGTGTAATATTAAAAGAAATACATCGAGTAATAGAGTTTAAACAATCAGATTGGTTAAAAAATTGCATAGATTTATCACACACATAAGAACAAAAGCAATAAATGATTTTGAGAAAGACTACTATAAGGTGATGAATTACTCAACCTTTGCAAAAATACTGGAACTATTAAAAAGAGATGTAAGGCTATAAAAGTAGAATGTGATATAGTGAGAGTAGAAAAACTAATTGCTCAGCCAAATTCTTAAAGTAGATTTATTTATACAGAGAATGTACAGTATGTGCAATAATAATGAAAAGAACATAATTAACTTTTAATAAATCGATATATGTTGGAACTAGTATATTAGACATCAAAATATTTTATGTATGATTTTCATTATAATGTGATGAAACCGAAATATACAAAATAGAAATATGTTCACAGATGCAGACAGCTAAATTTATCGTATTCAAACGATTGATGTATAGAAAGATATGAAACATTATACTGATTACTTCCATAAAAGTGAATATCCAGGAAACAAAAGATACCAAATCCACAAATTAATAAGAAAGTACTTGGTAAGATGTAAGATAAAATTTAGGGTACAATTACAGAAGAGACAATTGGTTTAAGATCGAAAATGTACTCAATTAAAGCACGTCAAATCAGTTGAAGAGACACACACTTTAAAGGTACATTCGATAAAGAAAAAATGTTGTAAAAAGCAAACGGTCTTAAGAAAAGTTTTGTGTGTAAAGAGTTTGTATTTAATGAAAATAAAGTCTGCTTGTTGAATAAAAGGAATATTATAAGAAGATGAACATAATCAAAAGTTATAAGCATGATATATATAGTACAAAAGTAAATACCTTAGGTTTAAGTTCTGTAGATATTAAAATATGTATTTTAAAAGATGGAATAAATACCCTGCCATGGGGTCATCAAAAGACAAGTAGAAATTTAAAATTGAAATACAGTATATTCGATTCATTCATATTGCAAAATGCCTAAAGAAAATATAATAGAGATAAATCATTTGCTACACAAAGTAAAAGAGAATGCAGCAGCTTTTCTGTCTTGAAACGTGTAGTAGATGTGAAAGTTACGAATCTATTTATAAGTGTAAAGGTAAAGAATAATTTAGAATAGTTGGAAATATAAAGTTTAGTTTTAGTTTGATATACAAGTATACTTTATCGTATAAGCTATAAGTTTTCATGAACTAAATCACCTTTTTTAAATATTTTTGTGCTATGGTAATCTGTATGATAATGTCTGTAGTATATATATATATATATATATATATATATATATATATATATATATATATATATATATATACAGTGTTTTATTTCTGCCGGTACGCAGCGGTACGGCGCACCGATACCACTTCATAAGGGAATATTTCCTCTTCAGTCTTAAAAAGGGTTTGATAAGAAACCTTGATAATAACATATAGTAAATATATAGTTTTATTGAAAATCAGAGTTGTTATTGTTTTGCTTTTCCTTCTTTTCTCTCTAGAGAAGGAGTTGCGAGTCTTTGTTCCTTTTTGAAGTCAATTAATTGTATTCAGAGACTATAAATATTTGGACCCTTCTGTCTCTCGCTCGCTGTCAAGTCCTTCCGTATTTCGTTTCGTCATTCCTTTTTCGCACGGTAATATAAACCATAAAGGCTATGGAACAAGCATTTTTTCCCCTGAAATGACTGACCTCCCACAACGAAATAATCCCAACAATGTTTTCTGTCGCTGAAGTTCGACTAAACTGAAAGTCAGAATAAGAATTATGTTGGGACTCCACCTCTGTACTTTCTCCGTGTGCTCAGTTCATATTTTAGTGTATCCAATTAATTGTTTTTCTTCACTATTAGGAAGAGGATTAAGTGAAAACATTCCCTAGATCTTTTCGTAAAGTTTATCCGTTAATTTAGTAGAGGTTTGTAGAACATTTGGGCGGCATGATTAGTGTTCTGAAGACCATTATGTGAACAATGTACTTTATGTATTGTTCTTGAAATTCAGTAACTGTAGATCTCTTGATGTCTTTTGAAAACAAACTTTCGCCCATTACGAAAAGAAAAAAAGCAAGAAACAAATCACAAAGAAATATTGAATATCATTACGTTTATTGTATATTAAAATTAAGATGTAAGAATCATTCATTTTTAAAGCATCTTTATATACAGGGTATTTGAAAAAGAACTCCCTAGATTTAAATATAAATTTCATTGGGAAATGAATGAAAACTTACATCAATAACTACATATCATGAAAGAGAATTCCTTCAAGTTTTGTTTAATGTTGGTAGACTTCAACGTGCGATCCATTTGTGGCCCTGCACACGTTGAGACGATATTTCACTTCTCGCCACGTATTCACCAACATTTCAGGTGTAACTGTCCCAACCGCCGAAACGATTCTTTCCCGTAAACGATTAGTCTCTCCTAATTGTAGACTACGTCTGGCCAATAACCTCCGAACACAAGAAACACGAATGTGTTCAACAACATCTTCAGAATTTCTCGGTCTACCTGGTGATTTTGCTTTTAAAACACTACCGGTTTCCTTGAAAGACTCTAGCTAATGACGGATAATTTTTGCTGTAGGTGGTTCACAACCATACTGACGTCTAAAATTACGTTGTTTTCACAATCCACATAACACACTGCGCTTTCTGTTGCCGACTACACATTGTTGCTGAGTTGCTTTGCACTGCACGCCTGCCTGGACTAAACTGAGGAAACAGAGGGAAAAAAACAGCACTTGTGCCGTCTCAAGGTCAAGAAGATCTGGGAACTACAGGGGAGCCAAACTTGGAGAGTTGATGAATCAAACACCACAAACTAGAATAGTGTATGACACTTTGTACAGATTCTAGGACACATTAAAACTAGGGAGTTCTTGTTTCAAACACACTGTATAATAGTGTACGTAAGAGTTTTTAGTTCCAAGACTGCAGTGATATGCTACGGGACATTATTATTCTTATCCTGAAAGGTATACAGCTTTAAAAATTTTAATCTGAGGTCCAACGTACAGGTACCTTTATTTTGAGAAATAAAACACTGTATATATATATATATATATATATAAAGCTTAAAGGGTGAAAAGAACGCTACAATTTAATATATCTACTATTGTCTCTTATTCATTGTAGACGGATGACCTGACTAATCGCTTCAATCCATCTTCCAGCAGAATACTGTTATTTGCAGAGGAATGCAAAATTTTCGGCGAAGTGAACAGTAAAGAAAGCTCTGAACTATTTCAAAACGACTTAGATGTTTCTTTTTCTCTTAAAGAAACACATGACTCCTAAAAGCAAATCCTGATAAGAGCAGGTCCATAACATTTTCCATACGGAAAAATATTGTGCAAATCTCATTCAAGAACGTTTCACCCCACAACAGCCAATAACTATAGGGATCTCGGAATTACTTTTCATATAGAACTAACTTTGAAAGAGCATTTAAATCTTCGAGTACCAAGACTGGGTCAATTTGACCCAGATGATCTTTCATAAAGAAATGCTATCATTTCAAAGAGCCGTAGTGAGCTAATATTTTAGGTATTCCTCCACTAACAACCATTTCTACTGTTGGAAACCATTTCAGTACAATTCATGCATAAAAACAAAATGCCCAAAATTATAGCAGAAAGTGTAGTTGGAGTAATTTGACCCAGCCTTGGTAGTCCGCGGCACGGAACACAAAAATAACATATTTATTATTATTATTATTATTATTATTATTTTCTGGCTGATTGAAACGGTAATTTTTTATTTCACCTGCAACAATCACTTCCCCGTTCTACCGAGCTTTTTGTGGGTGAAAGTAGTAGAAAGTTTTATTTTAGCAAACTTTTTTTTGCCATCCTTTCCTCCCTCTACATTTACCGTTGTACATTTCTTTCTCAGCAGTTGCTATATTGTTGTTGAGTTCCCTACAATATCTGGTTTTATTTATAGCAAGCCAGAAGCCACGTGTTTCTTCACCCCTCAAAGTTGTGCAATCTGCTACAAGTTTGCATGCAAAACACTGCACCAGCGAACCGCTCTGCAAGGACTGTCAGATGTAATCAAAACACCATGCGAGATACGAATTAATCCTAACAAAGACAGAGTATTTCTATGTATAAATTTCTAATGTAACAGAACTATAATTCAGGTATTGTTTGAAGGTGTCACGTGCCGTTACTGACAGTGTATACAGCGTATAAAATTTACTGTAATATAAAGAACGAACTGGTACATTGTCCTTTTCATTGTACGTTGGAAATTTTAACTCCCTAAATCCGGCTTGATATATTTTTTAACAAAAAACACGTCTGGGTCAACATGACCCAGGCTAACTACTTTACGTAACATTTTAAGCTTGGATCTCTAAGGGTTAAAGACTATCACTAAGCAATCGATGCGCATTCTAGAATCTCTGTACAGATTACCAGATATACTGAACATCTCTTTCATAGTAAAGTTACTCTAGGCAATAATTTCTCCTAAACAGAATATTGTTCTTCTATTTGGACAATGGTAGCTCCTACGATCCTATCCAGGCTCAACTCAGTTTCTAATTTCCTCCTTGCTATAGTACGTTTTATTGGACCTTGTACATTTGAGATGGAAAAACAAACTTTTACAAATACTAAACAATTCAACCACTTTACGCTAGCACTAAAGTCATTGACCTTAAACATCTGTATAAACTCACACATTGTTAACTCAAATCCGAAACTCTACTCTGAATTTTATTTCCGAATTCCATTCAGGCTAACACGTAACACACATCTTTTTCATATACTACAACCCAGACTTTCAACGGTTCAATGTTCTCTGCTCTACAGGCTTCCTGAATTATACAACGAAATGTCACATACACCCCTAGATTTACTTAATTCTGAAGCTGTACATAACTCTGTACTAGAGTAACGGCATGTTTTTTTAAGAAAACTGAAACTTCACGGTTTAGTGGGTCCTCATTACTATAAAGACTACAATGAAACATTTGAGCAATATTCAGATTGATCCCTGGTTTCAGGATGCTACATCTAAAATGTGCAAGAAAACAATTTTCTAACGAATGTTAATAAAAAATACATTTAAACTTTCCGGCTAACTTTCATATTTACATGAATGAATGTTGTTACGTTAGTCATAATCACCGATTTATGTCTGCTAAGCTCATATTAGTTTTAATATATTATTTTACCACATTCTGCTTTCATGTTTCTGCTATCAGTTCCAAATAGCAGTAATGTTATCATATTAGATTAGGTTTCTGAAGGTAAATATGGCCAATTTCCAAAAAAGTTCAGATAAATATTCCAGATTTTCCGAAGATAAGTAAAGTAAAATTGTATCCAAAATTTAGTGTTTCTATGGATTTTTAGGTAAACGTATTAGAAATGTAATATCTTTATAGATATTATGTAAGGTAGATATTCTAGTAGGTTGTTAGGTCAATAAGTTATGGTTTATATATATATATATATATATATATATATATATATATATATATATATATATATATATATATCCATTAGTGTTTAAAATAGAAATCATGTTATATATTTAAGCAATTGCTATTGCATTCAGTACATTGCGTAGCTAACGTTGTTTTAATTTCTTACTAGAGCTATTTTCTCTAATAATTTCTTTGCTGCATTTCTTTAAGTTGTTAGAAATATTATCTGTATGTTCTTCAGGTTATACAAGGCAAGACACGTAGTAGAAATCTACATGTTGACAGACTGAGACTGACAGTTTGTAATAATTCTCGTTCCATGCTTCGAAAACATAAATTACATAAGTTCCATTTATATCGATTCTCATTACAATTTATTTTGATTCTCATTATCGTAAGTTCTTTCTTTTCTGTATTTTAATTCTTTATTGACACACACATCTTTATATTTATATTATTTTACTGTTATATTAATTTTTAATTACTTTCTTTCTAAAGAGATTCATATTATCGACTAAATAGAAGAATTATCCTATTAGAGTGATGACGAAGACATCTAGGTGATTATTTTGCAGTATAGCTCTAATAAAATTGGCATTTGTTACATTTGAATATATCAAAACCGACGAAAGCTATGTAGGTATATGAATACTTAAACCAATACGACAGACACAAGTCTATCACGTAATAGATATGTTACCAATAGCTTATGAAATCTCAAGTTAAATTCATATTCAATAATAACCAAATATTGTGAACTCTTTTCCGAAAAGGTGTATATAATGATTTTAATCACATCATTAGATGGAAAAGCAACCTTCGACAAGATTAGCTCCCCAAGAAAAGTTTAGTTAGCTGATAGTCATGATTTTCTATTTTCCGCCTTCTGAATAATCAATAACTTGTTTCATACAAGAATTATCACCTTATCTGTTATAGCTGTTCTTGAGAAACATTTTATTCTATTATTTAGCTGACGTAAAACGTAATAGCTGAAGTTACTTCTAATTACTTTAACTACGTTTCCTTCTTGTTGATTTCCATGTTCCAAACTTTTAATTATATCTAACCCCAAATATCATTTACTAGAATAAAATTTATCTTTATTCTTTTCATTTCTGTTTGCTTCTTCGAATAATGCTCATCATGACGCTCGATACCTACATTTTCTGAACATAACAAAGTCATGAACCAAACAAAATTTATTTTGCAAATTGTACTTCATGAAATAAATTAAAGAAACCAGAAGTGCACAACAACATGAATAATATTTATAATGCATATTATTAATTGAGAATTCTGGTACATTAAAGTATTACTGGTAGCTAAGTTCCATAATAAGATTTATACTTTTACATAAGAGTCACTCAACATCTGCTACTTCTCAAATGTTTTTGCCTAATTTTGTTTCCTACTGGTGAAAGTCCACTTCTAAATTATTTCTATCAAATCTTACTTGAATCTTGAAATTTTAAGTATTTTGTAATTTTATCTTTAGTTATCTGCATTACATATAAGATTAACTGCGGTGAGAACTACAATGGTGCCTTCCATTTCAACTCAGGCAAAAAAATATAAAATTGTACCATCACCATCTCAGATATTGTTGAAACTTTTTTTATACAAACTAGACATGTTTTTAAGAGACCCATATTTTTATGTTTTGTCGAAAAAAAATTTCCCGCCAAGTAATGGGCCATCAAAGACGGGGAGTACAATTTATGAATTGTAGAAGACATGGAAAATGGTCAACTTCGGAGCCTCACCATTCGGCTATGGAGACAGGTAGAGATATAATTCTTGTTGTGGTATGTATACACGACTCCAAAAGTGCATTACCACCTGCAATTCTCCTTTTCCTGCAATAGCACGCAACCCAAAAAGCTCGGCGGTTGGGTTGGTTGCGAATACGAAAGGCGTTGGACAAAACCTCAATTTTGTCACAAATATATCAGTGTGGCAAACTGCAAATAAGGGAATAAAACAAATTGTTAAGAATGACAATTTTATTCTTGTGATGGAGTTGGATGACATCAAAAGTTACAAAATGACTTACTTAAGCAGTTCAAACAAGATGAATGGTAAGAAACAGATATCAGAACAAAGCATTTCTCTCTTTCCCCCCGCCCCACCCAAAAAAAAGAAACTCATAAAAAGAAAAAGTTACATAATATAAAAGTTTCATATAAATGCCTAACAGCACAAAAACAAATATCTACACGAAACGAAAAAGAGACAAACACAGAATAGGGGACACCAGTGGCGTAGCAGACTTGCGGCCTTCCCATGCAAGATAAAGAGACAAGACCCTAGTTGTAAACCCCATTGTTATAATAATAATAATAATAATAATAATAATAATAATAATAATAATAATAATAATAATAATAATAATAATAATGATTATTATTATTATTTGGTCTAGGAATTAATTCGTGCGGGTGGCCAAGAGATGGCGCAACGAACGGAGCGTCCCACAGTTCCGTGTATCCACACATGTGTTGCAAACCCCTGTCATCGCGTATCGTTCGTAGTATAGGGCAGTGGATTAAAGCGTCAACAACACCAGTTTGTAGTTAAGTGAACATGGCGCAATTTGTGCCTGATAAAGTGTTTTTGCGGGGTGTCCTGCTGCATTACTTTAACATGCAGAAAAGTGCGACTGAAAGTCATCGTATTTTGGTGAAAGTGTATGGTGACCATGCTTTAGCTGAACGAACGTGTCGGAAGTGGTTTGCACGGTTTAGAAGTGGTGATTTCGGCTTGGCAGACCAAGAGCGAGCTGGACAGCCAAAAAAATTTCAAGACGAAGAATTGACAGCATTGCTCGAGCAGGATTCGTGTCAAACGCAGGAACAACTTGCAGCAGCATTAGGCGTTGATCAAACAACAGTCTCCAAACGCTTGAAAGCCATGGGAATGATTCAAAAGATGTCACATTGGGTTCCACATGAATTGAAAGACAGAGACGTTGAAAGACGAAAAACCATTTGCGAATTGCTGCTTCAACGACAGAGCAGAAAGGGGTTTCTGCATCGAATTATTACGGGTGATGAGAAGTGGATCCATTACGAGAACCCTAAACGAAAAAAGGCCTGGGTGAAACCAGGTGAACCAGGTCCATCACAACAAAAACGAGATATTCACTGTGCAAAGGTTATGCTGTGCATATGGTGGGATATGAAAGGTGTGGTGTACTATGAGCTGCTGCAACCGGGTGAAACTATGAATGGAGAACGTTATCGACGACAATTAATGGGTTTGAAGCAAGCTCTGGCCAGAACACGACCAGAATGGGAGAACAGACATGATAAACTTATTGTTCAACATGATAACGCTCGCCCACATGTCGCAAAACCGGTCAAAACCTATTTAGAAAATGTCGGATGGGAAGTTTTACTCCACCCGCCGTATTCACCAGACGTTGCTCCTTCGGACTACTACTTGTTCGATTGCATGAACAACGATTTGATTGGACAGCGGTTTACTTCTTCAGAAGATATCGAAACATGGGTCTCTGACTGGATCGCTTCCAAGGATGAGGACTTCTTTCGCCACGGAATCCGTACATTGCCTGACAGATGGGCGAAAGTGGTGGCTAGCAATGGACAATATTTTTCTTAAGGTATTTATGTATTTTGTGTTTGTACTACAGCTTCAATGTGTGCGTACCAACCGCACGAATTAATTCCTAGACCAAATATTATTATTATTTCTATTATTATTATTATTATTATTATTATTATTATTATTATTATTATTATTATTATTATTATTAAAAAGTCGTTTCCTTTTCTAAGTCTCTGACTCTGCCTCAGAGCATAAATGCATATAGCGATCATGTGTGCACCTTTTGTCAATTAGCGGTCCCAAAGGCCAAAAGGGATGGAAATCTCCAAGGAAGAGAAACAAAAAACTTTCTTACGGTAAATTCTAGTTCAAAGTTCGAAGTACTTGCTTTTCCACGTGAGTTTTTGTTTCTTTCTTCGGGGAACAAAAAAGTTCTAGCGCCTAAGAAATTACATCATATAATATTGCAAATTTGCAAGTGGATGTATTTACATTGCAATGTTTGGTAATAAAGATATTATGATTAGAAAACAATCTTGCAAAAAGTAAGTTTAATTTCTTCATCCATCGCAAGTCTTAGGGGACCTTTATACCTCGCATCCCCACTCCCCGAATATCGATATCGAAAATTTAGAATGATTATATTCATGTCCATATATTTGCGATATCGAATGTTGATATATGATAATATAGATATCGATGATAGCGATATATCGACATATCACAGGCCCAGATTCCGAGAAGTGATGCTTGAAATATACTGGAATCAACAATCAAATTCTAAATAAGTTTTTCATTTCCGTATCCAATGTTGAGGGGGAAGGGTGGGAGTCTACTTAGCTACAGAGGCCATATCAATTGTGTTCTCAAACCAGCCATTACACCAGCTATTATCAAAGTGTTAAGTCAGCCATTGTCTGCGAGTTACCCCAGTTCCATTTGAAGTTTGAATTGAAAACCTGAATTACAAAACATCCCAAGTCCACTCTTTTTCTTCGTATTTTTCGTTTTCTGTTTTTTATGTTAGCATCTATGTTTCAGGGTTATTCACTTGCATAATACGTAAGTCCAAGTCAAAACTTTAAAAAAAAAAAATCAAAATAATTTCTGCTAAACAGAATAGCATTCCAAGTATAATATTCTTGTCTCTCTTCTAAAAACAAAAAAGTACTCCGGTGGACTTCGGATGTTCTGCAATTCAGATTTTCAATTTTATTTATGGTCTTTAACCATCTTTAACTCGCAGGCTCCTTGCTTTCATAAAAAGCATTTGTTGTGTAGATTAAAATCAAAAATGAATTAATCTATATTCTTGGGAACTTATTGTTGCACCAACACACATATATATAAGGTGTAACTAAAAGGTACGGCAAAATTTCAGAGGTGGATTCCTTATGGGTAGACAAGCAAAATCGTTCATATGACCATATGTCAGGAAATGTATCATTACAGAGTTACGGCCACTAAGCCGCCTAATGGTGGAAATAGTCATATTCTGGTCGCTCCTTAATGTGACTCAATTTAAACCTCAATAACTCAGACCCTAATTAACCTAGGAAGATATTTTTGACATCTGTGTATTTCTAAAGGACGATGCTTTCCGCCTATATATATAGGGTGAGTCAAAAGTCTTGGACACCTGCATAAGTATTAAAATCGACGGGAAAAGTAAAAAATGATGATGGGAAAAGAGGTTTGATGAGGGGCTGCAACTTTTGGAATCTGTCATTCATGGCCGCCATCTCGAAATCCGCCATTTTGGATTCAAGTCTTTTTTTAAATGGGAAAGTATGTCACATCAAATAACACTAGCTTGAGCTCAGAAATTTAGTGGTGTAATTTGTTTTTTACTATCTTGTACAGTTTAGGAGTTATTAATGTTCAAATGTGGGAAATTACCTTGATACTGACCCAGTTCTCTCTGTTCCAGGTGATCTAAAATAGATCTGACACGTGAACAGAAGATCGAAATCATCCTTATATCAGTGGAACGCAGCTACCGAACAATAGCAGCTGACTACAACTGACGGCACTCAGACAGAGAACCGGTATCGCACAGCATGATGGCTCACGTAATCACCAAATTCCGAGAGACGGGCTCTGTTCAAGATAGGGCACGTAATGGGCGACCAAAGACTGCCATCAATGACGAAACTGCAACGGCGGTTGTTGCGTCGTTTGTGAAAAGTCCTACACGAAGTACCCGTCGTGTGTCCCTAGCATGTCCAATAAGCCAATCCTCCGTTATCCGGATATTGCACACCAATCAATGGCATCCTTACAAGCTGCACATGCAACATAAACTGAACGAGGATGACCCTGATCGCCGGTTGGAGTTCTGCATGTGGGCTACTGAACAACACGAACTGGATCCTGCGTTTGTCAAGGGCATACTTCAGTGACGAGGCGTATGTCACTTTGAGCGGGGAGGTTAATCGACATAATTGTCGACACTGGTGTGACGCAAATCCGATCTGGGTTGATCCGAGTCGAGAACATAGTCCAGCGAAGGTGATGGTTTGGTGTGGCATATGGGACACCCGCATCATTGGGCCATTTTTCAGTTACAACACCTTAACTGCACCACAGTATCTGATGCTGTTGCAGGACTTTGTGTTCCCTGCCACACTGAACGCTGACGGCATTTTCCCATCTTATTTTCAGCACGATGGACCCCTCCACACTATTGACTTGGTGTCCGTCAATGGTTGGATGAACAACTGCCACGGAAGTGAATTGGTCGCCGTGGTCCCGTGGAGTGGCTGCCCAGATCCCCTGACTTAACGCCCCTTGATTTTTATCTATGGGGACATCTTAAGCAGATAGTGTATGCTGAGACAATCCGTGATTTGAGACACCTGGAGGAACGCATCCAACAAGCCTGTGACCAAACTTCAGGAGACATCTCCTCCGTGTGAGACTCCAGTCAGAGTGGTTGAAGGGACTACAGTTGTGCATTGCACGAAATGGACAACACGTAGAACATGTGTTGTAGCATTCAGTATCAAGGTAATTTCCCACCTTTGAACATTAATAACTTCTAAACTGTACTAGATAGGAAAAACAAATTACACCACTAAATTCCTGAGCTCAAGCTAGTGTTATTTGATGGGTCATAACCCCCTTCCCATTTAAAAAAATGACGTGAATCCAAAATGGCGGATTTCAAGATGACATACACTTCAAAAGTTGCGGCCCCTCATCAAACCTCTGTTCCCATCATTACTTTTTACTTTTCCCGTCGATTTTCACTTATACAGGTGTCCAAGGACTTTTGACTCACGCTGTATATTTTATGTATGTGTGGGAGTACCACGGTGGACATGGGAGGGTAATTACTTGTTTTTTGTTTGATTTTTGCATCAGCATTTTGGAGATGGCATTCCTTGGGGATACACTCATAAAATGCATATCAGCGGAAAGCTTAATTTTTGCAGAACACGTTGCTACTAAAATTACCTTCCTATCTTAATCAGAGTTTGATATATTGAGGTTTAAATTGAGACACATTAAGGAGCGACCAGAATGTGACTATTTCACACCAGTAGTCAGCTCAAAGGCCGTAATTCTGGAACGATGCATTTCCCGACATATGGTCATCGGAACGTTTTTACTTGTCTACCAATAAGGAATCCACCCATGAAGTTTTGTCGTACCTTTTAGTTACACCCTCTATATACAAGATCCGTTTTGTTGATTTACGAAATCACTCCTTTTTCCTCAAACAATTTACAAAAAGGGTCTTGAATGAGGTGGTCGCACTAGTAATGACATCCCGTAGCGTCGTTACGTAACACACACAGTATAAATAAAGCTTCAAAACCACAAATTGCAAGTTCTGCCGCAGATAATTCGGTAAGGTGTCTGCTTGTTGAGTGGGCAACCCAGATTCATATCACGGCTGGTACGGTTTGCGTTTTTTCCCTTTCAAAATACGTTTCTATATGTTTATATTTCTTCTTAATAATTACTTTCTTGCAATCTTAAATTAGTCAGGGTTAAGTAGTCAGAAGATTAAAATACATGTATGACTACTTTATCCGTGTGTGTGTACTCATATATGTATCTTTACATATTCGTTTCTTTCTTGGGGCCGCGGCGGCTCAGTGGTAGAGCGTTCAACTTTGGTGCTTGGGGTCCGGGTTCGATCCCAGTCCCCGACAAGTGAACTTTGTGGTGGACAAACACCGTGTGCGTGGGTTTTCTCGTGGTTCTCGCGCTTTGTTCATTTCCCCATTTCATTCATTACTCATCATCACCGTCTCCTTTAGCCTAACCGGCATAATCGTTCTCGTTTCCGAGACGAGACGAGACGTCTCTTGAAATGCCTCGTATCGTCTCATATCTCAAAAATGAAAAGACAGTTTTTGAAATTGTTTAAAAATTTATTAACTCGGAATAAATTATTGCCTTCGAAAGTATACCAGCGTTTATTATTTCAAATGAGGACTATCCTAAAAGAACAAGGAAGACCTAAAGTTATTTTTTAAATGCTTTCATTTCTATTTTCCAACCGATTCAAGTTTAAATATTTAGTGATACTGTTCCAGATTCAAGTAAAATGTTATACCATTCTTTGAGATCAGTGTTTCAGAATATTTCATTCCGAGGGCTGGTGGTTATATCTATGTATAAAAATCCTTTATAGAAATACAAGTTCTCTTAATGCCAGTTTCATCAGCAACTAACCATTGTTCATGAGTTTTCTCGTTCCGAACAAAGACAGAAACGTGTAGGCCTTTTCCTGTACTGAGTTTTAAAGGATGCTGGTTTGACAATAAAAATTAGTTTCGTTTTATTGTTTTATGATGTTATTCGAACCAAAGTCATTTTTGAAATCAGAAAGTCACATGGGCCTTCTTATATTTTGAAGTGGCGCCAGAGGTTTTGAAAAAAGGATTTCAGAATAAGTGGGGAAGGCTTGCCTTTCGACTGTACCGACGACATTGACAAATATTCCTGTCGTAATAATTCATTACTGGAAACCATTGGCGCCCGAAGAATTTTTAAGGTGGTCATCTCCTTGATTGCTATATTACGCCTGATATTTAATATACGTAGTTTGCTATATTACACATATATTTTCGTGAGCAAGGGCGGCTGGGCGCCTTCCCCCTCCCTTCGGGCGCCCGTGGTCGAAAGTAAGTAGTCGTTGTTTTAAGCAGTGTTTCTTCCAGACATGTTTTTGGGGTGCTGCCCCCTGGAACTCTAAGAGTACCCCCCACGGGGAGACCAAAATAATACATCTATAATAGAATAATACCAGCAGTACCCCCAGAATCCTAAATATACCATTTTTTCTGAAAGAAACACTGATTGGAAGATTGTAGTCGTGTTGTGTGTTGTGCTGATAACCAAACAAAAGTGGTTAAAAGCTGTAATGTTAACCACTTTGTATAACAGCTCCTTTTTGTGGGCCTCATCCGCTCTAGTGTTGCCACGAGACGAGACATTTCTCGTGTCTCGTCTCACGAGACTAGACAGCTTGAAGTCTTCTCTCGTCTCATCTCGTGGAAACACTACTTTCGACCATGTGGGTTACTGCCTCGATCTTGGAAATGTCCTCGAAGGGATTGTGCTATGAATAACAGATTTTATTCGAACTAATTGACTGACTCCGATGCAACATTGTTCCAATTTCGCCTATTCGCAATGTAATGGAATAGACAAACATACGTTTATATGGTTACATGAAGGCGGTCCCGTGTTCGATTCCTGGTGGGGGCACTCGGTCGAAAAATTTAAAAGTTTTACAGGCCAGTCACCTTGAATGAGATTTTCCTTGGTTTTCCACATTCACACCAGGAAGATGCCAGGGTGATACCTTAGGTTTCAGATCACTTCCTTTCTTCCCCAATCCTTTCTTCCTTCCCTTTCCCCGGAAAGTGTGTTCGCCTAGAGATGTCATCCCTCGAACGTGACGGGTTAAATGGTCTCAGATGCCGAAAGCCCAGAAATCTAAATCCTAAATCCTAAATTTACAAAGTTACTTCTGGGAAACATTGTTCTTTCAAAATATATTTCTATATATTGATATTTATTATTATTAAATGCTTTCTTGTATCTTTCCTACATTATTCTAGATTAGTTACCATCGGTTAGTTTAGTCACATTGTGTATAATTAAATACGGTTACGTATGTTTACCGTTTCTTTTCTTTTTTTCAAAATACAGATCACATGTATTGTTAATAATTTATTTGTTGCATTTTTTAGTAATTTATTTCATACACACAACAGATAAAACAACTCATACATTTTAATTACACAGCACATAGTTCTTTGACATGGAGGGAAATCTCCTTTGGCTATAGGAGCATATAGTATTACCAATGGGGATTTCCCTCATCCCCCTTGTAATTCGCACATCGTCACCAGATATAGAACATTGTTGAACATTTCTTGAACCACTTCATCACACTCCTAGCCTTGTGACATGGTGCATTATTTTGTCGAAAAATGCCACTACCGTTGGGAAACATGGTCGTCATCAAGGGGTGTACGTAGTCTGCAAGCAGTGTGCGATACGCGTCGGCCGTCATTGTGCCTTGCTCGAGCTATACTAGATACATGCTCACGTGTCAGTCCCCCAGAGCATTATTATTATTATTATTATTATTATTATTATTATTATTATTATTATTATTATTATTATTATTATTATATTTGAAGTACAATCATATATCACGACATTAATTATTAGTTTTAATTAACGGAATTGAGCTGAAAATTAAATCTGGATTTCGAAAGAATAACCATTAAGTTTATGCGTTCGGTACCTTTCTAAAGTAATAAATACTGGAATTGGTTTCAAGGCTGTTTCTGACTAAATACTTTCTTCAAAATAATATTAAAAATTATAGAAAGATTTTCGACACATTCGAGTCGAGTCGAGATTTTTACGAAAAGTCTCGACTCGACTCGTGTCTCGGCTCGAAAATTAGAGTCGAGAAATAAATTTGTCTTGACTCGTCTCGAATTTTACAAAGTGTGTCAACTCGAATTTCAGTCCAGATTCGAGACATGCCTCGACTCGTGCGCATCCCTAAATATTCATATTTTAAATGTGCAATACTACCTCGCGAAAAATTACCCCGAAGTTAATTTACCAAAGTCTACTTTCTTCTTGTTAGATTAGTGATCGTGGTTTAGGATAGATTATGTAAAGTCAGACATGGTTATGTATGTTTACAATTTCATTTCTTTCTTTCAAAATGCATTCCTATCTGTTCCCATTTATTATTAATAATTTATTTCTTGCATTTATTAATAACTATCAGAAAAACCCATTATTCGCATGGTGGCTGTATTTGGAAGTCAACGCCTCTATAGTATCACCGTTGATTTCAGCGAGTGCGAAAACTTTGGATTTGACATTAATATCGGCCATTTTGGATTATTTTTACATGTCAGTTATCATCTCCGGTACCCCGACCCTCAACTAAGTGGGGTTAATTTGGAAGTTAATGCAATCGGAGTTTCACCATTGATCTCAGCGACCGCCAAAACTTTGAATTCGACACTAATATCAGTTATCTTCTACTACTTTTACATGTCCCTGTAAACGTCTCCTGAGACTTCCTGGTTCGATTTAAAAAAACGCTTCGTCTTGATCCGGAACCTGGGCCAAGGTACCCCAGATCAAAATTTGGTAACTCTCGGTCCTCTTGTGTGGTCTCCAGGCAGCACACAGATACATACATATAGACAGACAGACACACAAACAAACTTTTTATTTTATTTATATTAGATTAGGTGTATTTCAAACAGTGCTTCTTCCAGAAGTGTTTTTAGGGGTACTGCCCGCCCGGAGCTCTGAGAGTGCCCCCCGGAAGAGACCAAAATAATACATCTATAATATAATAAAAACTAGAAAGTTATCGATAGTGCCCCCGGAATACGAAGTGTGCCCCGCCCCCGGAACATAGTTTCTGAAAGAAACACTGATTTCAAACACAACAGATAGAACCAACGGCGCCGACTTTCCAAAATGTATGTGGGTGCATATAAATGGCGGGACGAGTTATATGTTTTCAGTTGAGTCTCGATTTTTTTGATTGATTTCTTTTTAGTTAAAATCTTTTATGAACACTGTCATAAAGGGCTGTGCTGTGATAAAGTAAAATATACCGGTAATATAAGGATAAGTTGGGACTGCCCTAGCTCAGTCGGTAACACGGCTGACTTAAACGTAAAGAAACAGGTTGAAACCCGGGTTCAAGTTTAATTCCTGTAATGCATATTCCCAACATATATAATCGTGGTATTTAGTGTATATTTTCAACAACTTACATGATGCACAATGAGTGCAAGAGGCAGTGATATTATCAAACGTTACTAAAAGAAAATACTACATTCATACAAATTAAAATGAAAATATCAACATAAAAGAAAATAATTTTAACGGTATTGCAAAAAGAACTTGCAAGGATTTTGAAAATGAAATCTTTGAGTCTTGCGTCCCACGGTTATGCCGGTTAGGCTAAAGGAGACGGTGATGATGAGAGATGAATGAAATGGTGGAATGAAGAAAGTGGTAGGAAACGGGAGTGCCCCGAGAAAACCCACGAGCACGGTGTTTGTCCACCACAAGGTTCACTTGGCGGGGACTGTGATCGAACCCGGGACCCCAAGCACCAGAGGTGAATATTCTACCACTGAGCCACCGCGCCCCCTGCAAGGATTTTGTTGTGGACATAAAGTATAAAGTGACTAACTTAGTGTGTTCCTTGGTTGCCTTTGCAAAAACACATTTGAAACAATCAATTATGTTTTAGAGGTTAGAAATTTTAACTCCCATCTCTATGTTTTAATTGTTTATTTTTTAATAGTGTCAAGAGAGAAATATTTATTTTATTATGTTTATTATGTTTCGAAACTAAAAATCTTGCCTGCAGCGCCCTGACAAGATTATTTGTGTGAGTGCTTTAACCAGGGAACACCAAGGAGGCGGCGCACATAGACAGAACAACCCCTAGCATTTCTTACACAGTACAACGTTGTTTGGCATATAACGTTGCTCCTGTACTAGCGAGTTCCAGCTAGTTAAGCCTTTTATTAACAGCCGGAGGCAGCATTCTGTTATATTGTTGTAGTGAGCGGCGTGTTAAAATACTCCTAGTATCAGTTTTTTCATTGTTCGATTGACCTTGAAGGACCAACAAATGCCTTTCGAGGAATACAAGTTCCCTATAATTCATGAAGTTAATATAGAAATGACCTTCAAACCTATGCTGTGCATAAATGCTGGAAGTCTTATAAAACGGATTTATCCGTGTGTCCTTAGACCAGAGCCCTGCAAAGCCAGGTCCGAAGACGGCCCGGATGGATCTGTATTCTGTGTCCGTCTCGACCCGACCCGGCCCGAATCTCGAGCCGGGCAGAGAATGGGCCGGACTCTAAACTGGCCGGGCACAAAGGAGCCGGGCTCTAAACGGGCCGGGCGTAACCGGCCTGAGAACAACCAAGTTGATAAATCAAGTCAATCCTTCAATATGTAATGGAAAATGAGAAATATGTCGTCATAATATTGGACTGTCTATTTGTCCTTCTCAAATAGGAAAATCGTGTGAAAAGTTACCCAAGGTTTGTTTTCTATATCCCTATACTGTCTGTCTATTTGTTATTTGTGCTTGCTCTGTCCAGCCATGTTTATTATACAATAATACAGCTCATGGACGTAAAAGTCTTATACTACACTCATTAATGCATTACAAGTAACAGAGAAGATATGTAAAACTTCTACACCGTATGTGATACTAATACTACAACTACTACTGCTAATACTATTATTACTATTGCGATTACGAATGCTAGTGCTAATTCCACTATTGCCGCCACTGCTACTACTGTTACTATTACAACTACTGCTACTACTTATTACTATACTAATACGACAGCGATAACCACTACTGCTATTACTAGTAATAAGAAAACAAAACAATGCAAATGAAATCTTTGAGTTTTACGTCCCACAGTTATGCCGGCTAGGCTAAAGGAGACGGTGATGATGGTGGAATAAATGAAATGAAATGGTGGAATTGATAAAGTGGGAGGAAACGGGAGAACGTCGAGAACCCCCACACACGGTGTTTGTCCACCACAAATTTCATTTGGCGAGACCTGGGATCGAACCAGGGACCCCATCCACCAGTGGTGAACGCTCAATCACTGAGCCACCGTTCCAGGAACACCTAATCCGCCCTGGCGTCTTGGTGATTTATTTTATCATAAATTTTGTTATATTTGTAGTATCATACTATGATATAAAGAATACAGGAACATGTAACATCATTTGGTATTTGGCTTGCTAATTGAACATAACTACAAATTGCACTGATTTTATGAGCACGCCAGTTCACGGTTTTGGCCTCCGTGGTCTAAAGATAGCGTACCAAATTCTACTTAGTAGGTCAAGTACTTGACTTTGTCATACGTTCTTTAGGTAACTACGGCTCAGGCTGTATGGATGATGATGGGATGAATTGGTGGAACGAAAACAGTGGGAGGAAGCGGGACCACCCCGGAAACTCCCACGCACACGGTATTTGTCCACCACAAAGCTCACATAGTATCTGGGTGGTAGTTCTGTACGGATCCAATGAACTACGGAATAACGTAGCAGAAACTCCCTACTCTGTAAATATATACTACTAATATTCGTAAGTTTCAAGCTTGTAAAAGAACGTAGCTGTTTTGTCTTTCTATTAAGGTTTACCATATTTCTATCGTATCTTGTCTGAGCTGCAAAAAGAGAGGTAATACGTTTATCGATTTATGGTTAGGGATTGGTCCTTTAAAACATTTAATTAAATCGAGAGGTGATAGAAACATACTATCCCGCGAAAAACGTACATTTTCTTTTGTGACAGATGATAACACTACTTCAAGTTTCACTATTGAATTCATATTGTTTGGAAATCTTCGTTTCATACTGTGAAACGATACTCACTTCTTTTAGTTTGGTATTGGTACTGGTAACTCCTCTAATATATGCAACAAGTTGAAACTCTTAGTCATAGATTAAAAATGTAGCAATACACGTTGAAACCGAGCTTGGCTAACTTCAGCTACTTCTTTTTTGAATAGAAATTGGTGGAAAGTATTCTTGGGATGCTGAATTCTTGGAGGAACATTTCCTTACGACTCTGATATATTTAAAAAAGCCGTATCTTGATATGTCCTATTGTTTTGATTCCTGCAAACAACAATTGAAATAGGAAATGATAGTTAATTGGAACCACTTCCTGTTGATCGTAAAAAAAAAGACGTATCCTGATATCTCCTATTGTTTTGATCTATGGAAAAAAGAATTGAGATAGGAAGTAATAGTTAATTTGAACCACTTCCTGTTCCGGTAGGGTGTTGACAATAATTATGGTATGTTGCCTAGAGACGGTAAATCGTTTGGACAAAAATGTTCTACCTGTTACTGTTTTTGTTCTATGGCGAGGAACGTTCAAACATAATATGGCTAATTTTAATAAGTTCTGGTTTGATCAAAGCTGCCACGGAGATGGAGGAGGCTATGCTTGAGACGATGAATCGATTGCAAAAAGCCACTTTTTAATATCTTTTACCATTTTTGCTCTACGGAAATCAGTATTGGAACAGGAAGTACTAGTAAATTTGAATAATTTCCAGTTTTAGTAGAGTTATATGGATAGTAACGATATGTTTGTTGAGAGGCTGAATCGTTTGCTTAAAACTGTTTCTAGCTATCTGCTGCCGTTTTCATTCTATAGCGATAAACGTTGAAACCGTTATTGAAACCAGAAGTTATAATAAATTCTAACTACAGCCGAATTTAGTATTGTAGATGTTTGTCTTTAGACCCTACATCGTTTGCAGAAACCACTTCTCACTATCCGTTATCATTTTCTTTATATATCGACAAACGTTGAAATCGGAAATGGCTAATTTGAAGCAATTCCGGTTTGAGTAGAAGGTTAACGGAGGAAATAAAATATATTCTTTGAATACTGAATTAATTGCAAAAGACCACATCTTGAAGCATTTACTATTTCTATTAGGCGGAAATTGGAAATTGAAACCGGAAGTAATAGTAAATTTCAACCATTTATAATTTCGGTAGAATATTTTGTGTACCCATGATGTTGACTCTAGATGATAACTCGTTTTCAAAAATCAGTTCTCGCTATGTTACCGTTTTATGCTATGACGATGAAAGTTGAAACTGTTTTTGAAACCGGAAGTAATAATAAATTTAAACCATTTTCCATTTTAGTAGAGATTGTGAATGACCATGATATGTTGCCTATACACGCGCAATCGTTTACAAAAAAAAAAAAAAAAAAAACGTTTTCATGTATGTTACCGTTTTCATCTATGGGTTAAATGTTAGAACCGGAAATTGCTAATTTGAACCACTTCTGGGTTCAATATAAAGTTAACGGATGAGATGGAACCTATTCTATTCATTGGATGAAGAATCAATAGCAGAAAACCATTTCTCTGTACAGGAGCGGATCCAGGACCGACTTCTGGGGGGGGAGGCGGTGGGTTGTCATAATGCTACTTTTAAGGGTTCCAAACTCTGGGATGGATTTTATTTATATATAAAAATAAGAAAGTTTCCTCTTCTGGGGGGGGCGATCGCCCCCCTAGGATCCGCCCCTGTCTCTATATCACTTTCTGTCTTTGCTTTGGTATCTATCAACAGACACACGGATGAAACCACTCTATAAGATTTCCGACTTTATGCACAGCACAGTTTGGTAGTTTAAAACCTGTCTTTGGTTCCATAAATATTATTAACACTAACATATCAATGATACTCTTGTGTATGATTCAAAAAGTTAGCCGTGAAATTTAATCTAGATTGGAAGTAGTTGTGGAAAGGCCTCTTGCTATAACAGATTTGTGGGTGTTCAGATAAAACCAACATAATATTTCTATTTCACACCGGGTGAGTAATGCATAGGTCATTTCTACTGTATATCAACTTCACGGACCAAAGCGACTTGTGACTTGATGAGAAACCATTTGTTAGTTCTTCAAGGTCAATAACAACAAAGTAGCTAATACTAGCACTACACGTGACCCATTACTTCGATAGAAGAGGCAGATTCAATAGACGTGTTTACGTATAAAAGAGGCCCTCCGGCACTTAGGCTGGGTGGAAGCAACAACATTCTATGCGAAAGAACGCTGTTTGTTCTATTTGTTCGAGTTTGCTTGTGTCTGTCTGTGTGCGGCCTGGGGATCAGACGAGTTGACAAAAAGTTACTAAATTTTAATAACGGATACTTTTTGTCCAGGCCCCAGACCAGGACCAAGTGGTTTTTATTTTTAAAAAATCGAACCAGGGGTCTCATGGGAGGGGGACGTTTACCGAGACATGTAATAATATTAGAAAATTGCC
Organism: Thermobia domestica; assembly: GCF_964235325.1. Lineage (NCBI taxonomy): Eukaryota > Metazoa > Arthropoda > Insecta > Zygentoma > Lepismatidae > Thermobia > Thermobia domestica. The sequence goes on along the minus strand of NC_137469.1, from coordinate 125,429,394 downwards.
GATATTTGTGTCGAATTCATAGTTTTCACGGTCGCTGAGATGAATGGTGATTCTTCAAGAGGCGTTGAATTCTAAATACATCTCCCATCGCTTGGGAGCCAGAGGCGTTCTTTTTAAATTTTGAACCAGGGGGTCTCAAGGGGCGTTTCCCGCGATATGTAAAAGTAGTAGAAAATTACCGATATATTTTCGTTTCGTTGTTCAGTTTGTTTACATAGATATTTTATCTGACCCATGCAAAAAGTGGTTATTTTCAGCTAGTTAATATTAAATGCAAGAAATAAATTATTAATAATATACAGGGTGGCCCAAAAGTACGTATACAGTACCGTACTGATCAGCTCATTGCATTTTATATAATTTCCTATTTTTATCCATCAGGTAGACTTAGTTTCTTTATTATTTGTTCTTAATATGTTTTTACTTACATCTTAAGCTCAGAAGAGCCGAAGCAAATAAACTCATACACTAGAATGTTATAGTTGATCAATACAGAGGTGTATGCCTACGTTTGGACTACGTGAACAGATAGGAGTGCATTTTGAAAGAAAGAAACGAAAATGTAAATATACATAACCGTATTTGACTTTACATAATCTATCCTAAACCGCGGTCACTAATCTAAGATAATGTAGGAAAAAATACAAGAAAATAATTAATAATAATAATAAATATGAACATATAAAAATACATTTTGAAAGAAAAAAGTTCCCCTGGCAGAACTTGTTTACTCCAGACGCCGAAACGTTAACCAGAGTTGGAGTGGGTGAGTGGGTCAGTGGGTCGGTGGGTCGAGTTTTCTGAGTGGAACGTGGGTCAACAGCATGTGACCCACCACCCACCGTGACCCACTGCGACCCATCACCCACCATGACCCACTCTGCTCACTGCATTGTAAACAGCATTTTCTGAACAGCATGTCTTTTTTCACCCTCGCCTCTAGCCATAGAAAGTAAAAACTAAAAAGAAGAAGAACATTGAAGAAGCAGTTGCAGTTAAATTTATATCATGGCAGTCACGGTGGTTCATATCAAGGACTGCCTAATATCAATATTAGGCAGTCAACTAATATCGATCGTTTTCGATTATTTTTTAGAAATCAATCCTATATATAGAAAATGCCCCCCCCCCCAACAAAAGGGAGTTTTAAAAAATGATATTGAGATTAGGGCCTAACTATGTATATGCCAAATGTAATTTCAGTTGACTTTGATGTTGATGATCACACATACATAGTTATATTAAATTTTTATATAATAATTCATACATTATAGATGATCCAAAATAAAACAAGTAGTTAGCTCCTCTAAAAACTATTAGGCTGTGTCTGAAAAGTCAAGAAGTAAGTCCTATTGCTATTATTACAATTGCAAATATGATCAATTTCCTAAAGTTCTGCAAGAGTGCTGAAGTTCTTTCTTCAATAGAAACAAGTGAAAAAGAAGAAAAAAGAAGGCCTTGAAAGTAAAACGTAGACAAATTCACCAGTGCTCAGAAGAAGCTGTCTACAATGCACTGAGCAGAATGGGTTGGTGAGTCACAGTAGTTCGGTGGGTCAGCGTGGGTCAGAACGGATTGTTTGGTCAAAGTGGGTCACGGTGGGTTGTGTGTCGCAGTGAGTCATATCCTGTTGACCCACAACCCACTTAAAAATCTTAATCCAATAAACCCACTGACACTCCATTATTTCAGTCATTTTTACCGAAATCCAGAACATCAACATTTTCGATTACTTTCCAAAATTGGCCCTGTAGTGGCGAAACGGTCAGTGAATAGTGGTTGTGGCTATTAAATCCTTTTCTCAGAATCACAATATCTACAACATATCACAGTTTCAGTCATTTTTACCGCAATCCAGAATATCACCATCTTTGGTTACTTTCAAGAGGCCTTGTTGTGGCCAAACGGTCAGTAATTATTGGTTGTACCCATTAGGACATTTTCTCAGAATCACAATATCTACAACATATCACAGTTTCAGTCATTTTTACCTAAATGCAGAACATCACCATTTTAGCTTACTTTCAAAAAGTCATCTCGTAGTGTCCAAACGGCCAGTGATTATTGGCTGTGCCCACTAAGACTTTCTCTCAGAATCACAATATCTACAACATATCACAGTTTCAGTCATTTTTACCGAAATCCAGGACATCAACATTTTTGGTTGCTTTCAAGATAGTGGCCTGTAATGGCCAAACGGAAACTGAGTAGTATGTGTGACCATTGAGACCTTTTCTCGGAATCACAAGATCTACAACATATCACAGTTTCAGTCATTTCTATCGAAATCCAGAACATCACTATGTTGCGTTATTTCAAGAAAAGGGCCCGGTAGTGGCCAAATGGTCAGTAATTATTGGTTGTGCCCATTAGGACATTTTCTCAGAATCACAATATCTACAACATATCACAGTTTCAGTCATTTTTAATGAAATCCAGAAAATCAATATTTTGGATTACTTTCCAAAAAGTGGCCCTGTAGTGGCCAAACGGTCAGTGATTAGTGGTTGTGTCCTTTTCTCAGAATCACAAGATCTACAACATATCACAGTTTCAGTCATTTTTACCGAAATCCAGAACATCACCATCTTCGGTTACTTTCAAGAAAGTGGCCTGGTTGTGGCCAAAGGTCAGTGATTAGTTTGTGTGCCCATGGAGACCTTTTCGTGGAATCACAAGATCTATAACATATCAAAGTTTCAGTCATTTTTACCTAAATCGAGAACATCACCATGTTCCTTTACTTTAAAAAAAGTGGCCCTGTAATGGCCAAACGCTCAGTATTTATTGGTTGTGCCCATTAGGACATTTTCTCAGAATCACAATATCTACAATATATCACAGTTTCAGTCATTTCTATCGAAATCTAGAACAACACCATGTTCCGTTACTTTCAAGAAAGTGGCCCGGTAATGGCCAAACGCTCAGTATTTATTGGTTGTTCCCATTAGGATATTTTCTCATAATCACAATATCTATACATTGTTCGGCGTAAGGTCTAAACTGCGATAAACAAAGCCACGTGAATGTAAATCTCGCTGATTTGCTGTTGTCCTACTGACGCTTGTACTCCTCCGCAAAATAGTTCATGTGATTGCATTATTACTTTTACTATGAAGCTTCATATAAAACTGCTATATTATTATAAATGACAAAAATATAATACGGATTATCTAATAATACTGCAATCGAGTGTGGCTAATGAAACAATAGAAATAAACACTAAGCATGCGCAGTAATTATGGCGCCAACTCAGCTGTGGACGGGTGTTCTGCTTTTAAAGACTGAAAGATGACTGGCATGAATCCCGGTTCCGCGAGTGTTGTGGTGAAACACAAACAAGGCAAACCTTTACTCACTAAGCAACAATTGTTTACGAGCGAAATTCAAATACTTTTTTTTTAATCTTTCGAGTTTCTTTTCTTTCTTTTCTGCCGCTGCTGTAAATATCTGGACAACACGAGACAGTATTGTCAAAATACACGTGCATAATTTGCTCCTCCCCGTGAGGAGTGGGAGTGATACATCACTAGCCAATCGTATTTGTGACAAGCGGAAGGATACAAATATTTTGTTTATCGGAGTTTAGAGCTTACGCTGAACAATGTATACAACATCTCACAGTTTTAGTCATTTTACCTAATTCCAGAACATCACCATTTTAGCTTACTTTCAAAAATGTGGTCTCGTAGTGTCCAAACGGCCAGTGATTATTGGCTGTACCCATTAAGACTTTTTCTCAGAATCACAATATCTACAACGTATCACAGTTTCAGTCATTTTTACCGAAATCCAGGCCATCAATATTTTCGGTTCTTTCAAGAAAGCGGCCTGCTTCTGGCCAATGGTCAGCGATTAGTGGTTGTGCCTATTAGGACCTTCCCTCAGAATCAGCAATCTACAACATACCACAGTTTCAGTCATTTTTACCGAAATCCAGGACATCAACATTTTTGGTTGCTTTCAAGATAGTGGCCTGTAATGGCCAAACGGAAACTGAGTAGTATGTGTGACCATTGAGACCTTTTCTCGGAATCATAAGATCTACAACATATCACAGTTTCAGTCATTTCTATCGAAATCCAGAACATCACTATGTTCCGTTATTTCAAGAAAGTGGCCCAGTAGTGGCCAAATGGTCAGTAATTATTGGTTGTGCCCATTAGGACATTTTCTCAGAATCACAATATCTACAACATATCACAGTTTCAGTCATTTTTAATGAAATCCAGAAAATCAATATTTTGGATTACTTTCCAAAAATTGGCCCTGTAATGGCCAAACGCTCAGTATTTATTGGTTGTGCCCATTAGGACATTTTCTCAGAATCACAATATCTACAATATATCACAGTTTCAGTCATTTCTATCGAAATCTAGAACATCACCATCTTCGGTTACTTTCAAGAAAGTGGCCTGGTTGTGGCCAAAGGTCAGTGATTAGTTTGTGTACCCATGGAGACCTTTTCGTGGAATCACAAGATCTATAACATATCAAAGTTTCAGTCATTTTTACCTAAATGCAGAACATCACCATGTTCCGTTACTTTAAAAAAAGTGGCCCTGTAATGGCCAAACGCTCAGTATTTTTTGGTTGTTCCCATTAGGACATTTTCTCATAATCACAATATCTACAACATCTCACAGTTTTAGTCATTTTACCTAATTCCAGAACATCACCATTTTAGCTTACTTTCAAAAATGTGGTCTCGTAGTGTCCAAACGGCCAGTGATTATTGGCTGTACCCATTAAGACTTTTTCTCAGAATCACAATATCTACAACGTATCACAGTTTCAGTCATTTTTACCAAAATCCAGGCCATCAATATTTTCGGTTCTTTCAAGAAATCGGTCAGGTCTGGCTAATGGTCAGCGATTAGTGGTTGTGCCTATTAGGACCTTCCCTCAGAATCAGCAATCTACAACATATCACAGTTTCAGTCATTTTTACCGAAATCCAGGACATCAACATTTTTGGTTGCTTTCAAGATAGTGGCCTGTAATGGCCAAACGGAAACTGAGTAGTATGTGTGACCATTGAGACCTTTTCTCGGAATCACAAGATCTACAACATATCACAGTTTCAGTCATTTCTATCGAAATCCAGAACATCACTATGTTCCGTTATTTCAAGAAAGTGGCCCGGTAGTGGCCAAATGGTCAGTAATTATTGGTTGTGCCCATTAGGACATTTTCTCAGAATCACAATATCTACAACATATCACAGTTTCAGTCATTTTTAATGAAATCCAGAAAATCAATATTTTGGATTACTTTCCAAAAAGTGGCCCTGTAGTGGCCAAACGGTCAGTGATTAATGGTTGTGTCCTTTTCTCAGAATCACAAGATCTACAACATATCACAGTTTCAGTCATTTTTACCGAAATCCAGAACATCACCATCTTCGGTTACTTTCAAGAAAGTGGCCTGGTTGTGGCCAAAGGTCAGTGATTAGTTTGTGTGCCCATGGAGACCTTTTCGTGGAATCACAAGATCTATAACATATCAAAGTTTCAGTCATTTTTACCTAAATCCAGAACATCACCATGTTCCGTTACTTTAAAAAAAAGTGGCCCTGTAATGGCCAAACGCTCAGTATTTATTGGTTGTGCCCATTAGGACATTTTCTCAGAATCACAATATCTACAATATATCACAGTTTCAGTCATTTCTATCGAAATCTAGAACAACACCATGTTCCGTTACTTTCAAGAAAGTGGCCCGGTAATGGCCAAACGCTCAGTATTTATTGGCTGTGCCCATTAGGACATTTTCTCAGAATCACAAGATCTACAACATATCACAGTTTCAGTAATTTTTACCGAAATCCAGAACATCACCATCTTCGGTTACTTTCAAGAAAGTGGCCTGGTTGTTGCCAAACGGTCAGTGATTACTGGGTGTGCCCATTGAGACCTTTTCTCGGAATCAGAAGATCTACAACATATCACAGTTTCAGTCATTTTTACCAAAATCCAGAACATCACCGTGGCCCTGTAGTGGCCAAACGGTTTGTAATTATTGGTTGTGCCCATTAGGACATTTTCTCAGAATCACCACATCTACAACATATCACAGTTTCGGTTATTTTTTACCGAAATCCAGAATATCACCATGTTCCGTTACTTTCAAAAATGTGCCCTCGTAGTGTCCAAACGGCCAGTGATTATTGGCTGTGCCCATTAAGACTTTTTCTCACAATCACAATGGTTACAACATATCGCAATTTCAGTCAATTTTACCGAAATACAGGCCATCAATATTTTCGGTTACTTTCAAGAAAGTGGCCTGGTTGTGGCCAAATGTCAGTGACTAATGGTTGTGCCTATTAAGACCTTTTCTTAGAATCACCACATCTACAACATATCACAGTTTCAGTCATTTTTACCGAAATCCAGAACATCACCATGTTCCGTTACTTTAAAAAAGTGGCCTAACGGTCAGTAATTATTGGTTTTGCCCATTAGGACATTTTCTCAGAATCACAATATCTACAACATATAACAAATTTTTAGTAATTTTTACCGAAATCAAGAACATCGCCATCTTCGGTTACTTTCAAAATAGTGGCCTCGTGGTGGCCAAACGATCAGTGATTAGTGGTTGTCCTCATTAAGACCTTTTCTCAGAATCACAATATCTACAAAATATCACAGTTTCAGTGATTTTACCGAAATCCAGAACATGGCCATCTTCGGTTACTTTCAAGAAAGTGGCCTCGTTGTGGCCAAACGATCATTGATTAGTGTTTGTGCCCATTAAGACCTTTTCCCAGAATTACCACATCTACAACATATCACAGTTTCAGTCATTTTACCGAAATCCAGAAATTTTCTACCTTCGGTTACTTTCAAAATAGTGGCCTCGTGGTGGCCAAACGATCAGTGATTAGTGGTTGTGCTCATTAAGAGCTTTTCTCAGAATCACAATATCTACAAAATATCACAGTTTCAGTGATTTTACCGAAATCCAGAACATAGCCATCTTCGGTTACTTTCAAGAAAGTGGCCTCGTTGTGGCCAAACGGTCATTGATTAGTGTTTGTGCCCATTAAGACCTTTTCTCAGAATCTCAATATCTACAACATATCACAGTTTTAGTCATTTTTACCGAAATCAAGAACATCGCCATCTTCGGTTACTTTCAAAACAGTGGCCTCGTAGTGGCCAAACGATCAGTGATTAGTGGTTGTGCTCATTAATACTTTTTCCCAGAATCACAATATCTACAACATGTCACCGTTTCAAGCAATTGCTATGAAATCCAAAATAACGTTAAGTTCTGCTGTTGCCAAAAATGTGGCTCTGTAGTTGCCATACGGTCAGTGATTGGTGGTTGTGCTTATTGAGACTTTTTCTCAGGATCACAACACCTACAACCCATCAAGTTTTACTGATTTTCATTGAAATCCAGAATATTACTATTTTTGGCTGTTTTCAAAAAAGTAGCCCTGTAGTGGCCAAATATCAGTGTTTGGTGGTTATGGCCATTAGAACCTTTTCGGAATCACAATATCTACAACATCACGGTTTTAGTATTTTTGTCCAAAATCTCGAATGTCGTTTTCTTCGGTTTTTTTTAAGAAAGTGGCCTCATGGTGGCCAAACGGCCAACGATTTTTGGTTGTGTCCATTGAGACTTCTACTCAGGAACATAATATCTACAACATAACACGGTTCCAAGCAATTCCACCGAAATCCAATGTCCATAAAGATTGTTCGGAGACCTTTCTCATTTAGAAGGATCATTGCCTCTGCAAAACTTCTCTGTGAAAAACTTCAAAACCCGTATTTTGTACTTTGAAGTCATCTTTGCATCGGCAGAGTATCGTTCTTTTAATTTGGTCCTTTTAAATCAAAGGTACCCTTTTTTTAAAAGGGACCCTTTGCCTCCTTTAACCTGTTCTCCGAAAGAAACAAAAAAAAAAACATGTTTGCATTTATTTTCGGTCTAGTATATATTTGCCAAGTTTGAAGAAAATCAGATGAATAGAAATCCTTGTGAAGCTATCTCCTTTATAGTTTCACTTTTTGGACTTGACAAGTCGTTTGTCCCGAAGTCCTCAATTTCTTTATTACCTCAAATTGCATTGTAAATAAATGCACTTGCAAATTTGCAATATTATATACTGTAATTTCTTAGCCGATACAATTTTCTGTCCCCGAGAAACAAGAAAGCACCCGTCAAAAGCAATTCCTCGAACTTTCCCCTAGAATTTATCAGAAGAAAGTTTTTTGTTCCTCTCTCTCAGAGATTTGCATCCCTTTTACCTTTAGGGCCACTCATTGACAAAAGGTACTCACATGACCGCTATATACAGACATGCTCTTAGGTAGGTCAGAGATTGGGAAAGTAGACGATTTTTAATAATAATAATAATAATAATAATAATAATAATAATAATAATAATTATTATTATTATTATTATTATTATTATAACAATTAGGTTTACAACTAGGGTTTCATCTCTTTATCTTGTATGAGAGGCCCGCTAGTCAGCTAAGCCATTGGTGTTCCTTATTCTGTGTTTCTCTCTCTTTCTGTGTCGTGTGGATGTTTGTTTTGGGGTGTTAGGCTTTTATATTAAACATTTACATTATATAATCTTTTTCTTTTTTACGAGATTTTCTTTTGGAAAAGGAAAGAAACTGCTTTCCTCTTATGTGTGTTTCTTACCATTCACCTTGTTTGAACTGCTTAGGTAAGATGATTTTGTAACTTTTATGTCATCCATTGCCATCACGATAATAAAATAGTAAGTCTTAACAATTTATTTTATTCTCTTATTTGCAGTTTGCCAAACTGATATATTTGTAACAAAATTGAGGTTTGGTCCAACGCCTTTCGAATGTGCAACCAACCCAAGCGCTGAGCTTTTTGGGTTGCCTGCTATTGCAGGAAAGGGAGAATTGCAGGTGGTAATGCACTTTTGGAGTCGTGTATACATAGGGATATAGATAAACTATATTTTATTATAGTTTGGTTTGCGCATGCGTATCTTTTTGTACATAAATTAACAAATGAACGTCAATTTATCTGAAAAGTCGAAGTTTGCGAATTTTTTCGACCACTTCCGGTTTGAATTTTAAAATTTTGTTTTCACGGTTGGTTAGACCTGGTTACCCGATTTCCGAAAAAAATTTTGTATCGCTTCTGTGTGCAACCGTTTTGTCACAAAAAATTCGAGAAATTGTAAAATTTTCAAAAATCGCCATTTTTGGGCGCCATTTTCTCGAAAACACCATCTTTTGAAATTCTGAAATTTTGTCAGATGGTTCAACTTTACATGAATAATAAACACACCAAATACCATTCTCGACCAATGCTTCATGAATTAACTGCAGCCTTTTAAAGTTGGCGAAGTTTCGTTAACTTTGATGTCACAGTTAGCAACACTGGGAACAATAAAAGTGCAATGATTTGATGATGTTTGTGGTTCACATTCATTCATTAAAGGTTTTCTTGACTGTTTTTTCATTATTTTGATCAAGAAGGCTCTCTGAAATAGTAAAATGAGCCTCCCCCTACTCCTCCGTTTCCTTAAACCGTAATAATTTCAGGTGGAAATTACGATTACGAAACGCACAAATTTCAAATTGACTTACCTAAAATGGTCTTCGGAAACAAAATTTCACTGACTTTTTTTATTTTTTTTTACTTTTTACATGCACCAATCATTTGCTTGATTGGTGTCTAATAGCATGTAACCGTGCAGGTGCTCCATAGGTGTTGGCTCACTCACAACTTGTCCAGGAGTGGATCTAGGGGGAAGAAACTTTTTTATTTTATATAAAAATAAAACCGATCTCAGAGTTTGGAGCTCGTAGCTCTAAGTAGCAGTATACCCCCCTCCCCTTCCAGTAGTCCGTCCTGGATTCGCCCGTGCGTAGCACATTGCCTATAGTCACAAATGCTGAACGTCCATGTGGAAGCATAAACAGCACTTCAACTTCACGTAATTCATGATTTATTCATAATATTTCTGCTACGCACCACTGGTTATCATACATATATGTATGTAACAAAAGTTCCTTTTTGCAGGTTTCTTAAATCTACACTTTGAATTGCAGAAGTTCGATTTTGGGGGAAGCATGAAGTTAGTTCATGGTGACCCGTTACTGCAATAAAAACTTTGCCATTTTCCGAAAGCCAAAGATGACTTCGTTGAATACCAGTTACCGATCGCATACTTTCCCTTTTTTTCTTCCGGAATCGTCGAATTCAATTCCAGGCAACAAAACGAGAGTAATACCCGGAGTTTGTACTTGAACTATACTCACGAATTCTTCTGCGGTTTTAGTGGGGGCGCAGTGGCTCAGTGGTAAAGCGTTCATCTCCGATGCTTGGGGTCCCTGGATCGATCCCAGATCGCGCCGTGTGGGCTTTGTGTGGACAAACATCGTGCTCGTGGGTTTTCTCGGATTTAGCCCGTTTCCTCCCACTTACTGCATTTCATTCATTTCTCGTAATCACAGTCTCCTTTAGATTAACCGGCATAATCGTGAGACGTAAAACTTAAAGATTTCATTTCATTTTTTTCTTCTGTGGTTTTAATACTGTGTATCTGTATTTGCCTAAGGTTATGCCGCGTTGCCACATTCTTTACACCTCTCCTCCCCCTCAATACCGTCGCAGAGACCATGCATGGCCGGTTTCACTGCAAAACCGCTGCTTTATTGGACCTGTCTGCATCTCGAACATCTTAAATCGATTTTTAAAGTGGGATGCAGCGCCATCAGAAATCACTGACACGGTTTGGGAAATTGTAGACACTTATTTTCTCGTATTCAAACCTTTCTCTATAAAGTATATTTTCGCTTTTCTTCGAATATTTTTAGAATCTTGTCTATGGCTATGAGTACATGAGCTGAATCGTGTGTTTTATCGTCGTTTATTACAACAAAACTGTCAGGTGTTTCATATTCCGGTGATAACTCTGAATTTCACTTTGCAGAATAACAGTCCAGTTTTCAGCGAAGTCCACATGAAGTAAAATAGAATTTGTATCTTGAAATTTTATACGGTGCTTTTCGGTAGCAATTAATTCTTGCTGTAGTCATGAATTATAATTCTTACAGTTAACCAAGCAATGTACGATACGAAAACAGAAAGTGTCAGTTTTTTTTTTAACGAGATTATTATTTTCCCCTATGGCATACGTAACACTTTCATTTTCATCAGGATCAATAATTAAAGACTCCACACTTATTCCTTCCACTCCAGGACATTCACCACATTCTTGAAGAAGGCAGTTGTCATTTTCTACGGATCATACTACTAAAGGAAATAGGTCCCTCATGACAGCTTCAATACAGGCAGCACCTTTGATTTGTAGCAACGCAGTAGCAGCTAACTTAAAATTTGCACAATACACACACACACACATACACACTTCCCTCGCAGGTTGCGGACTGACCCACTTTAGTCGAATACTGTAAAATTCCGAGTGACCCATTCTTATGTTGGGATTGTTCTGTTTAAAAAGTCAGTAAATTTCTTTGGAACGCGTAAGAAAACGTTTCGAATTTTTTAAACTTTTTGTCCTTTTTCGATCACTGTAATGACATCGCACTTAATTGAGACTTTATGTGGAGCATTCCAAATCATCATTGAGGTAATAGTTCAGGCTTTTTGTAGATCATCAGAATTTATTGGATGGCCATTTCAAGTAAACTTAAAATTTGTGTGTTTCGTAATCGTAATTTCCACCTCAGATTACTTCGGTTTAAGAAAACGAAGGAGTAGGGGGAGGCTCATTTTACTATTTCAGAGAGCCTTCTTGATCAAAATAATGAAAAAAAAAACAGTCAAGAAAACCTTTTATTCTTCATTTAATGAATGTGAACCACAAACATCATCAAATCATTGCACTTTTATTGTTCCCAGTGTTGCTAACTGTGACATCAAAGTTAACGAAACTTTGCTAACTTTAAAAGGCTGCAGTTAATTTATGAAGCATTGGTCGAGAGTGGTATTTGGTGTGTTTATTATTCATGTAAAGTTGAACCATCTGACAAAATTTCAGAATTTTAAAAGATGGTGTTTTCGAGAAAATGGTGCCCAAAAATGGCGATTTTTGAAAATTTTACAATTTCTCGATTTTTTGTGACAAAACGGTTGCACACAGAAGCGATACAAATTTTTTTCGGAAAGCAGGTAACCAGGTCTTACCAACCGTGAAAACAGAATTTTAAAATTCGAACCGGAAGTGGTCAAAAAAATTCGCAAACTTCGACTTTTCAGATAAATTGACGTTCATTTGTTAATTTATGTACAAAAAGATACGCATGCGCAAACCAAACTATAATAAAATATAGTTTATTTATATCCCTATGTACATACCACAACAAGAATTATATCTCTACCTGTCTCCATAGCCGAATGGTGAGGCTCCGAAGTTGACCATTTTCCATGTCTTCTACAATTCATAAATTGTACTCCCGTCTTTGATGGCCCATTACTTGGCGTGAAAATTTTTTTCGACAAAACAAAAAAATATGGGTCTCTTAAAAACATGTCTAGTTTGTATAAAAAAAGTTTCAACAATATCTGAGATGGTGATGGTACATGCTCTGCCTGAATTGAAATGGAAGGCACCCAATATGGAATGTGTCTTAATGTGTTTTAATGTGTTTCTTATGCTTAGAGAGTGGGAGCGAGTTTAAATCTCATATGAAGCCCATTTCCCATAATCCCACACACACATACACACACACACACACACACACACACACACACACACACACACACATATATATATATATATATATAGGGCTGCAAGAAAACAAATTTTAAATGTATTTCCTTATATAGGAAAATTCTCCTGCCGATTATCTCAAATAGAAGATTTACTAATCTGAGAAACTTCAGTTTCCCCTGTTCTGTAGTAACACAGCAAAAGACCGCTTAATAAGATCTCAGTAGTATAAGAACAGAAAGGATAGTCAAGAATAACAGCAAATGTATTGAAGTATTTTCTCTTTGTTTTTATTTTATTACAAACATTTAAGAAAAGAAAAGAAAGAAAAACGCGTGATTTTCGTTTTCTTTTACAGAAAAGTATCAGTCTAGCTTATACTCTTGTTAATTATTCAGACAAAATTAATTAGAAATATATTCAATATTTTCTAGTTTAGATATAGACTATCAACTAAAACGTTTAAGGTAATATTTGGCTTATATTTTTATTAAAATGTATGTAAAATATTGACTCACTAGACATGTTGAACTTTTGTACATATTATTGCACTAACTCATGATAGTGTTATCTGACAAGCATTAATATTTATTACATTTAGTTAGCTATATCGTGCAATGAACTTCAAGTAAATATGTAATGATTTTGGTAGAGTCAATGATGGAGCGAGATTTGATCCCCTTCACCAATTTATTATAAAATTTGTAAAAATACAAATGTCTTCGATTACAAAGACTACAATAGTGTCTGTCTTGTTAATATCCGGATGAGAGGAAAATGGGTGTTTGCACGGTGCCCCTTCTCTCAAGGCAGTCTCCAAGGCACCTGCCGGTTCTGGTGACTCTTGAAGGATAGCCCCCTCAGCTCAAGGCAGTTTCGTGAGGCTTGGTTGTAGTAAGGACCCCTAGTCCTGTGCGACCTCGGGTAAGGATAGGTGTACCCCTAGTCCCGTGCGACTTCAGGGCGGTGTAGGTGATTTGATCAGTTAGACAACTGATGCTGGGTCCCTCCGTGGTTCGCCTTTTATCTGTACTCTTCGGGTCCTTCCGTGAGGTCCGTATTCTTTCGGCGTTCCTCGGTGTCTTTCGTGTCGGCTTCTTGTCTGGTAGGTTGTTTACAATCAATAGTACGTGTTGTGTTGATATGTGGTTTTGTCGTGATGTGGGGATCCTTACAATATTAACAGAAACTGAATATCTTTTAATTGGCAGTAATCATACTGCTCTTGTAAATTTGTTAAAATAATTGCTGGTTATTTGTGACAAACTTTCATAGAATTTACATGCAAGGGATGAAGTTATTGGCGAAAAAATTCGTTAGACTTATAATTTGAATACAAATATTTTAATGAATATGGCACTGATATAATGGAACTATGGACAATACATTAACTACATATTACTACTAGAACTTGTTATACTTTAAATTTTTCTACATTTCTTTTCATTCTTAATCACTCGGGGATTTACATACCTTATTAAAGCAAACATCTTCATCCGATCTATCTCCACAGTCATCACTTGTGTCACAAACCCAAGAAGCTTGTATACATTTAACGCCATTTCTACAACGGAAACGTCTCGAAGAGCACTGTAATACAAACAACTAAAGTCAATAAACATACTTTGAAGTACAAAACAGTTTATGAAGCTGCCCATTCCTCAAACATATTAATGACTACTTTCTCCAAACATCTACAAGTACATAACACCTGTGAAACAATACCTTTATGTATTAATATTAATGCGAAAATATCTACACGCAAATGACTTTAGGAAGTCTGAAAGGTAAGTAACATAATATTCTGCGCAAGATTATGTTCTGCCTCTCCCCTGCAGATGTTGATCGTATTATTGTAGTAGAAACTAACAAGTTGATTGTAATTCTTGGAAAAGGAGTAACCTTGATTTATACGGCATATGACGTTATTATTCATTATCAATTCGATATAAGATAAAAAATGGAGATACAATAGGAACCACAGTTATACATATACGTGTATATAACGTATTGAGCCGTAATATGATTCGACCTATTGAGTTAGGCTTTGAAAAGTAGAAGTGGTTGTTCTCAGTTATTAAAAAGATAGTTAACATCTTGAAAGAATTGCATGTGCGGATAGTTAGATACATAAAATTATCATTAAGGGTCATGGAATTCTTTCTTTTATTCGTTTAATCTGAACAATATTGTGTTGACGTAGCACTTGCACAAGCGTCATATTAAAAGTATTCGAAATTCTGTTACCTGATAAATAAGAACTTTTGTTGTAAAGATTTACAACTTTCTACAACTTCCAATTTGAACCAAATTTTTAGAGGATCCTAAAATCTATCTATACGAGTCAAGAAAGGTTAAAATCTAGATGTAAATGTAATTGTAAACCAATGGAAAAACATTCGATCAAACAGGTGTATCTATGCAAAGAAATGATTATTCATTCACTGTAGATCACTATTTTCAACATTTATTATATTTCACCTCCTATTCTTTAACGTTGAGTGCTCTGTAAGACGACGTAATACAAACTATTCCTTGTTTAAAAATGCCTCCTAAAATATAAATAAATAAATAAGGTAATGATGAAGAACAACATTAAAGACGATGGAGTACATCCCGAGAATTGTTCCTTCGAGGGATTTCTGTAATATAAAGGCACATTTGTGAAGCAAAGATTACAACTTTCAATAAAGAATCTAAATAAAGAATGGAAATGGAGTAACATGTTTAATTTATCGCTTTAAATATAGTTTCTATATTGTATGTAATCATTTTTTCGCTTCTTTAATTAAATTCTCATTTCTTTGAATATATTCCTTTTAAATTTAAATCTATCCATTATTTCCCAACGAAAACAAATTATAAAATCCTATATGTCTCTATGCATACAAGTGGTGTCAATATATGTTTCCAGGTATGATTTGCGATTTGAGCTAATGTATTTTGATCCACGAATAAAGTGTATTTATCAAGTAGGTACAAATAAGAGGTGTTAAATGATCGAAACAAAGGTTTGTATTGAGCTTTTTAGGTTCATGCTTACTAATGTCAATTTTGCTCCAGCTACTTTCTTTGAATTGGATTCGCGGTCAGTGGCACTCATTAATGCTCTGACTCGATTCTTTTATAAGAGTTCAATTTCTGAACATATTACGTAAAATAGAAAAATGTTTTTATTTCCTACTACTTTATGTATACTTCTGTAAATGTTTACAGATGGAAATGAAAAGAAATAAAGAAATGTTAGAGAGAAGACGAAGAGAAGACCCAAGTTGCGTCTACCATGAATACGGCCATAAGTAATTCTCAGACTAAGAAAGTGAAGGTTATAATTAAAAGAAATCATTTCTCTCGATCGCTCTCGAGTTAACTTTAGTTTCACTTCACTTCTCACTTCTCTTGCTTTGGTGATTACATGGATTTGGGTTCATTTACCTCAATTAGACTCGTGCTCGTTCGTGCTTAGGCTTTCTGCTCTCAATTGCACTTGAGCGAACGTGAGCACAATTAGAGAATTAGGCCCAAGGGAGAGTGAGCGAGAGCTTAATTGATGTCAGTAAGCGAGAACCTAATTGAGAAAGCCAGCCGGGGGAAGAACGAAGTGAAACCGAGTGAGAGAAGTGAAGCCGAGAGCGAGTAAGCCAGCCCAATTAAGATATGTAAGCTAGAGCGTGAGCAAATTTATCCTAATGAAAAGGAATTAGATGGAGCGGAGTTTATCGCGAGTCCAATAGAGACTAGTGAGAACGAGCCCAATAAGATGAACTGTGCTTGAGCAGTAGCCCTTTCCGAAGGGGGTAATAGACTAAACGCATCAATGTTGATAACCTTAGTGTCAGCATCTTTAGAGGTGCAACTGACATTAGTTTCTTCTAGCTTCATCTACTGGTAGTGCGAGCCTCCAAAGCCTTGCGATTATACGCTTACATCATAAGCAAGGATACTACTCGAACGTTTTAAGGCAAATTCATCTCCCATTTGAGTACTGGGCCTTTAAGTTGCATATTTACGCTTGGGCACAGCATGGCAAAATCAAATCAATATCACGAACCTTAGACCAGAGTCGTATCCACGGTGTCCCCACCGGGTCCGTAACCCTATAATACTTAATAAATTTACATGCATTTGTACACTTCCCAATAGAACTATAGTTGCTTAACAGAGAAATGATTGATATTGCATGAAAATATGATCTTACACTTCATCTGTACGCTTTCTGTTATACAAAAATCTAGTTCTGTTTTTTCTGGAAGTGTAGGTGCAAATAGTTTACAATTGCTTACTGTCTTCTCGGGTGTAGAATGATACCCGTACAAAAACCATAGACGTAGTGGCTTGTAGTGTCGGTCCCCTTACCAAAAGCATAGATCACTTGATGCGTCCACCTATCTAGTCATTGTTGAATATCGCCAAGAAGTACTGCATATTTGCTCAACATTCACTTCCTGGACCAAGCAATATGTATTTTTAGGCCACTTACGGTGCATTCTGACACATTCTTCGGGAAGGATGAGCGATAATATGTTTGTCCCTGCATACCTCATTTTACGGAAGTGGTACACTATATATTACCGGTACCAAATGGATGTAGTCCATTTGCTGCAAGCAAATATTTCCATTTGGGAGATATCGATCGGAACTCCTGTTGGAGTGTAATAGTAGCCTGCCTCACAACCATGAAAGGTATCATGGTGAGGTAGCATGTAAACTTCCGTGCCAAGTGGGACTTATTAATGACCCATTTGAGATTATAGTTACCACATATGTTGGTACCCTAACTCTCCTGGTAAGGGCTGTCGTTATTACCGTCACCTATGTCTGTTGCCCTGTTATTTCGAGCGGTTCTCTTATTTCGGTCTAAGGGTCGGTCATGTCGGGGATTCACCATATGACAGAGCAAAGTGAGTGACTACCCGCAGTTTTAATAGTCACCAAGTAATGGTAAACTTTCTATACTGACCTTATAAGTACGACAAGTCCCTTATTGTCTACCTGACTCTGCCATATTTATAATGGAGCATAACTATTAAGCAATCCTTCTCACTTACGGTGCAAGCCAACTTCCGAGTCCTTAGTGGCAACCATCATAAGCAGAGGCTGCACATGAGCGTTATAAGGCCAGTTCACCTCAAACTGGAGAGCATAGCCCCAAATTACCAAATGGACTATGGCAAGATTACCCTATATCAACATTTGTTCTGGTGACCATCTAGGTATGACCGTCGTTCTAGACCTGCCTTATGGCTGATTCGGTGGTTTTCAAAAGGGATTATAGTTATTTGAGAGCTATGGATTATAGTTATTAGAGAGAAGGAATTTCTTGCTATGCCCTTTCGGTCTATAACAGCTCCTCTAGCGAATAGAAGCTTACCTTAATCTGCAGGGATGGCATCCAGGGGATGCAAGGGAAACTCAAGTTCCCCTTAAACAATCAATACTTAAGTTACTGAAAGCAGCGATAAAACTCCAAAGACTATCATATTATATAAGAGACGTTCGGGATATCTGTGCAACAGATAAAACGAAAAAAGTTTGTAATGCCCCTCTCTTGCGTACGCTCAATCACCTGTTGCCATTCTCGTATTACACAAACACGTGACGCTGCGCAGAGGGATGATAATTGGACTACAGATTACTGATAAGGTGCATGACGTAGGGAAGCCATCGAAGGAATGAAAAGTGAAGTTAGTCATATGAGATAGGAATGATGGAAAACAATATGTTATAAACAGAATTAAATATAACCATTTAATTCACACTTTCGTTTATTATTCATGGCTATTTTAGATATGTATTCAAAATGTTGACATTGGTCAGCCAACATCTGCAACTGCACAAACAATTAGGCAACGTAATTAATATATTAACATACATATTATCATGATATACATTCTGAGGCCAATTCATCATCTAGAGCTCTGCTTCCACAAGAGACCGATTCCCAAGCATATAATATTACTCAGAATTAACCCAAAACAAATTCTAGAATTTCATAAGTCAATAAATTATTTCCATATAATAGTATTTCATATATGATTTGTCGTATACTATTTCACTGAGATATCATTAGTCAGCAGTACAGAATCATATTACAAATATGGTTAAAAGCCTATTAAAGTACGCACCATTTGTCTGGACGTATAAATGCAGGATAGTTATAACGAGTTTTTTTTAACATATTAAGCCATCGTATCCTGACATGTTTATTATATATATAGTGGAAAAAAGAATATAGATCCAGTCGCAGAACTACCATGGATTTTGGATTATAGTGATTAGTACATCATGTCTACAATTACATTTCACATCCAGAAAACCAATCTTTATAATTCTAATATTTCACCAAATTATGATACTAAAGTTACATGTTGACTACTTAATTTACACTTGTAGATGTTACATATTGAAACTTTTTTATCTTAATCTAAAATCATTATATATATCATGTCGAAGAAAACGAAGAAAACCGGTTGTAAATTCCGAGCCGTTAGCGCCAGTACATTGTAGGGCGCGGATTCAGAACGTCCCGATTCTAACTAAAGAGTAAGCTACTGGTGGAGGATGTAGGAGTTAAGTAACAGCAACATATAATAATACAATTGCTACTTGTAAAACACACAAAATAACGACTCACAAAATATAACATTAAAAGAAACTGTAATGGAGACAAACGGGTAAATTACAAGTTGAGCAAGAAGAAACATCGTCTTAAAGTGCGGAATTCTCTGAGTGTAAGATATAAACGGAAAGATTTTCCTCATCCTACTGTTACTTCTTATGAGAAATTCATCTGCAACAAAAATTGTAAACAGTTAGGACAGATTTTAAAACGCGATCAATTTCAAGAGTGGTTTCCAAAACATCCAAGAAGGGAGGTTTTGTTGCTACTACTGCCAATATGTTACCATCTTGCCTTTCTCATTAGAGGTGAACTACCATTACTGATCGTTCCAATGTTGAATTCTGAGAAATCATTTCTGCGAGTTGGCCTCCCCTTCCTTGATATTCTTTCTCGCAATAAAACTGACGGAGCATTAGGATGGAGAGTATATAGGAAGCCGACATTCATATCAATGCAAGTAGCTTTCATCCCAAGTCTCGAAGTCTTGACTCAGACCGTGACCAGGACATTTTATAAGAGGAACTCAAACTGAAACCTAGGTTATGGCTACTTTTGTCGACATTACAAAAAATGTAATTAGTGAATAAAATTAAAGAAACATTAGAATCACGAAAGAGTAATCAGGAAATCTCAACAGTTACAGGAAAAGATCCCTAAGGTATGACTAAGAGGACACCCTGAACAAAATTTGACAGATGTCTCAATTATAAGTTACTACTTGTACTACCGATCGGCAGACTTTTGAGAGGCTTTGAAAGATCCACAACAAAGTAATAATATCATAATGATTGCCTCGGGCTTTTGTTTATGTTAATATCGCATTTTCCTGCTCCTTTCGTTTGGTCTGCATGTGTCGTCCACTTTCCTTTGCACCCTTAATTTCAGTCCATCATCTTGAAAAAATAAAGTTTAATCTTTTTAATCTTCAGGTGTAAAATGTTCTCTACTCCAGCACAGGCAAGAAAGAAACAAAGAGAAGGAAATATAATAATTAATATGGGCTTACTTGTGTGAAGTAACGATGAAGTAACAGTGATATGACTATGAAATGACTGTGAACTATTGATTTAATTTGTTATATTCTATTTTATTACTTTTACTATTATCTTCTATAGAATCATGATCTCTTTAATTCAAACGGAACAAAAAAAATATTCATGTTGTACATTGATAGCTTGAATAAGCTTGTATTTGTTAATTGTCGTTTCTGAATTTTTCAATAAACAATATTAGTTTCCTTCTTGATTTTCCGTAATTTCCTTCCGAATAGCCTGATACTTTCCCGTTCACTGAAAGCTAGACTCATCATTTTACAGTTAAAGAAAACCACGGAGGACACATCGACAGGGGGTATTTGACACAAGGTTTGCACAGATGCAGGATCGACGAGAGAAGCGGATCGCACCATTGTAGAACAACCAGCTCCATGTCTTGGGAATACCATTCTGTTGGGTCATCACCGCAGATACATTTGAGTTTATCAGACTAGTGGAATGAAGGTGTTGAAAAATATCGTAGAAGAGATGTCGACGTCCCTAGCAGATCAACAGGATAGAGATCCAGTTGTTGACTGATTTCAGCGTTTCCAGGTTCCTCCACAGGAAGTCGTTTATCATCCCAGATGACCAGGGCAGCGCCAGTCTCATTGGAATATCAGGTTAGTGCTTTTCCTTCATTTTATAACTTAATCCATTCTCTTTCTTCCACCTTTCCCACGACTAGTCATTTTCAAAACAGAAACATTTGAATTTTATTTAAATTAAACCATAATTTAACGTTTAGTACCGTGTTGTGCATCAGTTTCATCTCCAATCGTTTCATTCTTTTAATGAATATTTTAGAGACTATTCTGAGCTACTAACTGATCGCACATCCCGGCACATGATGGAGATCCTGTGACGCTTAAGCCCTTGTAACCATTCCCTAGAAACATAGCTCACAGTCGTTAGAATTATTGATTGTTGACTTGTTCTTTGTAGGAAAGTACAGCTCATAGTAGCGATAAATACGTCCGGCATGTTAGAGATTTGTAATGAAAATCCTATTGAGCTAAACACAAAAATGCATTTTGAGTAATTCTTGCTGACAACCAGTTTGAATTACTTTTATCCCAACGGATATCATTCGCTGCGTTTGTGCATTAGCTCAGTTACAGTAACTTTTGTTTCATTGTTTCTTAGTTGAATTATTAAGTCTGTGAGAAGAATTACGAGTGGCTTTGCCAAGTAGTTATATTTTGTTTCTCTTTCTAGTACCATATATAAATTGCCATTTATACCTTTCTGTTAGATATATATATATGTATAGTGGTGTAAGATATTTATTTATTAGTGTGATTAGAAATTATGATTTAGAATATTCGCTATAATGGGAAATTCTAGTGTCACCTCACCTACGTTAGATCGTTTAGTATAACACACAGATTTTCAAGGAAATTGAACGAATCAGTTCAGTTATTTTAATCCATTTGAGGATTTTTGTATCCTTCATAACCTTCGTGATGTACAGAAACGTCATTTGCTGCCATATTGTTTGGAAAATGAGGCTCGTGCCTTTTTGTTTGTCTTACAATCATCCGTAGAATATGACAATCTCACGTATATTCAAATTAAGAAGAAATTAATAGAGCAAGAAATGAGAAACACAGAGAAGTTAGATTATGAACCTGTTTCAGAATACATTTTTAATAAGTGGAAATTAATTCTAGCGTACTATCCGAAGATATCGCTATCAGAGCAAATGAATTTGATAATCGACGGGTTATTTTCTTAATTCTATTCTGTAGTGTGAAGAAAATCCTTTACGTCTGTCATTGAGTTACCAAAGATCTTAGGTTTAGAAGAAATAATTAATTTTCTTGTCAGCATGCATAGTCAGCGATCGAAGTCCTCGGAAATGACAAACGAACATGGTTTAAATCCTGTAAGAGACAATACTACTCAGCAAAAAGAAAATATTTTAGAGTGTAATAAACAGAACGTAAATGAAGTTGTAAGTCAGCAGTAGAAGGTAACGCCCCGTTTCACCTGTCTCCGCAAAATAAACCTCCTGAAGAAAAAAATTCAGAAAGTGGGAATTTTTACATAGATAATCTGAAAATAAACAAATATATATTAATATTAAAACTCCAGTATGACTAATTATGTAAATGATTGTTAAAAATTATAGATATTTTAACAAGAATGTAAGAAAATTAATATTATAAAATTCTAACAATCTCAAAATTTAACTTTGTAATTAATAAGTGGCTATCAATAATTAATATTAGCAGAAGAAACATCTGGACTAAAATGAGCTTTACCATTGAAAAACAATCACCTTATAACACAAAACTCTTGTTGGTAACATTAATTTTTAAATGATTTGGCTAAATATACATTCTGACAACCATTTATTTTAAAAACTATGCACTCTTGAAAATACAAAACTTTTTGTTGATGGATTAACACAACAGTACTAATTCTTTTACAATAAAATTATTTTTAGTCAACTCTAAAAAATATAATCCCCTGACGAAAAGTTTGAAATTTTGTACTGTGAAATAGCGTATTTTTACGGGTGGCGGTCTGATGAAATTTCATTAGTGATTGGTTTGGTAATTGAAATTTGTCGTACTTTTTTTGCGAGGCTATATGAGACGTGGTCCTACAGTTTAGGGTGGAATAGGAGCAATCGTGTCGTTCAATGTTTTTCTACCAGGAATCTAACCGGAAATCTCATGCACCGAAGGCTTGCGTGCTACCCACTAGACCAACTGGGAAAGCAAAAATGTGCTTAAGATAAAAATTGTTGTATATGTCGTATACATTAAAATATACTCTCATTGAAAAAACATCCAAACGACAATTTTTCTTCTTTACACAAGGAATACGCTGTGTAAAGAGGGGTTCTCCTCATCCACCAATTTGCTCCTACCGCGTACGAGACTTTTTGTGTGTTATGATAGTAAGCATTAGTTTTCCATATTCCTCTTCACTTATTTCAGGTAGTAGCCCAATAATGTCTAACAATAAACGAGTTCAGATTTGTGTCGCCTAGATTTGCTACTATATGTTCTAGCATTTTAGTAATTTTTGGTTCGATTGTGTTGTTATTTGCTGAGTAGTGTTTCGTTAGGAGTGCTCGGATTTGCCGCGTTGTATGTTTTTACGGTAGTGTGTTAAGCATTGGGTTTCAAGAAAATGTTGAATAAATGTACACAATAAATGTAAATTAGTTGAAAAAAATGTAAATTAGTTGAAAAAATATAAATTAGTTGAAAATGCTTATGAACTGTACTTTAGCTGTAGGGTTGGAGACTAGGTTAAGTCTTGGGCCCCGCACATGTGTTGCACTACGTGTTCCACGAAATTGAGAAATTGACTGCAAGGAAAACTTAGTTCCATTAAATTTGCTGTTAATATGATTTGGCGCGAACAAATAGATAATGTAAATGTCTTACTTCTGCTTAACAGATGTAAAAGAACTTTTCCTCTAAACATCAGATTCAGTAATCTAACTTAAAGTCAGCTATTCGACCAGTTCCCCACAGTGAAGATCTTCCAGTAGCTAAAGCACTAGAACATTACACAATTGATTCAGAAGATGTTTCCTCAGACGTTACAAGCAACGGGGAAAGTGTAGACTTTCACCCATCTGCATCCCAGTCAACGTCATCTTAATTGATCACACAAGAACAGCTTAATCATCTTATATGAGACTTAAATTTTCCTAAAGGAAAAGTGGAACAGTTGGGTTCCAGGCTTCAAGGTTCGAATCTCTTGGCTCGAGATATTAAATCTGTTTGTTTATAAAACGACAAAGTCATTTTGAGGACTAGTTTGTTGAAAACCGAAGCATTGTTTACTGCAAAGATGTAGATGGCTTATTTCAGTCTTTGGGACATGAACATAATCCCATCGAGTGTCACTTCTTGAAAGCTTGAAACTAAGTTTGAAGGCAGTGCTTCGCCATATTGGAAATGTTAATCCATTTGTTTTTGTAGCATACGCGGTTCATAGAAAGGACATATGAAGTTATGAATGAAATATTGAATTTCATTGAATATAAAAAATTCAAATGGCATGTGTGGGGGACCTGAAGGCTATTGGTATTCTCACAGGAATGCAACAAGAATACCCAAGTATTGTTTTTAATGTGAGTGGGACATCGTGACAAAGTAAACCACAATGTCCTTAAATATTGATCTCAAAGGCAAGATTTCATTCCTTTCACTAGGAATATATCTCATAAACGAATTGTGAACCCTTAAGATGTATTTTTGCCACCACCATATATCAAACTTGGGATGATGACGATTTTTGTTAAAGCGCTAAATAGAGAAGGTATTGCTTTCAAGCACCATAAGGAGAAATTTCCAAACTTAAGTGAGGCAAAAAATAAAGTTGTATTTGTTGGTCCACAGATTAAAACATTCACGTAGGATGAAGACTTTGAAACTTAACTCTGAAATTGAAAAACTAGATTTTGCAGAAAATGTCTACAAGCGTAAGCAACCAAAGGGAGTATTTTCAAGGGTAAGTCAACAAAATATAATGTTGGTATAATACGTCTTCCAGCTTACATAGTATGTATACGTAAATATGTATTATCTGTCAGGAAAGTAAATGTACACCTGTTTTTTGAGTCTGGCATTCCTTCCCTCCATCCATGGAGAGTATGAGAATTAAATCAATCAAATGTTTACTAAAGGACAAGAAGAAAAGTCTAATCTGAATAAGACATTGCAGAGGGGCACAAGCTGTGAATACGAATAGTGCATAGTGTGAATAAAGGACGACACAGAAAGAGAAAGCCAGAAACAGCTGCTAAACGGAGAAAATAGAGTATATATTGTCGAAGTGGGAACATAAAATACAAATACAACAAATATGCCAACCACTAAGCGTTTAACAAGCAACGATCTTGGTGTAGTGGTAAAGACGCTAGATTACAAATCCAAAGAACGGGGGTTTGAATCTGCTCCAGGTAGTATATGTTTTTTTAAATAATGCATACAGCACATGAAAGGTGGTAAAAGAGAGCGTAGTACCCGTTTAATATGTTAAGTGAAAACGAGTTAAACATTTCGGTGAAATTTATTAGAGAAGTGGGACAATGAAAATGAGGAAGCAAGTATATTTAATCAGGGGTTATATCAGAGGGTGGTGACCTGAAAAACTGGAGATTTTCCCGAATTTCGCCCATGTGAGTCTCTACGATAGGCAAATTTCTTCAGAAATGTGCCTATTGCAGAAAGAGAGAGCGAGAGAGAGAGAGAGAGAGAGAGAAAGAGTGTGTGTGTGAGAGAGAGACTGCGTGAGGGAGAGACATGCTTCCGGACCTGAGAGTGTGCTGCTTCCATTCAAATCAACGAGATGACAAATAGACGCTTACATAATAAGATTGCCGAATAGAAACAGCCATAAAACAGCAAAGTAATAATTGCAAACGTTATCACCTAAGGTTCCAAGATCCGAACAACATATCACTAATATCCCGAATGCCAAAATATTGTGATTTACAAAACTCCCCCTCTCCCCAAATGTGTCCTGTGAAAACAATCACAAGTTTTGGGATGAGGGACCATATTGAGACTACAATATTAAACTATATAAATAGACTTTTAGCAGATTCGTATACAGTTATTTTTTTCTACAACCAGTTTTATTGATATTCAAGAGCACTACATGTGTCAACGACAAAGCGAAGTTATTGCAACACTGCATTACACAGTGAGTCATGCATATCACACTTGTGAATTTTGGTATGCAGAAGCTAGCCACCGAGGCACGCTGAATAACGCCTGAAGGAAGCAGCCAGGATAGATAGCGATACAGTAAACGAAACAAGCAATGCATTACAGACATTTCAAGAGAAAAAAAAGAAAGATCCCTCTTTCCACACCTCATTCTGTAGTTTTAACTTCCATTTCCCCATCAAAGTTACATGCTTAGACTATTATACAGTTCCATTACACTTAATCCAGGGCCTTCAAACATCTTTGTTCTATGAAGGAAAACGTAGAACACTACACTTATAGATATACTATACATAGACAGTTAAGTAGTAATAGATGAATGCAATTAACCCCACATCATATCGATTGTCTAAATATACACTAGTTTCAAACTATTAGACACATAAACATTCACAACACCAATATAACCTATCATATGTTAATTCCACTTCAAAAGTGGTAGAATGAAAACCGTAGACTGACCGTGGAATGAAAATCATAGAAAATAGAATAGCTTTTTTTAAAAACTTACAATTATGAACACACGTTAGTGAAGGAAGCAATGACAGTCAATGAAAGGAAGATGATTCGAGGTCGGATTTCGAGAAATAACTTGGTAATGAGATGAAAACAAAATTTTATAAAAGGAATGCTTATGATGCGCTAGACACAACATGGTTGCCTGTTTCATCTCGTCATGTGAAAATGTCTCGTTTTAGAGAGGCGAGAATACGTCTGTGTTTCGTCTTGTGCAGTGGCGGAGGGCCTAGGCCCCCCACTTTCGGATTGACGAAAATAATTAAAGCTATTACTTATATAGTTTTGAAAATTTATAGAAAACTTATATAATTATCATAGTCTAAATCCAGGCAGTCCCCCAGTTTCTACCTTCTAGATCTGCCACTGGTTTCGTGGCTATCCCGGTGTCATCTCGTGTTTCCGAAACGAGACAAATTGTTATCTCGTCTCCTTTTTTTCTAATTTTATTTCGTAAACCTCATAATAATAGAAGTAAAATTGGAAGCCATGCGGCTTCTATATGTAACGAAGTTTACAAGTTAGAATTGATAATCGGACAAGAGAGGGCTATGGAATGCTTTCAAGACATTTAAAACGCAACAAGTGCAGACAAGGACCTGTCACGTCTCGTGTCGGAAAATGAGACGAGACAGACGTTTTGTCTCGTCTCGTCACCTCTCGGATTTCACAAAGCCTATATTGTCTCGCCCATAATGGATGAAAGCTCTCACTAGAGATGAAGAAGATCGTGGGCCGTGGGTCAACAGGACATGACCTACTGTAACCCACCATCCGCCGTGACCCACTATAACCTACATACCCACTACGACCCACCGACACACTCTGCTTAGTGCATTGTATATAGCATCCTCTGAAGAGTGGTCAATTTGTCTAAATTTTAGTTTTAGGATCTCCATTTTCTTCTTCTTCTTCTTTTGCATTTGTTTCTATTTACTTACATGAGATATCTAACAAGGATAAGGTAGACTTTGTTAAATGAACTTAGGGGCCATCTTTCGCGAGGTAGTTGTGCACATTTAAACTGGGAGAGCTCAATAGCCAGAAATACCTTCGAAAATGCGTCCTAAAATTTCCACTCGCCGTATATATGGTACGACGCCTAAAATTATAAAGTGTAGGTGTGGCAGTGTGGAGCGTTCACGACTCTTGTGTAAAGGGTCCAGCGGTCGATTCGCGCTCGAGTTAAGTTGTTTTTGCTTTTTACCAATAAAGTAAACATTTAAAACTACAAGTAAAATATTAATTCACTATATGTTCATATATTCTAAACAATAGGAATTTTAAAATCAGTTGTAAAACTTTTCAATATTTTATGTGAACTAGATACAAAATATAACCTATTTCATAAATATATTGATATCACTAGCTTTATTACGGTTACCACAGTCGTAGTGTCCGACGTTTCGTGTCTATATCTGTGAACAGTGTGCGAATTTGCAAGGGAGATGAGGGGGAAATCCGTTAGGGAATACTAGATGTATGCTATAGCCAAAGGGGATTTCCAAATAATACCCCTTGCAATTCGCACTCTGTCGACAGATATAGACACGAATCGTCAAGAATTTTTTTCATTTGACGACATTACGAAATAGGTTATATTTGTTAAAAATTCCTATTGTTTCATGCATTATTATATATTGCAGATATGTCCCGATGGTCCTGACAATTGTCTCCAATCCCGACTATTTTGTATGTTTTTGCCTAACACTAGGGGCGATTTTACAGATTTTAATATAATCTGTCCTCATACGGAATTTTTCTTCTATATTATTATTATTATTATTATTATTATTATTATTATTATTACTTAATATTGAGACCTAAATATTACGTTCTATTCTAATGCAAATAACCATACTGAAGATAAGAAAAATCAAAACTAAACAAATTCATTTTTTATAAGTATGAATTGCCTTATAAGAGATACTTTGGAAGGAAAAGAGGGGAAGAAAGAAGGTGTCAGCTACTGGACAATATGAAAATCGAACCTTCAAGTGCCTTATAAGAAACTAAGTAGGATTCGTCTTCATCACGGTACATAATAACGCCCTTTCTTTGGTAAAAGACATTGGATTATGTTTGCGTTATATTGATTTTTTAACAAAATATATATACAAAATAGTTCCTACTTACCAATTTTGGTTGAACGAATATATTGAACGTGCTGAAAATGACGAACGGATATATTATTATTACTTTTAGTAAGGGTTTAAGACTTAGAAACAATTTTACAATGTCCTTTCAGACAAATTTATGACTCATACTAGACCTTAACAATGACCGTTTTGTATTCATGAATTTTTTGCGAAACACGCGAAATTTTCGGATAGTATGAATTGAGAGTGTAGACTGTGACGTCATATTGTAAGTTTTCCCCCTCTGAAGGAAGTCGTTTTCGTCGGCGGGACTCAAACCACGGACCTCTCACTCACGAGACGACTGCTTAAACCACTACTCTAAGACTGCTCTTTTAAGTAAGTGCCAAAAAACACTCGTATAAATAACAAATTGGAAAGTTTTACGATTTCAATATTTTATTATCGATGAAACACTGATTTCGGTCATGATAAAATATTATAGTCCAGAGAATTCAAGTTTAAATTTAAAAAAAAGACCGAAAGTATCTCTGTAACTTATCTCTATTATATTCGGTTATTCTCGTTTTACATTTCTTTCCAGTAACATTGAACGACAGGGACACGAACACAGATGCATCTAGGACATTTAATATTTCAAATGGTCTCCCAACGGGAATCGAAACTGAGACCCCGCCTAGTGAACTATCTGATAGGTGGGGTGCCTGATTCGTTCCCAAGGCACGTAAGCTTGAGACGGACAAAATCGTGCTCATGCATTTTCTCGAGACACTCCCATTTTTTTTATTCCACCAATTTGTCCATCATAATTCCACGTTAAACACAATTACGATTCC
Source organism: Thermobia domestica (assembly GCF_964235325.1). Classification (NCBI taxonomy): domain Eukaryota; kingdom Metazoa; phylum Arthropoda; class Insecta; order Zygentoma; family Lepismatidae; genus Thermobia; species Thermobia domestica. Next base: position 125,399,885 of record NC_137469.1, on the reverse strand, counting down.
CCGTTTTTTAATATTTTTTGTGGGAACATTTTCATGGGGAATAATATGCAACTGTTTTTTGATTTGGATTGGTTTCGGTTTACAGTTTGAAAATGTAATCTTTACGTTTTATGTCCGACGATTATGCCTGTTAGGTGGAGGAAAACTATGATCAAAACAAGTGAACTATGATGGACAAATTGGTTGAATGAGAAAGTGTGAGTGTCCCGAGAAATCCCGAGAAAGATGTTGTCGGTCTCAAGCTTACTTGCCTTGGGAACGAACCAGGCACCACACCCATCAGGTAGTTCAGTTGCGGGGTCTCAGTTTCGATCCCCGATGGGAGAGCCTTTGAAATATTAAATGTCCTCGATGTATTTCTCTTCGTGTCCCTGTCGTTCAAGGTTACTGAAAATAAATGTAAAAATAGAATAACCGAATATAATACAGGTAAGTTACGGAGATATTTTCGGTTGTTTTTTACATTTAAACTTGAATTCTCTGAACTATAATAATTTCTTATAGCAGATCAGTGTTTCATCGTTAATAAAATATTGGAATTGTAAACGTTTGTAATTTGTTATATACACGAGTGCTTCTTGACTCTTACTTAAGAGAGTAGTCTTAGAGTAGTGGCTTGAGCAGTCGTTTCGTGATTCAGGAGTTCGCGGTTCGAGTCCCTTCAACGAAATTCAGAAATATTTTATAATTTACATGGTTGATATTTCTAATGTATTATAACATGAAAAAGTCGATTTCTCTCGTTCCTACAAGTTATAGTTGAAGCGACTTCCTTCATAGGCGGAAAACTAACAACATGACGTCACAGTCTACACTCTCGATTCTTACTGTCTGAGAATTTCGCGTGTTCCGCAAATAATTCATGAATGCAAAACGGTCATCCTTAAGGTCTAGTATGAGTCATATATTTGTCTGGAAGTACATTGTGGAATTATTTCTAAATTCTTCCACTCTTACTAAAAATAATAATAATATTTCCGTTCGTTATTTTCAACGCGTTCCATAATTCGTTCAACCACAATTGGTAAATAGGAACTATTTTTTGAATATATATTTTGTTAAAATATCAATATAACGCAAACATAATCCAATGTCTTTTACACAAAGAAAGGGCTTTACTATGTATCGTGATGACGACAAATCCTACTTAGTTTCTGATAAGACATCCGAAGGTTCGATCTTCATATTTTCCAGTAGCTGACATCTTCTTTTCCAACTCTTTTCCTTCCAAAGTATCTGTTATATGGCAATTCATCCTTATAGAGAGTCCAACAAATTTCTTTTGATTTTTCTTAACTTCAGTATGCTTATTTGCATTGGAATAGCACGTAATACTTAGGTCTCAAATATACAATAATAATAATAATAATAATAACGGTATTAAGAGCTTGAAAGTTGCCCTAAAATTTGGAAAAACTTACTTAAACCTAGGGATTTCGGAGAAGGGTTGCCGTACTTTCAAGATACACCTCTGCAACTACCCACGTTTTTAACAAAAGCTTTCCACTAACGTTTCATCTAGAAAGTGTTCTACTGCATGTTTTAAACAAAATAACTGTAATATAAATAATTGAATATCAATCAACAGTAAAGAATATAATATACTAATTTTTACAATATGCAGAGGTAAGTATAAAAGCTTTGCTAAAAATATCTACACAGACTATAATTCAATGAGCTGTAAAATAAAAAGTAACAAAAAGTGTATAAGATTCAGTCTACAGAGCAATTGTTACTTAAAGAATGGACATGCACTATTTCGAGAATCGTAAAAAGACGAGATAAGTTTACGACACTTTTCGTCTCGTCTCGACTTTCATATCCAAAACGACATGATAATTTGAGTTAGACTTGTCCCGTCTCGAAAGTAAAATGCTAATTCTCATGTTATTTTATTTGTTTTAGCAGCAAGATGAGAAATTTTTCTTCTCGTGGGCAACATTAAACAAAACCGAAATATTCTTGGCAAATATCACGTTTCCGCTTGTAACGGTATGACCGGAGCGATAATTATTAGCTCCTAGCTTTTAATCTTTTACGAGATATTATTATTATTGTTCCTGAAGAGTTCATAGTTCTTCAGAAGATTTCATAGTAATAATAATTCTTATTACTATTGTTATCCTTGAAGATTTGATAGTTCAAGCATTGAAAATCCGAGTATTCAAATATCTGAATATGATAAGACGTGTGTCATCGTCGATCAATCGGAATCAAAACTCCTAAAGTAAAAAAAGTGGGCTATGCGGATTCGAACCTCTACGTTACTGACCCAGTGCCTTGGCCACTCAACCACGATCACTACTCCGTAAATAAATCGTCTTTAATCTTGTTACGTTAGGTTTCTTTGCCTCCGCTTGCAAAGTTGTATGTTATATTTCTTCGTTTCAGAAGGTATTTCTTATTTCTTTTATGGTGATATAAGTGCATAATCTCCGGCAAAGTTTGTAGTAATAACTTGAGTTGTTCTTAAGCCTTTGGTTCACAAGTTTGTTTCTTCTACACACGAAACTACAAATATGACAAATTTCATTCTCATACTCTCATGTATTACATAGAATGTAGTTTAACTCTTCTAGCAAAGAAGGAATATGTGCACTTTGCACTTGCTTGAGAGCAGTCACCAGTAACTGATAAAGCAATTTTTTCCGTCACGATTAATGAATTTTGTAACAAAACACGTCAAGAAATGAGTTGAATGAAGGATGAAGAGTTCATATCAAAGTTGAGTACTGTAAGCTAATGAAAAGCATGTAATAATGTCTCGTATTTGAAAATAATGTCAACTACTTTTAATTCACAAACTGGTATTATTTTCGGTTCAAGCTTGAAGATCTGGAATGCACAAACTCGGTGTAGCTAAAAGAAAAACGCAACAAAATGGACGAGATTCGAACGTAGGACCACCAGCAGAAAACCCGTTAACTAACGCCTCATCTATCAAGCCAACACGTTTTATAAGTTATAAATTTGCATGCAAGTGGTACCATTATACGTTTGTGCAATCAATGTTTTGCTCTTTTTCTCTTCAAAAGCATAACATGTATACGACGATTCGTTTCGTTTTCCATTAGAGCTTTGAAAGACATGATTTGTGTTTGAGTATAGGATCTTACTTAAAAAAAAAAAACGCAATACATTGATATCGAAAATGCAGTTAACTAATTCCTCTCCGAAAAAGATCACCTGTACACTTATTTCTCAAATGGTAATTTATATTTATCCATATGTTGGTTGAAATTTCTCCATAGTTATGGGGGCGAGACACTGAAACCACCCCTACCAAGAGATGAAGATGACATGTAAATACGTCAAATACGAAGGATATTAGTGTCGAATTCATGCGCAAAGATGAATAGTGGCACTGTGGTTGCTGCGTAAGTCCAAATTAAGCCTTGGTTGGCATGGAGTTGACAATGGGAGAGTGACAGGCATAAAGAATCGAAAATATCCTATATTTGTGTCGAATGGATAGTTTTCGGGATCTCTGACGTAAAATATGATATTTTAGATGTGAATATATCCAAGGTTGACCCTATTGGCAGACGCCATAGGGGGAACCAGTGAAGAATTCAGAACAGTTTCTTTTTAGTGCGTTTCAATACACTGCGGGTGAAAAGTGATAATGCACAGATACTGATATCACACTCGGAAAAATCGGAGATATAACTTCTGGGGAAACATTACTAACTTGTCACGTTCTAAAATTTTCACTGCTTTGCAGGGACGTAGACAAGGCTTTTTGAGTGCATGTTTTACTAAAATGTCTATCATCATCTCTAAAATTAGATATAATTTACAGAAAAGTAGTGATTTCTGGGGAAGAACTGGTTTGCCAAGACCTGCATTCTGTGCGTGTACCTGCTGCTCTGAATTGTCATAAGCTCCTCTTCAAATGTAAGACGTAAAATGTAATTAACAAACGTATAACATAGAATACAACATACATAGAAAATATGTTATTATAGATAAGAAATGCAGTAGAAAATAATTATTACACATAATGTTGAAGGAAAAGCTTTTTGTTTTAGAATCATACTTGAATGTAAAATATACTTTTAAAACAATTTTCCATATATGCAAGGCTACAAACAAGTGAGAAGTGCCATCTTGTAGCCAATATTGATCTCTTCGAACCAGGAAAATATGAATTTGACACCTATCTTTTTCGTATTCTATTACTTTTTTACTTGTAACCAATTTCCCTCCCTGGAATGGTTTCAGTGTCTTAGCCCCTACAGAGATTGTTAAGATGATAATTGGTCCCTCACATTCAATGTTCCGGGAAATCCCTTGAACAAGCCATGGTGGTGCATATGCTTGCTACAACAAGGTTAGGTTAGTGGCATGGCGTAGATGTAGTTTACTGGGACCACAGGACGCAAATTAGAGGTCAAGGTGGTTGATGAGGAAAAGCTGTAGGAGGTGATAGATAACAGTAGTATTTTTAAGCAATAGTATGGTGCTAGTAAGAAAAAATCCCTAACCAAGTAGTGCGTACAAGGAGCTAAGAAAGACAGGACGATACCGTGCCGTACAAGGACAAGAATAAGTGAGATGTTTTAAGGTGCCAAGTTCCTGTAGGCAATAACAGAGGGGAGTATCCCGGAGGCCCTGGCGGTACTTCTGTAAGGGAGTTTGGGCGGTATGTAGCCGTAGGCGACTATATAAAATATGGTGTGCATGTGTCGAGGATGAGAAATATGGCCATTTACGGGTAGTAGGAGATGGTTCAATCTGCCAGTAATATTTTCCTGGTCCTCCTCGTGTCTGGCGTTGAAAATTATACCACTCTCGGTGTCTTTGCTCTTCTAGTTGTGGTAGAAAGGTATTGGCCGGGAGTTTGAAGTTCAGAGGCTGTAGGAAAGCCCCGCGTTTACTGAGTTCATCAGCTGTTACATTGCCGGGTATGTTACAATGTGAATAAGAGTATAAAAAGGTTACCTGATATCCCCGTTCTTGTAGTTGATGTACTTGTTGAAAGATGTTATGAAAGATGCAATTGTCCTGTAGCTGGCGACCGCTGGTTTGGAGGCATCGAAGAACACTCTGACTATCACTACATATGCAGGTATTAATTAAGCGTAGACGAAGCACATGGAGGAGTGCAGTTCGAAGCGCCATTGCTTGTCCAAGGAAGATAGACGTGTAGCCAGGTAATGCTTGGGTTATGCGCATATTAATGTGAGGAATGTAGACTCCAATACCTACATATGGTCGTCCTGCTCGGTACTGCTTAGAGGTGTTTGTATATATGAAAACAGACTTTGGGTGGTGCTGAGTAATGTAGTCCTCCCATAAAGACGCTATCAGGAATGTAGGAACGGTGCGTTGCTCATGAGGCGTACAAAAAGGATATTCCACCTTGCAGGTAGTTAAGCAGAGCTGGTAGGGAGATTGATAATAAGGAAGTTTAGGTCCTCAATGAATGCAGTTACACCATTGTTGAAGTTTGACGTAGGCAAAGTCGGTCCAAGGAAGTTGGTGGCGATAAGGTAAGCGTTCCTGGCGATTACGGGAGTATAATAATTGCGTTTTGGGAATGATCGGCGAGGTTGTCATAGCCATACGATTCACGAGGAATACCTTAGCTATGTGGAAGGCATAGATTTGATATGGAATTATGCCTGCTTCTTCGAGAAGAGCCATGGTCGGTGCGGTCCGAGGCTGTCGGAATATAGTACGGAGTCCCCTGGCTTGCAGCTGGAGGCACGTAACGCTAAGTCTTCGGGGTAAGGGCGATAGGGCTGGACTACCGTAAAGAAGTTTTCCCTCCAGGCATTGACGATAGATGCATAGTTGGGCCCGTATATCCATGCCCCACTGTTTGGTACTCAACCCTGTAAGTAAATTGAGGACGGGTTGCACTTTGGTAGCCAGCGAAGCAAGCTGTAGATTCCAATGAAGTCGATGATCCAGAGTCATTCCAAGGTATGTGATGTGAGTCTCCGGAGAAAGCGTTACCTCTGGAAGATGCAAATGTTCGTAGACGTTACGACGTTTGCGAGAGAACACAATATACTTGCTTTTCGTTCAGTTAACTGTGAGTCCATGGTCTTTACACCAGGTGTTGAGGGTGAGAAGAGCGCGTTGAAGGGTACGAGTTCCATGTGTCACAGTCGGCGTGCGGACATACAACAAAAAATCATCCGCATACTGATTAATACGTAATTTGGCTCGTAACTCTCTGTGCAGGGTGACGGTGAAGAGGCTGAATAGTAAGGGACAAAGAGCCGAGCCCTGTGGAAGTCCTTGCGATACTGTCCGGGGTTGAGTATAACGGTGTCCAAGCTTCACCGACACCTGGCGGTGAATAAGCCAGTTGTGAAAAAACCGAAGATATCCAGGTGGAACGTCGAGTGCAGAGAGTTCTTGAATGAGGACATCCAATGGGACACTATCGTATGCACGCGTCAAATCAATATGTACTGCCAAAAGATATTCTCGTCGTTGGAAAGTGGACCAGATATCCGTGACAAGGCTGGTGAGAGCATCATGTGTACTACGTGCTTGACGGAAGCCATCTAGCGTCGGAGGAAAAATGTCGTAGTATTCAGCCCGCCACAGTAAGCGCTGAAGCAGGATTTTCTCGAATAATTTAGAAATACAGGGAAGTAAAGTGATGGGTCGATAACTAGCTGGGTCCCCAGAGGGCATATGAAGCTTCGGAACGATTATGACCAAGTGTTGTTTCCAAGTAAACGGAACGTGGGAGGTGCGAAGAACGTTGTTATATAATTGTAAAAGTTGATCCAATCCTGTAGCAGGAAGAGTTTGAAGGCGTTGATAGGTAATATTATCATATCCAGGAGTGGTCGATGGCGTAGTAGACTCGATGTAGTTCTGGAGATGTGATGGGACGCAAGATGGAATGGTCCTCAACAGGAGGAAAGAGACGTAACTTGTGGATGGCACGATCTGGTAGGGGAGTAACCGGCGTAACCATCGCATGAAAGGCGTCCAGCCAGTCCGGCGTTAGAGTCGAATGGAAGAGATTTGTCGAGTTCCCATGCATTTTAGTCTTGATATAGTACCATAACTGTCGAGGAGTAGTAGATAATGTAAGGCGTTGACAAAACTGCACCCAATGGTTCTTTTTCTTGGTTTGTTGGAGCCGACGAAAGAGGGCGTGTGCTTCCTTGTATTGGATATAAGAGTCTCTGGTTCGAAGACGAAGGTACTCTTGTTGCCAGCGTCGCCGATAATTGCATTGGCGTTGACATTCGACATCCCACCAGTGTGGATCACGATGAGGCGTACGGCGTGTACGAGCCGGAGACGACGAAGACGTCGGGATCGCAGACGCAGCTTGCGCTGCAGAGGTAATTGCAACCTGCAAACTCCTAGTGGTCTGTGGAAAAGGAGCTAGATTCTCGTCCCGTATGTGTTCTTGGATCTTTTGAGCGTACGTAGTTGTCTGAAATTGACGAGGTACATGAGGCATGGCATTCGGTAGCAGGTGTTCTATATCGAACGGTTGGTAAAGATCTTGTGCCAGGTGAACAGACAAGAGGATAGGAAAGTGATCACTGCCGTAGGTATAGCCATGGACCTGCCATGTATGAACCAGGTACAATTGCGGGCTGAGGAGTGTGACATCAGGAGCCCTGGGCCGTTCATGTAGTGAGGGCAAACGGGTATATGTACCGTCATTTGCTATTAAGTAAGAACTAAGGTTTAAGGCAGTAACCAGCTCCGTACCCGCGTCGTTAGTGATCTCATTCCACAGAAGGCTTCTGGTGTTGGGATCGCCACCAATGATAGTATTCCCTGGGTATTTCTGGAATAGTTGGATCCAGTATTGCGCCGGAAGAGGGTGGTCAGGTGGTGCACACATATTCAGGGAATTGATCGCACCAATGCGAACTCCCTGGATTTGGTTGAACAAAGAAGGTGGTCGGGGAAACCCCGTAAGGGACTTATATGACAATCCTCGTAGGATTCCCAAGGCTATACCGCCGTAATAATCCTGGCGATTCTCCTGTATATCGTTGTAACCAGGTAACGTAAGGTGGAATTTCTGGAAGGACCAAACTTCATGAAGCATAATGACTGAGGGCTGATACATAGAACAGAGACGCCGTAAAGCCGCAATTTTTCCTCGTGCCTGCCGAATGTTCCATTGTAATATTTTAATCAGTTGTTGTCGGGCCATCCAAGAATACGAGATATGGTGGTCAACGCTGGTTGTAAATTGGCATCAGTAAGAAGATTCGTAGTAACTAGTTGTTGGAAGAGGACATTGCGAATGGCTTTATAATGATTCGTAGTAATAAGTGTAGTAGGTGTAGAATCCAAAAGAGGAGAGCGCTCCGTACGTCTAAGTCCTTTACGTGGCACTGGTTGCTCTTGAGATGCTGCGCTTTGTCGCGGAGGAGAAGGCTGCGGAGAAGGAAAGACCCTTGCGTCTTTTAGAAGACGGTGCATCGGGAAGGATGCCCATTGAAGTGGCGCGTCCTGCAGCTATTGTAGAAGAGGTCGCTGAAGGAAATGATCGTCTGGGAGAAGTCGGTGGTTGTCTAGCAGCAGCAAATGAGTGAAAAGTTGGAGAGCGAGGTGGTGCACTAGAAGCAACATCCGAGGTAGAAGCCCCTTGTGCCATTTGGGCATAAGAGGCGTGCCTTGGGAGCATGCGGCGAGCTTCATTATAGGATATTTTTGATTTGACCATGAGTTCCTGTAGGCGTTGTTGGTGCTTCCGTTCTGGGCAAGTTGGGTCATCAGCAGAGTGTGCAGCACCGCAATATAGACACACCACCGCGTAGGTGCACTTGTCAGAGGTGTGGGATTGGCCACATTGGGCTGATTTACATGACCTGGCTAAATGTAAATCGAAGGCAATTACGACACAGCTTAGTCAGAGGAACATACGGGGTGACCTTGAATCGGTAGTAGTATAGAGTACATTCCAACGGCAAAATTTGGCTGTCAAACGTCAAAACGACCGTAGTGGTGGGAGTTCTGGTGGAAGATTGACCCAAGGGGACTGTAGTTGTTGGACCAGACGCCAATGTGAAGACTGCTGTAGCAGAAGAAGTAGGTGCAGGTTGTTGAGATCCCAGTTGACGTTCGATGCGTCTGGCATGAGTAATCTTTGCTCCACCACACTGGATGTCTGCCATGAGATCCGCCATAGTGATGTCCGTGGGGACACCCTTAATCACACCCATGGAGGTAACGGCATAACGGGGAACTTACGCTTTCCATCCTTGTGTCAGTAACTCAAAGTGCAATAAAGCATTGGCATTGGTGACGGTGTCACAAGTAGCTTTAATTAAATTTCGCCCAATGGTGTCGAAATGCTGTATTCCAGCCACATTTGCCTTAAATAATGCCCGTCCCAGAGCTATGGGATGAGTTTTGCCCACAGGCTTGGCGAGATCTTGGGATGTAATGTGTATAACGTAAGGAGCCATATGGTGTGGTTTGTAGGTGAGTTCAACTGGCTGGGGGTTAGGTGAATCGGTAATAACCGTAACTTCCATAGCGGGGCTAGGAGGTTGGTGCAGATCTGCTAAAGGTGTAAGCGGTATAGTCGTCGAAAGTGAAGTAGTGGAATAAAGAGTTACATCATTCCCGCCCGAAGCGGCGGCCATTGTTTACAGTTGCCTCTAAACGAGGCGTGTATATCACTACAGCACAAGGCACACACACTAAAACACAACACTTCACACATAAATTTGTCCAGAAACCACTTTATCACACGCACACCATGCACGGCAGGTCCTATAGACTTCCCAAATAAACTCAAGATGGTAATTTTACGTATAGTAAATTCTTTTGAAATACCTCCAAGAGTCAATGTGGCACTGTACGTTTTTTTTCTGAGTCAAACTTTCTAAATATATTTACATACATTATTGTAAGAACTGAACTTTGTATTAACGACCGACTGCCGTCGTTGTGCTAACATTCTTGATGATATGTGGTAGGGAAATGAGTTACATTCAGGTTGTAAGATTTAATATCAAAATTCAAACATCGCAAGTAAAAGAAAAGCACGTAATAACAAATATCATATTTGAAAAAAAAATCGAATTAAACTAGCTGTGACTACATTACTTCAAAATTGAACTTGTGGAATGCACAGTATGAGCGTAGCTCAAAGAAAATGGTCAATACGGATGATTCGAAGCTCGGACCATACACGTAGGTGTAACTTACATTAACCATTCTTTTAACAGACAATGATGCACAGGGTTTGGCACTACTTTATTAGATGGTTCTATCAAATGCAACCTATTTAACACAATAGTAACAAATTTTACTGCCCTAAAAAGTGTTCTGAACAAGGAGAAGTTCATTATACACATTATAACTAAGTTACAAGAGGTTTATATCCTATCAAAACGGCGCATTCACCAAGTCAACTTTTGGAATATACAATTAAGTTAGGTTTCAACAAAGCTAAAGGAAACGTATGTGAATGAGTACAGAGTTCCCCGTAGTAGAATGGATAAGATCATGTTTCGCGGTTCGAAACCCGTCTCGGAAGCTGAATTTTTTTTAATTCTTAATTCCTCAGTTCTCGAGATCTTTTTCTCCATTCGTAATCATCTGATGCTCTAAAAAGTGTCCTCCACCTTAACTCGACAACTGCCTAGTGTGATCCTCGCAGTTCCTTCTTCTGTTCCTTCCCTTCTTCTGTTTCACAAAATCACAATTTTCGTCATAATACGAATGCTGTCCGATCATTTTTCCCCAGTTCTAAATCTGTGTATAAATCATTTCTCTCTGTCTCCATATTTCATTCTCTCTCTCTCTCTCTCTATCTCTCTCTCTCTCTATCTCTCTCTCTCTCTCTCTCTCTCTCTCTGTGTGTGTGTGTGTGTCTCAATGTCGCCCAGGAACTCATATGGCTTCAGAACAAACCTTCGACTCTTTAAACCAAATGTAAGCTCTCTAGCAATGTGATATCATAACTCTATAGGTTTGTTGCTGAAAGCAGTGTCATTGTAGATTTTATTCGGGGGGGGGGGTGGAGTCTAAGCCGAAAAGTTTTTACTTTTTATTAGTGTATTAGTATACATTTGATCAAACAATATGTATTTATGGAGCTCAAGGGAGGGGAAATTACACGATCCTGTCCTGCCCAAATGACGCTCTTGAAACATTTGCTTGGAATTATTGAAAAGAAATTAAATGAATCATTGAATAACACTTATTTCTGTCAGTAGATATTCTGGAACTCTGTGAGTGCATTACAGACTTTAGGAAGCACAAACCCTACTGCTGTTATTGGGAATTTCGATAGATTTCTTAGGGAGCATCTTACTAGATTGAAGTCTTTAAAGAAGGGAAGGAATGAAACTAAAGATGTTAATGAAGCTATGGAAAGATTGTGTGACTTTTTTAAAATTTAGGCTCTTAAAAAATATTCCAAAACAAACGAATGAAAAAGACTGTTTTAGAGCTGTAACATTGTAAACTTGATTCTTTTTTTCCGTCTGAATGGAAAGAGTCTACTCCGTCACACACACTGCTTTACACATGGAGAGGTGGAGGAGTTGGAGTTGGATCGTACTAGAAGCAACTAATCGATTGGGACATGTGTTTTGGATGTATAAGAAAACGGGGCAAGAGTTTCTTGTTAATTTGGACTTGGAATTTGTGTAACAATTTCGAACTTTACCAGTTCGTTGGCTGGGTTACCATCCTTCCTGTAACCCTAGGATTACCAAGGTTGGGCAAATATTGCCCAACATTTTTATTTTATATTTTTTTATCTTGAATCTGATCTTTTCCATCTTTCTGCTATTTGTTCATTACATAATATTGTGGGCATTTAGACGGATGCACATTTTTATTTCATCACATATGACGTATTTATAAAATCAATTTGTGATGTTGGACATATTTTACCTAACTTGTAATCCATGTCACCTAAATTTCAAGCTAGTCTCAGAAATTTGTTTCCTATTCTATGTCCATTGTTGAAACTTTCCCGCCTTAGCGTAATTGTTGATAGTTCAAACGAACCGATTTATTGTCATTTGCGTTAGATGTGTTCCGTAAAGCTCGTGTTTGTATGTGTTTCAGAGGCTGCTCATTGGATGTCAAGAATTTTGGCTTAGCTTAAAACATTCAATAAAACAATAAACAATAATAATAAGTGTTTTATTTTTTTCGTAGTGTTACGTTGAAGCACACCTTACGTAAGTTGAGTACAGTAAGAGTTATAAGAACTATTTTGTGCAAATATTGATGTTATTTCTGAAAAAGAGATCACCAGATTGTTAAAAGCAGATTTGTTTTCAGATTTAGAAGATGTAAGTGAGAATGACCATGATACTCCAGAAGTAATCGATGATGATGACTAAGTTCGAGTGACGACGAAGCAGTTCAAACTGAATGTAACAACAGTGAATTAGTCGACACAGATGATAAATATACAACAAATTCTGGTAGAGTATATCTCTCTGCAAGTGAACAAGAGATATATGCGCTTATTTGGATTTTCATTCTGATGGTGATTAATCGTGATCAAAAGATTTCAATCCACGATTTATTGTCCAAATTATTTGGAAGACCAATATATTTTGGAGTAATGAGCAAGACAATGTTCCTTCAACTTTTATCAATTCTACGTTTTGACGATAAGCATACTAGACAAGAAAGGCGTGAAAAAGACAAATTTGCGCCACTTAGAGAAATGTTTAAAAAAATCAGAGAAATGTTTCGTAAATACTTCCATTGCAGTCTCCACACCACAATTGATGAGATCTTGTCTCTTTTTAGGGGCCGTTGTCCCTTTAAAGTTTTCATGAAAGAGAAACCTAGTAAATATCCTTATAAGAATGTTGACTGTCGCAATTGACAGGTATGTCATAAAAATGGAAGTATATGCCGGAAAAGATAGAAACCTGTTGAAGAAAGAAAACCACTACAAGTTGTCAAAAGATTAGTAGATCCCATAAAAAACACCGACTATAATGTGACAACTATATTTATTACACATGAGTGGAACTTGCTGATGTGCTATATACATATTTCAATCTCACCTTGGTAGGCACTATCAAAGCCAACGCGAGAGATGTCCCAAAGGAACTGAAAGCAACAGATTCGAGAGAATTATATTCACCGAAGTTCGCTTTTACCAACCCGGCTACCACAAAGCCACCAGTTACTGTTGTTTCTTATATAACCAAGGAAAAACGGAAGAAGAACCTCTTGATGGTGGCCACTGAACATTGAGATGCTTGATCTCCTAAAAAGAAGACCCACATCAACCTATATTACAACTCGACGAAAGAAGGAGTGGACTCCATATACCAAATGGCTCGTCACTACATGCTGATTGATATATGCACAATTAATTCATTCACTCTATACATTGAGAATGTTCCCACTTAGCAACAAGTGAAAATAACATACGTAAGATGTTTATACAAGAATTGGGAAAACAACTGGTGCAGCATTTTGTAGAAGAGCGTTCTCAGGATCTCCGAGGATTACAATTACCGATAGTGAATGCCATGGAACACATACTTGGTAGAGAACTTCAACGCCAGAATATCAACATTCAGGAGGAACCTGCTCTGAAGAGAAGATGTCACATATGTTAGAGTCGCGTATTAGACATAAAAACTTAACAAAATGTCATCAAAAGTAATATCAGATGTGCAAATTGTGGACTCAATTTGTGTAGAAAACATACTGATACAAAAAGTTGTGTGCACTGGAGTATCTTGTAAATGATGACGAATAAAGAATGTTTGTTCTCTAAATGAGTAAAACTGTAACTCATACTCCATAACACTTTTGAACAAACCAAATATGTTCGTTCTCTAAATGAGTAAACTTTTAACTCATCCTTGTTAACTCCTCGACTTAAAATAATGGCTAAATAATGTAAACAACCTCTAGAAGCTAATTGTAACTTCTAAGTTCAATAAATCATTTTCTGTTCACCTACAGGTAACTTATGTCAATTTTTATTTGTTGGGCAATTTTTGCCCAACTTGATAATCCACGGTACATAAAATATCTTGGTAATGCTATGGTTAATTCATGGATTCCTGTGTCACATTTAAAGAACATTTAGCCGCAATACAATATTACAAATTAATGTTATATTTCTGTATATAGCAATAAAAGTGAATGACAAGTACTTTAAATACTATACTCATCAAGCAGGAAGTGGGCATAACGTGTATAGGGGGGCACCATACCAAGAAGGATATGGTGTTGGTAGTTTTTAGGTGGTTTATTTCGTAGTGTATTGCCATTATTAAAACAATGTGCTAAAACAGTAGGTAAAGAATTATTACGTACATGAATTTTAATGTAGCTGGAAATATATTAGATTATAATAGATCAATTGACGAGGCTTCAAAGTCACGTTGGTATGAAGCAAAAATAATTTTAAAATAAAGCTCAAAATAAAATAAAACGGTTATTGGTAGTATCAGGCAAGAAGAAAAGTTCATTTTGCATAGACTGGTTGTAATAAGAAGAAAAAGAAGAGGGAGAGTAATATTTTTGATTAATTGATAAATATGGAGCAAAGTACTAGCTTTCATCTCACGTTACCCACTAACAGTTCTACGGAATATTTTCCACAAAATACTCTGTCATGTTACACTACCAAACTATATCAGAGCTACTCTCCTTTCTCTACCACTTGTGCTAGAGAAAGGTATGTGGGAGACAGCTGTTGTTGAAGTACATTACGCAAGTTCATTTCAGAATGTTTCGAAATATACTAATAATATTTATTAACGTATCATGAATACAGAAAGCTGGAACATATCTAAAATCTTACCAGGGCACTATTATGTTGACGATATTCTATCTCAAATTAATCATAAAAGTGATATATTAAATTTACAATTAAACGTTAAAGCATCGGTAAAAGGAACTGAGGTTAGTAGAGTAAGAAAAATCAAGAAAAGCACATAGAAGTACGTCTAACTCCCGAACTAGCCAGAATACAAGGTTTTGATTATATACAAGAAGATATTGCAGTTATGCATCATGATCGTTATCCACCTGATTTACAAAAATCGCTACCGATACTCATGTATATTTATAATGATATTGTAAAACTACAACTGGTAGGTGATACCATAACTCCGTTGTTACGTATTATACATACAAATATTAAAGAGTATGGTGCTAGTAATGTACATATTTTCGAAAGTCCAAATTATGTCACTGTTCAACGTAAACAATTTGATCAAATTACTATTGATTTCAGAGATAGTACAGGTAAAACACTTCCTTTCCAATATGGTGGCGTATGTGTAAAATTACTTTTTTGCAGACGTAATACGGTATTATAAAACTCATTAGTGAGAATATTAATAGTAAAAAAAATGCAGTGTGAGAGTATGAAATCAGAATTATTTTTATTTGTGGATTTACCCACTCAAACAAGTATTATAGGTAATAAAATAGTACCATATAAGCCTGTGGCTTTAATATATGACAATGCACCAATACAGTTTGTAGTCCCCGATCATGGTTATAACGATTTACGACATACAATTATATATTAAAGGTAAAATTACTAAAACAGCTGGTTCTAATTTAACTTCTGCCAATAAGAAAATTGGTTTTGTAAACGATTTTCTCAATGCAATGTTCAGTGAAGTGCAAATTTTTAGAATAATGAACTTATTTCCTACTCCTCACATACATGTCCATATTGATCATATATTGAAAAGCTAAATTATAATGCTAATGCTAAATCAACGCATATTCAAACATCAATGTGGCATAAAGATACTGCAGGTCATATGGACAGTGTGGCCGATAGTAATTTAGGATTTAAACAACGTTTTCTTCTCACTACATTCAGCCAGTCATTTGAATTGTTGGGTTATATTCATACTGATATTTTCAATCACGAGAAATTTCTACTGAATGCTGTACAACTACGTATTAAACTAATTGCAGCTAAACCTGCATTTTGTCTAATGGGTGAAACAGATGCTGAGGGAAAGGTTGTACTTACAGATGCATCATTGCTTATGAAAAAAATTGATGTATCACCCGCGGTTAAAATAGCTCCAAATAGAGTATTACAAAATCCTAAATTTAGAATGAAATATCCTATAACAAAAGTGCAGGTGAAGACAGAAACTTTGCCACAAGGAATTATGGATAGTACACTTCCCGATCTCTTTTCTGGCATACAGCCTGAACATATTATTATGGGATTTGTTACTAATACTGCTTTCAATGGTACTTATCAGACAAATCCGTTTAACTTTATGCATTTTAGTGTGTCATTTTTACACCTTATGTTGATGGAACGCCTGTACCATCCAAACCATTACAACCATCTTTTGATAATAAGCTATATATAGAAGCATATTCTACGTTATTTACAGGTTCGGGTATTTATTATTCTAATCAAGGTAATGATATTTCTCTGGACGAATATCCTAATGGTTATACTCTACTGATAATGATCTAACTCCCGATTCTAGTGCTAGTGCCGCATTTCGTACTAGTCCACAACGTCAGGGAAGTGTACGATTAGGGGTTCATTTTAAGGAAGTACTGCTATCTCCTGTAACAGCAATTATTTACGGCAAATTCTCCTCAGAACTAGAAATTTATTTCCAGAGAAAAATATATATTTATTAATTAAAAATGTTAAATACCCTTGAACTTTATGAGGCACTAAAACACAATTTACTTAAAAATCATTTTATAGGTATATATGCTGCAGATTCGCGACCTCTGTTTATCCACACATTTCTGGCAGCGATAACCATAAATATTCATTCCAGTAAAAGCCTGGTGAACATTGGGTTGCAATTTACATATCTAATATGTGTGTGGGAGAGTATTTTGATAGCTATGGTATACCACCCTACATACAACATCATATAAGATATTTAAAACGAAACTGTTAATATTATACATGGAATAATAGACATATTCAAGGTGACATCTCAATTTTGTGGACATTACTGTTTTCTATATCTAGCATGTCGTACATCTGGTTACTTACTACGCGATTTCGCAAACAAATTCTCACTCACCACTACTGATGCTAATGATATTACGCTTTATTCGTTTATGAGAATATGATGGTCACTTGAGCGAGATTAAATTCTCCGGAAACCGTGTGTGTGATGGTCACTGGAGTGAGATCAAGTTCTCCGTAAACCTGTGTGTGTCGGTCACTGGAGCGAGATTAAGCTGTCTGTAAACCGTGTGAATGTTTGTGAGTGTGTGTTAAGTAGTATTGTTATTCTTTAATCTCTGGTCTACTATAGGATAATCTATTTTTTTTTACTCCGCCATTGCCGGTCCCAAGCCCCGGATGCAAAAGGAGGAGAGTTGGGGGTAGCTACCTCCGTAAAAGAAAAAAATAGCTCTGCTATGTTCATAGTCTTATGTATTCTCTGCTATGTTCAGTAGGGATTGAAAAAAGTGCCATAAAAGAGAACGAATATCCCCCCATTATTCTCTGTTTGTTAAATAGGGGTGGAAAATATGCCATGTTCTTTTATCAGTTCTGTTACGTGTTTGTAGTTTTATGTAATTTCTGCTATGTTAAATAGGGTTGGAAAATTGGCTCATAGTCTTATGTAATTCTTGCTATGTTAAAATAGGGGTTGAAAAAAGTTCTCATAAAAGAGAACTAGTACACCCCTAAAAGGGTCGTAAAAGGGAACGAGTACACCCCTAAAAGGGTCATAAAAATAACGAGTTTTCGGGATGTTTGATTTTCCATCGTCGAATGGTAGGTAGGTCATGGCGTATCGTGCAACACTGCAAAATTGAGTCCTTGCTCTCAGGAGGCCCTGAAAAAGAAAACGATTTTTCAGCAACAGTGTGTCAGGTGCCGCTCACCTACTCATATTAGATGAGACACCAGTGCTAAAGGCTCAAAACACATCTCACTATGAGGAATCGTCATCTACATTTTTAAGTGCAGTTTTCTTTTCCGTTGTGAAAGAAATTCAACCGAACCGTTCTGAAAGGAATTCTACTATAAAAGAAATCGGACACAGCCTGTCAGATATTCGAAATCGCACAAATGCAAAAAGTGATTCACAGAGCTACCAATAGAGACGTAAAACAGTTTCTCATAGAGTTCTTAGGAGACGGAGTGACGCTCTCAACTCCCAAAGAAGCCAACAAGTCGACGCTGTTTCTCCTTTCACAAATTTCTGAAGAAGATATAGCTGACTGTGTTCGTTCCATATATGTTATCAGATACTGTGTCAAAGAACTGAGAGGCGTGCTCTTCAAGATT
The DNA here is from genome assembly GCF_964235325.1 of Thermobia domestica. Classification (NCBI taxonomy): domain Eukaryota; kingdom Metazoa; phylum Arthropoda; class Insecta; order Zygentoma; family Lepismatidae; genus Thermobia; species Thermobia domestica. Next base: position 125,381,665 of record NC_137469.1, on the reverse strand, counting down.
GACGTCAAGTAGTAAGATATGGTTTGTGATGTTGGTGACCTTCAAGGAGCGAGCATTGAGTAAGATACAAACGCCAATAACTGTTCATGTGTTTCTGTACACGTCGTGAATTGTAATACTACAGACATTTATACAAATGACATTGAGACAGCATAAGTATTTAGCTTACTTCTTCATCGGCAGCAGTACCGATAAAGTTCCTCTGCATAGTCAGTTCGATCCGCAGAAGTATACTGTTGCTTCCGTCGATAACTATGATCATGATGAAGTGACTCTGTCTGGGATGGGACGGAATCATGACTCAGTATCCATCATATTATATCAAGATAAACCAGAACACCACAATGGAAACCAAATTTGTCTGAAACAAATGTAAAGCATGGAAGTAAAAACCTGAAAACAGATTTGCCATGCCAGAAAGTGCAAGATTTTGTGAACCCTGCAAAAAGAAATTACCCAAAGGTTATACAGCATCAAACGAATTGAACAAAGTGAACGTTTTAGAGTTTGAGGAGATAAAGAAAGATGTGGAATTTTTAACCAGTAACTTGGATTTATCTAAATTACAAACACTGCGAGCTATCTGTTTACCAACTAGGAAAATGATGCCATCCTTGCCTTCGTTCAAATTTGTGATAGCAGAAGATTGTCTTAGCAAGAACACCGGTGGATACACCCATTTAATTGCACATCCTATAAGGGAGTATTTCACGACATAAACAGCAGTGAGGAATTTTGTGAACATTCTTAGCCAGTTAGAATAGAAACAACTTGTTGTTGAATGTGACGAAGAAGTATAACGTATTGCAAGATAAATTTAACTAATCAAAGCAGATGAGTTTATTATTTTAATCATTGGGTCTTTCAATATGACAAGGATAATTCTTGGCTGTCTTGGTAAATAGTTGAGAGGAAGTAGAACAAAACATTTTCATACAGAATTCGGAATTTGAAGTTTCTGTAACAGAGTCGGTATTGAATAGATCGAACTATGTGAGATCATTGAAAGATATGCTTATGTTAGCTGAAGCACGGACTACGATGCAGTTCACTAAGTTTCTCAAGAATATGGATGGGGAAAGTACACTGATGCAATAAAAGCACTGCAACAACTGAAGGAAGCTATATCGTCCAATGAGATTGTGAACAACAAATCCAGAATGACTCATTTCTATGCAATTGGCACCGCCTTGGATCATAACTTACAAAAATTTATTGCAGAAGACAGTGCTAAATCAGAAACATTTGCATATTGTGCCAATTTCTTACAACTCTTTACATTATTGATATAGGTAGGGGGTAGACCGGGCAGGTAATAATAGTCTCCACCTTGCTATAGTGCAGAAATTACTGCCTCTCTTCGCAGAGTTCGATTCCAGTATCTACTTCCTATGGAGCTCGTTGTATATAGAGGAGATTATCGGAAGCTGCTCCTGAAGTTTACAAGAAATTTATGGAAGAACAATTTGTCGTAAACAGGTCCACATGATCCTTCACAGCAGTTGGTGCACACATGTGCTTGAATGAAACCGTTCCGTGACCTCTGTAATGAGCTGCCACCTATTCATGCTCTCGCAGGCACAGACTGCACCAGTAAGGTTGGAAGTAAGGCTGCTGCTATTAAGTGTAGTCCCACGTTTTTCTTGTTAACATGCGGGTGCAATACATACAATCATGAAAAGCAATTTTCAATTGCAGAATCGTATTTAGTCCAGGTGTTGAAGAAAGGCAGTTCGTCCAAGATCATGGATGGATTACGACGTTGGATTTACCATCATGGAAAAGAGAAGGTATTGATGAACTGACACCAACTAGTAGGGCATTATGGGGACATTTGCTGAGATCTTTTTATTACATTGTGCTTCAAATTACTTACCTTGATCACCCAAAACCAATCCCGCAGAGTTCGATTCGAATACGACACTCTTCGCGACTGCATTGTACCTATACCAAGTAAATCATCCATACCTGGTGATTTGGTGGTGCTATGCAACTGTTGGAAGTGTGCTACAAGTTACTGTATCTGTAAGAAAGCTAGAATAACATGTTATGTATATTCACTGACGCAAATCCCGAGGGGACGAGAGGAAAATCCTGAGGGTGTCCAATCTTGGAACTGGGTGGACTGCCTCCTCCAATTATCCGTTCGAAATGTGTTTTCTTGGGAAAAAATGTGATTTTTTGTGTGTGATAACCACAAAGAAAAGTTAGATGAAATTGGTGTTTCCTGAGAATATGACTCAAATCTGGCCCCTCTCCTAACGTTGAAGACAACGATACTCCCCTGATAACCCACAGCATTGTTTTTCAATTTTATAAATATTTTGAACATTGTTTAAAAAAAGAAAACATTATGGGAGCAGTTTTATCGTCCTCGCCCGCTCCGAATGTTGAAGACAGATTTGCACCTCTGCTTGCAGCTGTGTTCAACCACAGCAGTGCAAGAACCTTTTTAAAAATCTCTTCTTTGTTAAACATATTTTTAATGATACTTCTCTACCATAAAAACCTTGTTTTTTTTTAAAAAAAAAAATCCTATGCTTAGAACTTTGGAAATTGAGGTGCTTCCTTTTCCGAAATATTTACCTTCATTTATTGTGTATATATTTACTGATGTTAATAATGATACTGTTGTTATTTTGAAAATACAATACATTTTATTTTTAGATGTTATCTTTTATTTTGTTTTATTTAGTCTTTTTATTTTTAAAAAAAACACATATATCGATGTCATAGTGACTACATTATGCTTAAATATGTCAAAACAATTACTTGAACGCTATATTCGCCGTCATTTTGAAATGAATTCCATTACAAAAGAACTGCCACAGTGCCAAGTGAACACCTTTGATTTTTACAAACAGGGGACCTACTGGAATCGTTTCACAATGAATGTTGCCGAACAGATCGAAATGTATATAGCTAGCTAACCAACTATATGCTTTTCTGTATAAAGAACTGAAAATTTTAATACCATAAAATATACGTATCCACTATTAAAGCACAATTGTCGAAAACGTCAAAACAGACAACGTGTAGGTTTTCAATACCGAATTCCGCACATGAAAATTTTGTGAATCATCACATTTGTTAGTTTCGTACGAAATTTGTAGTTTATAAAAATTTCGCCATTTTCCACACTTAAGAGGGGAATTTTCAGAGAAAATCAATCTTTCCGAATGGAATAATCAGTGGAGTGACACTGCTAAGAGTACATTATGGAAGGCACAAATAATTGCATTACAAAGAAACTCGCTTCACACACATACAAACACAAACACACACACAAACATACGCTACATATATATGTCGGAAAAGCACTGGAACTTTTTCTTTAAAGATAATCACTAGCTCCATCTATTGAAGCAACATATAGTCGGAAAGCTGCATATCTGCTCAACAAAACGAGAACACAACCTTGAGAAACGATTAATGGAGTGTCAAGTTATAACAAGAAAGGTAAATGTATCTGGTCTCACAACGTCACAAGAACACATGGAGCAAAGAGCAAATATTAAATTTTGTTTCAAGCTAAGCAAAACATTTACACAAACGATGAAATGATGAAACATGTCTATAGTGATAAGTACTTATCTCGTACACCTGAGTTGGAGTGGTATACGCTATGCCGGGACGGTTGTGAGTCCATGGAAGACGACCCAAAAGCAAACAGATCGAGAAAAAACTCGTGATAAGTTGGTGGAACAAGTACATGTAATGATCGCCCACGAGGCGAATACGACTGTCATATGGATCGAAGGAATTAAATACATCGGAAGACATGATTTAATTTTGACAAAGGATTTAAAGAAATGGAACGTCTATGCTCGATTTTTCCGGATACCTTAAATGACTACCAAAAATTGCTCGCTTTGAACATTGCAAGAACTTGATTTACACAGCCAGACGGAAAATAACATTCCTGAAATGGATTGTAACTGGTGATGAAACTTGGAACTTTAAGCATGACCCGCAAAAACGCCAAAGTGCTACGTAGAAATCCCCATTTCCGCGCAAGAGAAATAAAAATCCGTTTTCAAAAGTCTCCTGAGAAGACAATGCTGTTGTGCTTTCACGATTCCAAAGGTATTAGGGAATTCGTCCCATGACAACAAACTGTTAATGGTGAATATTATCTGGGTGTTAAGGAGCGTTTGCAGAAGCGAATCGGTCGCGTTACTTCCGAGTATCGATATCCAGGCAGTTGGTCTTTATTGCATATTGCATGACAATGCACTATGTCACACAATTCGTGACTTTCTGCCTACAAAAATAAATCTGTGTGGTTCCACATCCTCTGCGTTCGTCTGATTTATCGCCGCGTGACTATTTCCTATTCTCAAAATTAAAATTGGCCATGGAAAGAACATTTTATGAGAATGTTACACACGTCCAATCTGCTGTGGCGAGGGTCACTGAGGCGATGCCGGACATTAAAAACTCTATGGTTGCATTGGTTGAACGTGCCCAGCGGTGTATTGATGCGGAAGGATGATATGAATTCTGATTTGTATAGAAGAATGATTCGCCACAGTACTTCTTGGATTCTTCCAACACAATATTTAGTATTTTCTTTCAGTGTAAAGTGAGGTGAGGTTAATTGTAGGTGAGGCATGTAAGAAAGAAATAACTTTTAGTTTTCTTTGTTGCAGTGTTTGAAATACTTACGACTTTTGCAAAGAAGTAAGAAATTAAATTTCCTGGCACTACAATCCATGAAAGTCTATGCCCAGCCATATTGCTCATGTTAAAATGGGTGAGGAGTGGACAGGACATCGGTTTCTAGACTCCATTAATTCACCTTTGGGGATTGGAGTTTGGTACCTATTAATTAAGACAGCTCCGAATTTCCTCATGATGTTGGTTGAATTCAAAAAGTATTCAAACTGAGAATTTAATCAGGGATCTTTCACATCGAGGTAGAGCACACTAACAATTAGGCTAAACAGGAACTAAATATTATTAATAATAAAATTTGAATATTCACTTTCTTTCAAATGCTCTCTATGTGCACTCGCAAATGACAAATATTGATGCTCTGGAATTTGAGTGAACTGGGAGTCAGTCGAAAATTTAATATTCCAGAATGTGTCATGTAACATATCATTGGAAAAGATATTGAAACACTGTGTTTTGTTCAGAGCCCCGTTTACAAATTAGGAACCATTCTGTCAATTAGTGTATTTATTTATCTATTACAAATCTATATGTACGTCATATTCACTATTAATAACCTATCTAACCAATTGGTTTTCCACTTACTACTACCACCTTGGTTGCCGGGAGAGCACAGTCTGAAGTATCGTGGGTATGGTCGTTACGGCATTTGTTTCTAGTTTTGAATGTGGGTTATGCACTTTCTAGTTCGTTTGTCAACGTAGTTGCTTGACGATTACTAGCTGGTATTATTGAATCATAACTAACTATTATTGCTAGTGCCGTGCAGGTATGAGTAGTCTATCACTCCTCACGTTTGTTATGATAGTTTCAACTTGATATCTATTTTATTTTATGGAAGCTTAATACTACGACGACGACGATGTAGATGCGCAGGTCACAAATTCAAGTGTAGAGGTCCGAATCTTGCTTTAGTCCGTAATGTTATCTATTCTTTACGTTGCTTACCGTTAGACAAGAACATTAAATCTGTTGGAAAACATTCGTATTTCGTTAAAGTTCATCTCCACCGAAACACCTGTATTCTTGCATGTACCGCGCCGAAATTCAGTTCTTACCTTTTCATCACCTGTCGACGACAGAAAAAGAGATGTACCAATGGAAGGGCGGCAATCAATCATAGATTCATTACAGGGGAATCATCAGAAAATTAGGCAAGGGCAGCTAGATTTTACCTATCCTAAATTTCCATCGTTACTTTCACCCTTTTCATCCCCGTGAACAGTTTCACTGCCATGAGCATCATACGCGTATGTAGTGAACATCTTTCTTCTCTCTGGGGCCTTGAGCACCATAGATGATGCTATTCTTATATTCTTTATCGCCATGTGGCACAAGAGTGGTGCTCGTTTATAATTTTGGGATATGTTAGTAAAATTTAAAATAAAAATTCCTTTAATATAGTAGTTTTAGCGTTCAAATATATATATAAAAATACGGAAGTTATTGGCTTTTGAATATTGTCTCACTTTCTTGCTATTTATTTTATCCTCTGTATCATGGGCTTGTTTCAGGTCTCACAGAGCGGGCCTCGTCTCCAACGTCCTCGTGGACCTCTTTGAACCTCTTGTGCCACATGAATATCATTATAGGTGACATGGAATCTTCTTTATAGGCCTCTTGAATCATATGAAAAACCTATAAGAGTTTTCTTCAGTTTCGCACAGAACTTCAAGGCATAACGCTGCTCCAAATGCCGCTGCCGCTCAGGTTACGACTGGGGTAACACGCTCATGTGGACGATTAGCTGACATCCCCAACTGCAGCACCCTGTCAGTGGAATGGGTCTGTGCGCGCGCCTCTACTCAGGCAACACTCAGTCTTGAAACTTTGTGAACGCTCCTTGTATAAAAATACGAACTTCAGAATGTTCATTATTACAGAATTAATAAAGAAAGAGTATGTTGCTGTTTCCGTAACACAGCCTCAAAAAAGTCGATACAAGCCATTTAAAAAAAAAAAAAAAAAAAAAAACAGAAACGAAATAGGTGCTCGCACTGCTACAAGAAAATAGTAGCATCTTCAGGAAAATACTGCTCAGAGGAAGAGCAAGAATGTGTTTCCGAAGTGTTTTGCATGCAATGTGTTTTTGCATCCATCAAGTTTCTTTCACACTCATAGTAGCAAAGTGTGGCTTACCTTGGAAGAATATGTACTTTCATGGAAAACAATATTTTCTGTGAGTCCAGGGGAACATAAAAAAATACATGCTAGTACTTTTTTCTTTGTTTCCAGTGTCAAGAGATATAGTACAAGGGGAAGAACACCATTTGCAAATTTATAAGTGCCAACGTTTTTCAAAATAAATTTTTTGATATAATTTTTCTAACACTTCCTTACCAACTATATAAAAGCACTAACCATACCTTACCTAACTTAATCAGATTCTTGAGCATGATATATGGTATGTATCACAAATTACTAACCGAACCAGATACTTGAGCATCATATATGATACTCATTTTCACAAATTACTGGCAGAAGCCACGAGCATCATATATGATGCTAGATTCCAATTGGTACATTTTCGGCCAAAACAAAATATCGCAACAACAATGTGGCATAACTATCCATAATCGAATCAAAGGTAAGCAGAAATTGTATTGGCCTCGTGAGACCAGTATCCTCAAATCACCTTGGCAGTCAACCTACATCACAATCTGCTTCAAATATATATATGCGTTCTGTTTCATTTCTGAAGAAATTCAGGTCCGATTGCATTAACTTCTGCTCTATCAACTTTAGCTTACGAAATTCTGGGACGGCTCGTCAGTTCAGAATTCTACAACCTTTATGTTTGTTTTCGTTTTTCTGTGATTCTAGATCTGGCAAAAATGTAGCTGCACAGAAGTATCGGTTTCCAAGTATTATGACGGTTTCGTCTTGCCTCTCACATCGTCATGATCCTAGCTCGATACTACTGCAATATCTTAGTCCCTTCGGTTATTTTGTTAGCCAAATTATTTTCAGGAAGTTGGGACGTTTCGAAATATTTGTCACTTACACTATCTTCACACTTGAAACAACATCAAGTTGGATCATAAGGTTGTGTCTCCTCCTATTGACAACTCTGAGTATGTTGTCTCCGTCATGAACGAATTGCTCCCTTCCGGTTCTATTGTCCAGAGTATCGTTTGGAAAGAATATGTTCAACGAGTTCGGCAATTTGATCACTAGACAGACTTGCAGAAATATTCTATCACATAGCATACATTGCTACTTAAAATTCACGAGTGATCTCTCACGACTTCATGCTAGAGGGACCTCAAGGACGCACAAAGTGCTTCATTTGATTCATTCTCGGACACTTTCCTATCTCCGTTTTTCTTTCGTGTGATTATTTCTTCCTGAAACATCATTTGTTATATTGTGCCAATTTTGTAAACATATTCCAATTGAAAAACATTTTCCTAATATCAGTTTTTGTTTAATTATTTTATCTCAAGTTCTTTCTGATTTATAAGCAGTGAACAATTTACCTGAAACTTCATTTGTTAAATTTTGGCATTTTTGACAATGGTGATCCACGTTAAATAATACTCACAAAACTATTTTCTGTCACCAATGCAATGATAAATCAGAGAATAAAATTTGATAGTTGAAATTTTCACATAGCACCTTGGGAACCATCTTAGAGGTCCCTGAGGGTAAAGTTAAATTCTCCACTCAATGCAACCCCTGGCACTTTCCTATATGACTTTTTGATCGTTATTTAATATCCAGACATTTCTGATTCATAGGCGCTGGACAGTTACATCCACGCCCTGTATAAATGTCTTAACATATGGAATCACAAATGGCATATACTACATGAAAGCAGAATCAATTTTTGTATCACTGTACTGAATTAGGGAGAGTTTGAACTACGTTAGCTCCTGGCTTAAGCCACGGACTTACTTATCAACAACTTTATACGCTAATTATCTTATTTGGTGAACAAAGTTGCAATTCTATAGTATAATAGAGTCGATGCAACACTTGCAGCATGCAGGATTCACTCACCTTGGAGCCCTCTTTCTAGTGATTTTGTGGACACAGTTTCGCCACGGTCATCTGGTTTGTGTAATAGACTACAGTAGTTTTCGCGGTAGTCATCTCGAATGAATTCATTCTCCCAGCATTTTTCCACTATGCGTTTGTACGGAAAACCGTCATGAAAAATATTATGGCTTGGAATTAGATTTCCGGGCCTTAGGCAATTATTCCTGTTTTAGCCGATGAGGGATGACGTCAATCGGCGATCACACTACTCAGGGATTTTAGATGAAAGTGAGGGAAGGAAAGAAAAGGACGCTGTATGGGACTGTTATGTTAAATATCATCCTGGCACTTGCTTGCTGTGAATGAGGAAAACTTCACTTGGGATGTCTAGCGTGTAAAATCTGTTACATCTTTTCGACTGTGTCCCTACCTGGAATCGAACTCAGAACTGCTCGCACTAAATTTAAAGACCGTCATCGACTACGCTGGGCTGGGTCACTAGCATTAACGAGAACCATGATACACCCTTACTAGCACTGATTTAATGTCGGTGCCATAAACTTACACACCTCTAACAAAATACTATATACGGTGGCAAACGCGTTATTCTGTATATGGCGTTATTAATTTGGTCCCAGTAATTGAAGAATCTTCTCTATTCAAATTATTACAATCCTTAACTTTATATCTATCTTGATTTTAGAATCTAACCAATAAATTAATTTATAAAATTTCTGAAGTTTTGAACTAAAACCATGTATATGGTTAGCAGTTTATTTATCCTAGTGATCTGTTTTTTTTATAAGGCGTTCACTGCACGAGGAAAACAAGTACAGTTACCAAAATTGTGAGAAAAAGACACACATTTCTTTCGATACGTTTAAGTACACTAAAAAGTTAGCATTTTTTAATTATAACACTAAATTACAATATCTGTACAACAATATCTTAACTCTTTTTGCATGAATTATTTTTGGTCGTGTTGAAATTATCTTCGTCTTTCATGCTTTATAACTTACGTAGATAAATGTAAATAATATCCAATTATATGATATTTTGTGATTTTTCTTTTGGGGTATCAAGTAACAAGATAGATGTCATGGTTGTATTACACTAACGAAAACAGAGTTTACTGTCAATATCAGCAGAAACCATGTGATATGGAAGATTGTGAAATAGTTATTTTTTAATGTTAAGAGAACAAAGAAAGGTTTTGTGAAAAAAAATTACAAGTAACAAATGTGCACGTTTTGTGCTTTCTATATGCTTTTTGACGGTCTCTGACACTCTCTGTCCGACCTATGCCACTAGACGAAAACTGTGTGGTAGAAAGTTTAACTCCATTGGTGCCACATGGCCTCGGCGTGCGCTATTCGCTAATGTACACTTCTAAACATATCATTGTTATTGTTATTGTTTCACTATGATGCCAATTGGCATCAAAATGCATTTGAGGGTTAAGCCCTGAAAAAAGCTTCAGATAAAGATCTTACATGCGATATATGACCAACATGACAAAAAGTGACCATAGTCCAATGAATTGGGCAAATCTCGTACACGGTTTTCAACATGTACAGTAATGTCCAATATTATTGTCGCATGTCTATAAATATGCTGTTGTAGGAAAATAATTTGATAACGATTTCGCCCGGTATTTCTTATAATGTTAGTATGTGTATAATTGGTAAAGACATGTATGTGGCAAATTTCATGTCAAAAGAGCATCAAATAAGAACAATAAAACGAAAATAAAACTTCCTTGCCTATTTAGCAACATTTTTCTTTACTGATTTTAATTTTTGGAATTTATAATTCTTTTTCTATGAAATTTACAACAAATATACATTTCCCGATTATACACATAGTTCAGTATTAAAAGTACCCTGTAAACTCATTATTGCATTATATTATTACAAGAAGACAGTTATAGATATACAACAATCATTTTGGACATGAGCGTACCTTAGAATACTCCATCCAAAATTTAATATATTGTAACAACGTACCTCATTTTGGCACAGATTCTCATCGCTATTGTCCTCACAATCAGAAACTCCATTACAGAGATTGCCTTTAGGTACACACTTACCAGATGGACACTGGTAGTGATACGGGGGACAAGGTTGAAGCTGAAAAATACACAATATCAATGTAAGTAACATTTTTAGTGAATTTTTTCCTAAATAGTATATAATTTAATAGTAACATTTTTCTTAGTGAATGTTTACCTAAATAGTATATAAGGTAATAGTAACCTTTAAAATTAAAAAAAATGTGTTAAGGAGTTTGTGGAAAATTTTGAGTTAATATTGGAGTTGCTTTTACAAGAGAGAGATTATTTGCTACCCTTGATGTTTGGACAGTTATTGCTTATGGAGAGAGGTAATTCCAGTTTTAGAGAGAAATGCTCCTCTGTGGCATAGTTCCTTTTACGAATACTTCTAAATTCTGAACTACGAGTTGCACATCTCAGGAAACAGCAGATTTGAATGTTTGTTGATAATAATGTTTATAATATTGTCTAATAATACATCGAACACATATTAGTTGTGGTTTCAGAAATCAAACAACAAATTGTTGCTGATGCAAAAACGAAGATGCCAAGGTAGTAAAATACCCTTGCTCTTAATAATATGTGTTTCCAAGAGTTTAATATATTTCTTTTTCAAAAAAAGAAAAGTGATGTTCCCTTTTTTACACATCTTTCACAATACTTGTCTTCTCATAAATCTTACATTTATGTTCTGTGTAAAAAAAAGTCTTTCCATTTTAATTTCTTAAGTTACATTAGGCAATACCCGGAATACCTATTACTTCTCTATTCTTTGATGGACTAAAAAAATTACATATTTATAACATTCGAAACATTTTTGTAATATGTCACCATCAAATAAAACTTTCCTTCTTTACTAAATTTGAAAAGTGCAATTTAGAATTTTCTTTACATCCCTAACACAATAATTTGTTTCAGAATTTCATACATCTCAAAAAAGTAGATAAAAATATACAATTATTTTAATTTTGTGCTCAAAATACATCTCTAAACCACTGAAAATTCAATAATACTTAAGACTGGATACGTATGAGCGATAGTAACATTTTGAAAAAAAATGGGAATCAAAAAGCTTAGTAACCAGGTGATCTTCACACTTTATAATATATAGCATTAAATAAACTTTATTTCGATTCGTGGAAGCTAAGCTACAACATTAGCTATACAATTGTTCCTGTGCAAATCTATGGTCTTGAAATATTATAAAGCGCCATTTTTCAAATGCCAATTATATTCAGTCTCTCGCAAAATATGATACTAATTATAAAATTCAGCTTTTGTAAGAACATAAACGGAAGTAAGGTTCAGGAATACCTAAGGTAAATGCTCAAATGTAAACATCTAATGGGATAGCCAGTAAAATGTTTAATACCAAATTAAGTCGAAACAACGTAAAATTATTTGAAAATTTAACACATATACTGGTTATGGTATAGTATACTAGGTTGCATAAAATGAATCATTTTGCTTTCACTACCCCTCTTAAACGACAAATTTAATCGCTGCCCTGTGTCGATACATTGCTGATCGCACGGAATTTTGCACTAGGAATAGTATCACTTTACACGAAATGATGAATAACGAAAGAAAAACGGCAATTTTCTGGAAGAGATTGCTCCTACCTATTACCTAAGTATAGACACTCAGAAACAATGAAACGGTGCAAAAGACAGGCTTCAATCATCAGCAAAGGTGGTGTGAATCTCATCATTCGACCTTGTGTTTAATATATCCTTGCAGTACATATTCGGCCGCAAGTTGTGAATACACGGCTCCAGTTTATTTAAAATATCCAATACACTTCTCACCATTAGGCGAGTGTGACGTAAGAGAATTTCTCTACAGAAAGAAATTTGACCATACAACATATTATATATAAAAAGCACAGACTCCATCAATAACCACTAGAAGCTCGCGTTAGAAGTTCGTCATAAAGATATCGAACATCGCCTCACAGAGCGCCATATTTACGACAGGTTCGCAAGCACAAAACATACCTTGCACGGTACAGTCACCCACAACAATACTTCCCTTCTGATTGTTGTAATTCCATTACTTGGCAGCTTTTGAACGCCCGGACAGATGCAATCCAACAAACATCAAGCATTGCTATCGTTGTTTGCAATTGGTATATATGATCCAGCATTTTAATTCAAGTTATATTGTGAGGGAAATGATGCAAGAAATATTTAATCATTCTAATATGAATCGCTATGGTTTGGAGAGCGTTGCACAATAAACACCACATATTAATCACAATATTGTTCTGTGTGTAATGTATTATTTCATTATATACCATACTGTTTGAAGAAACATAAACACTACAAGAGGTTGAAAATGCTTGAAATTAAATGATAGTATCACTTCGAGAACAACTGGTGGAAAAAAGTTTTTAAATCATTGCCGCCATTTGCACCCTTCACCAATTCCACTCATTCCAACATATTTTTCCTCCCAACAAGAGAAGATCCTGCTTGTCAGTGTGAGTATGCACTGAAATTGAAGGGAAACACTTGAAGAAGTTTGAACCTGGCAGGTATTTGAAACCGTGTCTCCCGAAGAGAAGTTCAATTCACTAACCACTTAGCTACTAAATTTTATTATTCATGTGCATGACTTCATACAAATATACGATAGGCGGATTTACTCCGTATCTCGTACAATTCCGGGGCACCGACGGGCCAGAGTATCCTCTTGAGTGCACCGAATATACAGCGCGTTATTAGAACGATTAAGCACAAATATTCGTGTGCGTGTAGGGATGAGCTGATGAACAACTTCAAGTCATACCATATGTATCTACAACAGCAAATGAGAGGATTCGATATTACGCCATACATGAGTCCCGTGAACCTGAGGTTACCGCTGAACTATCCGTAGAAGATTCCCATCATAAATTAAAGATAAAATAAGCGATACAGATTTCGTGAAGTGTGGCTTGCAGGAGAGATAGCCAGTCCGGCGTATGTCTAAAATGTATTTAGGTACTAACGTAAGCCGTACAACAATCAGAAAATCAAATGGACTACCGATTGAAGAGACACTCGTAACTCGGAAAGAATCAACGGAGCCATTGAAGCCTAAAAGACTCTGAGTTATCATTTGCGGTGTAAAAATCGAGCACGTACAGGTCTGACATATCAGTCATGGTTATATGACTCGTAACCAGGGTGGAAAAAAATCATGATTTTTTTTCAAAAAAATCATTTTTGTTGATTTTTTTGATTTAAGTCGATTTTTTTTATTTAAATCAAATCTTTTTCTTCGTATAATACAAGTCGCGAACTGAAGAAAAAACACTAGGAATTAGTATTAAATGTTAATTATGTCATTTAAGTGAAAGTATTGGGTTTTAATTTTGAATTAATTCCTAATCGTTAACCTATTTAAATCCCAAACAATGTTTCTTAAGCATTAAGAAAAAAGTACAACAATATATATCAACATGACACTTTTCTTTTCACGAAAGTTACTGATATTTGGCAGGGGCATATTTTTAAACAATTGGAACTAGCTAGCGGTACGAAATACATATAAAGTACGTAAATTTCGCCTAAAATTAACTAACTCACTCTATGACCTATGGAACCCGGAGATTCAATGCCATGTTCACAATAGCTCTCCACTAACTTCTATCCTTAGTCAATTGGATCCAGTTTTTATTTTGTATTCCTATTTCTGCGAGATGCAACTTAATATTGTCCTCACATCTGCGCCTAGGCCTTCCTAATGGTCGTTTTCCGATTGGACTTCCAGTTAAAACTTTGAAAGCGTTCCTACTTTCTTCCATTCTCACTACATGTCCTGCCCACCTGAGCCTCCAAGATTTGATGACCCTAACAATATTTGGTGAATGGCATAAATTATGCAGTTCCTCATCATGAAGTTTTCGCCATTCCTCATTTCCGTTCCTTTTGGTTCCGAATATTCGTTTCAGGATTTTATTCTCAATTACTTTCAGTATGCGTTCTTCCCTCAGCGTAAGCGACCATGTTTCACAACCATACAGCACAACAGGCATAATTATCGTTTTATATATTTTAAAGCTTCAAATTCCTCGACACAATTCGCGACGATAAGAGATTTTGAACTGAATAATAACACGAATTCCCTGCAGGAATTCCAAAACAAAAAAATCGGATGATCCAGAAGAAGAAACACTTGTGATTGTTAGAAAATATGCTTTATGTGACGTGAAAAACAGTTCAAATGCGAGTTGTCCGTGCATTTAAGACATCTATACATAGCAGGCACGTTTTTATACTTTTCTGTTGGCTATTTTATTTCCTCTGACAATTTTTCCTGCACAGGCGCGGCAAATTTTCTGCGATCACATCGCAGATCGCGGCATGTTCTGCAATGGGGTCAAGTATCCACTTTATCAAAAGTATTATTCGATATTTTAACGCATCCAAAATATGTCGTATTACGATCCCGAGGAACTTCTATGTATTTAGTACATAAATTTCGCCCAAAATTTTAAAATCTATTTTTTTTTGTTTTGTTTCGGAGAGGGGATTGGACCCCTCTAAATACACCCCTAGTATCTGGAAACAAATAAATAGACGTGGACACAAAAGAATTTTCATCTTAAATGTGCATGTGATTTCACCGTTGGAATACAGGGTTTTCATAAAGTCTGGACGGATTTAATTTGCTTATAATTTTCATAAAAATGCTCATAATGAAATCAAATAAAGTGCAAACGGTAGCGGAAGGATTAAATTTTTAGTTGGCAACACTGTTAGATAAGCGGCAACTCTGAACACGTTGAGAGAGGGAGAGGGAGGGCAAGGGTCAGTGGACCGTTCTTTTTTTGAAGAGGAGACCGTGAATGGAGATTCGTACCTGGATATGTTGCAGAAATACCTCATTCCGGAACTGGAGGCACGTGGAATCCAGGACGACATCGTGTTCCAACAGGACGGGGCACCCCCTCACTATGCAATCAAGGTGAGACAGTTCCTTGACGAGAAATTCCCTAACCGATGGATTGGGCGTGGTGGCCCGACCGCTTGGCCGCCAAGATCACCCGACCTTACCCCCTGCGACTTCTGGCTTTGGGGTCATGTGAAAACGGAAGTTTATGCAAAGAAGCCAAGTGGTTTGGAGAAAATCACTTAAAGGACAAAATCAGGGCGTCTGTGGCTGGCATTTCGGATCAAACACGGCGGAACGCTGTGAGTGGATTCCAGCGCCGCCTACGCGAATGTGTGGACGTAAATGGCGCCCAGTTGAAGGTGTGGCGGTGAATGAACTGAGCTGGTGCAGATTACAGGTAAAAATTTAATCCTTCCGCTACCGTTTGCACTTTACTTGATTTCAATATGAGCATTTTTATGTAAATTATAAGCGAATTAAATCCGTCCATACTTTATGAAAACCCTGTAGATATTTTAAAACCCTATGTTACAAAGAGAAGAAAGCAGGGTTCACCCGTAACCCGTTCAAACGGGATTTTCCCTGGTCGTTCCCTACATGATACTCGTTTTCATACTGTGCTTACATACATTTGAGTCTAATTGTATTATAATTATTATCTTCCATAATCGAAATAACAGAAGAGAAACGGGATTTTATTTACTTTCACTTTAAATTAATTCATTTCGGAATTTTATTTAAATCAACGATTTTTATTAAAAAAATCAAGTGATTTAAATCTTGATTAAAATCGTGATTTAAATCAGACTGATTTAAATCAATCCACCCTGCTCGTAACCATCCTATGGAACGATGAAGATAAAGAGCTTCACCCGGGATGCAAAACGAATCCAAAGTAAATATTTCACACGAATAAGGATTCGAACCGTTTTGCTTATAATTCGGTTGGAGGGTAATCTCGAGTCCGGATACAAATTTTGATACTATTATACATAAATATTGATCAATTCAATATGGTGAAGCAAATGGCATGGGGTACTTTTGGAGCCCAGAATTGAGATCGGGCAAACGGAAACCATTAGGCTCTAATAGTTGAGTTTTCTACATTATAATGGAACAAAGAGCATAACGTTGCAGCACGGCGATCCACGTCCATGATCCACTAGAGTGATCGTGACATCATCGGTATATGCAAATAAATTCAGCAAATATATATATGCAGAGGATTGCATGGTAGACAACATTCGTACTAAGGAGTCGATTGCCAAATCAAAAGGAGTGGCCGACAAACTGCAGCAATGCCGTAATCAATGCTTTAGTGGAATAATGGGGGACATGTGACTGATAATCTGGATTCTGAAATTTGGTGCGGAATACAAACTAGTAATGACTTCCAGAAAAGCTAAAGGAAACCGCCAAGCTTCTAGAATCTGTAACAGGACACCATGATCAAAATTTTCAAACGCAACCTCCAAATCTACAGCTACGGTCCCTCCAGCACATGTCAGAATTGAAAATAAGCAAAAAATCTCGCCAAGAGCAAAGTGTGTACGTAATGTTATGTATCTCATAGAGTGCAGCATGAAATGGACTAATGTATTGACGGATAATGGTCTTATTTGTGCGGTAAGGACTTTCATTAACAACTTAAGGTCAACAAGCATGAGCCTATAGTCTGAACGATGCATACGGAATTGGATTTCAGAAGGAGAACAAATTTTACGTATTATGACAAAAAGCTTCGATAGATAAAAAGGCATTGCATAAGGAGTTAAAGTAGGGACAGTTGATACCAATACTGTTTTTTGAATTGTAGGTTTTAACCATCTTCTCCAGGAGCGCTACGACCCTGCGCCCACATAAGAACCAAAAAAATTTCAGGAGCTCCAATAGGTTTTAATAAGGTCTGAGGATTTTGGTCGGTGAGTTGGTGTAATAAAATGGAGAGAAACTCTTGTTTCAAAATCAAATCAACATGATAAATAGAGGTGGTCTCTTCCGGAAAGCGATGATAAAAGTTGTCCAACAAGTAAACTTGTGGAGATATAGGAGAGTAAATCACTTTTAGTCTGTGTTTGATACTGTTAACATGAGTGAGATTAGTAAGTCAAGAAGAATCAACCCGAAACTCAGAGTGCTCGCTACATAAATTCGTGTAAATGGTGATCATCCTCAACGTGATAGGACCACACCATGGAAAGATGCTTTGAATTTTAGGTTGACAATGTCAAATTTCACCAGGAATCCACAGTGAAATAATAATAATGCACAAAACATCAGTAGTAGAAACGAATATAGAACCATGCCAGTATCTTATCGCGGGAAATGGTTTCGTTATTAATCTTCCGGTAGGAACTGCGCACGAGGGTGGTTGCATAGAAGGCAATTTGAAAGTTACTTCAACTGTCATACGAAAACTTCAACTCCAGAGTGATGACATATATCACCATAGGGCAAAGAGGTTTGTGCAGTCGACTCTTAGTTGTTACAGTACAGTGAGTGATAACATGCAGTGAAATAGACACAAATAAAGTGTCTTTTAATTTCATTACACGCACAAGCTCCGACAACGTGAGGCATGGCGAGGAAGGCATAAGTACATTCCGAGGATCTACAATAGCATTAAAATCGCCTGCAATTATCCTATGAGTAACACTCAGATGAAGTAAGTAAGGAATTGTTGCACACAACTCCTCCCTCTCCCATTCACTGAGAAACTCTGAATGGATATAGAATGTTATGGAGCAAATGTCCTGAATGTAGGTCAAGCTAATCCTACATTATCTATGTTGCTAATGTTTACAGAACGGATCTCTGATGTGCAGTGTAGTACTTCATGGATCTCTACCATTATTTTCAGACTGCAAAACAGAACCATATGTGTAAATGAGTAATACAACTTAAAATAATGATGAACATGTATTTTGTATCATTCTTAATATGTATGAGTATATATTCGTAAAGCAAATTTCTGTTCTGTTATTCTAAAGTGTTTGCCAATTCTCAGGCTGAAACCGGATAGGGAACCCGGATCATACCTTACATGATAATGATCTTGACAAAATCAGGATATTCAGTACATGAGTACAGCTAACCTTGTTGTACCCACAGTCTATCAGAGTACGTTGTAAAATGCTTGATTTATGTATCTGATCACAAACTGCTAGTAAGAACCGCTATGCACTGCTTGTTCTTAATTACTCATTGTTATTGACAATCGATGTCTCTCCAAAACTATAGCTTCAACCACGGGTGACTGCGACGAAATAGACTGGAGTATTTATACAAAACAAAGATGCTTTCACTGCGACTCCCAAAATTCGGCCAAATCATTACACGTGTGTATGAGATTTCTCTGAAGAATGTTAGTTAACCAGCACCTGTTAAAGATAACCATTATGTCAAGAGTCTGAAGTCAGTATAACTTACATAACGCTGGCTGTTTTGTTAACACCAAAACATAAATTTACAAAATGCTTACATTAACAGAAAACCTATCAAACAATTAATATTATTAGTAATATTCACAGAATGTACTTTAAGAAAACTGAAATGCCAGCACCAAAACAAAAATAATCTTTGATAATTTTCCAGAACAGAAATATGACATACACAATATTTCTAATAATGAGATTAAACCGTCAAGACACGTTGACATTATCGACATTACTGTATTGTTTCATAAGCGCGTAAGCCTGATGGATGGCTTTCGATTCCTGGATTGGGAACTCCGCGCTCCTTGTGGGCAACGTGGAGGCATTGATGGAAAGGAGGAGGCTGGGGATAACTATATCGTGAAACGAATTATTTACTCCTGTTAGCCTGGTTAGAATAGCCCACCAGCCAGCTGAAGCCGACATAAGAGACTTCAGGGCTAAGGAAATTATGCATAAATAATAAAAATAAACCATACCTTGTGTAAAACAATGGTTACAAAAAAGGATGTGAAAAAAGAAAGAAATATATAAAGCGTGTAATATAAAAAATGTTCTTGGCGAAGGATTTCTGTAGCAAATAAAGCCGACTGGATTAGCCATATACCGACCAGGTGGAAACACGGCGCTAGTGTAGCTTGCCCGAAGCGTCCCCCAACTCCCTCATCCCAGTCTTCCTTGTGGTTTCCCCTCCTTTCCTCCCCCTCATCTGTTCTGCGTCAGACCTTCTCCTTCCACTTCCCACCACTGCTTCCTTGACCTTGAACAGGTCTATATAAGGAGTCGGAAACGGCCTTGATGAATTCCGCTCATCACTTCTTCATCGATTTCCAAAACGAACAGACGTGCTCGAAGTAGCCTCCGATACAAGTTGGGTATGTGTGGACTTAGCCTCTGCGCTGAGTTTTTCTGTAACATGTAGGTTTCGAACTTAGAATCGGCGGACGGCCTCGCCCTTCACATAGCCTGGGTCAGACAGACTACTATGTCCCTTTGGTCTAGTTTGAATCGCTTTGGCCTCTTTCTACTTGTTTTCTGTTTCTTCTCTCTTTTATGATTTTCACTCTTTTTCAAGATTTTGAACAACAAATTAGAGGAATAGTTGACGCGTGGACATATTATGAAACTTAGTCGTTTGGAACAGTCGAACAGTAACTGATAGACTTTAACGCTGTTAGACTAAGTAATCATGACACTTGTAAGACTAGTGTTTATCCTCTTACGTTTTATCTCTTGTACTCGTTCTGTAATCTTTCCTATTTTGTTGAGTTGAGTTGATTTTAGTTTAGCGTTTCTTTCAGCAGCGAGGCTATATGAGACGTGGACCTACTGATTAACGTGGAATCCGAACCACATGAGCTCCCGCCGGGAGTCGAACCCGGGTCTTCCACACCAAAGCTTTCCTATTTTGTAATAAACTCTACTATTCCGAAATTTCTCTCTTCGTTGACTTTTTCTACAGTAGAATAGATACTGGGTAAAATCCAGGTACAGAGAACAAATATCTGAGCTACGACTTCGATATTTTTTCTCTTTCAGCCTCACTATATACCAGCGAATCTATGAGGATAGGATTATCCGAGATCAAATACGGGATGTTAACTAATTACAGTTTCGTCTGGCTGGGCGAAAAGAGAAAGACGATCCTTAACTCCGTACAAGGCATGGTTCTTGATGAAAATTGTCTTAAGCGGAATAGTGTCTGCTCACGCTGTGCCGCGAACACCCACTGTGTGGTTTATATCACACATCTTAGTTACGGTGGAGGCTCCGAAATGCCTCGGTGGACCGCTAGACCACACTACCGCTAACCACAAGTACCCGTAACGGTCGATGGAATTTCGCCGGGCATGAGCTGTGACGTCTACCACTAACCACCCCATATACATGTAACAGTGGTGGAGTTTCGCCGGGCATGAACGGTGAGCTCTACCGTTAACCCCCTGAAACCGTAACAGTATTTTATACTAATGTTTTATCCTCTAACTACTATATTATTATAGTCTTTGAAAGTTAGTTGTGTGGGGGTTACTACAATTCTGAATATTTTGATGATATATAGACGTTAATTCGTTAAGACAGGAACTTAATGCGGGTTGGAACATGTAAGGGAGGGGTGTAATAATGGCAATACATTCAGATCAAAATGTTCAGTCTATTAATTCGTATGATGCAGGGTTTGATTATATTCTAATCAAACTTATAAAGAAATCTTTAGCTGTATATATTTCTGATTTGAATATATATGTATATATATTGCCACAATAACTTGTATCACTTCATTAAATAATTGACCAGTGGGAAGCTCTATACTCTGTATTGAGGATTTCAATCTCCTCGAAATTAAAAAAAACTATGTTTGATTTCACTCACTCCTCAACTAAGTAGAAAAGCCTCCTCAATTTAATGTCACTGTTTAAATTGATTATGCATTATAATATACAAATTACAAATTACCGTACATTAGGCCTAGTACCTTAACTAGGCGAAATTGAAGTAAACTGGGAATATTCACCACGGTCCCTATCGACGATCACTTGTCCTCCTTAGTCATCTCGCTTTTAGTTAAACGTTTTCCGAAACGAAAAGTAAACAATAGATAATCTCGTTTT
Source organism: Thermobia domestica (assembly GCF_964235325.1). NCBI lineage: Eukaryota > Metazoa > Arthropoda > Insecta > Zygentoma > Lepismatidae > Thermobia > Thermobia domestica. Next base: position 125,360,027 of record NC_137469.1, on the reverse strand, counting down.
AATTTCAGCAAAGCAGATTATTACAAACTGTATCTAGAACTTTCAAAAGTAAAATGTAATTGCCTTTCATACTTCAACGGCATAAATAATGCTGTAAAAACGTTTTATAATTTCATTGGTGACACATTTAAGCAATGCATTTCAACTAAAAAGAATCACAACCATAAAACCTTTTCCGTCCGCTTTAACTCAGAAATAATTCGAAAAATTACAGAGAAATCGTACAATCACATAAAGTGAAAGAATGCAATAAATAATAATTTATATTACCGCGAAAAATTCTGTGATTTGAGGGGGGAGGTGAAGTCCAAAATTGCAGCAGCATATAAAGTGTTTGTTCTTAACTCTGATAATTGCATAGCAGATAATCTAAGAAAAAACTTTTTGAATTTTATTAAAAATAAAACAAGTTATTTGACGAATAGTCCCCTTATGTATAATGGAGAAAGTCTACACTCAAACAGGGATATTGCGAAGATTTTGCAAGGTAATTTTAAGTCTGTTTACAATTATGTGCTGAACTTGTGAGTTATAACGCTGAAGCTTTTATGTCGTACGAATCTACAGATATGCCACTCGACACTGTCCAAATTACCGAAACAACAATGCCTGGAATAAAAAAAAATGTCAATAAAAAGTTGAAATCTCGGACAGCAGGTGGCCCAAATGGTGTCTCACCCAATATAAAGAAAGGGTGACTTCATAAAATATCCTATACATACTATTTTAGACGTATCTCTACAATACAATGTTTTTCCAGGTCGGTGGAAAGATAGTTTCATATGTCCTATCCCAAAATCTAGCAATACTAGAAATTTAGAAAGTTTCAGACTAACTTTCAGGCTATTCTATCTTCAATCGGAAAACTCTATAATATACAAGCGCTTGCTTGGTCGCGTTGGTACTAAAATATCTGTATGCCAACACGGATTTCTCAAGGTTAGATCCTCCACAACTAATTTGGCAATTACAAAAAAAAAAAAAAAAAAAAAAAGGCTTCGGAACTTGACAAAGGAGGGCAGTTAGATGTAAACTATAAGATTTTCAGAAGGCGTTTGATTTAGTTAACCATGACATCTTACCTGAAAAAACTAGCTCTTATGAATTCACATAGATTACTCTTTCCAGATGAGTTAAAATTACATACTCAAATTGAATCACTTCAAGACTGTAAAAATCCTTCAAGCAGATTTGGAGAATGTAAAACCTTGGTGCTACGTGAATAAATTCAGACTTAACATAACTAAATGCAAAAATATCACATTTACTATAAAAGAAGAATATACAAATTATGATTATATTTTTGATGGGATAAATCTTTGTAGCCCGCTAACTATTCAAGATCTTGGTGTCATCTTTGATCCAAAATTGATTTAGATTGCCAAGCATAGCCAACGCATATAAGGATCTTGACTTTGTTTATAGTGTAAGTAAAGGCTTTTGTAGCCACATGACAATTTTGAAATTATATTATTCGCCTATATAAGACTCCAACTAAAATACGCTTCCGTTATTTGGACTCTCCATAATTCAAAATATACCCAAATAATTGAAAGAGCAAGTGCAGTACAGTGCACGTTTTTGAAACTATTGATGTTATAGACAACAGGATGATACCTTACATACATACCATACTTAGAATTAGCAAGTAACTTCCATATACAGACATTGAAGCAACGTAGGTTTGTTCATGACTTAGTTGTTCTCTATAAAATAATGAATAATAAAATTGATTACATAAAACTAACTTAATATATTTCTGCAATTTCCAACGTCAAAAACGTGGTTGAACAATAGTAGTATCCTGTACTGTAAGAAATCACGTCCTGACATTCTATATATATTCCTTTTATGGAAAGTGATCTCCTACTACAGTAATATTGAAGAAAAGTGCGAAGTTATAAATGCATTCACTATGTCTGAAACAGTGTTTAAGAATAAAATTTGTAATCTGATAAGCTAAATTAGTTAGTGAAATAGTGAAAGTTTCTCTATTTTCCTCTCTGAAAAATAATGTCGTTTACCATATATGTAAACAAACACTGCAAATGGGCAGAATGTCTGTTGTGTTATTACAATAAATAAATAAATAAATAAATAAATAAACAATAACAACCAAAGAATATCCGCGACTGCCACAACTTTAATAGGAGTCAATCAATAATAAAACAAGAAAAAACTTAATTTTTCCGTGTCACAGATTGCTGTAAAATTATTGTTGAAATACACAAATTTACACTCGATCACTCTATACATGTGAGTCACAGATTCACGTATATTTACATTCCCTATAACGACGAAAAATATAGATAATAAGTTCAATTGTGAAGCTTTTTCACGCACTTTCGATCCATTTATAGCCGTAAGCATATGCATGTGTTACATGTAATATATTTCATTGTAATTTCTTCAATTATAGTTATAATTGTTTTATATAGTTTTATATAAGTTCTACAAGTTTAAGTTTCATAAGAAATAGAGAAAATGAAAAACAAAAGAATATATGATCACTACACCACATTGTTTTATGTTTTCTAGATCTACCAATGACATTTGCTTGCGCATGTATTAGTAGATGGAAAAATCGTATGTTTTCCTACTTCTATTTGAATATTTATTATCTTTTACAACATCTCCATGGCTCAATGGTTGAGACAGGATGAAAGTGCCAGCCTTCTGTATTGAGAATTTCCATCAAACTCCGATACCAGCTTCTGTAGTAGTGATGAAGACGACTATCCGCCCAACAGTGAGAGTTATCCCACTTCTGGGGAAGATTTTCTTTATTAACATGAAGATGACAGCAATCCTAATCTCTGAAGTGAGTGATTCCCAGATCGATCAAGGACACGAAGAAGTGCATACCCTATCGTCTTACGCAGCTGCCATGCCAGAAGGTGAGGTACAAAGATAAGGCCGCAGGGAAAAGTCTGTTATTCAAATACCTAGATCATTCGTTATTGCTGAGTACATCCGATTAAGGGGGGCGTAATTCTAATGTACAGAATAATTACGCATTATTCGTATGGATTCTGAGACAAAAAGTTATACCTGAGAGTTTGTTTCAGCTCCTCAACATGTGCATCATTAATGCCTGGATATTTTATAGTGAAGTATTAATGTTCCGTTACTTCAATTCAAAGTAGCTATTATTTCGCCACTCATATACTTTGGAACGAACAATGATAAGAAACGAGGGCGCCTATGAATTGAGGACGAAGCTCAACTAATGAAGGACAAGATCTTCAAAGCACCAAATCAACTCTAATACGATGGTATAAATCATTGTCCACCAAAAGTGAGGGTCAAGCAGGCTCAAAGATGCCATGACCAATTGTGCCGCAAGAAAGCCAGGTACATTTGCAAGAAATGTAGTGAACCTGTGTGTCCAGATTGCATGAAGAGCATTCACACGGAACAGTGAAGAAAAGCTATGCAAGACTATCGGTTATGTAGTAGTCTTGTTTTCCTTTTCAGCAAAGTCACTTTTCTTTACAAAAATATTGCGTTCTGTATCAACGTTAAGAAGCAAAGTTTTTCTTAAATGTAATACTCCTAGTAAATGTATTCTTTGCCAATGAAAATAACTTTACTGTATTATCATTTATTATTTATGAGGTCACATCATAAGTATGTCATCCTCTTCACCCCATGAAGGAAATATCAAACCATAATGGACTCATTTTGTTCGGGGACCATCGGATCTAAGACTTTCCGTCGAACAGAACACCACATCATCTCTTAAGAGGAACATTGAACATTATTTCAGTTTGTTCCAGTGATTAAAATACTCCTTAATTGCACGTTGGCAACAAGTGAGTCGAGATCCCTGGGCTCCACTAGGACTCTCAGAGAACAAAACTAATATTTTTCTGACTTATACGTTTTACTATTAGCCTGAGTACAAAATTCCGAATGTTTCTTTACACCTAGAACATAGTAGCTTGCAAGAAGAAGTTAAACCACTGACTAACTAGTTTGGCTTGTCTTGGGAACAAGGTAGTTAAAACAATATTTAAAATATCAGAGGGCACTCCTGGTTCGTAAAGTTAATTCAATAAGGTTATTTACGAGTAATCTGCTACTTTCTCCCGCTAAATTTTAGAAACAATCATTCTTAAAAAATATTCAATCACGTTTCAACAAATTTACCGAATTTTAAATATGGTATTATACCCAACGGATTAATTATTTTAAATTTTCTAACTATGAACTAAAAATATTAGTGATTCTTTAAATAAAAAATAAGAAGTAGACGTTCTATATACTAATATAATACTAGCTTCTCAGCTAGTTGATAATGGTGTACTAGTTAGAAATGAGAATTTTTGGTATGTCGCAAGTGTTAATCAAATAGCTTAATTCATATTTAAACCTTATTTAGTCGCGCACGGAATTTTGTTATGCATTTTCATATTTTTTAAATGTATTTTTTTTTTAATTTCAATCATAACCTTTGAATTTTTGTCTAGCTGGCTTTTAAATTTCCACTATCATAATCAATACAGATTTCAATTCTTTCTGAAACGAATAGTAAGTATTTTTTATTTTCTTTTGAGTGGCGTATTTTGCTGAGAAAAAATTCACGCGCGAGAGAATAAGTTACCTCTTTTGTCCTAAAATAAACTTCTTTGGTTTATTTGAGTTTCTTCTTATGCCGAAAACAATTAAGCAATTCGGTGATTGCAAGACGTTTCACAGAGAAGCACGGTCACCACCTTTACAAGAATATATTCTAGTCGAATTTCTCTTGTCAGAAATTGAACTCGTAACTGGTTTATGTGTTCATTGTAAGCTTTTAATATATGTATGCAAGGCGAAAACCTCTATCTTCTGAAAATGCAAGATCATGAAGTGCTGTGGAAGAGATTAGAAATATGCTGTTGGAATTTTCGAGTGTAAGCGACCAATTTTAAGTCCTCAATTTAGAATATAACAGTGAATAAGAGAATATTAAAGACAGGAACCATATTTCCGCCAGCGAAGACACATTAGGTGAAGGTGACATATTGGTAACAAGTAGATCATATACAACCACCCTCAAATACTACGGTACGGGCACCATACCTACCAGGGAAGGGCAATGTCTTAAAATGGTTCCACATGCTTCACTCCAAGTTATGAAAATTAGTGAGAATCTTTCTTCCCGATTGTCCAGAGTCAAAAAACATGCAAAAAAGTAATAATAATAATAATAATAATAATAATAATAATAATAATAATAATAATAATAATAATAATAATAATAAACCGGTACAATGTTAAAGTTTATTCTTTAGTACTATTATTCTGGAGATAATCATTGAATTTATAAATCACTAAATTGGAACATATAGGGACGTTTATAGTAGAGAAAGAGATTTAAAATACTAATATAGGAGACGCAAAGGCTTGGTGTGCCTCTTATAAATTGAAGAAGTACTGAAACCAATCCATCAAAATCTGAATGATCTCTACGCCATGGATGGTCTGGAATTGAACTGTTCGTAGCAGCAATATATTTTAGAAGGCTGAGATTGCAATTATAAGCTGTTCGTTCCTATGACAAAGTTTCAAGGACGAGAAAAGAAAGATTGACCACTTTGTGCTCCTTCGACATATGTTTCAGGAGTTTACCTCGCACTGCAGAAATTACTATTCCGTCGGGAAATATACGAGAAATTATGAAAAGCTCGAACTCTTCCGTATATGATGCAGTTTCCGAGATTACCTGCATTCTAAAGTAGCTAAATATGTCATATGCTCTCAACATAAAACGTGGGGCACCAACCCGATGGACCAATTTAAACGGACAATAGTCTTCACCATTAGGCTGGCAGAACCTATAATTCAAATTGACAGAAACGTCACTACTAACAACTGGTTCAGTTCCATACCACTGGCTGTCGAACCACAAAAACATCATGGATTGTTACTAGCAGCCAATCTGTTGAAGAATAAAGGAGAAACACCTTAATACTTATGGAGGCTATATATTCGATACCTAGGAGAACTAGTAGATGGCCGTTATCTGTCTTCTTTGCTTTCATGAATATTAGCAGTATAAACATCTACATAGTTTTACATTTCAACATTCAGAGTAACATGGAGAGGGAATATTTTCAGAAAACTTTACACAAAAAGTATTTTCTTGGACCACACAGTGGAAAGAGTGTATCTGCAATAGTTGCCGAGAGATTAACTTCAAGTACACGAAAGTATTTAAGAATACCAGACGAGACCATAATTTTGTCCGATGCAGGTTGAAATTCAGGACATTGTGCCTTCTGTATGAGGGAGAAAAGATGAGAAGACTAACAAAATTTCGTGTGCGCATAAATAAAGGAAGTGTCACGTCTGGAACAGAATGCTATCATCAAAGTGGCAAATTGTTCTAGTTATATGGCAGAAAATGTTTTCATTAGTTGACTAATTACGTGCGACGTATTATTATATTATTTTACATAATCAATGTTACAAAATCAATTTAGACATGAATTAAAACAAATATTTTAACCAAAAATTAAATATGATTGGAAAGCCAATAATTGTTACATCAGTTTTACTATTTAATCATTTTCCGGAACAAAGATCATCATGAAACCGATTATGTATTTTTTCATGTCGCTAATTATGTAAGGTTTCCATTATAATACTGCGTTTTTTGAAAGAATTGATATTATTAAATATAGAAAGGAAGAATCTAATCTGAAGTACAACAACGATAGAATTTAGGACCTTTGCTCTTTCTTATAATTACCTGAAATTATATTTACCTGAAATGTTGAAATATACTTCATGTTTAAATATATGTGGATAACATCAAAATTATGGAGAATTCCACACAATATATGATTGAAATAAATTATTTTAGGATATCACTGGATATTAATGTTCTCAATGGATGTTGTAGGAGAAATAAATCCCATGTTAATGTTATTTAGTGTTATGAAATGACTTATTTTTTTTAAAAAAAATACTGTGTTTAAATATACCGTAGAAAATCAGATCATACAAGACAGGAAATCGTAAGGGATGGAGGAGTATTGTTTGGTATAAATTAGAAATTTATACACCATATGACTACGAAATTTTAAAACTTTTTTAATAATAGTTCGAGCGACCATTTTAAAAACGAAGAAACTATATTATCGTTAATTAATGTCTGTCTACAATTTAAATTGAAAGTATGTATTTATAGTATGGGATCCTTCTTATCAGCATCGAAAACAAGAGACACAGGAAGTATAAAAGCTAGTTAAAATATATTACTTATGGTTAGTTAAAATATATTAAGTACTATATATGTAATATATTACTTATATTACATGATATTCAAACGTGTTAAGTTTCTTATGATATACTTCTCAAATGATTTAATTTATTATCACATTAAAAAAGAGGCTCATTGAGCGACTGTTAAAATAAAATAATACCGTGTCTCATACTGTGTGTCTAAAAAATTATTCATTACAATAAATGAGACATGTTCTTATTAAACACATTACTTTTTATTGTTTTGGATAAAGTTAAGATTTACACATGTATCTTATATATCCGATAATAGAATAAATGTAAACAAACATTCTCTACTGAATAAATTATATGATTCAGGTCCTGGAATAGGTTGTGTGGGATTTATATGTTTGAGTTTTAATTTGAGATCTTAGGCGAAAGAGTTTTCAGTTGCTAATTGATAAGTTGCAGAATGCTTTTGAAAGCAATAAGCAATATAATGACAATCTCATATTACGAATAATAATTATGCGTTTAGTGCTGCACATCCTTTAATAATTATGCATACTACTTTGAAATTCCCTAGGGTGTTACGTGTAATATTAATATGCGTATATGAATGTCTGTATTCCTGATTAGCATTTATACGAATTTCACTCGAACAGGATATGAACCTTATAAAAGAAAAGCACGATTATTTACTCATATTCCAGATATTGTGTTGTAGATCCATAAGTAGCATAACACGAAATCCCATAGTTTTAAAGACTACTCCAAATTAGAGACGAATCTACCCCCTGTCTACGTACTAATAACATAAGAGTACTGTAATTATGGAAACGTGAAAAAAACTGAAAGTGCTCCTGTGCAAGATCGTTAGGAAAAGCTCCAGGTCCTAAGATAGGACAAAAATGTAATCGAACTATAGAGACATCGAAATATTAATTCTACATCCATGTTGGGGGTCATTACCAAAACGTAAAAGTTCTAAGCTACGGTGTGGTATTTAGTTGAAGCGTATCACGTACAAACTATATGGTCTATTCGCACAACTGTCACGTATTTCGTTGTGATCTACATACATATTAAATATGGTACGTCCAGCGTGCAAGAGAATCAAGTCTAGACTTGGTCATTTTGCAGTTATTTTATCATTAACGTCTCTATCTAAAGTCACTTTTAGAGCGTAGTAGATTAATAGATTCATTAATCGTTGTAATGTAAAGAAAGTGTAACTTTGTGATGTACTCAAATATACTGTACAAACATGATGTATGTCTTTTTGACAAGTTTGATAATATAACTTGGCTCCATTGTGCCTTGAACTCTGCATGCAAAATTTTGTTTCTAACCATAATAATTTCAAAATGTACCAAATTTAAGTCAGTACACACCCATTCTACAAATATGATCATGAGGTTGAGAATGAGTTGCGAAGCATCATAGAAATATTCCCAAAAATATAAGAATCCCGGCAGGTTACATAGGAAGGTATAGCATAAAATCCCAAATCCATTGCCAATGTCTCCTGTAGATTAGATTGAGAATTTATCAAAGTAAAATATTCTTGATTAATTTTCCATAGCACTATGATCTCCAAGATACATATTCCCAATAGCGAACAGGCTATCTTACGCAGGGAGCCAAGATAGAATATCCCTAGTTTTGGGTCAGTACCGAATTTTAATTCGTGCTTGTCTTACACGTCTATGTACGCGTTCTACACGCCAATGTTACTTTTGTTCAAGGTCGTTTTATGTTCAAAGTTCGCAGTATTATTGGCATCTACCTTGAGTTTGTTGATTACCTATATGATATGTGGACCTATAGTTTAAGATTGAATCTGAACTACCATAACAATTTCAAATTTGCAGGAGTTCGCACATGGGATCGAATCCGAGAATATTGCAACAAAACCCCGCTCAAATAATCTATGTGTCTCCCAAAGAACATCTAGGTGTCGTGGCTATTGCTACGGTGTTGTAATTCTACACATAACATCAGGATTCATCAGAGACGGGAATATGGTTCAGCTCGTCTAGCCATCTGCTTGTTTGTACTGGCTTTCGAGCCATAACAGTCAATGATTTCAATGAGGATCTCAGCAACGAGAATCACAAAAATATAACCCAACGTGTCAGACAACCTCCAAATATTTGTGGGTACACTGGACTACACAATTATCCCAAAGTTTCGCAGCATAATGTCTTGAAGCTAAAATACATGGAACATAAAATGAAGAATTTTTAGTTAGAATTGGCTTTACAACTTGTATCAATTACGTCCCATTCGTTCATTTTTTTCTCTTTATGAATTAAAACGATTCGTTTAACATTTAATGATGTGTTTCCTTATAACTTGTAGTGAGAGCTTTTAGTTATTACTTCTCATACATTCTGCAACATAGTTGGTCCATATAATTAAGCTATTATATAATTTGATTAGTTTTTGTCGCTTGACCCTACAAGTGCTGTAGAATAAGTCGTCTAAAGTTGAATTGAATTGAAATGGTAGGGGTGGGTGCTCCGACGACAGAAGTCTTTTGGCAACCATCACTAGGTAAGAGGACACACAGTAGACGCGAAGAGACACAAACAAACACAGCTGAAAACCATACTATCCGTAGAAGAGAATATAAGGGACACACTAAAGCAGTCACTCAGGGCACCAGGCTAAGTGCAGAAAAAGAGAAGCACAAGTTAAAATAATAAATAAAGCAAGAAATGTTAAAAGCGGAGCACCCACAGAGTAAAACACTGCACTGTCACAGAAGCACATAGAAAAGTAAAATGGCTAATAAAACTTGCTGATGTCGCAGAAATCGAAACACCTTCAAGAGATATCAGGATCACCGTTGAGCAGAGTTGGGAGGTCAGCGAGATGGCCAAACTGAACACACACAGGCGAACGAGGCACGCAGTTCACAAGAAGATGACGAATAATCATGCGATGACCACAAAGGCGACAGTAAGGAGGAAGGGGTTCTCTGCAGAAGGTGTCCGTGTGTCAAATGACTATGACCAATCCGAAGACGAGCCAAAGTCCTCTCTTCCAATCATGAAGGGCAGAAGCTCGACGAGCAGACTCCAAGACGGAGATTCACAGCAAGGAGTTTGTTGTTGATCTCCTCATCCCATGATGACTGCCAGCGCTAAAGCAGCCATTTCCAGGGATGCAAACATGGCCTGGCACCCAATAAAACTGAAGATCATAGCCCTCAGCAAGGAGACCATGGCACTGAAGTAGTACTTTGCTCGACAAGTGGATGCGGAGACGTGACATCGTCAAGGCTTTGGATGACACTGCTGGAATCGGAGCAGATCACAATAGCGCGAAGCTAGCGGCGACGAACTTGCTGAAGAGCTTCCAAAATGACTTCCAATTCTGTGTTGTAAACGGTGCAGTAGGGATGAAGCTGAACTCGGGAACAGTGGATGTCTAGAACAAAAGCACAGCGAACATAGTCAGCCTGCTTGGAGCCATCGGTGAAGATGAGACGGTAGCCCGGATAGGAGGCCATGAGAGAGAGAAATTCCTGGCGATATTCCTGGTCACTGATAGTTGCGTTCTTGAACTGTGCCAAAGAGAAGTTGATCACCGGTTGAGGCAGTTGCCAGGGTGGAAGTGGCAGGAAACCCAAAACAACAGGTGGAGGTAGCTTGACAGCAAGATCTGCCAGATGTTCCAAGGCACGGATTCCAAAGACCTGGTGACTGTAGACTGTGCCTGATAACGTTAAAGACGAGGACCAGCTTCCAACGTAAAGCCAGAAGGATGATCAGGAATAGCCTTCAAATGAAGTAGATATCTTAGCTGCAGGACTTGGCGACGGTTCAACAGAGACGGCTCGTGAGCCTCGACATACAGGCTAAGGATTGGGCTCTTACGAAATTGCCCCAGTGGCAATTAGCAGACCTAGATGGTGGACTGTGTCCAGATGGCGTAGTACGTTGCGACGAGCGTTCCCCAAGCCACATAGCCGTAGTCAAGCTTCGATCGAATGGGACTTCTGCAAAGGCGACGCAGCACACCACGGTCAGCACAGACGCAACAACTTCATGCAAAGGAGACAGCTATACTTTAACGCACGAACAAGATGATTCCAAGTAAGACGACGATCAAACTGGAGGCCCAGGAAACGAATACACTTAACATTCTGGAGGCGATCGTGTCCCAAGGAAGGTTCTGGATCAAAAGCACAGTTGCGGAGGCAATAGAAGTGCACACAGTTTGTCTTGGTAGAGGAGTACTTGAAGCCAGAGCGAAGGGACCACTGATGCAAGTGGTTAGTTATAACTGGCGTGGAATTTTGCGAAGATCATGGGACAGACAATAGATCAGGAAGTCATTCACGTAGAGTAAACTACGAACGAAAAGTGTAAGTTCGTACAGCACACTGTTCACATATCCTTGCGGAAATCCATTCTCTTGTCGAAATGGCGCAGAAGAGGTTGATTCAATATTTACACGGAAGGAATGCTCGCCAAGAAAGTTCTGGAGAAAAGCAGCCAAATGGCCACAGAGGCCCCAAGTATGGAGTTGGCGCAGGATTCCATAGTGCCAAGTAGTGTCATAAGCCTTCTCCAAATCAAACAGGATGGCCAAAAGATGTTGACGGTGGTGGAAGGGGTCCTGGGTCGCAGTCTCCAAGTGAACAAGGTGATCTATCGTGGAGCTATAGAGCCGGAAGCCACACTAGATGCTGAAAAGAAAACCATTATGCTCAAGAAACTAAACGAGACTACTCTTGGTCATCGTCTCCAGAACTTTGCAAAGACAGTTGGTAAGGGCAATGGGCCGGTAGTGTGCAGAAGACGTAGCAAGGTTTCCCGGTTTTAGTATCGGAATAATGCAAGCCTTACTCCAAGCAGCAGGAAAAGTGTCCTCCAGCCAGAGCCGGTTGAAGAGATCTAGATGGCGGTGACCTTCAGACGGGGGATGCCGAAGCATGAAATAAGGTGTATGATCAGGACCTGGCTCAGGGTCCTTCGTGGAGTGTAGAACAGCAGATAACTCCGGAGCAGTAAACGGGGTATTGTAGCTCTCGTTGTTAGCGAAAGACAAAAGGCGTACGCTCATCACGATGCTTGATGGGCAGGAAGCCTGCTGGATGATGCGCAGAACTGGGAACGTCAATAAAATGTTGACCCAATTCAGACACTATAAGATCTTGGTCGGTAACCAGGATTCCATTAAGAACCAATGCAGGAATTCACTAGAAGGAGAATGGCGTTGTAGACGACGAACCTTAGACCATACTTCAGAGACTGAACTCTGGGCAGATATTGAAGACACATACGCGCGCCAGCTTCCTGTTTGGTAACATACTTAGCTCGGGCACGAAGACGGCGAAACTGCGCCAACATAGCATCACTAGGAGCACAACCAAAAACATTCAAGGCTCGTCGACGGGCACAGATAGCCTGGCCAATCTCTGCAGACCACCAAAAAACGATGCGCTTCCGAACGGGAATAGCTGCATCGGCTGTCAACAAGATACTCCGCTGAAAAGCCGCACACTGGTCCTCGACAGACTGTTGTAGGTCTTGGGTGAAGTCAAAGTTGGCACAGAACCGTGCCCAGTCAGCTAGGCGCAGATTGAGTCTAGACGAGTGTGCAGCTGGAGGGAGCTGAAACCCATTACGTACCAGTGGAATATGATCGTTGCCAGAGAGATCTGGATGTACACGCCACTGAAGTTGAGCTCCCAGGGATGGGCTGCAAAAGGACAAATCCATATATGAAAATGTCCCTGTAGCAATAGTAAAGTGCATTGGACTACCATTGTTCAATAAAATCAGGTTCGTCTGGGCAAGAAAAGCTGCAACCTTACGATCACGTTCCTCAGTCCGACTAGATCCGCATACGGTATGGTAAGAGTTGAAATCACCAACAAAGACAATAGAGGCTGGAAGCTGGTGAAAGACGTGTTCCAGATCGGCTCCAATGAAGGCGTCAGTGTGGGGGATGTACGTACAGCGGATGGTGATAGGCTGGTGCAGAAAGATACGTAAAACAACAATCTGAAGAGGACTCGTAATATGCAGCATAAAGGAATGGTAGCAGTCGGACACTCCAATAGCTACTCCGCCTGCCGCACGACCATCCGTGATCTTGTCTTGACGATATAGTGTGTATCCAGAGACTAAACAGGTGGCGGTAGGCGTGAAGTAAGTCTCTTGGAAACAGAAGAGCATAGATCCAACATTGACAAGAGCCGATAAAGTTCCTCATGGTGAGAGGAATATCCGTTGAGATTCCCTGGAGTAAAGCCATAATTTAAGCGGAATCTACAACAAACAGTTTTGATCCATGCTTCGCCTTACGACCAGTCACAAGTTGAAATGCATCTATGTCGTCATTCTTCACCTCTTCCATAGACGAGACACCGCTCGCAGAGGGACTGTGTGGTTTCTGCTTAATCTTCTTTGTGTCGGGAGGGCTCGAAGAGGGCTTGCGGGATGTCTTAGACTTGAGAGTGTGATCAGAGGATGCTGACTGAGAAGATGGGGTCAGCATCTTTTTTTCGCTCTTTCTTCAAAGGCTTGCTAGGTATGCCAGAAGTAAAGGACTTAAGAAACTGGTCGCGGAGAGAGCGAGCAGAAGTAGTTTTACTAGAGGACTGCGAGGCTGTAGTCTGGCAGGCGACCGAGGCGCAGAAACAGTAGAGGCAGCAGCAGTCGATGGAGTCGCATGAGTCGTTTAGATGACAGTTGCACTAACAGATGGACTAGCATTGCAGCAGCAGCTGCGACTGTTTGTCACTGATGATATGAACAAGTAAAGTGCCAATACGTAATTTCTTAATATGGTCATCCGGAAATGAACCCGTAGCAATGTGACAGAGTTGGCGATACGAACAAACGGCGAGAGCTTTACTAAAGAACCAGCTGTCGCTTCACTTTTACCTTGAATTATCAGATAACGAGCGATGATTTTATTCTCATCTACTTTGCTTTATTCAGGAGCTGCGGTCAAAGCAGGATGATACAAATTCATAATCAAATTAATCCCAAAATCTTCTCCACTTCCCCGTCTGAGTTCCATAGCTGTCAACGAGGCTGACAGGTCCTACGTGCATGACTCTTGTCAGCAAGCTAAGCTGTCACAACAATTCAAGCTTGACAAGGGGCCAGGGCAACTTGCACCGCCGACTAATGGGTACTCTTAAGAAGAACCACGTCCCACCGTGTTAGGGTAGAGATCCGCGTTCCATTGTAAAACCCTGTGTCGCAGACTCCCAGGGTTCCCTTTCAAGGCATCCCTGCATCCGGTCCCGCTGGGTCCGCACACGTTTTACTCCACCGTCTCATGATCCCAGGTCCGAGCATCATCCAAACAATTCAGAGCCATATCCGGGACATAGCAGTGGTACGAAATCCAAAAATCCAGCCTTCTTCATCCGAGGTTCACGTTGCTACTATCGATCGGTGAGTTTTACAGGCAGGGTGATCAGCCCTACCCAACCCCCAACCTGGAGGATCAGTGGCTGACTGCAGTTCCGAAGAACTGGTCGATGAGAGCGCCGCTTCCCGACGCCAAAGTCGTCTAGATGTGAAAAAAGTAATATCTACTGGTATTTCATTAGTATTCTCTAAAATTTCTATATCATTTTGTAGGTAAATATTTTTAAGTGAATTTCTTCACGTTTGTTGATAGTGTCATCAAATGTATTATTAGCTGGAAGTGAATATCATTAAGATCATTAAGTAGAGAATATTAAACAATTAGTTGATTACTACCAGGAACATAATTTAAAAAAAAACACATGTTTAATATGATTAGGGGGAACATATTTTCGAGTTTGTTATATTGACCATTATCACTTGTGTATTTTACACGATTTAAAACTAAATACACTATTCAGGTAATATTTTCAGAAAAAGCGTCATGGTGTTAATGCTGGAAAATATGTAATTGTTTTATTTCAAATAAATATTTGAAAACAGTGTATTGATGAAAAAATAATGTTTCAAAAAATTAAGGTTTTTTTATGGATATACATTTACATAATAAAGGAAATTAGCTAATTATGTTAATAAAAGGTAGCCAAGAAAATTCTGTCGCTTTTGTGGAGGACTGTGTTTAATTGGCCCTCACACCGTGAGTTTAATGCGAATGGACATAAGGCGATGGTCAGTGGTTACTTTGGGTATATCCAACATACTTCTTGGTTGTGGCAGTTGAGTTACATCGTGAATTTGCGTAAGGACAGAGTGAACATGGGACCTCCACAGATCGTCATAAAGACATGTATGCTCTAGGAACTGGGGTGAAACGCCGCTGCAGCGGGATGAAAAAAATGCCAAGACTTTGGTTAGGGAGTCGTGACTACACGGACGGAGCAGCTGAGGTTTAACGAGTTCAAGAACGGTGACGAAACACTCGAAGACGTACCATGAGCCGGAAGACCATGACATGTAGAAAATGAAGATCTTCAGGCAGCAAATGAGACGAACAATAGCCAGACATGTGAGGAACTGGGACTAGAATTCAATGTCATTGGATAAACCATTCGGCAGCACCTCCATCTAATTGGGAAGCACTACAAGTTAGGTCTTTGGGTCTCACATGATTTGACTCCGGCCCACAAGGCAACACGAGCAGACACCTGTGTTTTTTTTACTGTCTTGTGTGAGGAAGAAGCTATTTCTGCACAGGGTTCTTACATGTGATGAAAATTGGATTCTGTACGAAGCTCCACGGCGCCATCATCATTGGTTAGCATCCCATGAACCCATTCCAAAACAGCCGTAAATAACACTGAACCAGAAGAAGGTAATTCTTTGTGTTAGAGCGTCAATGCAACTGTGTACTGTCACCAGTTGGGCCGTGTTCAAGAAAAACTCAAAACTGGAGCCAGCAATTCTGAATCGGAAAGGGGTCCTCCTGTTACAGTACAACATTAAGCCCCATGAGGCTACGATGACCTGGAACATCATTCTACGCCGTGGATGGGAAACAATATTGCATCCACTTTATTCCCCGGATATTGTGTCGTTTGATAATGACCTTTTCAATTCCTTGGATAATCACCTTCGAGGACACCAGTTGAAATCAGTACTAAAGGCCAAAATGCACTTGATACCTTCTTCGCTTCACGGCCACGACGTTCTACCGTGATGAAATCCATGGGCTTCCAAAACGTTGGTACGAGGTCGTCAATGCTGATGAAGACGATTTTCGATCTTCGAGGTACGTCGTAGGTGACATATTAATTTTCGAATCTGGTGGGTGAGAAAGCGACAGAATTTTCCTGTCCGGGCGTTTGAAAGATACTTATCGTATTGACGAGATTGAATCGTTACTGAGGTTTATGTTAAATTATAAAGACTATTAAATTTACATTTTCCTGGAGAATGGTTCGGATTACCTCGTAAATGTTTAAAAAATGTGCTAGTAATTTTGTAAAATTAATTTTAGCTCTATTCGTTTTCTGAATATTTTATGATAAAAAATATATACAGCAGTGATTTCAGGTTCTATTAACATAATAAATGAAGGTTGATAAGTTATCTTATTCTCCTTATCTGATTCCATGGGTCTTAATCTGGTAATTATGACTATCTCCGTAAGTGATATTTTAAAAGTTACTAAAAAGTAGTCTATAGTGGCAGAGAATAAGTTATTGCAAAATATATACTAGTAATACCAAGATAGATTTTATAAATTAAAAATCAGGTTCAGTTTGATTTCTATTTATGGGTATCAAAGAAGTTGAGCTCTATCGTTGTTCTTATTGCTGTTTCAATTACTCTGATTTACTCACGTGACAATTCATGTAACCAAATCGCTTGTACTCGGAGCAATGAATTGCAACATTTAACCCGTTCACTATGAACTGAAATTTTCTTCTAAATACATGCAGGTTTAAACTAAAACCTATGCTCTTATGAAGTGGCAATGTCTTTTGAAGTACTCCATTCTCTGCTTATTGTCTTCAATAATAATACTAATAAACTTTGAAGTGTTAATGACTCTTTTCTAGATAGACTAATATTACTTGTTTCGTCCCATCTTAGTTGTTGATCTTCCTGTCACACATAAGTCATTTATAAGGGTACCAAAGCAATAATGTAGGCAAGAAAATGTTTGAAATATCAATGATTCAGCTGCTTATATCTGTTTATCTCTAAACTGTCGTGGATTGGTGTTAGCCGCCTCATGATAACTCTTTAATACAGTATACTAAAACTTGTAGTAGTTTGTTCGTGATAACGCTTTACTTATAAAGTATTTCAGTTATGTGTGTATACTGGTTCTTACGAAATCATGAAGGTGGAAGAGAAAGTAATAGTTAGGAGGAAGAAATACATATTCTATTCACTAATTTCTGTTCTTGCTACCAATGTCTACATATGATTACGCTGTCCTATTGTTGGTTGATAATAGTTTCAAATTGGAAAGTCTGCCACATAAATTAGTGAGTTACCACTATTTACCGTTTCTGTTATTAACAAACTCTAACTCCAGTAATGAGCGATCTCAATTAAAACAAAGAAATATAATTGATAAAAAATATCATTACATTCACGCATGTATCAAATTTAAAAGGCGAAATAAAACGAACCTGGAAATAATATTTTATTTAGCAAACTTACCTCGAAACGTTTTAAATAATCACAAGTCGTAGTATATACATCATTTATCCCAACCATCCTGCATAGATAAGAATAAGAATACTTTTGATGTAATTCGTTTAATTCAATACAGTGTGATTCAACATCATTTTGTGTTACAGCCAAACAAATCGTTACACTTTCCATATGAGATGTTGATTTCAACTTGGCAGAAATTTCTCCAGAAAATTTTCTCCAGATAGACGATGGATATCCAATTTCTTCTATTAGAGTGTCTGTGGTTATAAACAAACAAAAGTATAGTTTTAGTTTAAAACATATGAAAATGTTCTTCAATTTATGCTCATTATATTCTTAAAAGATAAGCATTTCAAAGTTTTAATAAAGCATAAATAACCACAAATTCAAATATTACTTAACATAGAATGTGGATTGCCAATCAGATTGAGTATTATGTATTTCAAGAAAAATTCTGTTGATTATGTGTAGAAACATACTCAAGTAGAGGAACGTTATACATTTATTTCAAATGTATACCACTGCTTTTCGGTTGCGCTTGAATGTGTTTTCGAATCTAACACTCGCAAGAAGTGTATCAGCAGGTCAAAAGGATGCTCAACTCTGATAAAATATTAGCTACTTACCTATGGATTAAAACAAAAATGAATGCTAATCTTTTAAAACTTGTATATAGGAGTTCATTTTCACGAAAGGAATTATTTGTGCATTTCATGTACAAATATGTCTACTAAGTTTTCACTTACCGATATGTCTTAATATATTACTTATAAACGAAGAAACTGTATAAATGCTATCAATTCAAAAACAATATTTAATAATAAAGTTTCCCTTCAGTCACGTAGCCAGGATTTCGTAATGGGGGGGGGGTCCGAGACATTAAATACTGTGGCTATCATACAAGACTTCGATTATTGTAAACTATTTTACTGGTAACATATATTGGTTCGTTTAGTCAGGATTTCGTAATGGGGGAGGGAGTGTGACATGAAATATTGTGGTTATCACACCAGGAGCTTGATCAATTTAAATTATTTTACTAGCAACATATATTGGTCTGTTAATGCAATAAAATTAGGACATGTTTCTAAGTGTTTTAGTAACAAAATATGAAGAAATCTCGAATAAAAGAATATTAAAAAAGTTTTAAAAAGATTTTGCAATATCTAAGTTCCTTCTTCTGTTCATCCAAATATAACAATTTTCCTTTCATTATGACCTCAACTATTAAAAAGTACGTATCCAATAATGTAAAATATTTTATAATATCTGCGTTCCTTTCTCTGTTGAATCAAATGTTAACAGGACTTGCTTTCCACATAACTTTTTGTTTCTATTTTTCCGTCGTCTACTTTCTGTTCCAAATGACAAGTTAAAGGAGCAGTAGAAAACCGTTTCTGAAATAACAAGTTTGATACTGCAGAGAAGCGATGATGAAAAATTATTTTCATTTTTTGCTTTAACGCTTCGTGTAACGTGGGTTCCTGTCACCACGGCATGGCGCGTCCTCAGGTTGCGGATCGAGGAGAAGGCCTCTAGATATAGAGGTTAGCTGCGAATATACTGAATAAGCAGTCGCGGACAGCCGACTAGGAGTGGTTCTCCAGCTTGGGGGTTTGGGTACGGCTAACAACCTCATCCTGTAAAAAAAAGCACTTCTTCAGAAATATTCACAAAAGCCTCGGACAAGGACTGATAACTTGGCACGACCTCAGCAAAAGAAAATGGACATGAGATTTGGAACATGGAATATTAGGAGTCTGTATAGGGCAGGCGCGTTAAAATCCGTAACGAGTGAGTTAGAGAAATACAGGATGGACGTAGTAGGAGTTCAGGAAGTTAGGTGGGAAGGAAATGGATCTGAGAATTCCGGAAATTTTACGTTCTTTTACGGGGAAGGAAGTAAAAATCACCAGTTAGGAACAGGGTTTTTCGTTCATAAACGTATATTACCAGCAATTAAACGGGTTGAATTTGTCACTGATAGAATTTATTTTATTACTCTTAAGGGACGGTGGTGTGATATTATGGTTTTAAATGTACATGCCCCAACTGAAGATAAGGATGACGATATAAAAGACAGTTTTTACGAAGAAGTGGAACGGATATTTGACCAGCTCCCGCGATACCATATGAAAATTCTATTAGGGGATTTCAATGCGAAGGTAGGACGAGAGGATATTTTCAAACCGATTATAGGGAACGAAAGTCTGCATAAGGAAAGTAATGACAACGGTGTTAGACTCGTGAACTTTGCAACTTCCAAAAACCTAATCGTGAAGAGTACAAAATTCCCACATCGCGACGTTCATAAATACACTTGGACATCACCAGACGGAAAAACACAATCAAATTGATCACGTTTTAGTAGATAGAAGAAGGCAATCTAGCATAATTGATGTCCGGTCGTTTAAAGGGGCTGATAGTACCTGGTGGCAGCGATAGTACGAGAGAGGTTATCGTTGAATAAAGGTAATATTCATTGTCCGAAAACAGAGAGATTCAATTTAAAGAAATTAGAAGAGAGCCAGATAAGAGAGGAATACCAGATTGAAGTTTCGAATAGATTCTCGGCTTTAGAAGATTCGAAGTGCACTAGTGTTGAGGATACCTGGATTGAAACTAGAGATAGCATTAAAATTTCAGCAAAAGATAAATTGGGACACGCGGAAATACGTAGGAACAAACCATGGTTCAACCAGGAATGCATAAAACTAGCACAGAAGAGAAAACAGGCAAAATTACGTTGGCTACAAAATCCGAATGAAATAACTACACAAAATTTCGCAGATATCAGGCGGGAAACTTCGAAAACTTTTAGAACAAAGAAACGCAATTTTCTGAAAGTTAAAATTAAGGAACTTGAAGATAATAGTAAAAATAAAAACATGCGGGACATGTATAAGGGAATCAACGAATTTAAGAAAGGCTATCTACCTCGTGCTTATATATTAAAGAAATCTGACGGTACAGTTCTCACTGACACGGATAGCATCTAAAAATAGATGGAAATATTTCTTTGACGATTTGCTTAACACGCAACCAAAAACTAGTGTGCGTGGAGAAAAGGAGATACACGCCGCAGAACCGTATATTCCAGAACCCAACCGAATAGAAGTAGAAACCGCTATAAAGAAATTAAAGAAACACAAATCTCCCGATGTAGATGAAATTCCGGCTGAGTTAATTTTAGGTGGTGGCGAAAAATTGTGGAACAAGATACACAAACTCATTCTCCTTATCTGGAACAAGGAAGAATTGCCACAAGAGTAGAAAGAGTCAATCATATTTCCAATTCACAAGAAAGGCGACAAAACTGACTGTAATAATTATCGAGGCATTTCTCTTCTGTCAACATCCTATAAAATCCTTTCAAATATTATTTTTGCAAGACTGACCCCATACGCAGATGAAATTATTGGAGATTATCAGTGCGGATTTAGACGAAATCGATCAACTATCGACCAAATATTTACCATTCGCCAAATACTCAAAAAGTAGGAATACAATACCCCAGTGCATCAACTATTTATTGATTTTAGAAAGGCGTATGACTCGGTTAGGAGAGAAACATTATACAACGTTCTTACAGAACTTGGAATACCGAGAAAGCTAATTAGATTAATTAAGATATGTTTAAATGAATCCCAAAGTAAAGTCCGGGTAGGAAAATTTTTGTCCACGAGTTTTCACGTCGAAAATGGTCTGAAACAAGGAGATGCGTTGTCGCCATTATTATTTAACTTCGTTCTGGAATACCTATAAGGAAAATCAAAGATAGCAACCAGGGCCTACAGTTGAACGGTATTACCAGGTTATGGCATATGCTGATGATGTAAATTTAATAGGGGATGGTAGGAGAACAATAGAAATAAATGCAGAGATCTTATTAAACGCTTGCAGGGACATGAGTTTAGAAGTTAACGCAGAGAAAACTAAATACATGGAAGTGCGTCGGGACCGTAATACGGCAAATTATGGATGCGTTAAAATATTAAATAATACTTTTGATAAAGTGGATAGTTTCAAATATCTAGGATCAATAGTAACAGAGGAAAATCATATTCACGAAGAAATTAAATGTCGACTAAAAGCAGGGAATTCGTGTTACTATTCGGTTCAAAATCTCTCGTCGTCGCGAATTCTGTCGAGGAATTTGAAGCTTAAAATATACAGAACGATAATTATGCCTGTTGTTCTGTATGGCTGCGAAGCATGGTCACTTACTCTGAGGGAAGAACATAGACGGAAAGTATTTGAGAACAAGATCCTGAGACGAATATTCGGACCCAAGAGGAACGAGAATGGGGAATGGCGGAAACTTCATAACGAGGAACTACATAATTTATATGGTTTACCCAACATTGTTAGGGTCGTCAAGTCTAGGAGGCTTAGGTGGGCGGGACATGTAGCTAGAATGGAAGAAAGTAGAAACGCTTTCAAAGTCTTGACTGGAAAACCAATCGGAAAACGACAATTAGGAAGACTTAGGCGCAGATGGGAGGACAATATTAAGATGGATCTCGCAGAAATTGGAATACTATGTAGAAACTGGATGCAGTTAGCTAATGTTAGAAGTCAGTGGAGAGCTTTTGTGAACGCGGCATTGAACCTCCGGGTTCCATAGGCCATAGAGTTAGTTGGTTAGAGTTATTTTTAACGCTGATTCTTCCTATTTCTTGCGTCTTTTTGTTTCATCCTTCCTTATTTTTTTAATCTCTTGTCTCGAAGGGGAAGGGGGTCGGGACCCCTTGGACCCACCCCTTGGCTACGTGCCTGTGTCCCTTGTTCAATTCCTGGTCGCTGATATCATATGATTTTTTTGTATTAAGATAGTTTCGTCACTCAATTCCGTAGTAACTTGAAGTAGAAAGCATAATACTTCAACAGTTACAACGTTATTCTTTTTAAAAAGAGTACTTACCACTGGCTTGATGGATGACTATATTTGTTATTTGTCAAAAACACTCTTCCTTAGTTTCATATGTCTTGTTCCGTTTTCAACATATGCTTGGTTTTCTGTATTAACTACCTCACTTAACTCAAACTTGACACTTCTTTTGATGATTGAGTCAATTTGGCATCACCTAATATAGCTTATGTCACTTGTACAACCATGTGTTCTATAAATTAAATAAGATCATAATATTATAACTAACCAAGTATGGCATATGAAACACAGATGTTGAATGCCGCGTTCGGGTAAGCCCTCCATTTACTTCTGCTCTTAGTCAACTAGATGCAGTTCCTACTTTGTAATCCTATATGTGCGAGATCAATCTTGATGGTGTCCTCTCATCTGCGTCTAGGTCTTCCTAGTGATTGCTTTCCGATCCGATTTCCAGTTAAAACCTGGAAAGCGTTTCTGCTTTCTTTCTTTCTGGCTACAAGACCTACCCTCCTGAGCGACTTAGATTTAATAACGCTAACAATGTACGTTAAAGGATATAAGTTAGGCTGTTGTTTGTTTCGAAGTTTTAGGTACGTTTCGCCAGCCCCCACCTTTGAATTTCGAACCAAAATTAATGTCAACCGTTTGTACTACGTTTGTTCCGGAATGTACCGCAAAAATTTTCCTTTGTACCACTTCCAGTGCACAGTTATAGAACTTTTAAAGTAGGGGCCGAGGAAACGGCAGTCCCCCAACTTGGAATTTCCAACAAAAAACCAATGCCAATCGTTTGTAGTACGTTTGTCCCGAAATGTACCGGAAAAATTTTCGTTTGTACCACTTCTGGTACACAGTTATATAACTTTAAACGTGGGGCTGGGGAAACGGCAACCCCCACCTTGGAATTTCAAACCAAAACGCATGTTAATGAATGTACTATGTTTGTACCGGAAAATACAGCAACAATCTTCGTTTGTACCACTTCCGATACCCAGTTATATAAATTTTAAAGTGAGTGGCTGGGGAAACGGCAGTTTCCCTTGGAATTTCTAAACAATACCTTTTCCAATCGTTTGTACCTACGCTTGTACCGGAATGTACCGCAAAAAGTTTCGTTTGTACTACTTCCAGTACAAAGATATAATAGGTTGAAACAGGGGGCTGCCGTTTTTCCAGCCCCCCCCTTGGAATTTCTAAACAAAGCCTACTCCAGTCGTGTCTACTATGTTTGTACCGGAATGTGCCCCAAAAATTTTCGTTTGTACCACTTCCGGTACAAGGATATCGGTTTTAAACTACGGGGCTAGGGAAACGGCGGGCGCTCACCTTGGAATTTCGAAACAAAACCTATGGCAATCGTTTGTACTACGTTTGAATGTACCGCAAAAAGTTTCTTTTCTACCAAGTCCGGTACAAAGTTATAATAGTTTTAAAGTGGTGGGTTGTGCAAAGGGCAACCTTTCCATATAGAAAGTGCCACCAAATATCATCGATCCTCTGTCGCGTGTGCCAGATGAAAATGTGGAAGCAATAAGAGAGTGTTTCTTCCGTAGTCTGAGGAAGTCAATTCGCGCAGCGAGCATGCAATTGCGTTGTCCACAAACGATTACGTTTGTGCGCGTATAAGGTGCAATTGTTGTAAGAAATTAAGTCCAACGATAAGCCACAGAGGGCAGCATTTGCAATTGAAATTCTGGATAGGATTGATTATGACCATAATTTCGTATTGAACGTTGTTTTCTCTGATGAGGCAAATTTTCACTTGTCTGGCTGTGTTAACAGACACAATGTTAGGATGTGGGGATGTAAGGATCCGCATGCGTACTTAGAACATTGTAGAGACAGTCCCAAATTGAATGTTTCATGAGCTTTAAAACATAATGCAGTTATAGGACCCTTCTTTTTCGTAGAGCAAACCATAACAAGAAATGTGTCCTTAGACATGCTTCAACATCGCTGTTCCCCAGTTACAACATTTGCAACCTCAAGTGACATTCCAATTGGATGGTACCCCGTCATATTGGAGCCTACAAGTGAACGAATACGTTGATACTGAATTTCCTGGCCGTTTGATAGACCGTGATGGGCCAATTTGGTGACCGCCACGCTCTACTGTTACCCCCTGGACATCTTCCTGTGGAGGTATGTGACAGACCTTGTATATTCTGGTGAAAAGGTGCGTAACAATGATGAACTGAAGAACCGTATTAGGAATGACATTGCTTCAGTAACACCTCAGATGTTACAGAATACATAGAGAGAGATTGAGTTCCGGCTAGATTGTGTAAGAGTTACAAATGGAGCTCGGGTGGAGTTAAACTGAATTAGAATGACATGTAAGTAAGACCAAAAAAACTTTTTGAGTTCCACTTTAAAATGCATTTTTCTTCTGTATCTCTGACCATAGTAAAACTATACACTTTTAAAAACCGTCAGTCCCATTCCGGACACTCTGTACAGTATAAATGAAACTAGTGGAAGTTAATTTAGCAAATGTACTTATTACGTAAAATCCGAACATTTTATAAGGTTAGTACAAAGATATAGTTCGGGATGGTTTCATTTATTTTAGTATAACATGAACTTAGCCGAAGAACCATTACAAAATTATGTTACGCAATTTCACTGGAAAGTAATTCTCTGTATCTTGATCTTTCCTTTTCAGGTATTATATTTGATTTTATTTACAAGCATTTATAATCTTATACAGGATTTTGATAATCGAATTTCCTTCTTTTTATCAAGGAAGTAGAGTTCGTGCAGCATTATCTTAAATAGTGCACTGTTTTATAGAATGATATTTTGTATTTCTGATCTACATTAAATTTTAATAGTGAACCATAGGTCAACTGTTATTTTTTAAAACTTAAACTGTGTAGACAAGCATCTGTCAGGAGAAACTCCTATCGTTGATAGATTCTGTTTTTTATCATCCAGATCATTGTACAATTCCCAGTGGCCATTTTGATGCAAATATAATGCTATGTAGTGGCCAATTGCATTTATTTTCTTTCGTGATCTTTCAGAGACAACCACTATTGCACGAAGCTTGAAGGTCCTTTCAAAATAACCCCCCTCGAGGTATTGCGGACGATGGAATATTCAGATCACTCTCAGCATCTGATGTATATGTATCTATTACCTCTATTAACAAGTGTTTGTTTGAGACGGAGAAGGTAGTCTTTTTTGTATTTCGACACATTCGTCCTGATTCAGTTGTTTTCAAACATACAGTGTTTGTTGTGGAGAAATAGTCTTCCAAAATGCTTTGCAGATTACCAGTTCGTAATTTGCCATTCCAACAGTTATTACTACCGGGTGAACAGCTCTGTTTGAAGGACAATGATTTTGTACCACAGGTGTAACTCTGGGTAACTGACGGATGGAGAGCAAGCATGCACGCTGCCATTTCTTTCACCGTTGACTTAGCAGACACTTGGCATACATTGTGAGGCAAGTGTGTTTAAGGGAATGCTTCCATCAGCAAATGCATTCTTTGACGATATGTGCTCAGAGTCACCCCATCTCGTACCATTCCAAGAATAAAGGAGGCAGTGGGACAGTCAGAAAACGATCGTAGTTCCGCGTAATATTGCTGACTCTCATATGCCGACGTTGCCAATATCTGCATCAGAGAATCAAAAGCACAAGTATTATTTCATATCATTTGTCTGCATTTCATCTTCAAAAATTTCAAATCTACTTTATTTATTTATTATTTATTTGCCATCAACACAACAGGCGTAAGCCCAATTATAGTGTTGGAGTATTACATAATACATTTACAATAGTTTTCGTAAACATAGAGTTCATATTACAGATGTCAATTTCTTTGTGTTTGATACATATTTTGTTATAAGTAGAACACATTCTCCAAATTGGTGATTTCAATAATACGTTGGTCCTCGCTTTTTTGCAATAAAACAGATCAGAGTTATTAGCACGAGTTTTAAGTGTCGGGACATGAAAATTTAATGTTGGTATGAGATCCGTACAATTAAATTCGTTTTGTACTATTTTATGGAGAAAAATCAAATCTGTCACATTTCGCCTTTGTTCAAGTGTAGGGATACAGAAGTTGTCTATTAATGTTAGATAATTTTCATAATATGGATAAATTCCAGTTGTCTTGTACGTCATGTACTTGATAAATTTAGATTGGACCTTTTCCAGTTGGTGTCTGTATTGCTGTTGTGATGGGTTCCAAATCACAGCAGCATATTCCAGTTTTGATCGGACATAGGCATAATACATTTTTGTTAGTGTAGTACTATTGTTAAATTCCTTTCCAGTTCTAATTATGAACCCTAACATCTTGAGAGATTCGTTAACTATATTCTCTATATGGTTAGTAAATGTCAGTTTCGTATCAAATATGACTCCAAGATCTTTGACTGAATTTAATCTATTTAGTAAGATCTGATTCATTGAGTAATCAAACTCTATTTGGCTTTTGTTTCTGGTAAACGGTAAAATGTTACATTTGTTTATGTTTACATTAAGTTTGTTAAGAAAACACCAATTAGCAATATTTTCCATGTCACGTTGTAAATCGAGACAGTCATGGATGGTCTTTATCCTACCGTATATTTTGAGATCATCAGCAAAAAGCAAATTGTTACTTAACAATATATGATCAGGGAGATCGTTAATGAATAAAAGGAACAATAACGGGCCTAGATTAGAGCCCTGGGGAATTCCAGAATATGCAATATATCCAGATGATTTATATTCCTTGTAGATAACAGTTTGTTTTCGATTATTTAAATATGATGAAAAGAACTTGATCAAGGGAGAAGAGAAATTATATTCGCCTAGCTTATGTAATAGTACCTTGTGATTGACTCTGTCAAATGCCTTTTCAAAATCTACATATATTACTTCAACCTGACATCCTACATCTAACGAATTTGCTATAAAGTCTGTGATAAGTGCAAGGTTTGTTGTTGTTGATTTGTATGGGAAAAACCCATGTTGATATGGTGAGATTACGGGTTGGATGTGGTCAATTATCGATCGGTATAAGATTTGTTCAAATATCTTTGCAAAAGTAGGTAAAATTGATATAGGCCGGTAGTTATTTATTTCGTGTTTATCATTGGTTTTTGGTATTGGGCTAACTATAGATGATTTCCATTTATCCGGAAAAACGCATGTTTTTAAAGCAAGATTGAATGAAATCCTTAGCGGATATGTAAACGCATCTATACAACCCTCTATGATATATGGAGGTATTCCATCAGGGCCAACAGCAGTTCTGGGCTTTAATTTTCTGATTGCCATTTCTACTTCACATTGAGTGATTTCCTCAATGGTAAGTGACTCTAGTTTGTTACTTACATAAGTTAATAAATTGTTCGTAGGAATGTCAGTGAAACCTGTATCTGGCACATATACTGACGAGAAATACTGTGCAAAAGCATTGGCTATTTCATCATTATGATAAAGTTCGCGTCCCTCATAATTTAATTTCCCCCCAAGAAGAGGCTTAGTCTTATTTTTTATAAAGTTCTATAATTCATTAGCATTGTTATTAATGTTATTTTCAAAATCTTGTATGAACGCTCTGTATGCCAGCTTAATTCCTTTCTTTATTTCCCTACGCAATTCATTGAATTTATTTAGATAATTTACTTCTTTATTACATTTGTATTTTTTTATGATACCTTGTTTTAGTTTTAATTTTTTTTTGATAATTTCATTTGTAAACCAGCACGGATAAGCTGTTCTTGAGTCGTTTTTAAGTGGCACGCACTTGTCAAATACACTATAAATAATATAATAGAGATTATCATCTAGGTCATTGGCGTTTTCATATTTCTTTAGGCAGTTCCAGTCAATAGATGAGAATTCAAGATACAACTCTAAGAAATTAGCTTTCCTAAAATTATATCCTGATATATTAGTTTTCCTTTTAATCTTCGCGGTCCCCTGCTGCATCACGTTTATTACTAAGGATGAATGGTGTACATCTTCTGGAATTAGTGGACAATATTCCCTACTGACTTCTATATTCGTTGTATTAGACAGAACCAGATCTAATGTACGATTATTTTCGTTCGTCACATTATTTAATGATTGCAAATAATAATAAGACATAAATTCATATAAATTCTTACATCTAGAAGAGCTTGTTTCAAAATTAAATTCCGTACGTTTATTTCACCAATCAGGAGAACAGGACAGCCTTGAGGAAAATTAATTTCAAGTCGAGTGAATAAATCATTATACAATTCAATATTAGATCCCGGTGAGAAATACACAACACAAATATATATAGTTTTCCCCTCACTGTTTATTTTGGCAATCAAGCAGTCATAATTATCATCACACCTGTCCAATAGAAACATGCAATGTTTACTTAGGGTTCCAATAAGAACACCCCCACCCCTTGTTTTACAGGTTTTGAGAGAGTTTCTGTCTTGTCTCAACACAGTATATCTGTTATCAAATAACTCAGCATCATAATGGGCTTCGTTAATCCATGTCTCAGTGATTGCAATTAGATCGTAATTGTTAGTTAATACACCACAAAAGAAATCACATGTTCGACCACATAAGCTACGAGCATTTTGATAAAATATTTTTAGAGAGTCTTTATTATTTGTAAGACCAATTGCTATTTTTGAACTACACAAACACATTTCTTTGAGATCAGATGTAGATAACTTACCACATGTTTCATTGCATTCCTTTGTTAGTTACACTCTGCTTCTGTGGGGGGTGGCAAGGTCGCCCGGGTGATCTTCCTTCCTCTTTTGTTATCGGACGATGGCATTTCTGCACAGGTGGATGCACTCACTGAAATCGGGGTTTGGTTGACCACTGGTAGTATTGCAAATTCTGTATTTACGTTCTTCGGAATTTCCTCCTGCTTTGATGGCGTCGCACTATTTTGTTGCAGTTCTTCAAGAGTAAATGCCTTATTATTTATAATTAACCTGTTATATTGAAGCTTTGCATGGTCACCTTTGGAAGCACCCACAAAGAAGCTTAGCATCCCACATGAAGACAGTTAGTTCTTTGCGAATTTGACGAACTGCGGCAGAGAAATCTTCGGTAATTGAGACAGGGGTTCCCTTAGCATGATATGCATTTTTTAATATTAGATTCTTCTTCTTGTAGAAAGAGAACTTTACAATGATGGGTCTGTTATGTCCGCGGCCTAGACGATGGGCTCTTTCTATTTCACTTGCGTTTAGATCCACTTTCAATTGCTCTGTGATGAACTTTATAACACGTTTCTCAGATTCTTCCCAAGTTTTCGCACCTTCGCACTCGCCAATGTTTCGAAATATTAGATTATTTCTTCTTGAATGATTTTCTAATTTGTCCAAGAGTTCACTGTTAGCAGCCAACTGAATTTTCAGTTCCTCGTTTTCCTTTTTGACAGCACTGAGTTCATTCACCACTACTTGTAGCTGATTATTTAGGACATTAGTCACACTGTATATTCCATTTATCTTTGAGTCCATTTCTTCTAGCTTTTTGTATAAGTCATCTAATGACTTAGGGCCTGGATTTAGTTCCACTCCACCAATTACAAGTAGCACTGCAATTATTAAACCAAGAAACGAGAGTTTAAGCACACATATCAGAATTTGCACGAGGTTTGAAACACTGGAACTTAGTTCTCACAACAAATAACCCTATCCGAGTTCTCCAAGTTGAGGTATCTACTCCCATCTTGTCACAGATGACTGACTCCTGGGACGATATTAACACACGTCCGAACGCTACGACTGCAAAGACTACATCTCTGCTACGACCGCAAATCTCTGCTACGGTTACCATTTTTGAAAAGGCCAATTGGTTGAGTTATGTTACGTTTCCTGAAATCTGTCTTCAAAATTTCTTTATGGAACTCCAAATAGAAAATGTCTTAGACGCTCCTTTCGTGGTAAGGCTAATCCTATCCAGTTTTCTACCTATGCATTATCATAATTATGCATATTTCGGTTTACAGCATATGTTTTGCAAATTCTCTTTTCTCCATAACCTTCTTCGGAAGAGTCAATCGGAAAGGAACATCCCGTAAGAATATGAACATTCAGGATATAACTTATACACCTGTGAGCTACACTATTGGTACATCACCTCGCTGACAAGCTATACACCATCTTTCCATCTGACCAATAGCTAATGTAGACCTGTCTTCATTAACACTGCGTTGGTCGCGCCCTCCACCTTTACATGAGTGGTCGCGCGTTCTACTATTGTAGAACATCAGTATTTTTCTATAGCGATACGATTTTTAGCGATATTCGGTCTTGGATATGTTAGTTATAGTTTTATACACGTTTTAAAATATTTTAAAATTATTTTATTTGATTAATAAAGAACATTGACAGAAATAAATATTCGGTATATCGTATTTAATATATAACAATGTTGAACTGAAAATCGAGGAAGTGTTTCGGTATAAGTGTTCATATAACAGCATAAATTGTACATTGTACAGATAGAATGATTTGTTGTACTCTTTTTGAATGACTGCCTACTCCAAGCAATCGTCACACACGCTTTTCTGCTGATCTGGGCACATCCATCTTTGTCATTTTCCAAAAGCTTTTACTTATTGACTTGTTTCGAGAATGGCCACAAAGGAAACATTTTCCAAACACAGAATCTCCGTCTTGTGGTAATGGAGCACCTACACTGAAGCCAAACAGAAGTCTTCCTCTGCGTCGAAGCTCGTTTGGCTTATTGCTGGTTTTATCAACCTAGATCAAAACTTAGATCATGGAGGAAATTCTTTCGTACGACATTCTCATTATTCTTATTTGCTCTAAATATATTAAGAGCATTAACACCAGCTACGTTTTTTCATCAATTCATCATCAATTAGGCATAAAAAAGATGCCTTGTGGGCCAAGCAGATGAGAAGCTGGTATTATATTCAAATTGCGAGTTCGTGAGTTTCTTGGCATTATGGGATCTACATACAAGCGAGAAGGTTCTACTTTCTTCTCTCAACCGATATAAAACGCACATGTATTGAGAGAAGGTGGTGCAACAAAATCCGTGATTTCAACACTGGCTTCTACTGGTATGTTTTCTTCTTGTTCTTCTTCCGGTATATTGCCTCCTACATCTTCGGTATCATTGCACTCAACTTTTTCTTCATCAAAATCTTCCTCGAGCTCCTACATGTCTTCAATCCCAAATGCACTTTCACAGTCACTTTCTGCCTCTTCTAACTAAAGAAGCACTTGTTCTCTGTCATGTACTGATATTTCATATATTACAAACACGTATTCCATAAAAATAACGTCAAAATGTAAAACGATATAAATAACTAATACGAAACAAACTTGTACGCCAATAGTCGCGCGATCTACAATAGTAGAACACTTATGAAATCATGGAATAAATTTCAGCAGGCGCAAGAACGCGCGCTGAAAATTGACTCGAATGTACAGAAGGTTTTCGGAGAAAGGTACATAACCTCTTAAGGTCCAACGTGTTGCCAATTGCTCAAGATTCTAAAAATAAAACACCTGTTCTACAATAGTAGAACGCGCGACCACTGCAGTGTTAATGCTCATCGGAATCTCTCTTTCTCCTTTCTTTCAGACAGAGTTTCTGCTGCATTTGACATAACTGAATCTTCATTTAACCCCTTTTCAGTTCGACCCTCTCCTGCGACAAGTTTCATAGTTCCTTCAATATGCAAATCCAGAAAAACATCATGGTACAACGGCAGCTTTTTATGAGCCAGAACTCGATTTTTCAAACCATTGAAACTGCTTTCAACGGATGCAGAACTACACGTTGATGATCCATATCCAAAGAGTGGTACCATTAACGCCAATGGTATACGTTTCACAAAATCTAAGATTCAGGGGACGATCTCAGATAAATACTATAGGTTATCATGATCTTCAAGCTTTCCTGGGCAAGATCCCTTGTCCGTAGGCCAATATCAGAATTGTCATCTTCACCAGTGATGCTGATATCAGAAGGTAACTCATTTGTCGAACTTTCGGTGTTGATATAAGATAAATCTGGTTTAGGAATACTTCCAGCAATTTTGCTTTTCAGTTTGTCTTTCGAAATTTCACAAGATGTTATTTGTCCTGTGTTCTTATTTGTACCTTCTGTTTCATATTTTGAAACGATGAACAAATCTTTAAAAATCTCCTTCACATTGTTAATTCCTTCTGACTGAGTAATTAATGCTAAACTTCTGATAATAAATTGGCGTGTTTATCGACCTTTATCTTTCAAAGCTTTCCAAGTTCTTACAATTTTAACAGTATGGGCTACATTAAATCGAACGAAGGAATAAGGCATGTCGACTTGTCTTTGTTTAAATATAATGCAGTAGCAAGCTCTGATTTAATCTTTCAGATCGTTGAATTGCAAAAATGCTTGGATAATAGCTCCAGCGAGAGCTAGCGAATGATCGCACACTATTTCTTTTGCAATAATGCCGGCTTCTTTTCTCCAAACTGAAATCCAATGAATGACCAATGTGTCGTGTCTTTCGAAGAGCATGTTGCTTACCGGAAATTGATGTGATGCCATATGTACCGTAGCTTCATACAAGAAAATATGAGCCGATTTATTTCCATAAGGTCTCTGAATGCGCCTAAGTACACCACCTGTAGCGTCGATTGTTGTTTTCGAAATTTCGTCAGATTTACAGTACGCGCGACATACATATACTTGAGAAGGAAGCCAATACAGGACGTAAAATGCGTTGTAACTAAGTCATTTGATTGATCCCTGTAACTGATTTTCATACATCACATGACTAATTTATTCATCTATGACTAATTTGTCACCGGATCGTCGGTAATAAAATTCTTTCTCAGCTCTTTAGACTTTAAAACTCGTAAGGCATTACCGGAAGGTAACTGACTTGGTGTTCAGTTCCGAAACGCATGAGTTTCCTTGCTTCCCGTTTTTAGTAAGGTGTGGTGGAGAGTCCTTGTTCGAGCAGAGGCTTCACAGCTTTAAGCTTCGGTGGTCCTACAAGTCTCTTTTGAGGAAGTTACAGAGTTAGTATAATTCCCTGCATATCGGCAACGCAGGAGAACTCTTGTGCGTTCTGTAGGCTCTTTCTCAATATAGCCTTCAAGTTCTGATTTTCATGATGAGCATTTTGCACACATTATAGAATACTTAGCGCCCTAGGATAAATTTTTGCCCGTTTAAAAGCTAAGCAACTAGGCAACGACGTATGTGTCCAGAAATGTTCATTCATTACAGATTCCAAAACACTAACTGGGAATATTTGGTATTCTCTCGATAACCGAGTTCGTTTATTTTTTCGAAACACATAATGTACACTTTGCGCTTTGATCTTTTCCCATTCCTCGGCGGAAAGAGTTACTACACACGTCTTGCATTGAACATCTTCAGTCTCTGAATACACTGATGTCGATGACTGTTGATCAATTAGCTCTTTGATTTCTTCACCATCACTTTTTCCATTCTTTGTTAAAATCCCCAACAGTTCGTGAACATTGTAGGGGTTCAACTTCACATTGGCATATAAATGCTTAGGAGAACACCGAAAGTTCAACTTTTCGCTAATATTTGTTCATATGTCTGAATATGGAGGCTGAATACCACCGTCATTTTTGAAACATATAATTTCATGAAGCAGAAATGTCCTTTCAATTAAGGCTTTCTAGGGATTTTTGTAGGCTAAAGGTTACTTACAAAGATATTTAAAGTAGCAATGAATCACACGTAATTAAGAAACGAAATTTTCAGCACACACATGCACACACAAACACAACACAACAGTTTAGAGCACACAGAACTCTCCGTTGACAAACCTTAACTAAAGTTTGAATTTTACAACCAATGGTGCTGACAACCATACAACGAATACACTTCAATTACTGAAAAGAGCTCCAAACCAATAGTAGTCTCCAATTTATGTATTGTACTTACTTTCTGCCTAAAAGTATCAATTTTTATGCAGGATTAAGTACCAAATTACATAGAAATACCTAACGTTATCTCTTATGGGCAGTTTTAGTATCGGACGTTAGTAACTTAAATAGTTTACAAAATAAGTATATGAACTTCAATACCCTCACTTTTAAGACCGTGGAAATAATACAAGAAAATGCAGCACTCTACAGTTTGCGACATCTTTCGAAGAAACGAACAACCCAGAAATTATTTATTTACAATCTCGGTTGCTAATTACCTTTGTGTTGAATAGGTGGCAACAAAAAGCGAATGGAGTTTAACAAGACTCGTTTTGTATTACCATGTTCAGGAGAACTAAAAAAATATATTCTAATAATACTGTGGGGTCCCACTAACCTGAAAACACGGATAAATAATTCGTATACAAAGCATAAGAAAATGAACTGAAAATATAGAACCATATAATATAATTTTAGTTACAATACAAGTAGTACAAACGAAAACTTCTGCCGTACATTTCGGTGCAAACTTAGTACAAACGATTGACATACGTTTTATTTCAAAATACCAAAATGGGGGCTGCCGTTTCCACACGCCCGTATCCAGCGGAGGTCTAGGGTGCTGGCCCCCATAAATTTTGGCTGCCCTCCTAAAATTTGCACGGTAGACTGGCAACTGAACTATAATTTGATGGTGAACTATAATATCGTTGAATCGGGCCCCCCTAACTTCAGCCGGGCCACCCTACATTTTTGGGCTCGATATATACCTGCGTTTCCACATCCCGAAACTTTAAAACTTTTATATTTGTGTGCCTCAAATGGTGCAAACGAAAATGTTTGCAGTATATTCCGGTTCAAACGTAATAAAACCATTTCATATGCATTTTATTTCAAAATTCAAAGCTGAGGGCTGTCGTTTCTACAACCCCCACTTTATAACCTTTATATGTTTCTATCGGAAGTGCTATAAACGAAACTTTTGTACACTCCGGTACAAATGTACATTCCGGTACAAACGTAGTACAAATGTTTGACATAGGTTTTGTTTCAAAATTCAAGGATGGGAGCTTTCCCCAATTTAGATCTCTTATATCTTTGAACTGCAAGTGATACAAACGAATAGTTTTGTGGTACATTCACGTATAAATGTAGTACAAACGATTGATAAACTTTTTTTCGATACTCCAGGTGGGGGCTCCCGTTTCTACAGCCGGCCACATTCAAACTTCCATATCTATGTACCGGAAGTGGTACAAACAAAACTTTTTTGTGGTACATTTCTGTACGAACGTAGAACAAACGAATAGCATACGTTTTATCTAGAATTTCCAAGGTCGGGGCTGTGGAAATGGCAGCCTCCAGTCTAAAAACGCATATATTTGTACCGAAAGTGGTACAAACGTAGACTTTTGCGGTACATTCCGGTTCGAACGTAGTACAAACTACTGGCATAGGTTTTGATTCGAAATTTCCACAGCCCAAGCCACTGTAAAACACTTAAATCTCTGCACCGGAAGTGGTATAAACGAAAGTTTTTGCGGTACATTCCGGCACAAATATAGTACAAACGATTGGGATAGGTTTTGTTTGGAAATTGCAAGGGGGGCTGGGGAAAAGGCAGCCTCCTGTTTATAGCTCTTATATCATTGTAGCGGAAGTAGCACAAACGAAACTTTTAGCGGTACATTCCGGTACAAACCTAGTACAAACGATTGGCATGGGTTTTGTTTCGAAATTCCAAGGTGGGGGTCTGCCGTTTCCCCAGTTCCCCACTTTAAAACTTATATAACTGTGTTCCTTAAGTGGTACAAACGAAAATTTTTGCGATACATTCCTGTACAAACGTAGTACAAACTATTGACATTGGGTTTGTTTGGAAATTCCAAATTGAGGGGGGGGGGAGGCTGGCTGGCGAAACGTACTTCGAAGTTTCTCATATTCCTCATTCCCGTCCTCTCGGCTCCGAATATTTGTGTCAAATTGTTATTCTCAAATACCTTCAGTCTGCTGTTTTTCCTCAGAGTAAGGGATCATCTTTCGCAAGCATGCAGATTAACAGGCGTTTAACATTATAGGGACATTCCATGTCAAATCAACAAGTCATCAGACTTGACCATCTCAGATTCTTGTTAAAATTGGTGTACAGCTTTATTACAGTGGGGGATAAAACCCAAATATTACCTTTCCCCTCCTGAAAGTGTCTCCATACAGGGTGTTCAAAAATGTCAAAACATTGAATTTTTTTCAGTTACAGTGATTATTAAAAATTGTCATAAAATGGTTAGTATGTACACTAGAGACGTAAAACAAATACCATTGGAAAGCTGAAAGATTTCTCTACAAGTAGTATCATATTAAAAATCTGTAAAATTAAAAAGTAAAAGTTCAAAAATTCAAATTAAGATTTGAATTTCGCATAGAAATGTACCTCTGAATTTGTTCAAAATTGTTTAGATTGTAGTATCGTATGTGTACTAAAACAACACAAAGTTGTATTTTGGGCAATCAATTAGTTCCGATTCAAAATTCAACATAAACTAAGCATTGCACGATATTGATCATGAGAATATCTGGGTTCAGATCGATAACCATTTGCCTCGAGTTATTTATCTGCATCATCAAAGGAATTTATAATTAATTTCATTTGTTTCTCGATGTATGAATTTGAATTTGCACAATTATCTACCTTTCGAGTTATTTAGAGAGGTATTACGTTTCCGAACACTACTCAATACAAGTCATTATTCTTGTCAGTCGGTAGGGATATTTCTAAATTTATATTGGCTACATTGATACATGTTGTTTTCATTCTTTTCTTTCAGGATTGCTGTCACAGATATGTGGAAGTGGATAATTGAAATAGGAAAAAGAATTTATTGACCAATTGTTTGTGCTGAAAGTAGGTGAAGTGATTGTGAGCAGTATCTCTATATTTCAAATTTGATACAAATATTGTGAAAGGGAGGAAAATATATCCCTCCCTTTCATAATATGTTCTGTAATAGCAATCCTGAAACAAAGAAATGTAAATAACATGTATCAATGTAGCCAACATAAGTTTACAAACATCCATAGTGACTAACAAGAATAATGACCTGTATTAAGTATTGTTTGGAAACGTAATACCTCTCTAAATAACTCAAAAGTAGATAATTGTGTAAATTCAAATGAATACATCAAGAAACAAATGAAATTGAATATAAATTCCTTTGATGCTGCATTTAAATAACTCCACGAAAATTGTTATCGATCTTAACCCATATATTCACATGGTCAATATCGTGCAATGATTGGTTATGTTTAATTTAGAATATGATCCCATTGAGTAACCAAAATGCAACTTTGTGGTGTTTTAATACGCATATAGGACTACAATCTGGACAATTTTGAATAAATTCGGAGTGACATTTCTATGCAAAATTATAATTTAAATTTGTGAACTGTTAATTTTTATTTTACAGGTTTCTGCAACATAGTACAACTTGTAGAGCAATCTTTAAGCTTTCTAATGGTGTTTGTTCCACGTCTCTAGTGCACATATTAACCATTTTATGACAATTTTAATAATCATTGTAATTGAACAATTGCCTTTTTCATTTGTAAACACCCTGTATGGAGACTCTGTCAGGTGGAGAGAGGTAATATTTGGGATATTTTTATCTTCCACTGCAATAAAGCTGTACACCAATTTTTACAAAAATCTAAGATCGTGAGGTCAGATTTTGCCATTTTATTGGTCGATTTCACATGAAATGTGCCATATATCTCGACGATAGAATTCAATACGACTTTTAACAGAATTCTTTACTTTTACTCACATTTAATTTCTTCGTGATATTTTATGGTCTGTTACTGTTCATTTTAGATATTTGAAAGTATCCAGTTCGTCGAAAATATTATTTGATATTTTGACGTATCCATGATTTGCAGTATTACGACCTCGCCGTATTTTAATGTACTTAGTTTTCTATACATTTACCTCTAAACCCATATCCCTAAGCGTTTAAATAGTATCTCTTTGTTTGTTTCTGTTGTTCTTCTATCATGTTCTATCACATTTACATCATCACTGACTTGTAAGTGCCATAACCTGGTGAATGCCATTCAGGTTTCAGTCTGGTTGATATATTTGATTTCTTCTTATACCGTTCTCCAGAACAAATTTTAATAATAACGGTGACAACATATCCCCGTATAGCAGGCCACTGTAGACGTGAAAACTCCTAGACAAGACATTTTCTATTCCGATTTTACATTGTGATGCATTTAAGCATCTTAGTTACTTGCTTTACTAAACATGTTACTTGCTTTTTGGATATTTCGAATTCTGCAAGAACGTTGTAAATGTTTCCCTTCTATCCGAATCATGGGCCTTTTACAACCAATAAATAATCGATGTTCCGGGTATTGAATGTACATTTCTTTTCGAGCCTTTGTCGTATATTAAATATGTGGTCGATACCTGATTAATTTGGCCAGAATTGAAATGATAATCTCCAATAATTTTATCTCCGTATGAGATGAATTTTGCTAAGAGAATGTTTGAGATTTCTTAGAATATTGACAGTTGAGAGATTCCTCGATAATTATTACAATCAGGTTA
Source organism: Thermobia domestica (assembly GCF_964235325.1). Lineage (NCBI taxonomy): Eukaryota > Metazoa > Arthropoda > Insecta > Zygentoma > Lepismatidae > Thermobia > Thermobia domestica. Next base: position 125,320,823 of record NC_137469.1, on the reverse strand, counting down.
CTCGTCTTTCTTATAAATTAGAAAAAATGATTTATTATTATCATTGCTCTGGCAATTCCCCCTTGTTACAAATTAATTGTGTTTGTTCCACAATTCTTCTTCTGAAGATAAAGCTCAACCGGAATTTCGTTTACGCTCAGATCTTAGCCTTTACTTTAATTTCGTTATTGCAATTTCTATTTCTGATCTGTTAGGACTGGAATATATGGTTTCGCTGTATGCATTTCACTTTCTCCACGAACATTAGTCTCTGGCTGCGTGATAAGAAATCGTCAAATGAATCATTCCATCTATTCAAGATGCTATCTGTATCAGCGCATGTTGTTCCATCGGCTTTCTTTAATAGAAACGAGAAGCTGAGTGCCTCTTTTAAATTCGTTGATGCCGTTATACCTGGCTTTGAAGATTTTTGTTTTTATTATTATTTTCAAGTTCATTAATTTTTGTTTTCAAAAGTTGATTTTCTTTGTTTTAAAAGTTTTGGAAGTTTCAGGCGTGAACAATATTTGTGTAATTATATTGTTCGGAGTTTATAGCCAATGCAGTTTTGCCTATTTTTCCTTTTATGCTAGTTCTGTCTTTTCTTTGTCGAAAAATGATTTGTTCCTTGGTATTTCCGTGTGCGTCAATTTTCTTTTCCTGTAATCTAACTTTCAATCTGATATTTCGGCTTTCCTTGGCACTTCTGTAATTTATTTAAATTAACCCTTATCCGGGCAAGACATTTTTGTAACGTAAACGGGCAACCGGGGCCGGTGAGGCCCAGTATATATTTTAAGTGCAGAATACACAAAATCAATGCCTATTGTCACTTACTGTTCAGACTAGTCTAGAATGCACCGGTATATATTTTTGTCAAGTAGCGAAACTTCGTGTCACGCTTTTGTAAGCCAAGCAGAATAGCAAATCCTGTCCAGACATTTTTGTAACGTAAACGGGCAACCGGGGCCTGTCAGGCTCAGTATATATTTTAAGTGCAGAACACTCAAAATTCAATGTCTGTTGCCGCATACTGTTCCGACTAAAGGTTACAATAGTCACGTGTTCAATATATAACTATGTGACAATTTGATCTAATATTTGACAGGAATTTCACTAAAGTTATACGGAGCCTCCTAGGCCCGGTTGCCCGGTTACGTCAGGAAAAGACTTTCAAATTAAAAAAAAAAACATTAGCTTTACCAACTCGATATGTTCATGATTTTAACTTCGACGAAAGATAGAAGAATTCAGTATTTTATGTCTTCGAAATATGTATGGTTATTGAGAACTTTTAGAAAAATGAAGCTACTGGGCCTAGGAGGCCCCGGTTGCCCGGATAAGGGTTAAACATCTTCGTTTTCAGGTCTCCAATATTTCGTTTATTCAACGTTAATCACTCTCATATTATCATTGTTACCAGGTAGAGATCAATGTAAGTCAGCTCCTGTGAACGGCCATACATCAATTATGCTAGACCATCAATTTTGCCTATTACACGTAATCAATTTTATTATGTGTTTTTCCATCTGATGAGGTCTAGTATATGTATGAATTTCGTAACGTGACAATTTTATACGCTTCATGATTAACGTTTGATTGTTGGAAACTTCATGACTAATGTCGTTGCCTTTAGTTTCATTATGCAGACATTTTCCCTATAACCAATTTGCAAATACCCTCCAGTCCTTTCTTCGTATTAAAATAACTAATAACATTTTTATATATTATTGCGAGAGTTGACAATACCCGCTCATGCTTTAGATAAGGTCTAGCTTCTTTTCTCTTCATCCCAACCACAATAAAAGAAAGTATATCATTAACAAATTCAACCTTTTAATGATTGCTGAACACAACTCCTATCATACTCGCACAACATAACCGAACGCAAATATTTGCCCTTTTTTGAAAATCAGAGAGGTCAAACTTTGTCACTACCACCGTCTTTGTGCACACTGGACAAATTCTTTCTACTGCTTTTCACGTAGTACAAAGTTTCTCCAATATACCATCACCAATAGCCTGGCTCTGCATTCAGCACCAAACCATTGTCAACCCAGATATGTCACGCGTTTCAAATCCAAATGTTCCCATTAAATTGACCAGGATCTATAATTTTTACTAACTGGTACTAATTTCGTTGGCCTTGATCCGGTTCACTTCTGAGTGGGGGCGGAATTATTTCAAGAAATACCTTTTGAGTTCGTGATATGAAAGATAATGCTTTAGTACAATTCTTGCTAATCCGGCGTTTTTATGCTATGTCCAAATCAAGTCATTTATTCCTAGCTTAACAGGAGTCTCTCACTTCGTAGTTGGATGATATGTGTCTTCAATGCGAATATAAAAATTTGAAGCAAATAATTTATATTTTCAATATTCAATGGTAGACAATTTATTATTTTAAAAATGATATTCAGTACAGTATGTAGTATTAGTAGTATCGAGAATGTGACTATAATTTGTTTTGAGTCTATTTTATGTTTTTTAAAATATTTTTATTTTTTATGAAATTATCAGATATGTTTGAATGCTTAAAAGGTAAATAATAATTCAATTTGAATATTTGTACTTTTATATTACTCAATAAGTGCAACTTTATATCTCTCTGCATTATTTCAGACGAAAAATTATGTTAATGTATACTTCCCTTTCTGTTTTCTGTTACACTGAGCAGTTTGTATATAATATTGATGATCTGAAAACGAAACCCCCGAAGTTGAAGATTTATTAAAAAAAGATTACGGAAAAGTTGCTATCGAGCTTAGAAGTTCAAAGATATAGAAACAGATAGCAACGACTTCCAAATTTAGCCAACGCAAAAACTTCTTAAAATAGGCAAGACAGTCTGTTTCTTCTTTGAAATGAAGGAAATCTGAAGTGGTAAATAACACCTAGAAGTAAAATCATTGGTGATGACATATTAGGAGAAGGTTTGTACTATGAAAAGCAGTGCAAAGAATTTGTCCAGAGTGCAGAAAGACAGTGGTAGTGAGAAAGTTTGACTTCTCTGAGTTTCAGAAGAGGGCATATTATTATCATTCGATTTTGTGGTGCAAGCATGATAAAAGTTGTAAGTCTGTTGACTGTGTCACGGACAACAGTGTTCCATAACATGGGTATATGGAGTCGGACAGCACAGCAAAGTGATTATATGGGACTATTACAATTTTACACGACGCTAGTAGTGAACGTGCAATATGGACTTAAATCATATATGACTTTATCGGGTGAATCATCGTCAATCTCGTTTCACACCGTCAATCCTGGTCAGTGTTTAAGTGTAATGGACGTCGAAAGAAGCTTATAATCTTTAGGATTCCTACTCAAATGTGAAGTATTGAGGCAGATCTGTGATTTCGTGATGAAATGTCCTACTCTTCAATCCGGTTCATATATTGTGCGCCCCTGTGCTCTAAATAATTTACCGCCCCTTCCTGAAAATGATCAATATTAGAGTTGAATTCATACTTTTTGAGTTCGCTCAGATGAATAGTAGCAGTTTTAAACTCAATTCAACTGCGTCATACTCAGCTCCCCATGAAAGGAGCGAGATTTTGAAAGAAATTGAAAATGATAGATATTACTGTTGAATTCATAGTTTTCGAGGTCACTTAGTTTATGGATATTAGTTTTCGTGATGTTCAAATTCATCCTCACTCCCTTGGAGCGGGGGTTGGGAGAGGATGAATTTTTAAATGTAACCAGAAAAGCTAGTTAATTAGTAACTACTGTAATTAGAGCGAATTAATACTTTAACATATTTTCTCGCGCATGTGCAGGAACTATGCGGGTTCTAGTTTTAAATATTACTTTGTTGTGAATCTTTAAAAATATCCGAAATTTTGCCTCCCCTTAAATTCTTCCACCCTCTGCTCGAGCACAGAATAGCACTTACCTAAATACAGGCCTGCCTTCAATGAGCCCTGTGATGGTGCGTACCGGTTTTATCATTACCTGTCGTCAATTTAGAGATCTATGTGCATACTATGTTCCAGTTGTTCCTTTTAGGTATTGACACAAATGTTCCAGAATAATAATGTACCCATTCACAACAGCTAAAGCTATTAGCGTGTAGCCTGTGAAGCATGGGGAATATATTCAACACTTCTTTTGGCTCGGCGAATAAAACTGGTCGGCAAAATGAAACTATTTTTCGCTCCCACGAACGAAAATAGGTGATTCCTATAGGTTTCGAGCTCGTGAGTTCGACTCTTTAACCCGTTTTTCTCCAGGACGTACCAGTTTTCAGGGAGAAGGGGGTGTTTCAATATCCACCCAAAGATGCTATTCTCCACCCATAATAATTTGCACGTTATAATTTAAATATCAATAGAAATTATGCAGATAAAATTGCATAAGAAGTTAAAGTTTAACACTTACGAGTCTCTTGATTTTCCTACTCCTCTTGTAATTACTACAGAGTGTCTCGCGTGTCACATTCCAACAGAAGGCTGCCAGCATATTCACACTCCATTTGCCACTGTAGCGCCTCTCCCTGGTAGCTATTTGCTGGTGAAACATTTCCCCGTGTTCGTCAGAGACCTCCCCCAAGCTGTACATTTCAGGGAAGAAGTCCAGGTGGCAATACAGGAAGAGTAACTTTAGGGGCATATTACATCCCATGTTTCGAAATGAAGTAATTAGCCTACCCACAATGTCTTTGTAATCAGGTGACTTATGATTCCCTAGAAAGTTACTGCACACTTCTCGAAAGGCCTCCCAAGGCTCACTTTCCACTTAATTAAGCTTAGAAGAAAATGTAGTATCCTTTAAAAAGCCTCTGATTTGAGGTCCCGCAAAAACACCTTCTTGCACCTTGGCCTTGCTGAGTCTTGGGAATAGTTTTCTGCGATGATTAAATGCTTTACCATCCCGGTTCAGGGCCTTGACGAAGACCTTCATGAGCCCTAATTTGATATGATGAGATGGTAAGAATATTTTCTCCGGGTCCACAAGGCGGTAATTAGCCACGTTCATCTCCCCTGGGATCAGTTGCTTCCTTGCAGCCATTTTGGGATGGTGTACTGATCTTTGGCTCGACTATCCCAATGACAGAAGAAGCAGCAGTGCTTTGTGTAACCTCCTTGTAAACCGGTGAGGATGGCAATAACCTTAAGGTCAGTGCATACAGACCACTGGAACTGTTCGTACTTTATTTTCTGCAATAGGTTTTGCATGTTCTCCTATGTTTCTTTCATATGTACAGCATGAGCAATAGGGATGGCTGGCTTTTCATTGCCAATGTGTATTAACACTGCCTTGAGACTTATCCCAAAGGAATCTACGAATAGCCTCCAATCTTCAGTGTTGTAGTTCAACTTCAGTTGTCCCATAAGCGATGAAATGTCACTGCAATACACCAAATCACCATACTTTGTAAAATTAGGAACTAGGGTAACCTCTCTTTTCCTATACATCGATATATTCACATCTTGGTTTAGAAGATTACATTGTTGAAGTCATGATGCAAGGAACAGAGCCTTAGACGGGAAGGTATGAGTCTCTGATCAGATCATTGAGCTCTTCCTGACTTATCACATGTAGTTCATTAGTGCCATGCACTGGAGCGTAATTGGGATCTGACTGTGTACTCGAAGATTGTGCAACATCCTCACAAGCAGCAGGTTCTTCATCAGATAAAACACTGCACAGGGTGTATGATTCCGGTGGTACGGGTACAGGCAGACAAACATCATGTTGTAATCGCCTGGAGGTCAAGTCGCTGTTCGGGAGGCCATTTATTTGTAACCACTCCGTGTAATCTGGTCGCTGTGCGTGGCTCGTGGTACTACCAATAGGTATCTTCCTGATACTTTAACTTACCTGGACAGGACGATGAAGGACCTCTCCAAGAAAAGGTTACAAACTGTTTCCAAATCGCTCGTCGGTCTCAATAATAAGAGCATTAGGCGCCGAGACGTTCGAGTGTCTCGTCTCGAAAACCTCACGGACGATCAGACGGTCATCCAGACCATAACGCACACAAACATCACTCATGCAAACAACGAAAACACACTGGATTAAATGACACTATACTTATTTATTAGAACACTATTTTAAAAAAAATAGCGAAGAGGAATGGACACAACACTGAACACTAGATAAATATAATAATTTTCGTCGCTGAAATCACACTTTGCCCTTTTCAGGCAATATAGCCCTTTATATATATATATATATGATTATGATTCAGATATCACTGTAAATGCTTCCCTCACACCATTGACACACTTGGGGAATTAGCACTAGGGAAAAGTTGTCTGGATCGTCCCACGATGAATCCAGTGGTTACGCTGAACCGTCCTAAAACGTAGAGGTGATTCTTCAGCAAATTAAACAAGAAATTCTCCAAAGTAGAATACTGCTGTTGGCGGGCGCGTATATAACATTTTAAACGCACAAGGTCTGCGGACCTGGGACTTCACTAGTTGGGGCTAGCCGTAAGAAATTGTCTTTCACCGGCTAAATAGCTTGTGCCCCTTCACAATAAGTCGTATCTGAAGCTCGACGCGATGCGCGTAGTTACGGCTTCCAGACCTGGAGTCAAACTTCCCGAGCATCCAAGCTCAAGCTACGGGTTGCAATAGTCAACAGAACAGTGTTGGCAGTTCATTTCAAAAATCACTCAGTTAACTCACCTGTATGCACATACAAACAGAATATAGAAAACAATTTATGTTAGTCAACTGCTCATAATGCACTAGACACGGCGATAACTTTGGCGTGAGAAAGTACAGATAACAAGTACGAAACAACGCAGTTGGTGCCACTTTGGTTGCTGAAACATCTGGTCAGCCCGTATTTCTCTAATCTATTATAATGTTTCCATAAGCGATTAAAGAAAGCACTTAATTCAGTTCCCAATAACTATAGAATATATACTGTGTATATAATGAGTCAGGGAGAAGCACTGAAATGGTTCGTCACTAACTGAAATGTTCTCAGCAAAAGCAATGTTCTAAATATATGGATGAGAAAACGATGAAAGACTTCTTTGTCCAATTGTGTGGGAAAGAAGCAATTCCCACCAAAGAAAGAACTTATGTGCGTTGCAGAATAAAGTACAAATTGAAAATAATAATCACTGTCTTTACGAAATATACAGAGTGTCCACAAAAAATACTTCTATAACCTGGTGGCGGTTATAATGTTTCACAGATCTCCTCGCGGAATCCAAGTTAGGATACTGTATTTTATGCTTCATGTTTTTTAGAAACCATTTATATTAGTCAGGCATAAGTAACAGTCTGAAACATGATCACGGGGCACGCGTCAAATCATAGGTACGGCGAACGGCATCGATTTATGTGTACCTTTCAACCATCCTGTGAGAGTAAGCGCACACGAGTTACAACTTTGTTTTGGAGCCCAGCGCGATCCTGGTCGCCGATTTTACACCCGAAGTACAGATGGTAGGCTGTCATCAGGGACGGTGGCAATGGCCTACTTTGTTCCTTCAAAATCACATCCCCACATATGTGGTAGAATGAATCTGTTGAATTGTTGCAAGTTCTCGGCATGTTCGTTTAACACAAACGTCAATATTTCACGCAGAAATATTTTTCACCTACGGTATACACAGACACAGCGTAAAACCACCTTCTAACACGAAGATCAACTCGAAACTGAAATAATTGTTTCACGCGACAACGTGGTGTATGTCTTGGCGCCTTTTTTCAACAATATGTCTGTCGTCTAGACAAAAGGCAGCCGACGAATGATCGCGGGTTGATTACGAAACCTTTCTCCGTCAATAACGCCTAGGTTTTAGTGTATGCAGTGTGGAACGACAATAAATCTTTGCAACCCGAGCTGGGGGACGTTTCCGGGTGGTCATGAGCTAGAGAAAAGAATGTTGCCGGGATATAGCCTACTAACAGTTCTTGGATTAAGATTTAGAAAAATCAGAATTATGCACTTCAAACACGGAAAACACATATTAAATACGAAAAATACGATTTTTCTGTAAATGATGGGAACAGCACGCATCCAAAAAGAAAAAAATACATTACGTGCTGGAACTTTCTCGATGCAATATTCGTAATCAGATTCTCAAAATCTATCCGGTACACCCTTTCAACCTCGTAAAAATTCATAATTATGCACTCCAAACACGGAAAACACACATTAAATACGAAAACTACGATTTTTGTTCAATTATATAAACAGCACCCCGCCAAAAAAACCTTACGTGCTGGAACTTTCTCAATGAGATATTCGTCATCAGCGTCTCGAAATCTATCCGGTACACCCTTCCACCCTCGTGGGATAATTTTCATGCCGACCAGTGTAATTAAACATCTGTAGTCCATTTTCGAAACAATTACCACGCAATTATAGATATTTTAATTAAAATGAAATTATCTGTATTTTAGACAATTGGTAGATGTCGTTCCGTATTTGTCGACAAGTAGTAAAGACACACTTCGTTATGGCGTACTCTCATTTGACATCGTTATTTAATCCTGAGCTTTAAAACTCATATTGTGAAAATTGTATCGTGTCATTTTACACAACGTTTGAGTAGGAAGAATACTTTTGTTTTAGCGAATAATGTTATCTTCTGTGTTAGTATTTTAACTTTTATTCATGGAAGTAAGATAGCAAAAGATTCAGTAAAGTCTTTCTTTTAAAATTTCCCTGCCATGTACTACTATTATTGCTATTTTTGAGTTATGTCCTTGTTATATATGTATTTTATACTTTGCTTCCCAAATTTAGCTTTCAGCCATTTTTCTTATTTATATTTTAATTTGTATAGTTATATTTTTTAAATTTCTTATTTTGCGGAACTTATGTTTGAAATAAACCTTCTCAGAAGTTGTATTTAGTAACTTTAATGTATTGAGTGTGATGACAATTGATCGTGACGGGGACATGCTGCTGACACCCTCATTAGAGCAGAATCAATAAACCACTTTATAATACTTAATGGTTAATATAATTTGTTCCCTGACAATACTACAAACCTGGTAAATGATCCATATTAAAACTATCAACTATTGACCACCCATCATCGTGTGTCCAGTTCTCGAACTGCTTGTAATTCTCGAAGTAATCAATTCCAATATTTGGCTCTGAAATATAAAAGTGTATGCAGAAAATTGAATTGAAACTTCAGTAGCTACTTGTTCCGTGCAGATTGTTTCTCTCTAATATCAACACATCTTCGATTCATAAAAATGTATATTTATCTCTTTTAATGCAGTTGTGAAAAATAGGAGATTTACTTGAATTAAAATATACTAAACTTTAGTCTAGAAGCTACGAATAAATGATGCTACAATTACAGACATATAACAACTGGAAATGAGACTTCAAAACGTGATGCCTTTCTGTGCATGTGCACGTTGAACTTGTTTAGAATAGGGCTATAATATTACCAAGAGTTAAAAAAAGCGGGCATTTTTAAGAAATGATTTTAATAGCATAATTCCAGATTTTTCTTGAGCTGTAGACTCTTTCAGTAAATCAGTATTGCGTTTGATTTCAGCATTAAAAAGTAATATTTACGAGGCCAATTTTTTCAACCTTCATTAAGCCGCCAAACGAGAACCAGGGAGATGCCTAAAACTGGGTAAGTTAAAACTGTTATTTGAGCACCACTCATTCACCGCATTGATAGAAAGACTAGCATTGAATCACAGTGGAACAGCGAGCATGAAAATATGCCTAGTGTGAATCGAAGTGACAGATAAAGGTGAACTAAAAGATGTGGTTCCATTTCTCTAAACGGGCCTTAAGTTCCTTGATATTGCAAAACCAGATACATCACAAATCTATGCTTTTCGCAAATTACGTGATTCATGCGTTCATCAAGGATGTCTTCTGCTATAGATTTCAACCCTTCGCTAGTTTCATCGTGTACGTCGGTAAGACCTTCTTTATATTCAATTAAGTACTAGTGTACGCAGTAGACATAAAGCTCTCCCCGTGATCCATAGCCACTCAATGATGAAGCATGGTTTCATTATCCTCTTCCGTCAGGAGAAAGCGAATTAAAACACATGCTGACTCTTGGATGGCATTTCGCTTGCATTCGATACATTTTCAAGATTGTTTCTCGACAATAATTTAATGGCAGAGTCATATTAGAGGTTAGGGGATGGGAGACGTATAATAAACAGCTATTTCTTATTCTCCTTTCGCTATCTCAAGTAGGTGTCCTCTACACTCTTTAGAGAGGCTAATAAAATGGCCCAGGTATATTTTATGTATTTGAAAAATTACTTATATTGATATAATTCTACTACTTTAAAATCAAAATTACTTGTCCTGCATGTAGATGAAATTGTAATATATGTAATGTCTACATGAGCATTTTATAGAACTGAACACAGTAGTATATTCATAAAAAAATTGCACTAGATGTAAATGGGATTTTGAGTAATGCATTGATCTTATATTACATGTGAAAATATTTGGAAACAAAAAGCAGAAATAGAAACTAACAGGATTAAAATGAATGTGCACAAGAAGCAATGCAGCTGAAGAAAAATTATCTTTTTGCTTCAGTTAGACAAGTAATTATTTATAACTACTTCTCTAACTGCAGCAGAAAGCTTATTTTTCTTCAGCTGCATTGCTTCTTGTGCACATTCATTTTAATCATTTTAGTTTCTATTTCTGCTGTTTTTTCCAAATATTTTTTTAACGAAAATTCAACGGGGCAGGAAAGAGGGGTCTCATAAAACGAGTGTTCTTCCGTAAAAACGAGTAAATTGGCAACTGCATTGATAAATCGCGTTTCATACCATGTTTCACGAATTTAGCTTTGAAGATACAGGATGAGTATATTTAAAATTTACATGTTCAATATCTGTGATCTGCTATTCCGCCTATAAGGTGTCATTTTGAGACCGGGTGACTTGTATTGGTAAAGCAGGTTTTATATATGTTGAATTGTATTCGAATATACTCTCTTAATACAAATATTTGAAATCGAAATTTGTTTCATGATTAGTGTTGTGCTATGTTTTAAATCTAAAAATTTTAATGTTATATCCGACAAAGAAATCACTGAATCTTGTTATTATGTTTTTCATACTATCACCTCTTTTCAAACAATTTATACGTATCTATTTACACCAGGAGTTAAATGATACCTCAATAGACGTGAAAACTTGTTTAATTACTACCAGTCAACTTTAGGTTTTGCATTTTTAGCAAAGCTGAGCAGTACATTTTCTTGTATCTTGTGAATCTTGTATAATCCCAAGAACTTTGTCTGCAGAAATTTCCTTTCGATGATACATTATATTGGAAACAAGCATATTCAATAAAACTCGCTCTGGTAATGTCAAGAGATTTTTGTCTTGCTGACACAACAGCGAGACTAAACCGGAGCACGTAATGGAAAAAGGAAATAAGTGATATGATAAGTAACACAAGCAAATCTTCAACAGTTGTTGTAGTACAAGCTACCTAACAACATAAAACTTGATAGAGGAAAATACAACAGAAGCTCAGTTTTTTCAATTAAAGCCCAGGTTTTAATTCGATACTTTCGAGCGTTTTGTATTACACATATCATAGTCTTACATGAATACACTAATTGAGCGATTGGTCTTTTACATCTTCATAATATTACTTTAGAAAACCTCGAAACCTCTAGCTTAAGAACTTAATTTTTTATAATTTGTTTTAAGACGCGAATTGTCAGAATGACACCTTATGGGCGTTCTAATGTTAAGTAGATACATGTTTAGAATTTCATTATTCCCGTAAAAGAAATAGTTAAAGATATTCTGTTTTTCCAAAATTAAAGGGATGAATCGTTATGAAAACAATGATTCTCTTATTATCTATAGCACGTAATGTGTGACTCAATAGTTCAATGATTAACCTGAAACTACGAAATCATTGTTCGGATTCAAGTTTATTACACGAAATTTCTGAATCACTTCCTTTGAGACTTCGCGGAAAATGATCAGAGTAAAAACTGGTAAGCGTTGACGATTAGATTTGCAATATCTAATGAATATGTTTTCTCGTCAGTTACATTTCAAGATGATGTTCTAGCATTTTCAAAATATCCCGCTTCTAAGTAGGAAGTGTCTATATTTTTACCTGATAAATGATATATAAATCAGTCTTGTCTAAGATATCATTACGGAATAACGGTTAGACCATTAGAACTGAATACTTGAACATAGCTAACACTTAACTGGAGACGTATCTTGTCATGTAGCTTTGATTAGAAACCGTATCCTAAGGAGGAAAATAGGATAAAATATATGTCAAAAATAGCGTAACTCAAAAGCACCTTATCTTAGGGAGATGTAACTTGTTATATAAAGTTATTATTCAGAATCAATGCCAGTACCAATGTTTTCAGAACTTCAGCTACTAAGGGCAGAAGGATAGTAATTTGTTATATAATTTTCTCAGTATTTGAAAATGAATTTGACGCACTCTATCGCATTCCCACAGGGAAAGCAAAATAATTATTTAAAATGAATTTATAAATATGCTTAGCATTTCGGTCGAGGTGAAATTTTGTTTGATTATTTATTGAAATTTCCATAATAAGGAAAAACGAAGATTCAAGGACGAGAGATTCAAGTTTAATATCTGAATTTATGCTGTACAGGATCATAGGGACAAATTACCATATATTTATCCCTTTCTGAGTACAACCATACTGTATTTACACATCGTGCTTGTAGCCATCGCTGGAAGCAGTCATCAAAATCCTGATATCATGTCTGCAAAAGTTCACTGGCAGTTCTATCCAATTGCTTTTCTTTTATAGTAAATTTTGAGTATAGTTAGCCTAGCTTACTTATTATGCTTACCGTGCACGGGGATTGTATGTAGCTTTTCAGTAATAACCAGACTAAGCAAGAGAAATATCTCCGATTTCTCTCTGAAATACACTCCTAGAATTTGAGCTAATTTCAATAACATGTAAGCTAAATTTAATTTGAGTGATATTTGTGGGTGTCAGTATTGGAGATAGTAAAGATATTGTGTTCATGTTAATCTCATTTATTAATAATATTTTTTTCTTACACCAAAATGTCTTAATGAGAAAGTTAGATTGACTATGTTGAGTTATCTGACCTATGTGATGCTGGCTCCTCGTAGTCCAGAAGGTCCAAATCCACACCTCTGCTTTCGGTCAATATAAAAATGTCCTTCAGGGTGTAGAATGTTTAACCACTAATGCACATAACGATAAAAATCCTTCTTAGATCCTGTAAGCATTATTTGTGTTCTTTAGTGTTAACTGCAAGTTATAAAATGCAATATGTATAGCTCCTAAGATCAGACTGTATCGACAGTCTATCTCTACGATGAAAGTTTTTCGACGTTTTACTTAGCGACTCCCTTAACGTCTCATTTCGCTTCTCTCTTTCTTCTTCTTCTTGATTTTGAAGGAACCATTTTATATGACCGAAAAACGTGAGATTGCAGATTCCAAAGAAGTTTCTGGACAATAAGGGTGTCAGCAGGCACATGGGTTCTCAATTGAGGAAAACATTCTACTGATCAAAAACCATTAAAATTCCAGGACACAAAATTTCAGATATTTTAAATGCTGCCAATCTAAGAAATTACTGGAAAGAATGAGTACAATGATTTTACAATAGTTCAAACATTTGCTGCGATACACTTTTGGAATTAAAACGCTGATTAAGTGAAAGTTATTTAACAGAGTCTTATTATGTAAGTTCTGTTCATGTAATGTGTTAGCTTGCAGTAGTTTGTTTTATAACAGTAACAGGTTTCATAATTAATGTGAATAAATTTTATGACATAATTTCTTTCTAAACCTTTTGCAAGATAATACAATTTAACAAACACAAAAGATGATATAAGTAAAATTAAATTGAATTAATTTTATAATATAATATATTGTAGCATTTCTACGTTTCAAACCCAAGTACCTTAACAGTATAGAAAACACTAAATGTCGCACGAAATTAGACGTTGCACGGTACACGTATTGGGTTTTTTTTTTTTTTTTACAAGAAGTTGGACACTATTGTTGACGTGTGACACGAACCATCATTATGTTGTTAACGTCAATATCTAGGTACCCACTTGTTAGGCTGTTCACGATGAATGGAATCGCGAAAACGGAGACCTTCTTATAGACAGTTTGGCGGTATCAAAAAAGGTAGTCAGTAACAGTTTTACTTAGTACCGTATTTACCTCAACTACTTGACTCTTAGGCCTCAAATTTGCTTCTATTAGGATAAACTTACCTAACTTTCGGTATTGTACACAAAAGCACATGCTTCGTCCTTAGTAATAATACTGCAAACGACTGTTGGATCCTTATTTTCACATTTTTTCTCTTTGTAATATAAAAGTTGTTCTGAATCACTGCATTAATTGACGAAATGAAATTCGCCAATACACGTGATTAGTATCTGTGTAAAATTTGGGGAAATGAGCCGATTGAATCGTTTAAATACTTCACAATTCAAGGGCAGCAGTCGGCGATCGGGTCTCGCACTTGCAATTACCAAGGCAATTTTCCAAACATTTCTGCTCAGGTAGGGTCGACCTGGGTACGAATCATCTTCGAATAAAAGCAGTTTAGAAACTAATTAATGGATTACTGATAAGTATTTGCAATACTTTGTGCATATCTCTTTGCCGCTTTTCCAAGTTCAAAACAACATTTAACACGGATTTATTGTTTCTTTTGATCAAATGTTGTTATTACAACTCGATAATGATTGAACAAAACGCAACTCGCAATCACATTCAACTTTTTTCTGCCTTTGGGTAGTGGGATAAGGATCTGATTTCATTCATTTGTACACGCAGCAGCTAAAGTAAATGGAGGCTGGAATTAGAAGAAGTAATAGCTCTTTCCATCACGAGAACTCTTTCACTTTACGGCTAATCGATAGATAAGCAAACTAATATTACGGACATGTACCAAAATATGAGATGCCGGAATATTCTTCTATTTGGAGCGAGAAGTAGTGTGTACAATAGAATTACTTAGAGAATCACGAGAGAAATAAGCACAAATTCATTCACGTTACGTTCCCAGAGACAAGCGTTCATGCAAAGAAAATCAAAATAACATTCTGGACAACATGCAGAAATCGTCAAAATGCAGTACAGCAAAACTTGTGTTGTTCAAACACACATACAGTGACAGAGAGGGAGAGAGAGATAGAAAACGTGAAACAAGACGGAGAAAGAGCTCCAAAAGAATAGAAAAGAGGAAGGAGTGAAAGAAAAGTAGTGGTAAACATGGGAATAAATGAAATTTTAGAACATAAGGTTACAGACTCAGCGTGTTTTCTCCTGCTCACTCTTAGCTTCATATACGGTATTTTTCTTCCTTCATCAATGTGTCTATAATTAATAGCAATTTGCGAACATCATTTACAGCACTTTAATTTATTTAAGAAAGGAAGTGGAATTCCAGTCGTTCAATCGAACCAAGAACCTTGAGAATGAGAGTCTAACACTATCTCCACTTAACTACACAAACCATAACAAATGTGCTTTTAAATCAGCCATTAAACTCAGTACTGTCCGCGAGTTACTCCCACTTCCATTTGAAATTTGAACTTTATTAATGAACCGTATCATGTATGGCTCAGGCCCTCTTGGTTCCATAAAACATTTGATCTGAATGAAGATCAAGCGTTAGTTCATTCACAATCTTGAGAACTTACTCTTGCATCAACATATATATAAAATTAATCGACGATTAAAAGTGATGTATTATAATTATAAGAGTTCTAACATGCTATAGTGAAACAAGCCACTTTTTAATTTGAACATACCACTGACAGACCCTCACTTTAGTGAGATAACGATTTACACCATGTTCACAGTTGAATCAATATTCTGGAATGAATTAGTAATATTTTATGTGGCGAGGAAATGGTTACATGGAAACTATTTCTTTCTACCCATCCAATTTTGTGGGAAATGTTATCTGTTCATATTACTCTATCTTCCGCAATGTGTATCTTGAATCATGTGAAAGACAAAACAATGAGATAAAAAGAGCTCGTTAACTACAGGTGTATGTTGAAATTACCACCTCATACTTCAAAGAGCTCACGAAGTTTGTTACATCTTTCGAGTGTGGCATGGACTAAGATATTGGAGAGGTTCCCTCAGTCCACTCCTCCTTTCTTCCATTTCTTACAAATAAAAGTTATTTTCTAACATTCGGACATGGCATATATGTTGTGAAAGTACACAAGCAGAATAGTGGAATTGTGCTATGCTAGCATTACATGCGAAATGGTGTAGAAGTTACGAGTGTTGAAAGGAAACGGTAGCACAGTAACCCATTCAGATATCTAGTAGCGCTGCTACGTAACACACTCGCAATGTAATTACAACTTCTAAATCACATGTTATAAGTTCGAACCATGGATAAGTGGTTAAGGCAGCAGCTTGATGAATGAAAGAATTGACCATGGTTATGAGTAAATTAGTTAAGGACTGGTATTTTTAGATTTCGTTTTTTTTTTCTTTCAAAGTGCATTCCTATTTGTTTGTGCGAACCCGACCTTACCGTACCTCCGCTTACTCATAGTCAATAAAATGCAAGAATAGATTTACTACTAATAAATACGAACAGGTATAAATGTACAGGGTGGTGCGTAAGTCTTAGTACAGTGTATTATTTAGAAAACAAACATGATTAAAGCATATCTGACTAGCGGAGGGCGGATTTGTCGCTCGAACAATACGACTTATTTTTGTTTACAATAATAAAAAAAAAGAATCCTGGACCGTTAGATATTACATATTGCTTACCTAAGGTTTTGAATGACCTTCGTATATATAAAACTACATTTCATATAATTATGTATCATATTTCTTTATATTAATATCATGTCCTTATTTATTCGAATTCTCACGGCGCAAATGGAAGGTACATGCAAGATACGGTATGAAAGTTATTTAGTTTTTAAGTCTTTTCCAGGCCATTAATACTAATCGTAAGTTAGAAGTTAACAAAATCTATATTATTTTTTCGGGCATAATTAAGATTTTGAAAAAGATATTATTATGGCATTCATACAATTGTTCTTTTGAAAAGAGACAGGATCAAATACATTATATATTGAGGCAACATTTAAATTACAAACGAAATGTCGACAATGTTTAGAACAAAACAAGATAATCAACATCATAATGAAAACTAACATAAATAAAGAAATCATTATATTAAGAATGAATTTAAAGATTAAATATAATTCATATTAACTTTGGATAAAACTTCAGAAGGAACCAATGTCCTAACTAATTTTATCTATTTACTTTTAGTATATTTTGAAGCACGCCATAACTTAATTTCATCAATATTACGTTAACCCAAAAGTTTACCGGTTTTCACATCCATTAGTTCGAAACCTTTAGGATTAATTTGTTTGATACATAAATATAGTTTTATACGCTGGGCTTTTACCATATGAAGAATTAGTATAGTTATCAGAACTTTGATAAGCATTATTCATATTCTAGACCTTTTGTTATATATTATGACATTCTTAATAGTAATATTTATTCATATTATCCTCATAGAATTCAAATGAAGTACAAATAACAAACGAATTCATAACGTTATTTACAGTGAGATAAAGCAAAAATCAATTGAATATATTCTTTGGGACGCCACAACATTAGCTTAAGTTACATGACCAACGAACTCATTCAAAATGCATTGAAAGTCATAAACTGGAATAGAGTATTGTGCATTATTTAATTCTACAGTTCTTTGTTTCCTATATTGAGAATTTTTGCCAATGAAATTTCTACTAAATCCAATTCCAAGGAAATTAGATCTAATGACTACATGCTTCTTAAGTGTTGTACGATTACTACTACTATTGCTGCTAGAATTAGGTTCGGTTACCTTACCGGTAAAATTAGGTGCTGTTCTCATTCGTTTCACTGGTGTTGGAATGTCGTGTAATCTAACAGGGCTATACTTGTTCTTTCCACAATAATCACGGTAGTTTGTCCTACCACGGTTTCTATTCCATCCAGTCTTCCTCTGCTCATCGGATGTGTCTCCGTTCCGCTTCTTAGAAGTAACTACATCGCTGTCAAGCAGATAAATTCTATCTGACTTCTTTCTCTTTCGGTCAATACAATCTTCTCATCGCCGATCGTTTTGACTTCCATTTCTGTACCTTGACCTCTTTCCTTGGAACTTAACTCTTTGCTTGCAATCATGTTCATCATCGCTGACTTCTAGAGTTAGACTCGCAACAATATCAGAAGAAAGTTCTTTGCTTTCATTTTCTTCAAGGATGTGCAAAACAGGATCAGAATCAAAGCACTGAAAGTCACTGTTTGTCTGTGAACTATCATATGAGTCATTGTTTGTTTGTGTACTACCACTTGATGGAATATTAAGACAAATTCTGGAGTCATGCTGATTCTCTTGGGAACAAACACCGTTCTCCGCATTTTCGTTGTTTTGATCCATTGCACTCTTTTCTGTATGTTCATCAATTACAGTTTCCACAACTTCAACAGAATTTTGTACTTCGGTGAACCTATGCAAAATCTGTTCCATTTTGTGATCAGTCAGTTCAATCCGTTGTGACAGATCTTGTGATAACTGTTGATTTGTTTGTTCAATGCGTTGTATTAACTGCTGATTTGTCTGCAAAATCCTGGTATCATATTTAACATCCGATTGCTCTATGCCTTGTATTAACTGCTGATTTGTATGCAAAATCCTGGTATCCCATTTTATATCCGATTGCTCTATCTGTTGCTTCATTTGTCCCATCTGCTAATTCAGCTGATTCATTTGCCCACTAAGGTGTCTGATAAGGTCAGTTAAGTCTGAGGATGTATTCGTTTCCATATTGCCGCTTACTTCAAGTGTATTTTCACTCCCATTAACACTCATTTTAATATTTTTGTAAATTTTTCTTCCACTCCTTAACAAGGTATATTCCGTGTTGATGGATTTAATAAGACTGCTAGGGCGTCTTAAAATCAAACTAAAGTTACTTAAGATATTGTTTACTTATCTTTTCACAAATCTCCAGAACTCATGAGGCGGAAAACACCAATTTGTAACGCAAGGTCCATGAAAAATAATGCAATCCTGGAGCGAAAAACTCCAATTTGTAACGTGCTTATTTTTGTATATTTTTATAGCGTTACAGCCGCAGTCCGAATATTTATAATATAGTCTACATTCTGTTACTAAAATTCACTTAAACGCACCATTTTGATATTACCTTTTATTATAATACGTAAAGAAGGAAACTTTTACACCCTTTAAATAACATGCAGTAGTTTCTACAAGATAGATCCTCTGTTATATTTCTCATTGCTATGACAACCAAATAACATGTATCATAAAATTACCTTGTCAACATAACAACAATCATAATACCAGAAAAGAAAATTAATTTTAGTTCTTTTTATATTTTTCTTCTTTTAGATAGCTTGTGCATATTTTAATAGCACATACTGCCAGTAAATACAAGTAAAGATGATAAAATACAAGTAATGACACACAATATCGTTATAGACTTGGGTAAAGGAGCTACCAATTGATGCATATGTGGTGAATGGCGGCCATTTTGGTGGCCGCTATCTTGAATCCAGGTCATTTTTTTTTCAAATAGGAAGGTAGACATGTGACACATCAATAAACACTGTTTTTGCACGGAAACACAGTCCCGCAAGCAGATATGCAATATCGCCCTAAAGTCCCACCCACAGGATGTGCTCCATATGTTACCCGTCCATTGCAACACACAACCGGAGTCTCTTAATCCAGTCCTCCTGAACCTGTAACAGCACAGCGGGGGTGGTACTATCACAGGCATCCTAAATGCGTCCCTATAGGTGCGCAACATCCAGAATCTTCTTCTCATACATCAGATGATTTAAGTGACCCCATAAAACAATCCAAGGAAGTGAGGCCTGGCGACCGGGCTGGCCACCCCACAGGGAATCGGCGATCGATCCAACGTTCAGGAAAATACATATCCATGGATTTTCTCACAGATATTGGGGCACCGTCTTGCTGAAAATATCGCGGCAAAGTAGCATCAGGGCGGAGAAGGAACGGGAACGCCAATTTCTGTAACATATCCAGATATCGGACACAATTTAGGGTACCAGGAATGAATAAGGGTCAAATGTTTGACGTGTTCCAGATGCCACAGCACAGCATGATATGAACAGGGGTAACCCTCTTGCAGAGATTGATTGCATGTGGGTTTGCATCCGACCAATATCGCATATTCTGGCGATTCACTTCCCCATCCAAATAAAAGTTTGCCTCGTCTGTGAAGAGAATGCTGGCTGGGAAACGCGGATTGCGGTCATATTGTGATAAAGCCCAGTGGCGAATTCCATGCGCCAGTCTGAACCATCCTCTGAAAGGCTGAGGACAAGCTGCAGCTTGAAGGGATGCCATTTGTTCGAATGGAGAATCTTCATCACGCCTGTTATCGCTGATAGTTGTCTTGTGCTGCGCTTCGGACTTTTTACACTCGCAGCAAACACCATTGTGGATGTCTCCTCATTTGTCACGGTTCGTGGGGGACCTAACCGTGGTCTGTCGGCAATTATACCAGTTGCACAAAATTTCCTAATGAGGTACCTAACAATGTTGTGGCTTTTTGCAGGTCTTTCGGGGAGGCGCGCGTTGAAGTCATGGGCAATCACACAATTGCTTTTTCCCCAGACATTAGGATGATCTCAATTCTTTCCTTCTTCGTTAGTGCCATCTCGATCAACCTGCAACGAAGTGAAAACCTGTCAAATTTGAAGCGTCACGTCTTACTTGAGGCGTTTGCCATGTCGCTCTCCCTACAAGGAAACGGAAAATCGTAAAATTTGGGACGCCATAACTTTGAAACGGGAGATAATATCGCATTTTTGCTTGTAGAACTGCATTCCCCTGCAAAAGACAGTGTTAATTGATGTGTCGCATCACTACTTTCTCATTTAAACAAAATGACCTGGATTCAAAATGACCACGCATGCATCAGTGGGTAGCTTCTTTACCCAAGTCTGCCCTCCGCTAGTCGGATTTGCTCTAATCATGTTTGCTTTCAAAATAATCTATTGCACTAAGACTTATGGACCCCTCTGTATTTTGAAGGAAAGAAACGAAAGTGTACAGATACATCACCCACCCCGACTTACAAAATTTATCCTAATCTATAGTGACTATTACGTGACTATAGATAATACACGAAGAATCCAAGAGAGCAATGAATAATAATAAACATGATCATATGAAAATATATCTTAAAAGGAAAAAATGATACTCGAAACCAGGATCTTTTATTCCAGACAGCGATCACTTAACCAGCAGGCCACGATGCAACGTTCCAAAAGCTAGTTTGTTTTGTTGGATTTACATTGCGAACAGGCGAAATTAGAACAACATGGCATCTGAGTCGGTCACTAAAGAAATCTTCATGTTATTCACAGTACAATCTCTTTAAGAACACCTCCTGCTTGGGGCAATAATCAACATTGGCGAAACGAAATTGTAAAGATACATGATCGCACCTAACCTCACCTAATCTCCACTAATCCATGGTCATTAATTTAATTTGCAGAAAAGCAATAATTAATAACATATATGAACACATACAAATGTATTTTGTAAAATAAAGTTACGGAAATCCTAAAATTCGATTTGTATTGCAGGTGTTTTGCGTAGCAATACTACGAGATGTCATTTGCATGTGATTACTGATGCGACTGGCACCTTCAAGGATTTATTTTGTAGATTTACAAAATCATTCTTTTCATCTTCGATTGATCCCATACAAATATCTTGCTGTAACAGTTAGTTCTCAGGTGGATTAATTCTTACTAATCTACTAATCATATTTTTTTATGGAACCATGAAAGACTGAACCATAGATGCCTAAAAACGTAAATAAAATTCAACCTTTAAAGTGAACTGGGAGTAACTGGCTGTCGGAAGCGACTTTAATGGTGATTTAGCAATACATGTGTTAGGATTTGTGTAGCAAGCGGAAACTGTTTGAGACTCTCATTCTGAAGATTCTTGTTTCGATTTCACGTCTCAATTTCCATTTATCTTTTAATGAATTAACCGCTGTAAATTATGTTTGAGATTACTACTTAAAGTCACTTATTCCGTAAAGGAAGGAAACCTGAAACAGAAAGAGGTGGCAGCGCTGAAAGACACTGACCATTTATTATTATCCGTTAAAATTCCACTTACTCCTGTCTACCACTCCTTTTCTCTTTCCTTCTTTTCTGTTCTTTTTTCATTGTTCTTTCTCTGTCTTCTTTCAAGCTTTCTCTTTCTCTCTCTCTCTCTCTCTCTCTCACACATACACACACACACACACACATTGTGCGTGTGTATTTGAACATCACAAGTTTTGCTTCACTACATTATCACGATACCTGCGTTCTGTCGATATTGATATATTCCTTTCTTTGCATCAACTCTAGTCTCTTAAAACGTACAGTGAATGGATTTCTGCCTTTCTATCTCGTGATTCTCTAAGTAATCCTCAAACTACTAATTCTTTATTGTTTCAAATGTTTCCGACATGTCTTGTTTTGGTCCGTGTTTGTATTGCCATGTTGGTTTTCTAACGATTAGCGTACAGTGGAATAATTCTCCTGGAGTCAAGTGCCATATTTCTTATAACTTCAACCTCTATGAATGTATTCGTTTTGTGTACCTGTTGTGAAGATTCTTTGCTATAATTGATATTTATGTATAGTGAAAAATACCGGTCCGGGAATTAATTGAGCAATGCTTGCATAATTTGAAATTTTGAAATATAATTTATAAATTTATTATTCCCGTGAGTAGAAGTTGCCATACAACTAGTAGTAAATAAATTAAATAAATAAATGTGGTATAAGTTCAGTCAGGATTTCTTTACATTCTTTCGAACAAAGACTTACTATTGCAATAATGTACTTTAATATACCTAACTACGTTCCTAATCCTTTACATCGGTTGTCATTTCATTTTTATGATTATATAATGGAAGTGTTGAGACTCTTTAAGTTACCCTATTTTAATGATGCTATGAGGGTAGCAAATATTTAGAAATTAATTTTAATTGTGTTACATGTCTTTGTGAAATTTTTAACTGGTTGATAAATCAGGAATGAGCCTTCTTTTAAGCATTGAGGTAATGATGATTACGATTATATAAGCTAAAGCAAAGATATTCATTTCATAACGAATAAAGCAAAACAAACAACCTTGCTTTTAAATCGAAATTGATAAAGATTCTAATTGAATCGCCAACTATTTTCATTAAGAATAATTTTCTATTTATTCAACGTAGTACATATACGCTAGAAACTTTGAGTAGAGTAAAAATGAACTCACCTATTAACTGGCCAGAGTTAATGATGAAATTTGAATCTAATGCATTAGTTCTTGCATGACATTCAACAGTTGACTCTGGATTTTCTTCTTCTACGTCAATCCTTCCTGCAAAACAAATGAAAACGAAAGTACATTCCCAGTGTCAATTCGAAAGATTCAGACATCATCCATGCTTGTAATAGAAAGCGAACAGCTCGACTTGGTATTCGTAGTTTAATGATATTGATATCAACAATTATTCAACCAGAGAACGGATTAGCTATTTTCTGAAAATATTGACTACCCTCTTTGTGATAGTTTATAGTGATAGAATCTTGTTTCTAACCTCATGTATGCAATTCCACACACAAGAAATATCCTTTTTCTGAGCTTTATATGCAAAAATTCATACCCAATTCGCGCAAAACTATATCACCGTTAAATACCTGTGGCGTACACCAAAAAACGTACAAACATTGAGTAGTTTTAATGTTTTGATAAACTGTTCACATACATCATTGACAATGGCTCAGATGCGGTGCCAAAGAAGACTTAAATGGTCAGTTATAGTGGGAAGGACAATATGATGTTACTGTCACCAAAATTTTGGAATGTTAATATATATATATATATATATATATATATATATATATATATATATATATATATAAACCAATAATGAGTTGTGGGAAATATGAATCTAAAACATTCTTTACTTAAGAAATATTTCACTTCAGATATAAGTCATATCACCTTTTAAATCGCCCAATTATCTTCAGAAATGATTAAAAAGTATCTATTTTCTAAACGTGTTGTTAGAAGACACTAACCCGTATTCATCCCTCATAAATTTTACACAACCTATGTATCCAGAAAAAAAATCATTGGCATACTTATTCTTTTATATCTTTAAGACAAGCAGCAACGACATGTGCGTGTGACTAAATGGTAGTAGCCTTCTAAATTATAAATATATCAATATATTATGTATATTATTACTTATTACAATTTCCCAAAATACGATTATGCAACATGTAATTCTTGCATAACAGAAATAATATACTGTATATTTCTTTTATATGCAAAAGCTACGGCATCTTATTCTGTAAGACATCTATTTAGCAAAAGAAGATTCAGATGGGATTCTTCATAGAAGACAGACATTTTTGTTCACCAATCGCATCAATGAGATTCCAAGGAGATTAATCTGATCTCACTAAAATGAGTGACAAGGATCACCTTCAGGATAAAGGCTACTGTAGTATAGACATAACTGTCCATGCCTAAACCACAGAAGTATAAAGTCCTACCTCTATCACAGATTTGTATTATTTGTGATCTGTCCCTGATGACAAGTTTGTTTCAATATTTTATCTACCTTATTATTTGAACTGATAACATATCTATTAATTCAGGTAAAACGTAATCCAATGTTACAGTAATAATTATTTCTAACGAAGGCGCATTCGTTTTTAGTAGTTATGGTACATACCTAGGATACAAACCAGAATAGTACTTTATACCGCATGTTAAACAGTTCGTAACTTCTAATATCACACAACTACGGCTCTTGACACCAAGCAATTAATTAAGCACTTAGATCAACACAACAAATTTCCTTATATTGCATATAAATTCGTTTGTTCAATATATAGCCACGAGGGAGCTCTAGTCTAAGGTATATATTGTGGAAATTATACAGTAAATAAGATTGAACTTACCATCAGTCGGGTCATAAGCTTCATCAGATAAAATCGAATCTATGTTTTTAAAGCGTTTTATAGTAGTAACATCATAGAAAGCTGAAAGAGAACAACACAAGAAAATGTCAGTCATATTGCGATAATTGATAAATGTTACCAAATTCATTTTCGAATTCTCGTGGAGAGTAAAGTTAAATTTCATTCACAATGCAAATAAAGAAAATTTGAGATAATAATTAAATTCAAAATTCAAACGGATCTATGAGGCATGGGAACAAAGTAACATCTCATCATTGGATGCCCTAATGTAGGGCGTTCTTTTAACCTACTCCTGTGCAAACACAAAAACTGACTAAAGCTCGTCTGTTTTACAAGTGATTACTATACTGTGGATGTGGTTATTTATATTAGTAAAAGTACACTGAAATTTGCATTCGACAGATCGATGCGTCATGCCAAACAAAACACAAGAGACAATCATATTTGGTTGTCTGAGAACTTCAGGGTCGTTATGAACCAAAGAGCCGCTTTCCACCTGCGCAATGACGACTTTGTTGTGTATGGAAAATTTTGAAAATGGTATTGCATTTAATGAAGGTTTCACTCGGTTACCTCAAATTGTTCCCTATGTTACTTTAAATGGGATTCTTAATACTTCGTACTGTCCGTATATCTAGTGGTAAACTAAATTTAGAAAAGGTTAAATTTTTTTATTTACCTCTTAAAATAACTATATTCTTCTTCATGATGTGTTGATTGAATATGGTGAAATCAAGTAAATTATTACAAAACGTACAGCGGTACTAATAAATATGCCATTTTGAAATGGGTTGTCCTTTTTATGAGATTCTGAGCAAAATTTCTTCCAAACTTAAAATGGTGTCTTATTCTCCATACATTGTTAAGTGCAATCAACGTAAAAATGTTTCCAATGTCTGGGAATATATATGTGTTCGCTGAATGTGCAGTACCATCCCGCGCTTCAATTCGACCACTTATTAGGCCGAGTGAGTTGAAAATGACATAATTTTCTCCTGGAGAATTATCAATATAAACGAAAATAGCAACACACGCTCTAGGGCATATTTCTAACAATGATCCTTATCCCACATCCATCAGCGATGACTGTAATCGAACCCTGCCCAAATTGCTGATCCTAATATTTTTCTTGCTCTCAAACCGTCAACACTTGAAGAACCCAGATTGATACTCTCTCAAATATCCTTGGTGTCTACTTCGATCCCAGACCAATAGTGATTACACCAGATATTGAAACAATGGCTTCCCAATCACACAATGAGAATATATACGCCATGTCATTATAAAATACAGAGACTCGACTTTCAACCATAGCTTACTTTGACATGAATGAAACCTCCCCTAAATATATTAATAACTAGCAGCGTTCACCCCGCTTCGCTGCGGTCACCCCGGAACGCAATAAACCTTGTTAATTAGATAATTTTTACTTTTTCGCTTTCAAGTGATATGATAAAAACCATAGTAGATTGCAGTAAATGTTAACATTATATCGCCTGTCATTTATGTTAACCCGCCGAGTGACACGGTCATGCGGGTTGCATATAAATACGTTTATTTTTACCTATGATGAACTAACAAAGGATTTGTACGTTATGGACACTTGAATGGTCAATTATCTCAAGACACTGGTAATTAAAAATTAAAGTGATATGATAAAAACCATCTAGGGTCCAAATCCTAATAACCCCCCAAAAATGAAAGAAATTGGTTCAGCCGTATTAGCGTGATGAGGGAACAAAGGATTTGTGTGTTCTCTTTTATATATATAGATCAGCCAAAGTTAACTTCTTTTTTCACATTGACGTTCTTTAAGGAAGAAGATGAAGGCGTTATCTAAGGGCAGTCGTACATCTACAGAAAGTAGAAATGAACTCAATACATTGGCTCTTACTTCTGTTTACAAACATGGAATGCACTTCTGTGAGGCTGTGTTTTCTTTCTATCTTGTATGTACGGTTATTGGTTTCTCAGTCATGTCGTTTTGAAGGGATTACATTCCAATAATGTCAATTATGATACTTTTCACCTCTGCTCAAATCCAATGTGAGCGTCCGCATTCAATCTTGCTCTGGTGACAGTTTCTCTCGTTTTATTTCGAACAAAAACACAAAAAAAAATTGTCCTTCTAATATTAATGGAACAAAATGTGGCCACTGTAAACCATCTTAAACTCCTTACTCAACAACATAATTTTGATTACATGATTGATTATTACCTCTGTTTAATGCAATATGAGATTTCACAGTTCAATCCTGCTAATGCCAATTCCTTCCGTATCGTTTGTTAAAAAAACTCAAGAAAATTTTGTTCTTTTATATTAATGCTACAAAATCTGCTAATTTTAAACAGAGTTTTAAACCATTTATTCAACAGGCATAATTTTGATTACATTTTATTACAATAAGTCAGTATTTTGAACTTTAGTTTTTTTCCATACATACACTGCGATAGTAAATCTGGGCAACAATGCGCGTGATACTGTGATTCAAATGTAAAGTGTCAAAAAATTATTCTCGAGCGAAAGGTACATCATCGGAGCGTGGTATAAGTCATTATATTGATGCTATCTGTATTCGTCGCGAATTCTGTCGAGGAATTTGAAGCTTAAAATATACAAAACAATAAGCATGCCTGTTGTTCTGTATGACTGCGAAACATGGTCACTTACTCTGAGGAAAGAACATAGACTGAAAGTATTTGAGAACAAGATCCTGAGACGAATATTCGGGCCCAAGAGGAACGGGAATGGGGAACGGTGGAAACTTCATAACGAGAAACTACATAATTTATATGGTTTACCCAACATTGTTAGGGTCGTCAAGTCTAGGAGGCTTAGGTGGGCGGGTCATGTAGCTAGAATGGAAGAAAGTAGAAACGCTTTACAAATCTTGACTGGAAGACCAATTGGAAAACGACCATTAGACCTAGGCGCAGATGGGAGGACTATATTAAGATGGATCTCGCAGAGATTGGAATGCAAAGTAGAAACTGGATGCAGTTAGCTAAGGATAGAAGTCAGTGGAGAGCTTTTGTGAACGCGGCATTGAACTTCCGGGTTCCATAGGCCATAGAGTTAGTTAGTTATGGTCCATTAGACAGAAACAAACGAGCTGAAAGAGAAATATTTATAATGAATAAATATTTTCCATATTACTGGTAGATTCCAGTTTCAATTTTGTTGGTGGTGACCAAACACGTAAGAGCATTAACGAGACACGTTCTCTGATTTCCGTCCTATTAAGGAATCTAACAAAATTGTGAAACATTTATCTCTTCGTGAAGTGTTATGGCTCCATTGGTAGTTCTCTACAGTTACATACAAAAATTCTGAAATGCAATCCAGCTCATTAGATTTTATTCTACAGAAAGGCAAATGCACAAGGTCACACAAATCAATTTGCTTGCTTCAGCGTTCACTCATCAGTTGCCCATTGTTGTACTTTAAAATTTCAGACTTTTATTAAAGCAGCACATTGTTCAAAGTATTGGAAATTACGCACTACACTTCATCAATGAGTGGACAGTCATTCTAGGCGTCGGACATATTTGACAAGTCAAAGGAAATATTTTTCCAACATAATTCAATAATGAAAATTTTTGTCACCCCGAAAACAGGCTGTTCAAGAGGCCCTGAAGTAAAACAGGATTCATATAATACACTAAAATACTAATTATCTACTATGTTTTAACTGATCTCTGGGAGCACCCTAGTAGCTGTACATTTAACATATCGTAAAAACCAGCATCCTCAGTGTACAGACACAATTACATAAGCATATTATGCCATAATATACAAGCGTAATGTAATTCATGACGATCAGCCGTGTCTTTAATATTATGATCATCAACAAGCAGCTATATTCTCAATATGTGAGCTCTCTTCATACCGAGGTTGGTAGTCTTCTTACTTATCCACATTCCAACTGATTACCAGTTATTTTAGTGACATATATAAAAGGATTAAAAAGGACCAGCGTACTATTAGTGATTATTTATTAACATATGATCCTTGAGTAGTTGAACATTTATTAGTAAACTTAGACAGAAAAAAGTTTTTTCCCGTGCTGAAGACAATCCAAGCTAGTAATGGCCCAGGCCCTGATGGAATCACTTATGAAATTTGCATGTAATATTGGCAGATTTTGAAGGGTATTTTATGTTAAACATAGGATGACCTGCTCCAGAAATGTACTGTACACGATAATCGAGGAATAATAATATTAATCCCAAAGAAAGAAAGAGGAGTTTTCCTCGTGACTATCAGGTTACTTGGTACAGATTTAAACATTTTCAGAACGTTCTTGATAATCCGCTTAAAGAGCTGAAAGAACTCTTATTAATATCAAGTTTCATTAAATCCAAAGCGTACCACTTTTGCAGTTCTTTGGCAAATTTCCTGATCTCTCAAAATTCTAGAAATTTTAAAACATAAAAAGTCCTTTTCTATTATAAGATGGTTTGAAATTCATTTCTTACTGTCATGCCTAATTCGTGGATATGGATTTGTACTCTCATTTATCCAGCTTGTACAGTAAATTGTATGCACATGCTAGAGCAACACTTGAAATATTTGGACATCTGACCTCCGCTATGAATATTAATTCTAGCACACAAAAAGAATCTTAAATCATCTAGGGTATTATATTTCTTTGCTGTTGACGTTTACAGCGAAAGTTGATACCACACCATGAACTTTAGTTACAGGACTTTCAATTACACAATATGCAAACTTTCGCTGGTGATGTGAATTTAATAGGTAAGATACCGACGCAATTTTATAGTAATCTTGAAGACTATTTACGGGATTACTAAGAAGTAACTCGAAATAGGATTAGTTACATGGAACAAAAGTTCTGGTTTATTATGTAATGCTTACCAACATTTTTTCCTCTAAAGAATACAGACATTAATGTCGACACCATTGAATTCTAGGGGATGTTTTTCCTCTTTGATTTACATCCCGTGACATCCCATGGAATCAAATCGTACTACACATGTGACTATTAACTGAACATAAATTTCGTAGATTGAACTTACTGCAGAATATTTAGTTTCTGAATGCATACATTTACTCCATACTACCGTATATAGCACATATATACACGTTACCAGAAATATATTCGACAAAAACGCATTTTAAGCAGGGTTTTATATAGTCAAAACTGTTTTTTTAGGATTAATAAAAATCTTCATATTTTCGATGTTCTGCGGCTATATTAATTTTAGCGAGTATTATAAAAGCTGACAGGCACTGTATATGAAACCAACTAACAACAGATAAACAACCCTCTGTATGTGAGTTTTCATTTTTGTTACAAAATGTATTTCCAAACAATCGGTCTTTGATTCGCTTTTAAAGTAGTTACAAGAATATATTCAAACTTTTATTCATTACTGGGTTTACAGTGGTGTTGAAGATAATCCGTATGGTTTGTCTTCCGGACAACTCTATTCTTTGCTAATGGAATTCGTTCATGTGGGTACTAGATCAAAAGTGTGCCAAAAATTCCCGCAGTGCAATTAGCAACGGTTATGGAAAACTGTAATTCGGAATATCACACAGCAGATGTAAAAGTGGATGATACTGCCTCATTTATGATTTTTGTCTTCAAATTAAGAACTATTTTCTATCCGTCGTGTTGTGCAAACAGAGTATTTTTTTATGTGAAAACATGATACTTTATTATATACATAGCACTATCGCACGTATGTTCTTAAGTTTAATTTGGAATTTATTTCGGATGCCAAACTTACTTGTCGATAATTAGCATCAACTTTTCCTCCGTATTATGATATGCTGACACACGCATATTATGATTGGTCACGCAGACCAAACTAAATGTGATTTATTGGTTGAACGTTCATTTTATATTCTATACCTTACAATCTTCTACAACATTGTTGCAATTGGATTTTATTGTGCAATGAGATACGTCCAGTTTCCAGTTTACGAGAGATTACGGTGAGCCTCCAGTCTGTGTGCGCTGCTATGAGAACCACAGTTTGCAAAGCTATTTCACCTCAAGTCCAGATAACAGAGATATCTCAAAGAAAGAAATAACAAACATTCCTCTGGAGTAGAAAATATAATCAATAATTTCACCTAAGATTTTTTCAGTCAGACACAAATTGAAAGTCTTTCTCTCCAAATTTTATTTTGTCTTATATAAGGTAGATGGTGTGAGAAAATAACTTTTAGTCATTATAAAAAACTCAAACTACGTCAATCTTCAATTAATATTATACTAAACATTCACCCTATATGTAAGAATCTGTGGTTCTTACTTCTTCTAGCATACCAGACTAAAAACTTAAATGAAAACTCATCAGAAATCCTCTGTAAAATATTTTTATTGCAAAAGAAAGATAATACTTAGAGGGGAGTATTTCTACAGGTATAAGACCTCTAATAAAATATTATTTTTCCTCTACTTGCCTTCCTGGAAACGAAAAGGAACTTCAAAATTTCTCTAGTCTAATCCCCCATATAATAGGTTATTAGTTACCTACTATTGGTGATTTGAATCTGCCTGTCTCATCATTAAGACAAAATAGATATAATTATCTCTATACTCCTCAAGGTTCATTCGATAAGCTTTCATTTCGAACTCAATGAAGTGAACCCATTTATAAATTGAAATTTGTCTTCATCACTCATCCAACACCTGTCCTATACCTACGAGATTTCAATCTACCTGCCTCTATCATTAAGAAAAATACATATAATTAACTCTAAATCTCGCAAGGTACACAATATAAGCGTTCATTTCGAACTCAATGAAGTGAACCCATTTACAAATTGAAATTTGTCTTCATTACTCGCCCAACCTGTCCTATACATATGTGAGAAATAGTCTGGAAACACACTTTATTCTAGTAGAGATTCTATTTAACAAAATGAATTAGGAAATAGGTTTATGAGGATAGAGGAATAGACTCCAATAAGAGGTCTATAAGTACAGATGTCTGAACTAAAAGGTATTAAGTCAGTTCTCTCGTTCCAACCCCTACCATTCTTGAACGGATCCAAAACTCACAGAAACTACTAGTCAGGCCTTATATAGTCAGACGTCAGAAGGACTCGATCCCAGAGCCCACTAATTCAAAAGCAGAAAGCTTAGCCAATGGACTAGAAAAAAGAGATAAGAAATTTCCTAAATGCAACTTACTATCACTAAACTTCCTAGTTAAAATCTTAAAGAGAATTTCGAACTGATTTTAGGTTTTATTGAAACAAAAATTTATATCAAATTAGATTGAGAAATAATTACACTTCCTTCTAAGATACCCAAGTGGACTCACTTGCACCTTCACTATACTACACTCGGATTTTTCAACCTACTACTAAAACATCCGAAAACAAAGTTATAATTTAGACTGTTCAGCGCAGCGAGCTTCCATTTCTAGAATGGCACCAGAGAAGGATGAAGCTGCCCCTTGCACTATTCGGAAAAAAATCGTCACTTGTAACCAAACACACAAGAGGTTCCCCGCCTACAAAAGCTCGACTTCTATATATATTATAGATTTAAAAAAGATTTCGAACCTCTTTTCTCGTAAACAACATCACTGATCCATATAGAAGGCATTGACAGAATTAAAAGGGAAAGAAAGCAACTCTTGTCCCGTTCTCCTACTTCATTACCCTAAACATGCTGGGAAGGGAACAATATGGATATTCTTTCTGCAGCATCTAAGCTGCAGAAAGAATATGTAAAATTAGTATACAAACTACGTAGGGTAAATACAAGGTACATTACATGACTAATAATAATAGTAGTAATATTAGTACTATATATTTATATTTATAAATAAGTGGTTTGAGTCTATCTATCTATCTATCTATCTACCTACCTATCTATCTATCTATATAGGTAGACAGATAGATATAGATAAATATAGATAGATAGATAGATAAATAAATAAATAAATAAATATAGATAGATAGATAGATAGATAGATAGATAGATAGATAGATAGATAGATAGATAGATAGATAGATAGATAGATAGATAGATAGATAGATAGATAGATAGATAGATATGAAAGCAGGAAGTGGTCTTCAGGGTTCCTTCCATATAATAACCTACAAACACCGAGATTATATTTGTTTAATGTGTATTTTCGAACAAAGAAGTTTACAA
Organism: Thermobia domestica; assembly: GCF_964235325.1. NCBI lineage: Eukaryota > Metazoa > Arthropoda > Insecta > Zygentoma > Lepismatidae > Thermobia > Thermobia domestica. The sequence continues at coordinate 125,287,643 of NC_137469.1, read as the reverse complement.
GCTTCTTATGCGTTTTGCTTGTGCAACACGAACGCAGTGCTTTCTTTTTCGTAATGGAATAATTTTATCGATTTTTATGCAGTAATTTGTTCTTGTCAGAATCACGAGAAAAAATGTTAAAAAGTAAGAGCATACATGTGGTCTTTTGGGTTCGATCACATGAACTGTTCATATCATGGAGTGATTTGTAGGTGCTGTTCATTTGTTATCAGAGAAGAGACTAGGTGCTAATTTAAGAAGTGTACAAGTGAATAAAGGAAAAGTTCACGATATTTTGCCAATATTTCTGAGCTTGCTTTTATGTCGATATTTTTAGTATTTAAATGAAGTTTAAAGTTTTTCATTCTTATGAACAGTTCGCTGCAACAGCTCCTACATACGTCGAACTTTCACCATGTGCACGTAGATACCAGCAGGGTCAGATTTGTCGCCGCCGCTAGTTTCGTCTAATTGGTGTGTGTTTACGACTTATCTTTCAAGATCCCGTTATCCTTACCCTAGATTTATTTCCAATAATTGGTGATGAGTTAAGTAGATCTCCGCTTATTGTGCGTACCATTTCTGGCAGCAATAGCCAGTAGAGTTCGAATTATTTACATTTAAATCCACAAATATATTCTGTGTCGTATCACTGGGTATTCCTGTGCAGGGTTGGAAACTGAGTATGACGTATAAAGTTAGTTTACCACTTGCTTCCACTAACAATCACCTTTCATCACAATTTAAATATGTCTCCTGAAGAAAACGACAAATTCTACATCCATCACCGAGAGGAACCGCATTCACATAAACAAACATCGTAAAATTTCAAATCATAATGAGACTATTAAGAAAATTATACTTTGACACCACTCCGAGGTGATCTATATTCAAAAATTAGTGCTTATTTCATTTGATTTCCTCGATTTCAGGCAGGTATTAATTATGGTCGCTCGAATGGGGTTACATCTTAGGTTAGGAAGAATCGAGACATTATGGTATCTCAAGGAAAGGCCATATGTTGTTACGTTAAGGATATATGATTCAGGTTCCTTGCACGGATATTCAGGTTTCTTGCACAGAAAAGAGAGTTCTATGCAACAAAAATTCCGTCCTTGCTTCCTCTCAGGATTATTCATAGCATAATTGCTGGAGATTTTATGCTATTCTAGGTTCTCAGGATCGTTTACTACCGTGCAGCCTTGTTACACGTTGTCGGAGATTGAGCTTGAAATAAAATTTATTATGCTATATCATTGTGGCTAATTCTTTGCATGTTTTCGCCAAATGTGGTTCTATTACAAAGGTCAGACTTGATGTACCTTTTGTCACAAATGGTCTTTGCTATGAGGTTGTACATGTTACCACTTTACCGTTGATATTTTCCTATCTCATGCCGGAACCAAAGTTGCTCTCAATTTCTTTTATTTATTGCCATCTACCAGGGCTTATTAATTTAATATTAATAACGAAATAATGTCCCGTGATGAGACACTTGCAGAGTTTTCGAGGCGTTTTCCGTATTGGTGTAGTATGCAGCTTCACTATCCCATTGTGGCCTCCTGCTGGAATCTTCATTGTAATCCTAAGCTTTGCAGCTTCTTCCAATGCCGTGGAGGTGTAGTGGTTAAGGATGATCACCAGTTACATTATTTTTGTATTGCAAATTCAGCGCAAAGTAGGCCGCTGGTGTTTAGCGTGCTAATCTTGCCACTATTAGTAGTATGAGATTCAGAATAAAACAGATCTACTCCCATGCTTCCGTTTGTGGATATTTAACGAACGATTTATATCATTGCTTTCCTGAATGGAAGACCTCTATTTATCACGTCGAGCTGCTTTTATGACAGTGACGCTGTACTATCATTCGCCACTTGAGCACTACGGACAATCTAGAGGCCACATATAATATAGGGAGTTTGCGAAAGAGCATCCTATTAACAATACACATGTCCCGCAATTTCTGTTGACTTTATCTGACTATCGCAAGGAACACAACTGTTTTGCATTGAAGCAGCAACATATATCGATGTAGAGATTTTAGCGGTACGTCGTAGAGCGAATGGCATAGCGTCCTTGGTAAAGATGTTTTAACCCTTCAGTTCCTTAAAAGGTGTCTCAACTCATTGTTTTCCTTACATCATTAGTTAATGCATTTTAGCTGGAAAAGCTTTTTGTCGTAATCCTCAGTCCGAAGTCCGAAGTGTACACATGTTTCAGGACAATCTACTCATTTCTATTGTGGGTTGAATTTATTTGGTTTACGAAAGTTCTTACGGTACGAGTACGATATATTGCCCATCACCATATTAGTTCTTTAATGCGAAGCATAACGTTAAGAAGACGCTCTAGTCTTTGTGCGATTCTTTTTATTTTCATTTCGGCACGTCCAGGAGGGCAAATTAGCAATAGATTTTAAGTGTGAAAGTTTACACCACGATTTCGGTTTCTTTGCTCAGACCTTGTAGACATGTCGGTTTCTTTCGGTCTTTCGAAGTATCATTACTAACTTATATTCCACGGGGAATTTCAAAGTAAGAATTAACGGTCACCAACTCCCAATATTTCTCTGAAGCGTTGTCTACACCAAGGATGCAGTTTCTCGAATATTATTTTTGTTCTAGCATTTGATCACTTATAACGAAATTTGGCTACATTGCATCCACCTTTCCCTTCTCATTTTCTGAGTCAAAACCTTTTTATAGATGCTGATATGTGAGGATGACAAGCCTTGATCGCGACAATATGCCTAGTGTTTTTCAGTGCTGCAGCTATATGATCTTTCGGTAACCACTATAATGTACGGAAAACTCTGCTCATAAAGTTTAATAGTTCCTTTTACGAGTTATTGTTCCTTGAGAGACGAGAGTTCCGCATGTAGCAGCTTTGAAAATTTTCGATATCATTTTCACGTCAATCCCTACTCGTTTTAAAGAGAACGGATCCAGGCAATGACACAATTTCGTCAATTGCATTCACAGCGTTCTCATCGACTTAGTTTACTTTACCGTATTCAATTTAATAATGTTTATCTAGTTACAAACCTGTAGATTCCTGCCCGTATTTATCCTTACCAGAATTGTAGGCTAAAAATATCGAATCCTTGTTTCTGTGAAAAATTTGGCGTGGTTTCTTTTTTTCAGTATCCAGCGCACTGCTCTTATTCTTCCTCGTTCGCGGTGACGGTTAGTGCCCATACACGTACTTCTAATATGTAAAATCTTTTTCATGTTCGAGTTTTTCACACCTGTTGAAAACTCTTTCTATTTGTATATAGTTTGTGGTCGAGTTATGAGCGCCCCTTGAACCCGACATGATTTAATAGTATGAATGTTGCGGAGTTTATACGTGTACTTTCATTATTTTCGACATAGTCAGAGGTGTTTCCCTCTTCAATAGGCTACACTTCACGAAACTTGTACCGCTTATTATTATTTTTGAGTTACAATTAAATTCTTCTACAGATCCCACGGCATTATCCTCCAATTACATGGTTGTAGGTATCTGATATTTTGTTCCACACTTGGCTACTTATATTAAGTTATGCATCAATTACTCATTACTCCCACACGTTTGTTTGACGGTAACCTTTCACTGATGCACTGTATACTTGGTGCATCAAATACGAGGGCTATCCAGAAAGTAGATTACGTTTTCGTCTGTGTCCGCTAGGGGCGGGGCTAGCGCGGCCATCTTGGGGTCAGAGCGTTGCGCAGCTCAGTCGGCATCTAGCCGTGCTAGTGAGAGGTTCGTGTTGTGCTCCGTTAAGATACTGTGACGGTTTGAAATGTCTGCGTTAATTGAAAATCCCGCGAGCTGCGAGGTGCGTGCAGTAATAAGGTTTCTGACAGCAAAAAACTGTAAACCGATAGAAATCTATCGGCAGCTGTGTGAAGTGTATGGGGACAACATTATCACTGAAGGTGGAGTGCGACAGTGGGTCATAAGATTTAAAAATGGCCGAACCAATGTTCACGACGAAGATCGAAGTGGGAGACCCAGCAAAGTGACTGCCGAACTTGTCGAAAAAGTCGATGTTAAAGTCCGTGAAAATCGAAAGTTCACAATAACGGAACTTTCTTTGAGTTTTCCACAAATTTCGCGAAGTTTGTTGCTATGCAGCGTTTTGATGACGACGAACAGCTGCAAGAAGAGGTAACGAAGTGGTTGAAGTCGCAGGCGGCCGAATTTTTCGACGAAGGAATTTCCAAGCTCGTACATCGCTACGATAAATGCCTTAATTTGAATGGTGACTATGTCGAAAAGTAGTATTTGTGTGTGGCTTTCATCTGTATATAATAACATTTGTTTCCTATACTTTGTTGATTTTTTATTCCAAAACGTAATCTACTTTCTGGATAGCCCTCGTAGGACATTTTAGCCCAACATTATACTATGTTTATCGGTATCACAGATGTTTGAAATTATCTTACGTCATCAAATTTGTAATTTCTAGTTTTATGTTCAAATCAACACTGTATCACAATATCTAATTTTTATTTTTACATTTCAGTTGATTATTATTGTTAATTATTTTGTTTACTTGTTTTTATACACAGAACCTATCATTTGTTTCAAGTCAATTTATTATTTATTTTTATTATTTTGTATATTACTTTTTTCTTTATTTATTGTTTATTTACTTTGTTTCAGTGTAAAATGGACATATATCTGTATCTGAACATTTATAAATAAATAAATATATAAATAAATTTTATTGCAACATTACATAGAAAATGTTGATACTCAGGGCAAAACATAAGTTTCGTCAATAAGATTCTTATATTTTGATTTAGTTTCATCTGAGAAAGGAGTAGTTGATAGTGCATACAATATATATACATAATTTCTATACTACTAAACTCCACATATTAAGATTTCTCAAAAGGTAACCGTAGGATAGTATCGTCCACCCAATGGACAAGAGAATTTAATATCAACTCAATCTGTTCAGTAATATGGCAATGATCTGGAGTGAAATTGTTTATGTAAGAAGATTTATTTGAGAACACCATAGACACGAATGCTGACCTTCGACGGCACTCTGTTACAAGCAACTACATACAAAATAACACTAAGAACATTGCCTGAAGGGACGCCTTCTAGAAGGAATCACTGCGGCCCCACGTAGCTTTAATATTCTCTCCTTTGTTGCGAGCACTTCCGTGTTCAATACCCGGTAGAGGAACTCAGTTGGAATCGTGTTAAAGCTTTTCCATCTCAGCCAATCCGACTGAGGTTATCCCCAGGTTTTTCTCATTCGCACCAGGAAGATATCGGGACTATATTTAATATGAACATCTAAAGTCGCTTCTTTCATTCTCCATTCCTTTCTGATTGTCGACAAACGTTATTCCTCATGTGACGGCCGTAGATGCCAAAAGTCCAGAAATATGATTCCAAATTCTTATCATGAACGAATCACTCTGAAATAATACGATTTGCACACATACTGATAAACATTCCACAATAAACCTTGCAATCAACTGAAATATGCAACAATGAAGACCACAAGGTAAAAAGATTTTATGATGAACACTCATGTCCAAAATGATTGTTGCATATCTATAACTGTCTTCTTGTAAGAATATATTTTGATAAAGATTTTGCAGGGTACTTTTAATATTGACACTATGTATATAATCGAGAAATGTATATTTGTAGTAAATTTCATAGAAAAGAATTATAAATACGAAAATTAGAATGAGTAAAACAAAATGTTGCTAAATGGACACGAAAGTCTTATTGTTCTTATTTACTGCTCTTTGACATGAAATTTGCCAAATACATGTTTTAGTCAATTATACATATATTAACATTATAAGAAATACCGGACGAATTCGTTATCAAATTATATTCCTACAAAAACATGTTTATAAACATACGACAGTAATTTTGGACATGAGTGTACATTGCCCAAAAATTTTGCCATGGTCCTTTTCCTTATCAAATAATGTAACATGGTCTTCAAGAAGGCATCTTGAATGTAGCTTCCGAGCAGAAATATATTAAGGGTAGTGTTCCTGAAAGAGCAAGAGAGAAATTCACAATGAACCTTGAACAACAGAGAACGTGACTCCAAGTACGAAACCAGGTCCTTCCTTGACACAACCTGAAACAGTTTAAAAATGCAACTGGTGAAAGCAATGCATAAGTTACGAGGCTCGTTGTTACAGTTGCGAATTTTTCCAGTTTGAAGATAGAAACGATTACATGTGATCGGACGCGGAATATTTCCTATGGCCAGATAAAGTTGAACATCTGGATTGTAGAAAATTGTAAATCGTGCGACACCTATATTAAATACAGTTAAATATACTATAATTTATTCATGTAAGCCAGAGTCGAACTCGAAAGGTATAATCGTACTCGAACTAATTATCAATATTCGTGATAGGAAATAGGTTTAAAAAATCTTAAATGAAAGTGAGAGATCACGTGTTTCAGCAGTTTTGTAAATTTCGTCAATAAGAAAACCAGGATATTTCAAAAATATTGAAATCTCTCTTCTGTGTTCAGAAATACTGTAAGTGGGGATTATTTTAAGTTACAGACATGAAGTTCGGTAAATAAACTCTTTTGAAAATAAGGGAAACAAGTATTTCTCCATTATCAAAATCTCTGCTCCTAGAATGAGAAGGGCACTATATGGAACAGTGCAACGGATTCACTGAGAGGTCAGGATACGTTAATATTTCTAGAAACTTGTCATTTGAACAGAAATCTACTTGTGCTGTGATAGCCAATAATAAGAGAAGAATTTTAAATACGTATATTAACGGATGTGAGGGTAGTACAAAGATTTTGCCCAGAATAGAGTATCATATAATCACTACGCTAGGAAAACGAAATTCGACATAGAAATTTCCAATAAAAGAACGTATGGCCCAGGGTTTTTAAATATCCCAGTTTTAAGAAGGATTTGGCATTTTCTATTATTTGCTTCCTCCGCATTCAGATTGAAATTGTCTGTTGCTTCTGTGATTGTGAAATTATTGAAATATTTAAATAGTATCGTGATCGTATCTTGGAAGAATGGCAGACATCTTTGAAATGAATTTTTCAAGACACTTGGCATGTACCAACATCACGGTTTCAACCGCCACTTTGAATAAAGACTGTATCATAAAGGAAAAATTAAATATAATCTTTTTAAGTTTTACGTCCCATGGTTGTGTCGCTTAGGGAAAAGGAGACGGTGATAATAAGACATGAATTAAATTGTGGAATGAAGAAAGTGGGACGAAACAGGAGAACCCCTGGAAAACCTACGCATGCGTTTTTTATCCAACACAATGTTCACTTGGTGCGAACTGAGATCGAAGCAAGGTTCCTATGCACTAGAGGTGAACGCTCTACCACTGAGTCACCGCGGACCCAATATCCTACAGGAATCTAGGGTTCAAATTTAATGAAAAAATGTAATATCGCGTGAGGCATTCAAGTTAAGAAGACGAATTATCTGTATATAAACTCCTAATAAAAATACATGATTACGTGATCCAGTATTTTCAAAAATTTCAGTTTTAAGGGTGACAGCCCATATTTTTCTTGACATTGGAATGAACGTTTCCCTTTGTTTTTGATGGCATCACGGAAAAGTCTTATCTGTTTGAATGAATCTTGGAGCATGGTTAGTTCCTGACTTAAGATTTTCATTTTGTTTCATTGTTTAACGGGAATATTCTAATAGCGCAGGGGAGTTGGAAATATAGGTGAAAAACAAACACTGCGTTTGTTTCCATAATTAGACTTTTATTGAAATGCGTATGTGAAGACAGTAGAAATATCTTCTATAAACGTGTTCTCTACATTGCATTGAACTGGCATTTCCGGTAGTATATTGTAAGGTTCCGCATATATACACGGAACCACGCATGCAATAACCACGTGTGAACTACATGTGTTAGTAATAAATAAAAACAAACAGACTACGGTTCCGAAGATGAGTCGATCACCATCGCCAACAGTCGGAAGGACGAGAATCAACGAAGGAAGCCGACAATACAGGACAAAAAGGACCTGCACGCCTCGACCAACATCAATCTTCCCGGATTGATCGAAGCACCTAAAACCGCTCTCACGTCCGCGACGCTTGGTCACCGAGTTCCTTTCCTCTTTCTCACGACGCACGGTCACCGAGAGAGATATACCTAATCTACACCCCTCTCACGACGCTCGGTCATCGAGTATACCTCACCTCAAAGCCCACGACGCTTGGTCACCGGGCTCCTTTCTAATCTTACCTAAATATTAGAAGAATACATATTATAATTTGTGTACATAGAAATTATTTTTTATAATAAAAAGGTGAAGGGAAAGTCCTTATCCCGAGTACTTTTTTATTGCTCTACCCAAGAAATTTTACTATGGTAATAAAAAAATGAAATCTTTTCGTTTGTCATCAAATGGCGGCCAAACGTTTGTATCAAGTTAGAAGAAGTTTTCAATATTGTTTTGACCTCGAACTGAGTTTCTGTTGTGTCATTTTGCATAAAATGTGTATAGTCAGGGCAGGGGCTAACGAGAGTTCAAAATTTCACACTGCTACAACGAATAATTCATTTTTATTACATTTAAAAATAATCTGTTTACCATTGTTACACGTTATAAAATGTTTTCCATTGATTCTACTGTAAACTGTCACAGTGAGCCTGAGCCACATAACACCGTGAGAACGCAAAGTTAGAAATAAAAACATGATATATATATATAAAGACCAACGGACGGTTCAGAACAAAAGAGAAGGAGGGAATCACACGGAATAGATTAGACGAGGGAAACGAGTGAGTATATTTCGCACTTTAATTAAGCATGCTTTTATCATTCTATTTCGATTTAAATACGTATTCAATGGGAAAAGGCATTTAATATACTTCCTCCAAATATACTGCCTTTCAAATATTTTCTAAAAATATTTCTTCCGTCTGAAGAATGAGAATTCAACAATGTTTACATACTTCAACTTTCATTTTTAATTTCGTTTCTTATTACAGACAAATATTGTAGTTTAAAATTAAGGGGGCAGACTACTAAATATTTTTGAAAAACTAATAATTTTTCTTTTGCCTGTTTTTCGTAAGTGGAAAGAGGTAATAAGATGTAACTTACCACAATAATAGATAATGTTATTCTACATCCGAAAATACGAATCGGAAGAATTTTCAGTGTTACCATCCATAGAAATCACAGTGTGGCCAGAATTTGAATTACTCAAAAATCTAGGTAAAGGCACTAGAAAAATGAACTCAACGGTAATTGATGACTTATCATGCTGTCTATGTTTCTTGTTTACAACTTTTTAAATAATGTTTTTATTTATTTTGTAATAACTTATTTATTTGTAATAATTTATGTAAGTTTTATAAAATAAACATAAATATTATTTAAAAAGTAGTAAACAAGAAGCCTAGACAGTATGATAAGTGATCAATTACTGTTGAGTTCATTTTTCCAGTCGCTGTCTTTACCGAGATTTTTGAGTAATTCAAATTCTGGTCACACTGTAATTTCTATGTATGGCAACATTGAAAAATCTTCCGATTCATATTTTCGGGTGTAGAATAACATTATCTATTATTGTGGTAAGTTACATCTTATTACCTCTTTCCACTTACGAAAAACGGGCAAAAGAAAAATTATTAGTTTTTCAAAAATATTTAGTAGTCTGCCGCCTTAAGACATTTCCATACGAATTATAACAAAATAAATAAAATGATTAAGTTCAACGTCAAACCATTATGTTCTTTTGGTTAAAGGAGAAAGATGATTAAAGCAAGTAAATGATGTAGAAAGGATTGATGGAATGAAAATATGCGAGGAAGCCTGACTATCCCGAATAAAATCTACGGACACGAGGTTGTTAACCACAAACTTGCATTGCCATGTATCCAACCAGGGACTCCACAAATTCTAGTTAAGTGCTCTACTGATGAGCTACCGGTGACGAGTCGTAAAAAGTGTGTCGTCTTCTGTTGATCTGCATGCATGCCAGTGTACAAAGAATAGATGCATACGATATGGGTGTTATGATCCCACACGGTATTGGTCAGATAATTCCCCGACACTGAGGGTTCGATGTCTGTCACAACCTGTTTGAGGCGATTCTCACCCTACTGTTTTTCCGTTTCTTGGAGACCATTACCCCATTTTCTTCCTATTCCTTGTGCACTTTCACTACACCGGAACTAGCACATCAAACAAGTATTACTGTCTGTGTTTCTGATGCTTCAATTGCTCAGGTACCCACAATCATGCCCTATTAGAATGCAGATACCTCCTGCCTAACTTCCATTATAACAGTATTCTGTCTGCCAACATTTAGCTTCAAGTGTGCACCTCTGGAATAATATCAGTAAAGGTGGTCATGTAATCAGCTCGGCTGGAGGTCACACTTTCTCCTGTTAATGGGTAGTCGCAATTCAGTGACCACTAAGTGTAGAAACAAAATTGACATAACATTGGAGATGTTTGAACTATGTTATTACTGTAAAGAGGGACAGAAAACCATAGCGGTTAAGCAGAAAGGGCTTGTTCCAAAGATCCATCTCTCTTACGTGAACATAAATACATTCCTTTTTCCGGAATACATATTTGTTGACATAATCCTGGCAGAGAGTATTAAAATGAGTGGGAGAATTCGCGACATACAAAATGTTACAAAACTATTAAGTGCAAATTATTAACAAAATCTTGCACTGTGTGCTAATGCGCTAAGAAACATACTACCTGCTTCTGGTATCCAACTTGGCCACTTCCTCCTCCTCTTCTTATCTTAAGATGTCTATGTGATGTAATATGCTCTTCCCATTCAGACAAAAGAAAAACAGGAATCATGCTTATAAGCGTTATACACTGTAACCAATAACCGTGAAAATAAGTGCCTCCTACCATGAAAAATATACGGTTTACCGTTTTTCTAAAATAATGGTAGGAGACCGTTTTCCTATCAAATACTTGTGTCGGGCATGCGCATTGGAAAGAAAAAACACATGTTTGAAGCGAGGATTGATGACGCTTAGGTTCGGATGTGTTGTGCTTTGTTTTGTTTTGTTTCTTTCTCTTGTTTGTTTGTTTAGTGTGTGGTTTTCCGGTGTGATATTCACAGTACTAGTATTGAAGATATCCTGGAAATTAAACATTAAGCAAGGTATTGTATGGGAAAGCACCATGTTAATATTTGAACTTTGTTCGGTTACAAACAAAAATTCAGTTGCGTACTGTGGCAAGCAGATCGCTCTAAAGTGCAACGATGTGAAACCAAGAAGCTGCTGGATGTGTAAACTAAAGTTCTTATACTAATGTAACCAACTACGAGTGGTGGTGAAGCTAGAATTAGAATCACAATATTGAAATACTTACAAAAAAAAAAAAAAAACTTTTAGGAAAAGTGCTTCGTAGTTTACCGTACTTAGTATAGCATTACATAAATTGTGCTGCATCAACTGGAATTTTTCATGTTACAGAAATAAAAGTTTACTGTCACTCATATGTGCCCGAAGGAGGGGCAGGGGGTCGCTCCCCTAGCTAATGAAAACGTATTAAATTTCTTAATACAAATAAAAAATATCAAATATAATAGGGTATATAATAACCAGGGAGATGAGTCCCCTAGAAACTTTTCATCGGGCACTCATGCTGTCACCATTTTTTCTGGATAAGTGAATTGTTAGATTTGAAAATATTTCTGTAAATGTAGTTTTTATCTTCAATTTTGTTCTGACAAGTAAACCTTACGTTTGGGTGAATCGAGTTGCTGACTGAGACACACATGAAAAAGTAGTACTAAATGTGATTAGTATTTCAGTGAAGTTTTAGGTGCGAAGCACCAGGGGTTTAGGAGATACAGCTACCAGAACATCACATGGAAGTACAGAATAGTCTTCATACAGTTGGAGGTAAAAGCTCTGTAAGACCTCTTGTAACGACAAAAGGTGCATAACAAATATATGGGTACATATTAGGACTAGGGGGAAGTCATATAGTAAGGGTATATCTGACGGCGGCCATCTTGAAATCCGCCATTTTGAATTAAGGTTAAGTTTTTAAAATAGGAATAGGGTCATGTGATACATGATTTAAGACTCAAATTTAATCAGAAGAACAATGGTGACGTTAATTTTGATTTACGCGCAATTGGTAAAAAGTTACAGGGAAATTAAATATTGTTGCAGCATATGTATTAGTTCTTTACCCCACCTTGTAAATTTTGTTTTAATGATAATAATTAAATAAAAAGCAGGTGGATAAATATTAGGTCTATGGTAAGAGTTTCCTTGATGGCGGCCATGTTCAAATCCGCCATTTTGAATCAGACAAAAGTTTTAAACAAAACGCATAACAGTGAGACCTTATTAATAGCAAATTTTACCATAACCATTTTTAACAATTTTTGCTTTATCATTAACCAGCACAAAGTTAAATGGATCGCTTCTTACGACTACTGCTTTGACGGAATTGTTAACGACAAATGTGTCAAGTGTAACTCGATTGCCTGTGTCAGGTGTGCTCACTGTGAGCAGAGCATTTGTGCAAGTCATGCACTCTTTTCTGAACTACATATTGAATGTACTAATTGAGGACTTTTCTGGAAAACACCAAAGACCCAAGTTCAATTATGACTCAGTTCCACTTTGGTCATTTTTATTTAAATTAGCAACTTGTTTATGTGATAACAAATGCTGGTTAATGATAAAGCAAAAATGGTTATACCGTTGGATTTATGGTAAAATTTGCTATTAATAAGGTGTCACTGTTATGCGTTTTGTTTAAAACTTTTGTCTGATTCAAAATGGCGGATTTGAACATGGCCGCCATCAAGGAAACTCTTACCATAGACCTAATATTTATCCATCTGCTTTTTATTTAATTATTATCATTAAAACAAAATTTACAAGGTGGGGTAAAGCACTAATACATATGCAGCAACAATATTTAATTTCCCTGTAACTTTTTAAGAAATTGCGCGTAAATCAAAATTAACGTCACCATTGTTTTTCTGATTAAATTTGCGCCTTAAATCATGTATCACATGACCCTATTCCTATTTTAAAAACTTAACCTGAATTCAAAATGGTGGATTTCAAGATGGCCGCCGTCAGGTATACCCTTAATATATGACTTCCCCCTAGTCCTAATATGTACCCATATATTTGTTATTTATCTTTTGTCGTTACAAGAGGTCTTACAGAGCTTTTACCTCCAACTGTATGAAGACTATTCTGTACTTCCATGTGATGTTCTGGTAGCTGTATCTCCTAAACCCCTGGAGCTTCGCACCTAAAACTTCACTGAAATACTGACCACATTTAGTACTACTTTCTCATATGTGTCTCAGTCAGCAACTCGATTCACCCAAACGTAAGGTTTACTTGTGAGTACCTGTAATCTGTTCTGGTGTCTTGTTAATACATTTGAGCGTTTAATAAATATGCAAAAGTTCGATACTCTGGAAGTTTGGTGAGTTTTTTTTTTTTGGCATTGATGCCACTGTTACATAATTATGCAAACACGTATTTATTAATTTGGGATGGCGGATACTGGATACTGTAGGCAATGTTGTGAGGAGTCATATGGTTTTACACTTGTTTTGTTGTACTTCTGGTCATTCTCAGCTATGTTGTCGGGTGTCTGCTTGGTTATCTAAAACCGTAATAATGCGACTAATCTAATGAATTACTGATTACAATATTTGAGGTCTATTAGTCTATTGGTACTCATAGCGAAAATACATGCAATAAAGCTAGTCTTAACACTGCAACAGAATATCAATTTATGAATATCTTAAAAGGGCATGGATGTTTGTTCCTACTATATCTTCAAAGCGTGCGAAAACTTAGCTATAAAATTAAAGAAATACAGTTTTTTTTGTATGTAATATCGAACCCCTCTTCTGGTGTTCTGTTCAATACATGACAAAATTGGTAATTTTGAAAAGAAAAAGCAATATATCTTCAAGATCATATCAGAACAAGGGTTCGATATTACAAACTAAGAACTAATTTCAACTTTTATTCCTATGGATATGCACGTCGTAGGTGCAACGCTTCTTTCGTTCACGATTGTGTTTTCTTTAGTTGAGTAGTCTTTAACACCAGTGGACCAGTGTGCACTCTAGTTGCATCCATTCAGCAAAAATTATTGCTGGCCAGTGTGTGTACTGATACAGTTTTCAGCAATTCGATGAAAATTGGGTCAATATATATTGCCCAGCAAGAATTCCTACTGGATCTAGCAAGAGAGTATGCTGGACCGGCAAGGACCTCTAGATAGGGGATCGGTATGATAATTACCGTCAATCTTCTACGGCAATAACATACCTGGGCTTTTTTTTAAAAAAAAAAGACCCCTAAATATTACGGTAAATTACCGTAAAATATACGTTACCAAATTTATTTCTAAACACGGTCAATATTATTTTGCTTGTAAATATATGGTCTGCCGTTTTTATGAAAAAAAAACAGTGGTCCGTAAAATTTAGGGTAATCGGATGGCAGCGAGAGTTGACGGTAATCGGTCAGTAAATTTAAGGCGAAATGTTTTACAGTGTATCTCTAAAACCGACTTTTCATCCGTATGTTCTGAAATTCCATTTTAGATCCTGAATAAAAATATTTTCACGAAACCTTATTTCCACTCTCACATTAAGCTAGGAAGATGCGTATGTTTTGTGTTTACCGAGGTCTGTAGTGCAAGCGCAAAGCTCTAAAAACTACGAACAGAAATGAGTGCTATTCAATTATTAATTTCATTTTGTTTCCCACTAATTCCAAGCAATATTCCAAGGAACTGCATTTGGGGAGTACATGAGGGTGTAATTCCCCTTCCCTTGAGTGTGATAAACACATATTACTTGATCGAATGTATAGTAAAACACTGAAAATAAAAGACACTGCTTTTAGCAACAAACCTATGGATTTATACCACATGTTAAAGCGCTTAACTTTGGTTTCAAGAATCGAAGGTTTGATCCCAAGCCATGTGCGTTCATAGTGGACGACAATGAAAGAGAAATTCAAATATGCAGACAGAACACGACTATTTTAATATGCAAGTTTAGAATTGGAGAAAAATGACCTTACAGTATCCATATTATGTCGAAATTTGTGATTTTGTAAAACAAGACGGAAAGTTTCCGAACTGCGAGGATCACATCAGGCAGTTGTCGAATTAAGGTGGAGAATTCTTTTTAGAGCAACAGATGATTTTGGAGGGAGAGAAAAATCTTAGGATCTGGAGAATTAAGAATTTAAAAAATATTCAGCTTCCGAGAGGGGTTTCGAACCATGAAGATCAAACCTATCGAACAATGACTTTATCGATGCAACCTGGGAGAACTGCACTCAGTCCTTCATAGATGTTTTCTTTAGGTATGTTGAGAATCTAATAAAAAGTAATATTCAGCAATTTGGTACTCAATGTAGAGCTCTCCTAGCTCAGTTACAGGATGCATAATGAACTTCGTCTAGTTCAGGAACATTTTTAAGGCATTGAAAATATCTTACTACTGTGTTAGTAGTTATATCTGATAGAACCGTTTGATAAAATTGTATCAAATAGTCAGACATAAATTAATTTTTGCGAAGGTGTAAGAGAAAGTGAAACAAATGGCCGAAAACATGTTAGACCGTTGAAAAGAACAAGTCAAGAGGAGCAATGGAAATGCGCAAAGAATTAACTTTGATGCGGAACCTATAACTTTAAAAAGAGTACGATTCCTTCATTACATGTTAGATGAATGGTTATTGTCAGGGACTCCTTCATGGAAGGTTTTAGGTTCGAATTCCGACCTTTTGTTTTGTTGTTTTCTTTTAGCTACGCTCATATTGTGGATTTCAAAATTTCAATTTTGCATTAAATGTAGTCCCAGCTAGTTTCAGCCAAAATTCTTTTCAAATAAGAGATTTGTTATTACGTGCTTTTTTTTAACTTGCTATATTTAAACTTTGACATTAAATCTTACAATTTTGACTCATATCCGTACGTCATATGATGATAAAGTTTTGCGCAACGACGACAGTCAGGTGATAACAAAATATTCCAATGCCACTAAAATTTTTATTATCTTTAGAAACTTTTGTCTAAAGAAACGTACAGTCGACCGTACGATGTGAATGGACTTCTGGAGGAATTTCAAACGCATTTTCTAAACGTATAAATTATCACCTGAAAAAAAATTCTGGAGGGCATGACACTGAAACCATTCCTAGGAGGGGAAGGGGTGACATGCAAAAGTAATAGAATACAAAAGATATTAGTGTCGAATTCATAGTTTTTGGGGTCACAAAGATAAATAGCGACATTGCCGATGTGGTTTAATTCCAAGTTAAGCCTAGGTTTGAATGCAGGTTACAATGGAAAGGGAACAGGCAAAACGAATCATTATATTTGAGTCTAATATATAGTTTTTGTGATCATAGATATAAATACTAATATTCCAGATGTGGTACATTTTCAAGGTTGGCTCCTTTGACATGGAGGCAGAAGTGAAAACCAGTGAACGTTTCAGAATAGTTCCTTTGGAGTGAGTTTTAATACACTGAGAGAGGAAATGGTAATGCACAAATATTGGTATCACATTCGGAACTACCAGAGAAATTTCTTCTGCAAAATTGTCTTTCCTCCAAGGAGGCACTACCCCCAGATCACTCCCTAAAGTCGTTACTGCTTTGCATGATCGTACGCAGGAATTTATTTCAAGGATCGAAATGTTTTGGATGGGTTAAAAGTCAATATGAGGACATATTGTACTAAAATGTCTGACATCATCTTAAAAATTAGGGAACATTTACAGAAAGGTAGAGATTTCGGGAGGAGGGTTGTGGACGGACAGGTCCCATATCCTCTGTATGTCCCTACTGCTGTAAATTGTCATAAGCTTCATTTTTCAAGAGCTTATGAAAATTCAGCCATAATATGGAAATAGTAAGTGTATAACCCAGAATAAATATCAATAGAAAATATATGAAATATAACTACGGAATAGAAAATAATTAAAAAATAAATTTGAAGAACAAGATTTCTAACAAACCATACTTGAAAGGAAAGATAAAATATTATGTTTGATTAAGCGCTCATCTGGTGTAACACTATGCATCTCTTCGAACCCGAGAACTGTTAATTCGACGCCAACATCTTTCATATTCTAGTAATTTTACATGACACTGCTACCCCTCCTATTAATGGTTCAACGTCTTACTCCCGCACAGTATTTTTTTGCAGATGGTAATTTATACGTATACTAAATTCGTTTGTATTTACTTCAAGAGTCTATTAGCATTGTATACAGGTAGTTCACTCTACCGCCTATTTACACTAACCATTCATCTAACAAATAATGTAACGCACTGTCTTTTAAAGTTATAGATCAGCACCCAAAGCAAATTCTTATGCGCATTTAAATGTTCTTTTTTACCTTTTCTTTTCAAGAGTCTAACATGTTTTCGATTATTTGTTTCATTTTCTTTTACAGTTTCGGAAACAAATAATTTATATTTGAGTACTTGAGACTACTTGATCAATTTAGTTTAGTTGAGTTTAACGTCCCTCGAGTATGCCTCGGCGGCTAATGGAGATGGGACCCATTGGTTATAGTGGAATCCCAAACACTTCTTTCGTTGAACTGTATCCCCTTTGGGAAGTGAAACCGGGACCACGTACACCAAAGGCAAGCATGCTAGGCACTAGGCAAGCGGGCGTCCTGATCGTTCTATCAAACGTAACTCTATTAACATAGATGTACAAATTTTACAGCCTTAAAAGGTGTTACTGAAAAAAGCAAAGTCGATTTCTATCCTGCAACTAAGCTGAAAGATGTCTATGTTCAATGTCAACTTTTGAAATATTCAAGTCTATTAGTATCTCAAAGTCGCTAAAACAAGTGGGAATGAAGGCCTGGTACAGTACTCCGTGGTTGAATTGATAAAGTCATTGTTAGATAGCTAAGAGGATCGCGGCTTGAAAGCAGTCTTGGAAGTAGATTTTTTTTTTTAAAAAATCTTAATTCCCTAGATGTTAAGGTTTTACTCTCCGTTCGCAATCATCTGATCGTCCAAAAACATTTCTCCACTTTAATTCAACAACTGCCTGACGTGATCCTCGCAGTTTGGAAACTTTCCATATTTTGTTTCACAAAATCACAAAGTTCATCATAATATGAATGCTATCCGATCATTTGTTCCCCAATTCTAAGCTTGCATAAGTCAATCATCCCTTTCTGTCTCCATATTTGAATATTTCTCTCTCAATGCCGTCCACTATGAACGCACATGGATTGGGATATAACCTTCGACTCTTGAAACCACATGTAAGCGCTCTAACAATGTGGTAATGTAATCTATACTTTTGTTGCTAAAAGAACTGTCATTTTTTATTTTGGGGGGGATCTCCGATGACATAAGAGTTTTAGTCTTCATATAAGTATTTACTGTCCATTTGATCAAACAATATGTGATTATCACAATCAAAGAAGAGGGAATTACACCATCCTGTTCTGCCCAAATGACGATCCTAGAACATTTGCTTGCAATTACTGGGAAACAAAATGAAATTAATCATTGCATAACACTCAATTCTGTTACTAGTATTTTTGTAGAGGTTTGCGCCTGCGTTAGAGACCTTGAGAATTACATAATCTACAGAAGTGATTGAAAATTTACATTGGTTTTACGAAGATGCATCTTGCTAGCTTGATGTGATGCGTAGTCTTTGAAGAAGAGACAGAATGCAATTCAAGGCATTTCTGAAGCAATAGTAACATTTCGTTACATTTTAAAATGCTTTACAAAGACTTATCAGGACAAACGAATGAAAGAGGGAATTTTAGAGCTATAAAGCTAATAAACATGATTCCATTTTTGTCCATCTGAATGGAAATCTGTATTACGTCAAATAGACTTCTTTAGACAAGGAGAGGTGGGTGAGTTGGATTGAATACCAGAAGTATAGTAGATCGAGACGTGCGTTTCTGAATGCATACTCACACTGCGCAAGCGTTTCACTTTGATTAAAGATAATGAAAGAAAAATATTTTGAAACCCATCGAATATTGAACTTTTAGGTTGAAATACGGTATATTATTTGTTATATTAATTTTTGGAAAGTTGTATTATTGCTTACGCAACAATATTTATGTTGATAATACCTTGCACACTATTCGTTTTTCATTAAAACCTTTTAGATCATTATATCGCGTTCGGGAAATCACTATAATCAATGTCTGGGAAAATGTTGAGGATAAAGACTCTTGGAGTAGGGTCATTGACTGGACGAGATGAAGTCCTACCCACATCACAGACTTTTGTCATTTGTGATCTGTCTTGGGCGGTATGTGAATTTTTTCTACGTTTTATCAATCTTTTTATATGAACTGATACCAATTGTATTAATTCAGATAGAACATTGTCATCGTTATAGAAATTATCATTTATAACGAAGGCGCATTCAGTTTTCGTAGTTAAGGTACGTATATAGGATACAAACCAGAATAGTACTTTGCACCGCATGTTAGTTGGCTGCCTCCCATACAACCGCGGTTCTTGACTCCAAGCCTTTAGATTAACAAATTTCTTTATATTGTTTATAAATTCATTTGTTCAATATACAGGGTGTTTCAAAACAACACCGGCAACGTTTGGGTTAGGTGGCAGAGCAGCCTCTAGCTGAACCTCGCCCGCTGAAATAAAGAGAAATTCAATTCAATTCAATTCCTGACGCCAAAATAAGACAAAATGTATAGAACAACCTGGCTGCACAAACGCTTCCTTTCGGAGTTACAGGCTGCCGAAAACATGAAAAAATGAACTATAGAAGTCCATAGCTGCAATACAATGGGATCTACTGTAGTAGGGTCAAAACTTCACTTAGGAGCTCATAGGTGCCGTACCCAAAAATTCATGTCTGATAATCCTAAGGTACTCATGCAACACTATTTATAGAGGGAGTTTGGATACGGGCATATAATTTGGAGTACTCACCAACCACCTGTATAAAAACTGTTGTGTGAGCACTTTAGGATTCTGAAACATGGATATTTAAATAAGGCACATACTAGTTGCTAAATAAAGTCTTGACCTGATTACGGTAAATCCCATAATTTTGGAGCAATAAAACTTTAAAGTTCAATTTTTCATTTTTTTCTGAAGCCCATAACTCCTAAAGGAAGCATATGTGCCCCCAGTTGGTCTATGCTTTTCGTCTTATTTTGGTGTAGGAATCACCTCCCAAACGTTGTCGGTGCTGTTTTGAAACACGCCGTCTAACTACGAGGAAGCTCTAGTCTGTATATTGTGCAAATTATACAGTACATGAAATTGGACTTACCACTATTCGTTTCATAACCATCATTAGAAGAACTCTCATCTATGTTTTCAAAGAGTTTTAAAGTAGTACCATCATAAACACCTGGAACAGAACAACACATGAAAATATCAGTCATATTGAAATAATTGACGAATTTTACCACACATTGTACGCAATTCTCGTGGAAAGTGAAGTTAAATGATAATTCAAACAAGGAAATTATTGAGATAATATTAAAAGTAATTTTAAAATTTAAACGAAAGTAGAAGGCATGGAGACTCAGTAACAGCTCGTCATTGGTTGTCGAAAGGTACGGGCGTACTTCCAACCTGCTCCTGTGCTAGGATAAAAAGCGACTAATACTCGTATATTTCAAAAGTGATTTCTCTAATGTGGAGTGTGGTTATTTCCATTCGCAAATGCACGCTGAGATTTACATTTGACACAACGACCCTTTGTGGAGAACCAAGCACAAATGACATTCATATTTGGTTTTCTGAGAACTTCAGTGACGTTTCGAAACAAATAGTAGCTTTTAAAGCTGTTCAATGAGGACTTTCTTGTGTGTGTACATCTCGAAAATATCACTGTATTTAATGAACCCTAGACTTGATTACACGCAATTGTTTCCTATATTCATTTAAATGGGCACCTTAGTACTTAGTACTTTCCGTATATCTAGGGGCGAACTCAATTACGCTAAAGTTTGTGTATTTGATTTTCCGCTGGAAGTTATTATATTCTTCCTCATGATGTGTAATGTGAATATGGTGAAACCAAGCAAGTTATTACGAAACGTGGAGCACTACTAATAAATATTCCATTTTGAAAGAGTTCGTTCTCTTTATGTGATTCGGAGCAAAACAATTTCCTCCAAACTTAAAGTGGCGTCCTTTTACCTATGTTGTTTAGTGCAATCAATCTAAAAAGTGTTTCCAATGTCTGGAAACTTACGTGTGCTCTATTAATGTATAGTACCATTACGCGCTTAAACTCGACAAGATATTAGACCAAATGAAATAAAAACGATAAACCTTTCTATAGGATGAGTACCAATATAATTAGAAATAGCGACACACGCTTTAGGGCATATTTCTAACGAAGACCCTTCCTCTACATCCATCAGCTGTGGTTCTAATCATACCATAACTGACTTACCAATCTTAATAATTTTTCTGCTCTCAGACCGTAAGTACATGAAGAAACCTGATCTATGCTCTCTCAAAAACTCTTGCTGTCTGCTTCGATCCCAAAATCTCCAGTCCGTACATCAGATATTGAAACGATGGCTTCCCTAAAACACAATAAAAATAACTGTGCCATGTCACTTCAAAATACGAACATTCAACAACCAACTGTAGCTTCCCTTGGTATGACTGATAACTCCCCTAAATATAAGAATCAACCAAAGTTAACTGCTTTTTCAACATAGGCATTCTTTAAGAAAGAAGATGAAAGCGTTATTTAAGGTCAGCTACACAGCTACAGATAATGGAAGTGAGCCCTATTCATTGACACTTACATCTGTTTACACACATGAAATGAATTTCTGTGAGGCTGTGTATAACAACTATCTTGCAGTACTTTATGGGTTTCTCAGTCATGTGGTTTTGAAGGGATTAAGTTCCAATAATGAAAGGTTTGATACTTTTGACCTTTGTTTCCATCCAATATGCTGCTCCACAGTCCAAACTTGCTGTGGTGCCAGGTTACTTATTTTATTTCGAACAACTGCAAATGAAATTGTTCATTTAATATTTTTAACATATTCTGGCCACTATAAAATTCTTTAACTGTTTACTCAACAACAGAATTTTGATTGCGTTATTCATGATTACCTCTGCTCCCATGCAATATGAGATTTCAGAGTTGATACAGCGAAGTTAATACCACTCCATGAATTTTAGTTACATGACTTTTAAATACATAATATGCAAACTTTCGCTGATGATGTAACTTTAACAGGTAGATACCCATGCAATTTTATAATCTTCAAGATTATTTATGGGACTGCTAACACGTAACTTGAGATACGATTAATTATATAGATCCAAAGTTCTGGTTTATTATGTAATGCTTAACAACATTATGTTCCTCTAAAGAATACATACACTGATGTCGATATTATTGAATTCTAGGGGATATTTTTCTCCTTTGATTTACATTTTATGACATCCCAAGGGATCCAATTGTACTACACATTAACTGAACATAAATTTCGTAGATGGAACTTACTGCAGAAAATTTAGTTTCTAAATGGATACATTTACTCCGAACTACTGTATATAGCACATACTGTATATACTCGTTAAATTTTGTATGTGGAATTTTATATAGTCAAACCTGTATCTTTTTAGAATTAATAGAAATACTTCATATTTTCCATGTTCTGCGCCTATATTAATTTTAGCGAGTATTAGAAAAGCTGACAAGCAATCTATATGAGAATAAGTTACAAACATTATATGGATTAAACGATCCATATGTATAGATGTTTGTATTTTTGGTTAGAAAATGTGTTTTGGAGTAATCCGCCTTTAAGTCGTTTTTATAAATTAATACCGTAACATATTCATACTCTTATTTAATCCTGGGCTTGTAGTGATATTAAAGACGGTCCGAATGATTTGTCTTCCGAACAACTATTTTCTGCTAATGGAATCCATTCATGTGGATACTAGATCAGTAGTGTGTCAAAAATTACCGCACTACAATTAGCAACGGATATGAAATATCTGTAATTTAGAGAATTTAATAACATATATTAGAAATGCGTAATACTTTCATTTATATTGCCTACAGATAAAGAACTGTTTTCTATCAGCTGTGTTGTGCAAACGAAGTGTTTTTTTTATGTGGAAATGTGATACTTTGGTACATAGCATCATGACTTGTGTGTCCACGAGATTAATTTTCAATTTCTTTTGAGGTGAGTTGATAGTGAGTTTAACGCCCCTTTAGCACCAAGGATATATGAGAAGGGAATTACTGATTAACGTTGAATCCGAACCATATCAGCTCCCGCCGGAAGTTGAACCCGGGTCTCCTACGCCAAAGGCGTGTATGGTAACTGCGTATACACGAACGCGCTCTGGTATTTCTTTTGTTGGATGCAAAACTTACTTGTCGACAATCACCATCAACTTTCTCTCCTTCCATATCACGATTTCCTGATCATCACTGGTACAAGACCAAACCAAATGTGCTTAATTGGTTGAATAAGACATTTTATCTTCTATACCTTTCAAACTCATACCGAATTGTTGCAATTGGATTTTATTTGATACTTTCCAACACACAGATTACATCTTTTTAATGTAAATTTTCGAACAGAGACAATAATAAAAAAATACAAACCTCTTGCCCGTTTTGCTTGTATAACACTAATCTAGTTTTTGTCTTCTCCGTAAGGAAATAATTCTATTGATTTGTATGAAATACACTGTTCTTGTCAGAATCACGAGAAATAAAATGTTAGAAAAGTAAGAGCATGAATGTCGTCAGTTGAGCTCGAGCATCTGAGCTCCACACATTGGAGTGGTTTGTTGGTAGCTTTCGTTTGAGTGCTATCATAGTTATGCCTGACGATCCCTCAGCAGTGATTAGTATCTTATTTAAAAAGTATAATATTTTCGTTCGTGTTTCAGGTGCGCCACAACTTGGGTTTACAGTGTTTATGCATATTAATATATAATCATTGTAGCCATCAAATTCAAGAAAGATGTACAATTTCAATTTATATTTCACTGTCATTATCAAAGCTCCTGTCCAAACGCAAGTCAAGTCTCTAACTGAATAAAAGACGAGTTCACCCATTCTGTCAATATTCGTGCGCTTCAGTTATATGCAGAATTTTATAGAATTTAAATGACGTTTAAAGTTTCACACTCTTTGCAACAGTTCACCGCAACAGCTTCTACATCAGTCGAATTCCACCATGTGAAGGAAATACCAGCAAGGTCAGAATCCTAGCTGCAGCTAACCCCGACAAATTGGTATGTGTTTATGACTTCCCTTTAAAGGTCCAGTTATACTTACTCTAGAACGATTTTCAGAATAGGGTGTCAAGAGGAACTGCAGTTTAGGAGCGTGTCATATCCGAACACAATTACCATGTGTTGATGTGACCTATGAGCGTTGTTGAAATATTAGCGGTACTTCGTCGAGCGAATGGTCGTAGCGTCATAGTTGAAGATAGTTTGTTCCTTCAGCTCTATAAATTGTATTTGTCTTAAACCATCATTTCCCTGATATCCTCATTTAATGCTTTCCGGCTGCACAAACTGTTCTCATCGTACGGCAATAGTAGTCCTCATTCCGAAGTCCAGCACTTCACGCATCGTTCAGAATTATTTACTCATTTCTTTATTATCGGTTGACTTAATTTTGTTTACGAAGGTGCTTAGGGCACGAGAACGACATATTATCTGTCGCTATATTAGTTCTTTGAAAGCGGCGCTTAATTCAAAGCATAACGTTAAGTACACGCTCCGCTCTTTGAGCAATAGTTTTCTTATTTTCATTTTCGGCATGTCCAGGAGGGCGATAAAGCAATGAAATTGGAGTGTGACAGTTTACGCCGCGGTTTCCTTTCTCAGACCTTGTAACCATGGTGGTTTCCTTTGGTCTTTCGAAGTATCATTAGTAATTTATATTCCACGGTGAATTTCAAAAATGCTGATTAACGGTTACAGTCCTGCATTATTTCTTTGAAGCGCGGCCTACGTGAAGGATTCAGTTTGTCGACTATTATTTTTGCTTTAGCATTATGTCCCTTATCACGAAATCATCTTTTCCTTTCTCGTTTTCTGAGTCAGAACCTTTTTGAATATGCTGATAGTCTGATGATCACGAGCGTTGATCACGCGCATATGGTGAGGGTTTTCCAATGCTGCAGCATTATGCTCTTTTCTGGTCACCACAATAATGCACGATAAACTCAGCTCGTACAGATTAATGGTTTTCCTTTCCGTGCTAGTGCTTCTTGTGATACGACAGTTCCCCACGTAGCCCTTTGACTATTTTCGGTATAACTTTCACATCGATACCTACTCTTTACTAAGAGCAGATCTGTTCCTGGTATGGTACAGATTCGTCAATTGTATTCACAATGTATTCGTCTACTTAACTTATTTCACCCTATGCAGTTTAGAAATGTTTATGTTGTTACAAGGCTGTAGCTCCGTGTCCATATTTATTCCTTTCCAGAATGGTAGGCTATAAAGATCGAATCTTTGCTTCTGGGAAATATTTACCGTGTTTTCTTTTATATCCTGCACATTGCATCTACTTTTTCGTTCACAGGAAAGGTTAGTACTCGTACACATACGTCTGAAATGTCAATTCTTCATGCTTGAGTTTTATACAGCTGTCCAAAACTCTGTATTTCAAAGACCAATATGTCCGTACTTTTGTGGCAAACTTATAAGCGCCCCTTTAACCCGACGTTCATTTAATTTTGTGAATGTTGCCCAGCTTATATTTGAGCTTTGGGTCCCACAGTGCCTTGGGACCCTATTTCGATTCTCGGCTATATAAGTTTGTTTTCAGACTCCCGTTTTTTCACACATTCTTGAGTCACCATTCCCTTTCCTTAATAACAGTCTGCCTTAGCCTAAAGAATATAAGTGTGGGCATTAAACTGAAAGAATTTGTTTTATTTCAACGTAACCTATCATTTGTCTCAAGCCAATTTTATTGCAGCACGGCATGCAGAATATTAATTCCCAAGGCAGAAACTAAGTTCTCTATTCGTCAAAGAAATTCCTTACGTTTTTCATTTAATGATTATGTCGTCCACCCAATTTGCAAGAGGTTTCAATATCAATTCAAGCTGTTCACTAATGTGGCTAAGATACAGAGAGCGATTGCTTTTGTAAGATTGAAAAAGATTTACTTTGAGAAGACCATGGACATTATTCCTGATATGCGACCGCACAGTGTTGGAAGCAACTACATACAATATAACACTAAGAACATTGGCTGACGAACACCGCCTCCTCGAAGAAGTAACTGAGGCCCCCGTAGCGTAGTCTTTAATGTTTTTATTGCGAGACTCCCGGGTTCGATATCCGGTGGGAGACACAGTTAGTAACATGTTAACGGTTTCTGATTAGAGTCATCTAGACTGAGATTTTCTATATTTGTTTCTTTCTCGCCAGGAAGATATCGGATTGATAATTAATATGATGATCTAGCCGCTTCTTTCATTATCCAATCTTTGTTATCGTTGAGAAACGTCAGTCCTCATGTGACGCCCGTAAATGCTAAAAGTTAAAGATATAATTCCAAATCTTATCCTGAACGAATCACTCTGAAATAATACATTTTGCATACACCCTGATAAACATTCCACGATAAACGTCGCATTAAACTTAAATATGTAACAATGAAGACTTCAAGGTAAAGATATTTTGTTCTGTACATTGACGAAAAATTTTGCCATAGTCATTCAAATCAAATAATGTAATATGATCCGCAAGAAGGCATCTTGAATCTGGCTTCCGAGCAGAAATATGTTAAGGGTAGTAACCCTGAAAGTGCAAGAGAGAAATTCACAATAAACCTTGCACAACAGAGAATGTGACTCCAAGTACGAGACCAGGACCTTACTTTACACCACCTGAAACAGTTTAAAAATGCAGCTGATGGGAGCAATACGTAAGTTATGAAGCTTGTGGCTAGTGTTGATGCATTTCTTCCAGTTTGTTGAAAGTTATGTTATTATGTATACATGAATATTTTTGTTGATAATACGTTTCACCAGTGGCGTATTTAGGGGGGGAGGGGCTTCCGGGCTTAACCCCCCCCGAAATCTTACTTACTATAGTAAAGTATATGAAATATCTTGCAGAATTTTCACATTTTCAGGCAAAGCCCTCCCCGAAAGTTAGCGAAGCCCCCCCCGAAAGAAAATCGTAAATACGCCACTGCGTTTCACATTATTCTGTTTTGATTAAAAACTTCTTTATCGTATATCGCATTCATGGACGAGGCATTCCGTCCTTCTTAATTGGTCGATCTTGGTCCACTTGTAATTGAAAAGCAACTACGTGATTGGGTGTGACATTTCTCTAACCATTTTTCACGTTTAATTTCTTCTAACAATGTTTCAATTTATTGGAAATAAATCAAATCATGAACATAGTATTTAAGATACTTTGAATGTTCGTTACCTCGCCTTTTCGTTCGTTCTATTGCTATTGTAGAAACCATAAAAGTTTGAATGTTTCTGAAACAATAGTTTCTTTCGCTATAACATGAAATAATAAATGTAGAATCGTAAGTTTTCATTTAAATCGTAGATCTCAAATACATAATGAGCTCCTTAGTGGCTAAATGTTTAGCATACGCGCTTTAGCAGTGGGAGACTCGGGTTTGATCCCTGGCGGGAGTTCATGTGGTTGAGAATTCACACTAATCAATAGGTCTCGTTTCATATAGCCGCACTGCTGAAAGGGTCGTTAAACACAGAATTCACTCAACTGAAATGCATAGAAACTTAACGTAAGCGCATTAAAAATTATAACTTTAAGTTTAATTTCAACATGATAGATCTGATAGTAATTCACAGTATGACAAGTACTTGTAACGTACAATAAAGCCAAATGGACTAAATTACAACTTTAAGCAAAATATGTTTTAGTTTGTTAAAAAAATTATACTCCACAGGAACACAAACTAGGAATATCCAGTTAACGTGATTATTCTAGAACGAATACTTGTGAGAAACAGGGAATACGTGTCATTTATATTTTAAGAAATAGTAAACGTTCCATGAAGAAACACTTCCGTAAAAACAAGATACGTAGACCTATAAAGATCAAAATACGTGTAAGTGAAAACGAAATACGTTAAAGACGGAAATTAAGAGTGCTATGATAACTGAGGATTGGAAGAGAACCTCGTCGTTTGTCTTTTGTTCTATAGTCTGTGTCTCTTTCCGTCACGTACGTTTATTTGCGGCTTTCTTTGTCTGATGTAGATAGTCTTTGGATAGATGCGGACTGAACTATGACTCTTCAGTCTGCAACGCTAATAGCCTACGCAACGATCTTCAGATGTTTGGGAAGCAGCTTCTAAGTTTGTCGATGGAGCTCCATACATATTGCGTAGAGGAGTGAAGGTCGTAGTCCGGTGACGACCAGGTTCAAAATAAGGACACCTGCAGCTGAAGTATCCGTGCATCGCGATCGTCTTTGACGGAGGCGTCAAAGGTTGAGGTGAAGAGAGACGAGGGTCTTAGTGTGTGTCACATGTGATAATTATCGTGCAACCTGCAAGGCAATCATCATTTATGTTTATTTTAAATTTAAGATTGAGGATAAGGATATTCAGATTTTCTAACCCGCACACATTACCCGTAGATTGGCATGTTTATTTTGGTTTATTAGGCTAGTAATACAAATTTATTTTTTGGGAGTCTAGCCTGGCTCATAATCAAAGTACATATTACTAGGTTATCATTATTTTGTACTACTTAAAGTCGGTCTACCAGTTCAATACTTGATGTTTCATAATCACCACTTCATGTTTTTGTAATACGAGGTTAAAAATTCAATTTCTCTATCATTTATTTAAAAACAAATTATAGATATACTAAGTTAAGCGTATTCCGATGCATGATTTATAAATATTAGATTAAGTACACTATTTGGTGATTAATCGTGACAGAACAGATCTTCATAACTTTAAGTAAATCTTTCCATCTAATACTGTAATCATTACTATATATAAATCATCAGCCCCACTAATAAGTTCTACAATACAACATCTCCCAATTGATATTTTCATGCTACGAAATTTCAGATTCTTTTATTTATTAGCAATAGAGTTTTAAGGCCATAACAAAATAAATGGTTTTCACTGCATATATCATCATCAATTCCACGAACTGGCGAATATAATTGTTCCACGATATCACGAACTGGCGAATGCACAAAATATGGTTTTGAGAAAATTGATGCTAAGAAATGGATAATTTCATTCACTAGCGATTCTATCTAAAAATTTACATAAATGAAAAATATTAATATAGATTAATGAACGATATATATTAAATTACAGTTCATGACACGTTTGCCTTATAATTAACATTATAAGCTGTCATTTGTTGCTTTTAATGTATTCACCGGTTCGTGAAAATCTCTTCTACAAATTCGCCAGTTTGTCTGAATAACAGTTTTCATAATCGATAACAGCGAATTCATATTCTCCGCAATTCGAAGGACACTAGTGACGTAAATTTCGAACAGCTCAACAACTATTACTTCAATTCAAGTGCCTACGCTGCTACTGTACAGAGTGATCACAAAGTTTGGTTACCCCTATCGCTTGTTCACATATTCATAGATGGTCGCTTTGTATTAATGTGGGACAGGACAACTTTGAGGTAGTGTGAATACTATTTACTACTTATTCCAGAGTTCTGGGATGTACACCATCGTTTACCATCTACGATCTGAGATTCTCCTCAACATTGTTGGCGTGATAGCACTAAATCCACGTCACAGAGTATCAACTGTCGACAAAATGTAAAAGCTTTTTAGAGTCTGTCTTCCTGAGTGATATTTTCCTCATTCATCCCAGGCAAATGCCGGAATGGTGCTTCACATATAGGTCCCAGGCCTTTTCGTTCCTTTCCCAATTCTTTCATCCTTCTCCTTCCTCGAATAGTGTACTCCCCGAGGGTTATAATCCCTCATTCATGACGGGCTAACGTGGATATTGATGCTGAAAGCCCAGAAATCTAATTCCTAACCTAACCGAAAACACGTATGTTACTGGCGATTTTATTAGGATTTCCTTGTGTTAATCCTTCGTGCCAAACATACCCTTGTCCGTCCTTACTAGCTACTTCATAGATCTTGAAATTGTATGTTGATTGATTTTGTTTATATTACCATTCCCAATGCTTGGTACGGGGTAAATGTATTTCCTGTTCCATACCAAAGTAAGTAGAGAAGATCTTTGGATCAATTGAGATGCGTTGATTTTCAAAACTTTTAAGTTCTCTTACTCTAGCCTTTTGTTGAATGTTTTTGTGAAACTTATCTGTCAGTAGCTGTATTTTGTTTATGTCTCATTTGCGAATTGTTTAACATACAATGCATAAGTCCTTCCTTGTTGCACTAAATTTCAGTTTCATAGCCGCAAACACTGATCTGTACAAAGAGTACGATATAAGATTACTACGAAACTCTGGTTTCAAAGATCGTACATCTTAGCAATTGTTAATGTATTTGACAAGTATTTGATTTATTTCCTTGAAGTGAAGCATTTATCATTACAATACATTGTATCTTCCCATTGTATTACTGAAGATAAACAAAATGATTTACTACTACTACTATAGTTATGCCAACATGTCTTGAGCCGTAGACGGAAGACTAGGTGTCAAGTCAATGTGGTATATCTTTAGAAACATTTTTATTTTGTAACAACTGTTGATCTACAGAGTGCAACATAAACATTTAATTACAAGTAAGAAAATAAAGTAAAAAGGAGAAAACGTCACTTTTGTTACAGTTCGCTTAATTTATTTTAGTAAATGGAACAATGATATCTATTACCCATTAAAGTAAAGAATCTTTCGAAAGTGAAAATACTCTCTTTATACGTTTTGCGAAGAGGAGAATTTACATTCGTCAGTTCGTGAAATTGTGTTTCTAATTTTCTCAGTGTTCGCAAATATAATATTGCAAATATCTCGCAAAATAAGCAGATTTCGGGTCTAAGTTTTCGTTCACTCATAGTACACGTGTATCTAAAACTTTCTATAACAAAAAAAAAAATCTGCCTTTCCATTAAATTTGCCGGTACGTGAAAACAACAACGGTACATATATATATATATATATATATATATATATATATATATATATATATATATATATATATATAGGTGTATGATTTTCATTTATACACTACAAGACATTATTATTTAGTTAATGTATTGTAAGGCTTGAGAATCACGCTCTTGCTTTTATGATTCGATCACTTCCTTCACGAATATTTCCTTGCTTGATTCAACATTAGAACACCTAATGGACAATATGTGAAGAAGATACAACAATAACAAGAAATAGAATCAACTGATGCACATGAATTATGATGGATAATAATAATAATAATAATAATAATAATAATAATAATAATAATAATAATAATAATAATAATAATAATAATAATAATAATAATAGTAATAATAGTAATAATAATAATAATAATAATAATAATAATAATAATAATAATAATAATAGAAACTATGAAATATAATCAAAAATATTCCCAAACTTCAGCTTTACTTGATAAACTTACCGTTAGTGGCAGCTAAGATGGCGATACAGAGAAGAATTGATATAATATTAGGGTTCCACATCGTGGCTTCCCAAACATGAATTTCTTTAAGTATCTGCAAATAAAAATTACAATATTCATTCAAATTTTAATTGCAAACTTATTTCTCTTCATAAATTTTACTTACACCCATCCCATGGTATCTTTGTTATACAGCAGAACTATGTAAGTCTTTGAAGAACTTTACTACAAAGTTCAAAACAATTAAGAATTACAGATTGCCTAAATATTTAGGGTAATATTTATATGAAGAACTGAGTTTCGTTTCACAGTGTGAAACTATGCTAGACTTATAAACTAGGCGAATTCAATACTCAAGCTTGAAGTAGTACATCTATAACTAATGGTTGGAATATATTAATAAGAGCAAAGATAGAATCTGTTTCTCCGGCCTGAATCAATATCAAAAATCCATTACTCTTTATCGCATTACAGCTTTTGCTGAACGGTGATAAAGGTTAAAAAACCGGTTGTTAATTTGAACCACCTCTGGAATGAATATATGGTTAAGGGAGGAGGAGGAAATAGAAAACTTTTGAAAATTGAATGGGTTGCAACGTTTATACATACATAAATACATACATACATACATACACACAAACACACACACACACACACACACATATATATATATATATATATATATATATATATATATATATATATATATATATATATATGTATATATATATTCAGCATGGCCCATTTCAATCTTTCCACGAATATATCTCGAAAGCAGTTGAAGGTAAATGAACCAAACAAAACCCAAATAGGAAATGTCATGGGGCATAACGGATAATGTTATCGTGCTGCCCCCCAGGTCCCAACTTTAAAATTTTGATTGATACCTCTTTCGATAAATCTTTAAAAACTAAACAGCGTTGTTGTAAAAGATTTTTCATATGGACCAACGTATTCAAAATGGCCACCAAGACATTGTGCCTCAATCAGAAAAGCGTTCAGTACCATTAATAAGAAAACAATTGAACATAAATGAATCAAACAAAAACACAAATAGGAAATGTCATTGGGCACATCGAACGGTGGTTCACCCAGCGCCGCCTTACATCAGGCACCAGGGCCAAACTGTAAAATTTTAAATAGAGACATAGGGCGATTGATACCTCGTTTATGATAGATCTTTAAAAACTAAACAGTGTTGTGGCAAAAGATTTTTCATATGGATCACCATATATAAAATGGCTACCAAGACATAGTGCCTGTACCAGATAAAACGTCCAGTAACCACGAATATGAAAACGGTTGAACATAAATGAGCTGAACAAAATCTGACATAACAAATGCCATGAGTTGCATTGAGTGGTATTGTCACGATGCCCCCAGGGCCGTCCTTCATGGGGCCTCAGAGCCTAACTTCAAAATTTTAAAAGGAAATATAGGGCGAGTGATACCTGCATCATTCTCGAGTCGTAGAATAATAAATATCCAATATGATTTCCTATACGAATTTTATCTCCAACCGTTTTTATATTAGTGGTACTGGACGTTTTATCTGATACAGGCACCATGTCTTAAGGTCCATTTTGAATATGGTGACCGATATGAAAAATATTTTGCCACAACACTGTTTAGGTTTCAAAGATCTATCGAATGACGTACCACTAATCCCATGTTTCCATTTAAAATTCTAAAGTTGGGCCTTCAGGTCCGATGAATAGCGGCTTTGTGGGGCACCACGAGAACATCATTCAACGTGCCCTATGGTTTTGCCTATTTCAGTATTTTTCTGGGGGGTTCATTTATGTTCAACTGTTTACATATTAGTGGTACAGAACGTTTTATCTGATACAGGCTCAATGTCTTGGCGTCCATTTTGAATATGTTGACCCATATGAAAAATGTTTTACCACAACGCTGTTTAGTTTTTAAAGATCTATCGAATGAGTTACCACACGCTTCATGTTTCGATTTAAAATTTAAAAGTCGGTCCCTGGGTCTTCATGAAGGGCGTCCCTGGGGCCACCGCGGCAACACCATTCGATGTCTCTGATGCCATTTCCTATTTGAGATTTTGTTTGGTTTATTTATGTTCAACCGTTTCTGAGATATTTCCGTGGAAACATTAAAATGGACCACCCTGTATATATATATATATTTGGTCTAGGAATTAATTCGTGCGGGTGGACAAGAGATGGCGCAACGAACGGAGCGTCCCACAGTTCCGTGTATCCACACATGTGTTGCAAACCCCTGTCATCGCGTATCGTTCTTTCTTAAGGTATTTATGTATTTTGTGTTTGTACTACAGCTTCAATGTGTGCGTACCAACCGCACGAATTAATTCCTAGACCAAATATATATATATATATATATATATATATATATATATATATTCAGCGTGTTTCAAAGCAACACCGACAACGATTGGGAAGCGATTCCTAACACCAAGATAAGACGAAAAGTGTAGACCAACCTGGGTGCACAAATGCTTCCTTTCGGAGTTATAGGCTGCCGAAAAGAGGAAAATATGAAATCTAAAAGTCCATAGCTTCAAAACTATGGGACCTATTGTAGTCGAGTCCAGACGTCACTTAGGAACTATATCTGCCCTATCCAAAAATTCATGTTTGAGAATCCTAAGGTAACAATTTTTATAGACTCAGTTTGACTACGCGCATGTAATTTGAAGTACTCACCAACTGCCTCTGTAAAAATCGTTGCGGAAGTAACTCAAAATTATGAGAAAAAGGATATTTCGATAAGTCACATATTAGTTCCTAAATAAAGTCTTGACGCGACTACGATAGGTCCCATAATATTGGAGCTATGGACCTTTAAAGTTCTTTTTTTTTCATGTTTTCGGCAGCCTATAACTCAGGAAGGAAGTATTTGTGCACACATTTTGGTCTATACTTTTCGTCTTATCTTGGTGTCAGAAATCATCTCCCAAACGTTGTTCAATATATCTTACCCTTTGTCCTCTATTAAAATAAGTATTAAAACTGGAAGTATTAAATTTCAAGCGATGCCAGATTTGGTACAGTGTTGGGTTGTGATTATATGCTCCCTTGAATCGCTGAATCGATTGTAGAAAACCGCTTTTCGCTATATATTTCCGTTTTTGTTCTATAGCTATGAATGTTGAAACTGGAAATTGTTAATTCGAATCTTTTATGGTTCGAACTGAGTGTTATGGAAGGAGATGGAGAATATTCTTGGGACGCTTCTCGATATTTCTTACCGCTTTTGGTCTAATGCCTCTCTATAGACAGACGGACATAGCTGTTTAATAAAACTTCCGATAGAAATGCATAGCATACTTTGGAAGTCTAATAGGTAAGTGTTGTTGCACAGTGTGAATCTATGGTAGATTTCACAAACATGCAAATTTAATATTCTAACTTGAAGTAATACACCTATACTTCCTGGTTGTAAGATATGAAATAGATTCTATTCCTCGGACGCTGAATCCATATCAGAATGCTAGTATTCGCTATCTCTTGCTGTTTTTTGCTCTTTGGAAATAAGTACTTAAAGCAGAATTACTTGTAAATTTCAACCATTTCAGGTTTTGGTAGAAAGTGTGGATGTTGGCGGTGTGTTCTCTTAGGACGCTGAATAAATTGCTAAACACTACTTGCCTCTATCTATAATGATTTTGTTCTGTGGCAATGAACGTTAAAACACCAAACAGTTGATTTCTTGCACTTCCGGTTTGAATTAAAGCTTATCGGGAGAGTTGAAATCTATTCTCGTGCATCTGAATCGATTGCAGAAAATCCCTTCTCAACCTTTCTTACAATTTTTGCTCTGATACCTATCGATAGACGAGCGGACAGACATGGCCGTTCTATAAGACTTCTATCACTTACGAAGAGCAGAGTTTGATAGTCTAATGTGAAAACGGATCTTGTTTTTATTCGCATTACGAGAAAATGACAGAATGATTTAAAATTAATTACTGCATATACTCGTAGTTATGACAGACATCAAAATGGGGTTTTACGATTAAATTTCATATCATAATGGGACGCCGGACATCAAAAGTATTGCAAAAACTGCACTATCGTCAACCAAGGAAGACGAAGTTTGATATTTAACTCTTGATTCAAAATAAGCGCAATATATCGCACACCCGGTGGAAGACTGGTACAAGTCAAAAATACACATTTGTGGGAACATGACTTTTAAAGTTTGTGATTCTATCAAAATCTCTCCCTAGAGTACTGTTATTTCTGCCATCTAGGGTTTGATTTGTTTACTAACGTGTCTGCAAAACTACCACCAGATAGGTCTCGCATTTTTCTCTCTATTCTTTTTTGAGTGATGATAACTCAAAATTCCCATTTTTTCAATTGTAACATTCTACCACCGCATGTGCGATATCTAAGGGTTTCTCACGAGTACTCGTTTTTACAAAGTGAGTGGGTATTTTCTACAGTACCTTTAATGATATTGAAAGTGATGTTGTCTGGTATTTGTGATTGGATCATAGGGAAACGATTCAACAGCTTAAAATTACGTAAACAGAATGCTACTACCCACGTTGAGTTGAATTTTTATTGTGTTCCATTAATTGACGAACTGATCCCATGGAGGATAGAAGGTATACACAAAATTTATGTAAAATGCAGAATTGGATACAAAATCATGCGGCCTCGCTTGGCCAAAACTTTACGTTGCCAAAACCGTGATGAAAAAACCTTGTTCGGCAAATTCTCACATAACTTAAAATCTCGGTGTCCAAAATCTTGGCTCATCAGAATCTCACGGTATTATTTCCTAAAAAGGAATCCTGTCAGTACGAGACTACACCACAACGACGTCTTCAGTGTAGAGTGTCTCATATATATCACTAGGTCAATAAACGTACAATATAGCACATAGATAATTATATTAAAAGTGAAATACGCATTTATTTTTATTTTTCTGCCCAAGACTAACCTTTCATTGTTCTTTAAACGTCATTTATTATGATTTTGTTCATTCAGTGATTTACGTATTCGCTTGTGCTGTCAGTAGATAACTCAAAGCCTGTACTACGAAATATTTTGCACGGTAAGAAACACATCAAGATCTATCTTCATTTCAAGTTAGATCACGATCGAATGAGTTCGGTATAGGTTTTCTTTTTTTAAATTTTGGAATACATAACGCAATATTTGACTGTCAACAACTCGGAAAGCGTACAACACATAATATGCACAACATAATATGTAATACTGTTAATAAGCAGATCAAGGTCTATCACTATATTAAGTTTGATTCTAATTGGTAGTGCTCGATTAAACTTATACGTTCAATATATATTGTGCAATTAATGTTTCCAAAGGAAAACAAATGAAGAATGAAACTAGATTTGATGGTCAAGATTTCTCTGTCTTTGGATTTATTTTTGGGCTATATAAACATTCGTTTTAACTCAATTCAATTGTTTACTGTTCTATTCTCTACGTAATCACTTTTTAGCCCCATGTTCTTCTTTTTCTCTTCATTATTCTATTTTGACACCAGAAATTCATTGAGTAATTTGTTATTAAGATTATAGCCAGGTGAGATTGTGTACAGCGAGGGTTTGGCTAAGCAAAACTTTATGTGGCAAAATTTTGAATAGCGAGGTTTTGGCCAAGATATATTTTAGCTAGAAGAAATTTTGGCCCGTGAGGTTTCGTGTACTGACATTTTGGCCATACTAGATTTCAGGAGTCGAAGTTCGGTCCGACGAGAAAATGGATGACAAGATTTTGGTTCGGTGAGTTTATCGACGGCGAGGATTCGGCCGGAAGATTTTGTCCATATATCAAAATATAGTATCTTGTAAGTCACTTAAGATAGGAAGATAAAACTCAGTACATGACATTGACAATAAAAATAACGTGAGACCTGTCCCTATGTTTCTGAAAAATTTCTTTTTAATAGAACAAGTGCATTTTCTGAAATTCTATTCTTTACATTGAAAGCGATGTCACTGGTTGTTCATGACCACTTCACAGGAAAAGATTTGAACAGTTTGAAATTAAGTTTAGAGCATTGTTTGTACCCATCTTGATCTGGGATTTTTATCGTGTTATTTTGATGAAAGGACACCCCTTCATGCGGCAGGAGTGTGTTACCAATTTTTGGAACAATATAATATCTCATGAGCCTGTCAACTTCGGAAAATAAAAATCGGTTTATATATTCCTCATAAATAAAAAGAAGCCGTGTCCAAACGTTTTTGAAAAGTTCCGTTTTAGAATTGAGGTGGATTTTCTAAAATTCCTTTGTTTACATTGAAAGCAATGTTGTCGATTGTTTATGGACGCATCAAGGGGAAACAGTTGAAGAGTTTAATATAAAATTCTGAACTTAGTTAACATCTACCTTGAGCTGGACTTTGCTTGTTTTCTTGATGAAAGTAGCATTCTACGAAGATTTCGAAGTGTCGAAAATTTGTGTAGAAAATACATTACCTTGTGACCTCGTCAAATTAGGTAGATGGGACTCCGTGTAAAACATCCTTAAGAAAAATAAGCGAAAATGTGTCTCAGCGATCTTAAAAATTTCTGTTTTACGTGGGGGTGGGACATTTTATGTAATTCATTTCTTCGCATTGAAAAAGATGTTGCTAGTTGCTAATGATAACATCACGGGAAAACTGTTCAACAGTTTTAAAGTAGTTTCTTTATGTATTTAAAAGTTAAGCTAACTAATTGAATGTTCTATGGAACCCAGAGGTTCAATGCCACATTCGAAAGAGCTCGACTTATTACCTCTGACTTCTTTTCTTAGCAAACTGGATTCAGTTTCTACTTTGTATTCCTATTTCTGCTAGATCCATCTTAATATTGTCATCCCGTTTGCGACTAGATCTTCCTAATAGTCTTTCTCAGAATGGGTATCCAGTTAAAAATTTGAAAGCGTTGATTCTTTCTTCCATTCTGGCCACAAACCAAAATTATTACAAAGAATTTAAGTAATTCGATGCTGCTGGTATGATACAAACGTATATCTATTAGCATTTCACATAATTGTTTAAGTATGATGTAACAATAATAGGAGGGAAACTGTAATCTAAGCCAAGAGAGAAAGAATAGAAAATTACAGAAGAGTTCAAAATTTAATTATTTTTTTTGAAAACGAAAAGTCGCTTATTCCACATTTCCTTGGAGCTAAGTGTCATCGGAAAGGTTTATGTAGAAACCTTCGGCCCCCTTAGTAGCCGAAAAAATAATTAGATCTGAACTAACCTTGGAGGTGCAAAGTTGAATCCTCAGTCTGGGTATAACCTATATATTTCCTGAAAGGGTATGTCAAGCAAGTTCCTAAATAAGTTTCAATTTCTTCCCTGAAAGAGACCCCACCCCTTCAGGGTTGAACATATGTAGAACAATATGCCCTATATACCCCGGATATATCAAAGTATTCCGCATGATTAATATATTAAGAATATAATATGCACTATCCAATTATACCCTATATCAAGGTAATAAACCCCGGAAATTATTAGTTCACTATAAATATTCTATATTAATGAATCTTTATTACACCGTACATACAGCGTTCACCACCGTACTTAAAGCTTTCACTTCCTCGTCCAAGTGATATTGTCGCTTTGAAAGTTCTTCTTTCATGGGAGCAAAGACGTGTGAATCACAACATGCAAGATGTGGGCATTTGTCGAAGTTGAAGGTTTTAGCTCGAGGTAAGTATCATAAATATATGTAAGTCCGCTCTCAAACACCTTTGCACCACACTGCAATCGTTTGACGCGATATAGAATTTTCATCATACTTTTCGTGGCTCATACTAAATTATCGTGCAGTTACTATTATTTTTTGTCCACAATAAACCAACCACCGCACGCACTTCCAATGAAGACGATACCTGGAGCTGTAGAGACATGTTCAAAACTGGTTAAGGAAACAAACTACATCTTCCACTTCGAACCTGTTACGTCATGCTTTGCAGATAGATGTATGCAGTGTAGTCATCAAATTTCAAGAAAATATATTTTTACCAATAGTTGTTTTACAAATGTGTGCTACTTTTCCTACTGATCCTCGTACTACGTTGAGCTCCTCCGTGGCTAAGCGGTTAGCGTACGCGCCTTTGGCGTGGGAGACCCGGGTTCGATTCCCGGCGGGAGCTCATGTGGTTCGGATTCCACGTTAATCAGTAGGTCCACGTCTCATATAGCCTCGCTGCTGAAAGGGACGCTAAATTAAAATCAACTCAACCCTCGTACTACGTTGAAAAACGAGATGAAAATAAATGAACACTAGAATAGGAATTTATTTAGTTAGCAAATTGATATTTTTTGCGGGCAGAGAATTTCTATGTTTATTTGAATGTTAGATATTACAGAGCTAGGATTTGACTTCAAGAGAACGAGCACATTGCATTAAGTTTATAGTAGTTAGTAGTTCCTCTCAAGCCTTCTGCTTGCTGTACTCAATAGGTTAAAGTAGGGGCCGCGGTGGCTCAGTGGTAGAGCGTTCACCTCCGGTGTTTAGGGTTCCGGGTTCGATCCCAGCTCCCGCCAAGTGAACTTTGTGGTGGACAAACACCGTGTGCGTGGGTTTTCTCGGGGTTCTCCCGTTTCCTCCCACTTTCTTCATTCCACCACTTCATTCATTATTCATCATCACCGTCTCCTTTAGCCTAACCGGCATAATCGTGGGACGTAAAACTCAAAGATTTCATTTCATTTCATTTCATTTCAATAGGTTAAAGTCATGGTTAATAAAATGCTTGTATACTAGTATTTGCAAATATGTATTATTTATTTATTTTTCAGTATGTCTACCAGTGGCGGATCTAGGCAAGGGCCGGGGGGCCTATGTCCCCCCAGTTTTTTCAGTGACAAAACAATTTAAGCTATTATTTATATATTTTTGAAAGTTTATATATACCTATCATAGTCTGGGTACTGGCTGGCCTTCCAGGTTTTACGTTCTAGATCTGCCACTGTCGTCTAACAACTATACCAAATTGTATGCACAATAGACAAGAACGTCATTACGGACAACGCTGAGCTGATTTTAAACCATTTAGCAACAAGCAAAATAAGAGCATGTGGTACGATAAAAAATGAGATGAATCATTTTATTTGAAACAAAGTAATAAGCTTACATGGAATTTAATTTAATCTCCTTCAGAGTACTGTCCTTGGCTAGCAATGTTCTTACCTCAACGTTGAATCTATGAGTAGAAGCATTTCTGGAAGGCTTCTTTTAAAAGGGCGTTCGGCTACTCTGTTGTGGCTCTCTCCATGTCAGGAATGTTGTCAAATAGTCTTCCTTTCAACATAGTTTACAGTTGTGGAAGAATCAGAAGTTGCATGATGCTATGTCAGGAGACTACGGTCGATGTGGATAGGCAAGAATATTTTCTTCGGCCGAAAACACGCGGATCGAAAGCGAGGATTGTGGGTGAGTTTGACACTATTTTTTGTCACTTCCAAAATACCAGTTAAAATACTTTGTACGAACCCATACGAAATGCCAAGTTCTTTGGTAATCTCTCGAATAGTTATTCGACTGTTTGGACGAACAATTTATGCTGATTTTTGCACGTTTTCTTCGGTTTTTTGGGTTAATGGATGTTCAGAACGTTGATGGTCTTCTACTAACTCATTTCCGCTTTTAAATCGTTCATACCACTTATAAAGAGTATTCAGAGTTACAGCATTATTAACATTCACTAATTTCAACATTTCTTGAGTTTCTTCGGCACTTTTTGCAACTTGAAACAAAACTTAATGTTCAAGCGTTGTTCGAAATCTATGATGCGCGAGACACTCAGTAAACACAATCTCACTCTAGCGGCTCTGGACACTGAGTGACAAGTAAGAAATGTTCCAACTTGACGCTGCCTGTCTCAATGGATCAAGCTATCGGATAAATTTCACCAAATTATTGTAGCTTCAGTAGTTACTGCCAACAAAATCAATCACCGTATTTTTTGATCAAAGCTTGTGTCACCCATTTGCATCAGACAAATGTCACAGTTAGCAGTAGTATTTAATCAACCCGTAATCATTAGAAAACACCGTTACTAACAGACAGACACGTTTAAGTTTTATAAAA
Source organism: Thermobia domestica (assembly GCF_964235325.1). NCBI lineage: Eukaryota > Metazoa > Arthropoda > Insecta > Zygentoma > Lepismatidae > Thermobia > Thermobia domestica. Next base: position 125,245,978 of record NC_137469.1, on the reverse strand, counting down.
GAGATATGATATTGAAAATGATAACACAAATATATCATGAGATATGCCTATAAGAAAATATAAGGTTTTGTCAATGAAGAGGTCCAATTTCAAGTATCCGGACAACGTGTTGAAGGAGATGTTAGTCCTGTTTGCTGTTTATACCCACATATGTGTAGGGGGTGCGTTAGCTTAGTGGCAGAGCGTTCTCCTCCGGTGCTTGGAGTCCCTGGTTCGATCCCAGCTCGCGCCGTGTGGACTTTGTGGTTTCATGTTTTTCTCGGAGTTGTCCCGTTTCATCCCACTTTCTTCATTCCACCATTTCATTCATTTCTCATCTTCACCGTCTCCTTTTGACTAACCGGCATATACGTGGGACGTAAAACTTAAAGATTTCGTTTCATTTTCATTTCCACATATGTGTAGGCCTTAACAAATGTTACATTTGTTGCGTATGGGCATAGTGCGGGACGTTAGCAGGATTTGGTTACTTATCAATGTTTCTTTCTCTCCCCCAGGTAAGAGGTGGCGTCGTGTGACACTTCAATGGAGATGCCAGTGACCAATGTTACCAAGGAAGAACAGCGGGGTGTGGTACACTCTCTTTTTGCGGAAGATGTCCATGCAGCGGACATACACAGGAGAATGCAGGGTGTGTATGGTGTGAATGTGTTCCAGACAAAAGAGTGCGAAAGTGATGTCAGCTTTAAGTGGTGGTACGGAGACACTAACTGATGATGCGCTACCCAGGCAGGTGACGAATCGTATTCCTGATGAGACAGTTTTCCCTATTGACAATTGCATTGAAACTGATAAATGGGTCTCCCTGCATGCTATTAGTGCTCAAGTACAGGTGTCCAGTGGCAGTGTGTATGACATTGTGCGCAATAGACTTGGTTATCGCAAGGTTTGTTCTCAATGGGTCCCTAAGTGTTTGTCCAAGGAACAGCGACATAACAGAATGGGAATATCATTGAACCATTTGACGCGATAACAGAACGAGGGCGGCAATTTCCTTGGAAAGATCGTTACCAGAGATGAATCCATATCCTCACTTTTTCAACCGAAATCCAAACGTGAGAGTATGCAATGGAAGCATGCAGAGTTTCCTAAACCAAGGAAAATCCGTTCCACAACATCAGCTGCTAAGGTCACGGTTTTCTTCGACGAACAGGTGCTTCTGCTACTGGGGTTTCTATCCAAAGGAGAAACAATAAACGCCAACAAATACTTCGTCACTCTCCGTCAGCTGTGACTAGCAATCAAAAATAGAAGCCGGGATAACGTCGGAAAAGGCATAATTTTATTGTACGACAATGCCCGGCCTCATGTTGCACCATCAAACACAGAATCTTTTGGCGTCGTGGAAGTGAAAAGTGCTAGACTATCCCGCCTATAGTCCTGACTTGAGTTCCTGTGATTTCCACGTTTTGGGGTCACTTAAGAAATACCTCCGGGGGCACTACTATGGATCGGATGAAGAAGTGCAGCAAGCTGTAACAGAGTTGTTCCATACTCAATGCAAGGAGTTCTTCTTCCAGGACATTCATAATCTCGTGTTAAGGTGGAACAAATGTCTCAGCATCAATGGTATTATATATAGCTTAATCCAGCAATAAAGTCTATACATGGAAATTGACTTTTCACTTGACTGCACTTTATAATATTTCCGTTAAACCGAACAATCTGAAAAATGTTGAGTTACGTCATGTATTGTATCACAGTGAACACACTTCTTTGGTTCGAATGTAAATGATGGAGGATCGTTATATGGCTTGGATTCGGCATTGTGAGACAGTTGGAGGAAGATGAGAATTAACAACTGTGTTGAATATTGTATATTCAATGATGTCATTCAATGTGCTGACCACACATGACTCAACTAAAACCTGTTGTACCGGTCATAGTTCATGGGCTATGATTTCAGATCCAGAAAGTAATGTCGCTTACTTTCGTAAAAAGAGCTTGCTTTTTACTCCACACAGACATTGCTCAGTCAGACGGTTGAAAGCGAGTGTTTTCGTCCTCCATTACTTTCTCTTAATGTTACTTCAAACTTTCTACAATTCATTTCAATGTATCTTCAATGAAAGTGGTTCAGGTTTAAATGTAGCTCCTACCCAACTTGACTGAATTTTCACAGGTTTTATTTTACTTTTTTATTTAAGGGGTCGTTATGTAGTTAAAATACGGGAATACGCAGATGATATCTTCAAATGTAAGTTTAGAATACTTTTTTATCTCCACATCCTTTTAAATGTTAAAGTTGTTGATTCTGCTCATGATTTCCGTTTAAAATGGGTAACTAACTGATTCTATGTCCTATGGAACCCGGAGATTCCATGCAGCTTTCACTAAAGTTCTTTATTGACTTCTGCCCTTATCCAACTGGTTATGGTTTTTATATATTTTGTATTCATATTTCTAAAAAGTCCATTGTCCTTGTGTTTGTCCAATAGAAAGAAGAATATCAGTGGGTATTAGTAACAAATATGAACAGTGCCGTAGCTACGGGGGTTGTCGCCCCGGGCGCTGATATTAAGAGGGCGCCGAACGAGCAAGAAGAAAGGAAAAGTGTTGGAAATGAATAAACAACGCTTCGACCTTAAAATGTATTAGCGTCATATTAAATCAATAATCTTTCGGTTTGCAAAGAAATATATTTAGTAAAAATTTTCTTGATCGCTTCGCTCGCACCGCAAAAGTTTCAATAACCGTCACAACAAGTTTTTACTTATTACTTAAAAAAGTTATTATATATGATTTGTTAATGACAATGTGATATACTATGTGTCGAGTAATGACCAATAAAATACGCAGAAGCGTTTTGAATATCAGAAACGGTGAAAGTCTGAAATACGTGTTCAGCGGTTTGACAGTGATAACTTTACTTACAAGGAAATTCTTGAGTGCGACGGCTCAAGTGCAAGCTCGAATAAGGCTCATTTGAAAGTGCAGTGTGAACAATGATGACAAGAAAAATATTAGCTCCTAATGACTCATCAAGTGCATCAGGAGGGCGACAGAAAATGCGTGTCAGGGAGATCTTCTATGGAACATTTCACAACATGGACATCGTCGACATTCACGAAATGTTCAATACAAACCATTGAACACCAAATGAAAATGACGCGTCACAGTGATCACAAACGTTCTCACCATCAAGATCGAAGGCGAACTCGTTGGGAGCAATACAAACCGTTGAGAACGTTCAGCTAGGTACCCACACTTAAAAAATGCATATACAATCATATTGATATAACGGGTACCATCACATTCCATCTGTTCTCATCTCTCCGTTATACCAATATAATTCTATATGGATTCTTTAAAAGTGGATACCTAGCTGAGCGTCCTGAACAGTTTATGACTCCCAAGAAGTTCACCTTTGATCTTGATTGTGAGAACGTTTGTCATCCTAATGTCCGGATTTGTATGTAATTACATATCTTTTTCCTTCATATGTAGGTTCGTCAAATTCTTAAATGTTTGTGATTCACACCTGTAGGGTGCTTCAACTCAAGTCTCATATTACATATTTTTACATATTTTGTCCAATATCACATATTTCAATGGTTTCTACATTTTTTTTACATAAAACTGTCATAAAATTTTGCGTGTACTGAAATTTTATTTTAAAATAAAAAAAGACACTCTCCAACTGTGCAAGGCTTGCATCTAGATTCAATTTTGCCATGCCTATTTTTTCGTTTCTTTACCGAAAGAGAAATATCTCTCTTTTTTTATTTGTCAAACCATGTTTCGCAGAATTTTCGCCGATAAAAGAAATATAAGAAGAAACCAGTAAAAATCCTCCCTCCGGGGTACATTAGCAGCGCCCTTTATTCTCAACTGTGGAGGAAGACAGTTCGGACAGGCGACTGGCCAGGAAATTCCTAAAATGAAGTATATTTGATTGTTATCGGAGGTCGGAAGGGAAAGAAGATGAAAGCAAATCCTGCAATTCAAGTTAAAACTGTATGCTAGTGTGCTTCCAGGAATTTACTGCAAGAGTTCGTTTCAAGAAGCTGGCGACAATGGCAAGATCACAGCAGGTAACCAAAGCTTTCAAAGAACTTCGCTTGTTCAACTGAATGACAGGAGGACAGTACTCTCGTATTGCAGTTGCAAACCGCACGTGTTCTGTATTGACCGTCGAAGTTAGAAATGGCTCCGGTTGCGTCAACTTTATCCGCGAAATTGCGGTCATAGTAACTATCAATGATGCGTTTACTACAGACGGTAAAGTGGTGTTGTGCTAAGAGTGTGATAAAAAAAATTGGATGTTCAATGAAATCCCTGTTAGAACAACATGTACGAAGTGAACTCCATGCAAGAAATGAAAATTTGCGAACTGCAAAAAAAGAAGTATTCTTGACACAAATGCATCAAGATACTTTAGTGAGTGAGTTTTTCAAAGACTTGTGCCAAGCAATTATAGCAGCTAACATTCCTTGGAACAAAGTTGAAGTGCCAAAATACCATGTTTTTCTGGAGAAATACTGCGGGCGTCGAATTCCTGACAAATCCACTCTTCAAAAGTGTTATCTCAAAGTTTGTTATAGGGAAGCTATAGATACCATTAGGGAAGAAATAGGTAGTTCATATATTTGGATTTCTGTTGACGAAACAACAGACGTTTTAGGATGTTATTGTAGCAAATTTAGTGATTGGAAAGTTAAGTGAAGATGCTCTATCTAAATACTCTCTCATTGCAAGTAAATCGCTGGAATGCACGAATCGTTCCACGATCGCTCGCTTTGTAAACAATGGTCTTATGGTGTTGTGGCCAGGATGAGTTCAGGAAGAAAAAGTTCTTGTTCACTATACAGACAGTGCAGCGTACATGTTAAAAGCGGCTTGAGCACTTACAGCTTTTTACCCACACTTAATTCATTTCACCTGTATGGCCCACGGTCTTCAGCGTGTGCTGAAGAGGTGAGAGACAACTTTTGCGAAGTAAATCAACTAGTTTCTTCCACGAAAAAAAATGTTTGTTAAGACGTCACAACGTGTTCAAGTTTACAGAGATCAACTGCCTGACGTGCCACTTCCTCCGGAGCCTGTGCTAACGAGATGGGGCACTTGGATACAGGCAGTACATTTCTACAACGAACATTTTCAAAAAATTAAGCCTGTTGTTCATTCATTTCCATCGGAGTTTGCTGTGTCAGTTGGCATTGGTCAGAAATTGTTTAACTACTAAAAAGTAGCGTGTGGTATCACATAAACAGACAGCAATTTTAGTTGGCTACCTAGAAGCATTAAAAAAGCTAGAAACTGTTGGCCGGCCTCTTCCGGAATCCATGGAAATCATAGAGGATGCAAAGAGACTGCTGCAAGGTGTGTGTGGAGATGTAGGAGAAAAAGTTCGAAAGAAACTAAATGCAGTGCTGGAAAGAACCCGGGCTACGACAACCTATTGGCAGTGAGTGAGATTCTCAGTGGTGAAACAAGAACCCCTCCTGCAGATATTTCCGCCAACCAGATCCACTTGTTGAAATACGCTCCTGTTACCTCATGTGATGTGGAGAGATCATTCTCTGCATACAAGAATATTTCATCCGATCGCCGACAAAATTTTACTTCTGATCATTTGAAAATGTACCTTGTAACCCATTGTGCAACAACATACAGTTGAACTACAGGCACATCTTTCGTAAGTACTTTATTTCAAATTAAAAATATTCATTAGTGGAAATATTCTTCAATCTAAGTTCAGCTGGTATTGTTTAAAAGATATATGACTGCTTCGCCCTGCATGAAATAAATATATATATATAAAACAATACATTTCGTCTTAAGTTGCATTTAGTATTTAAATTTGTATATTGAATATAATTCGTTTCAAGATTGGGCCGTGGTGACGGATGCGCATTTAGTGTAAAATGTTCTAGATTTGAAACGGGACCACACCACACCACATGAGATTTCTGACGTACAAATGGCGTATACATTGCTTTTTTTGGGGGGGCTTTCCTGTTTCCCTCTAGCCGATTAACATCTTCATTCATTCGCGTCTGATTTTTATTATCCTGCAATCAGTCGCGTTAGCGACGTATGGCTGTCTCAGGTGTTCAAGCATTTCACTTCATTGGAGGACTTGTATTAAGCAGGATAAAGTGTAGTAGATTTTCCTTTTTATTTTCATAATGCGTTTAAATATTGCATACTCATACGCGTGTTAATATTACGTTTTCATAAATATGTAACATATGTAGTATTGCTTAGTCTTATATATTACATATTTCTTATATTTTAAGTGATTTTTGTTACATATTTATGTACATGTTTAGGGGGTTGATATTACATAAAAATGATCACTGTGGCGCGTCATTTTTCATTCATTGTTCATAGTCCAAATTAATGGTTTGTTTTGAACATTTCGTCAATGTCGACTAAGTACATTTTGTGAAGTGTAATACATACATCCCATTGAAGGCTGATCTCTGCACCTCCCGGACAATGTATTTTCTGTCGCCCTCCTGATTCACATGGTGAGTCATTAGCGGCTCATATTTTTCTATTATTACTGTTCACACTACACTTTCAAATGAGCCTTACTAGAAATTGCACTTACGACCTCGCACTCAAGGGGTTCGTTGTTAGTTAGTCACGTTTTGCTACCCAATCTGATTAATCACGACGCGACGGTAAAAATGAAGATATGAAAATGAGAGGAGTAAAGGAACACACACAAGCTGCAGTTTGTATGCGAATATTAGAACATGGAGTTAGTGTGTGTTGACGAAATTATGACACATCTTCACCAAAGTACTAAAAACTTGAAACTGAGGAACACTTCTAACTCTATTAAGATATTGATTACAAAAAAAAGTGTTTGTTGTAAGGAAATGATTCTTTCAAAAAGGATCAAAAGTGAACGAAACCGCATCCCAAAGTACCGACATTAACCCGATTGAGAATCTGTGGAACGAATTGCAACATAAGGTCAATATGTACGTGTTACGGTGGAAGAAGGTTTGAGAAAAGCATTATGCACCACGTGGAACAATATTTCCCCACACTATACCAGGAAATTTGGAACAACCATGCGAAAACGCTTACAGGAAATTATAAATCATTGTGTGTTTTCTATTAAATACTGACTGTATTAACTTGGAGGGAGAAAATAACTTTTGAGGACATTTTATAATATTTTTTTTATTCTTCCGAATATTTATCTGATGAACGATGTGCACATTCCCAATCAATGGAGTTCTTGCACCAGCACCTACTTGTAACATTTGCTTTTCCTCAGTCACATTACTACGGGATTGTTCAGATACTTTTGCCTACTATATACAAATGTCAAACATAGCACCTACCTCGTAAACGAATGAAGATAAATAAAAACTAAATTCAGATTCTCGTTTGCGGGAGATTCAAGCGTAAATTGATGTGCCAAACATAATCTTTTCCATCTAAAAATATTGTGTGATATTCAATATGGCGGAATCCAATAGGTCTGCCATTTTGTCCATATCCTAACTGAATGCAGTTTTTGCACCAACACACACGTTATTAGTGGTCTATCTTCATATTTTTTAATAATTCTATATTTTTTCATGTTCCGTTATGTTGATATCCGTGCAACTAGGTTTCGAGCATAAGTTCCTCTTACTTTTTGGTTTCTGACGATGGCCGACTTGAATTACAAGTAACAATGGTCAAAAGTATGATAGGAGAAACTAAAGGAAGTAACAACTAAGAAATAGAGAGAAAAGAGTAAAATGGACGAAAAAAAGAAGGAACACAGTTCTTACATGGAATGAAATTTGACAAATACAGTATTATTTCTGAACAAAGAGTATATGAAAATGGAAAGTCAATGAAATTCGTAGAAATGGTAAGAATGATTATTGTTGTACTTGGAATGCGAAAAACTAACAGATTTATTTCGGGGGTGGCTTGAGCCTGATAGCCCCCCTAAATATGCCATTGATGACAGTGATGGAATTACATTGGGGTAACCAATATCAGTCCTCTTGTCTACATATTGTTTTTGTGCTTAATCAGTTCCTTATTCATAGATTCGGCGATTAAAGAAAGAAAAACATGCATTAGAACACTGATATTAGGATGACTCATAAGGAACTACAAAAACGTTGATAGAGGACACCCGCTTGGCCTAGTGGGTAGCACGCTTGCCTTTGGTGCGTGTGGTCCCGGGTTAGATTCCCGATGAGGCTACTTTGAACAAAAAAAGTGGTTCGGATTCCATTATAATCATTAGGTCCCGCCTCCCTTAGCCACCCAGCCATATTCGTGGGACGTTAAACTCAAACAAACCAAAGTCGTTGATAATAGTAGAAATCTATAATAATCGAAATTGCGGTGCGTGTATTCTCGCGCCTGGAAAAGCATCGCATGGGTTAGTTACATGAACCGTTCAAGTCAATACAGTTTTAGAAATACATATTTAAAATGCATGGAATTTCAAAATTGAAATTCTGTTTTATATGTAAATGCAATAAATGAATGAAATACAGATAAAAGTAAAATCTTTCAGTTGAATATGCAACAATATGTCATTTAGGCTAAAAGAGACAGACAATTAAGGGAAATGAATGATGGTGGAAGGATCGGTGGAATGAGAATATGAGAGGAAACAGAAGTACACTGGAAAAACACATGGACACGATGTTGCCATGATAAACTTACTTGGCCCGGGATCGAATCAAGAACCACGAGCAGTGGTAAGCGCTCTACAACTTAACCACCGTGCGCCCCATGAATATATAAGTGCAATAATCGTTATGCAGTAATAATAATAATAATAATAATAGGATAAACATGCAATTTGGATTGCTGCAATATGCAATGACAAATTAAAATTAATTTATAGTTCATGCAAGTTATTAGTATATATTTAGAGACCTCGATATTTAGTTTCGCAGGCAGTACTGCATAGTTCTTATTATGTCACTCCTTAAACCAGTAGTCCCGAAGATGTTTCTCTCTCACCTCCCTTCGTGAATCCTGCTTACTTCATGTTCTCCTCCTACTTGCCACTCATTGGTTTGACCCCCTTTGCGATTTCAGATTCAGTAGGTGATTTCTCGAATCTTCAATAATATTACCTTACTTTAAATGCAAATAAGAGATTTCCAAAGATGAAGTAAAACAAGTAGATTCTTTTCTTACATTTTGTTAAAATAAATATATAACGGAGAATAAACCTGGCCTTTAACGAAAAAAAAGCAGGAAATATGTTACAAGCTAATATAAGAAGTTACTATATTTCTTTAAAAAAAAGAAAAAAAGAAAAAGAAAATTAACATTAAAGGAATGCAGTAAAGATATGCGGTAATTGTAACTAGCTGGGAAATTCCTCATCAATTAATGCGGACAGTATTCTCCATTCCCACCTCTGCTTTGCACTTCTGCTTTATTTAAACTGATTGTGTGCAAACGAATAAAAGAACAAACATGTAAAAAGGAATGAGAGACACTAGCTACTCTACAGGCCACAAAATTCAAATTCTATGTGCAGCATAAACAAGTGGATATGGCTTAGTATATTGACATGTATATACATTTACATCAGTTGAGTTGAGTTGATTTTAGTTTAGCGTCCCTTTCAGCAGCGAGGCTATATGAGACGTGGACCTACTGATTAACGTGGAATCCGAACCACATGAGCTCCCGCCGGGAATCGAACCCGGGTCTCCTACACCAAAAGCGAGTACGCTAACCGCTTAGCCACGAGGAAGCTCTACATTTACATGAATTCCATTTCATTTGATATGCTCGATGCTATATATATATATATATATATATATATATATATATATATATATATATATATATATATATATATATATATATATAAAGAAATATATTTTGCACCTGTTTTAAAAATAAACTTAATTAAGGAAAGTTACATAGAACAGAGGCACTAAAGAAAAATGTTACGTTCCGGATTTTAATTGCACATATTACCGAGCTAATTATTAGTTGAATTGTAAGTGCGCGTATTGTCTCAATCTCTCTCTCTCTCGCTCTGTGTGTGTCTGTGTGTGTGTGTTTACTGGTTCTATTCCCCTTGTGAACACTAAAATTTGCAGCTCTTCATATAACATCATAAATCCATTGGAATATACATGAATTAAACTATCACGAACTTTTTTCGAGAAATCCCGAAATAATGACACAAAGGACCCCATACCACTGACCAATTGAACCTGTTGCATCTAGTGATGGGCAGCGGGAATATTCCCGGGAGGAAGGAATTTAAAAAAATGGGAATATTCCCGGGTTTTTCCTGGCCTATAAATTCCTGGGAAGGAATTTATTTCCATTTCTTTACTTTATCTTCCAAATTATAAGAACCACATGACTAATTACTTTATTTTAATATATTATGATTTACTTCTAGGTTTTAAAGAATTTGGAGGTTAAAAATTTAAAATTCTATAGCGCGCCATAGACGCACGCACTTGCATTACCAACATGTATGAAAGGTTTCTTTTTATCATGCATCTTGACAGAATTTTTTGCCCACACACGTACCAACGTGCTGTCCAACATACTGAAAGTAGTTTGAGAAATGTGGAGGACGAGGTAACGCGTGCTTTTTCTTTCTGCAACTGCACGACCTTGGCATGCGACGGAGGAGAGACTCACGTGATTTCTTCCGCTGTCGTGATTGGCGGACGCCCTCGGACCTAAATATAAAACAGCCACCTTGCATGAACGAGCCCATACACGGTAAACATGCACGCAGAGCGGCAAAAACATCAAATATGTTTTCAGAAGATTTTGAAAACTTTTAACATGAATGAACGAGGCCATACACGATCAACTTGCCTGTGGTTTTATCATTTTTCATACAAGTCGGGCTGTTTCTTCAGGCATGTGTTTACGTGTATGGGCTGCTTTTAACTGTACTTTATATAAGTTTAACTAATAATATGATTTTTATCCATTTTAATTTGCACTAAAAAGTAGGGTAATTGTTTAGTATTGGGGGTCCAAAATTAGCAAAAAGTAGGATGATTTACAGAAGAAATGAGTTGATAGTGATGTTCAAGTAGTCAAGAAAGTATTGAACACAATTTTTTTTTTATGGCAGTATGGAATTTGTACAAACCGTAAAGGTAAGTGGAAGTGACTTATGTGACAAAAGAAAGAGAATTGTTGGTAACGAAGATAGAAAACAATGTGCCATGCGGAGCTCTAACCCGCCTACACTCGCTTACGCTCGCTCGGCAATTCTGTCTGAATTTAATGATGGTAACGTAATGTAACGTAAGAAACCATAAAACAACCGCATTGGAATAGAATATCGCAAAAATGTAGGTGCAAAATCTGCCCCCCCCCAAAGATAAACAATAGCGAAAAAGGCAAAGCACTAATTTGCAAATGACGAAAAGGATCCATTTTGTAAAGCAATTTAGAATTATCTAGAAATAGAGATGAACTACTATTAATAAACCTTGTACCACCGTTAGTAATAGACGTCAGTCTGTCTCCTCCCTCTGACTCGAATTTCTGAAGAGGTACTCGGGCTTCTTTTACATGTGAATTAACGCATGAAATTTCGATAAATGGGCGGGAAGAAAGGTCGTGTGTGGCAACGTTACATGCAAAATTATAAAGATAGGAAAGTATCTTACAAATATTGTGAACATACATATTTATGCGCAAATGTTAACAAAATGGTGGGATATGTGCCTTCTGGCAGTTACCCAACCTAATTTATTTATAAAATTTAAAAATTTAATATGTTTATAATATAATACCAGTAGTGGAGTCAAGTTTGGAAAATCCACTTACATGTAAATTTAAACTGTTTAGCGGTTTAAAAGTATGTGGACTTACTATACCATTTTCGAAACATATTTACTTTCATAGAACATATTGTAAATAAATATTCATTTATGCTTACTCTCTAAATATAATAAAATATTATTAAAATAACATAATATCGTTCAGAATATTCATTTTAAAAACTCCTCTGGGGACAAAGTAATAATATACTGTGATATAAAAATTAATATAACTTTAAAATTATAATATAGTAATAGAATGCAATTTTCTTTGTGATTGTATATAAATTCCCGGAAAATTCCCATTTTTAGGTATCTTCCCGGGAATATTCCCGAAAAATATATTCCCAGGAATTTAACCATCACTAGTTGCATCTGGCTGGCAATATTCCTTCCAATGTTACATGTTAAACACGTATTGACTATGGTAGAATTACATTTTACACACCATAGACCTTCCGCTCATTCCTAGCACTCTGTATTGCTCCAGTAGTCATTGGAATCCATTGTCGCTATATTGTGTTACAGACGTCTGAATATTCTTCTGAAATTACATTAATGGCACTTAAAATTTAATTGAGACGGTTTCATGTTAGCCGTATGAAGTATGTATTTCTCCCTCACTTGTCACCCCAGTCTCTAATAGGAATTCATGCATAAACTAATATCTTGAAATTCACTTTTACTCCCAAATGCGAAAATTAAAAATAAATAATTAAAAAGATAAACAATGAAGTACAGAAATAAGTACATACCTTTGATTAGTTTTCTTTATACTACAATTAATTATAACGTATTTAATTTCTGCCTTGACTGTAGCGGAAAACTTTCTGCAGTAACCTCATAAACAAAGTTTTATTAATGATACATATTCTATCTCCACAACGTTTGACTTTAACAATCGCTATCTCAGTCCTCCTGATCTTTCGACCTTAATGTGTGATGGGTTGAAGGTCAGCTGTGATGAAGTGCACTATATGCACAACTTCATTGAATAATAGATTCCAATAACTCGGTAGTTTCCCTTTAACTAATAAGCGCAAGAACAAGAGATAAACCAACAAGGAAGTTGGTAGTTGATCTTTACATGCGATTCGCTCTCCAAAGACAAAATGTAATTATTTTTCCTTGTTTATTAGTTTACTTAAAATATTTAATTAAAATACACATTTTATCTCAATCAGCACCGATATGACCATATGCTTACTAATTACAGTAGTTAGGACTCAATGTATAATTATATTTTGCTTTTAAAAGAAACTCGGTTTGCTAACCCGTCAGCCAATTGATCAACACACACACACACACAATAGATAAATAGACAAAGAAGGAACGAAGATAAATACATGTAGATTATATTAAATCATTCTCAATCCATTGCTGGATTTAAAATTCTCTTCAATTTTCGTCCAGAACAACTTATCACCGGAGCGTGTCGTAAGAACATCTTTCCGAGATATCCTTTTGTCTCTTCGTATTGATGAGTATCGCTGTTGTTCATAGATCATCTTTTCATCTTGAAATATGTTCTGCTCATTTTCACTGCAAACCTAACGATTCCTGTCATAAATGTTGTTCATGTTTCGTTACATTGAATCAAGACAGAGAATACGTTGGTTAGTGGGGCTTCAGTTACGCTTTAGACAGAATCCGATTTTACTTTCATATATATTCATATTCATATCGTCTTTATTGCAGAAACTTCAGAGGATATCCAAAGCATTACAATCGTTAGATCTTAAAGTTACGGATTAAACTGCATAGAGAATATTAAAAAAAACGTAAAAAATGGATACAGAATATTTACAGATATAGATACAGAACAAACGAAAGAAGGAAAGAAGAAGAAAAATATACATATATAAAGATATAACTGTAATCCATAATCTAATATATATAAATTCTCCATTATAATTCCAATACAATACAAAGAATAACGAATACAACACAATACAGTAGATAACTACTATACATGTCTATTCATTTTCCTCATAATTCCTCAATGCTGTTATGTTTCACTTTAGCTGCTTTGTAATTTCGTAAAACTCTTCTATATCATATATTGGATTATCTAATAAAAGTGATTTGAGTTTACTTTTAAAAGTACCCTACTTCGGCTTCTCTCAGTGCTTTCGGGAGAGAGTTCAATAACTTTGCGGACGTGCCAATAAAACTCTTTTGTGTTTTTGGTATAATTGTAATGTACTGTCTTTATATCATTTTTGTATCTTGTGTCATATGAATAATACCTGGAATGTTCAGGGAAGTTATCTCTGTTCTCTTTGACATATATTAAACATAGAAAATAAAAGCAGGAAGAGTCATTATTTTGAGTAGCTTAAAGCTAGGTTTGCAGTGACTGCGAGAAGGAAGACTACACAACATTTTGACAGCTTTTTTTTGCAGCTTTAAAAGCTTATAAGTGTTACTAGACCCACCACCAAAAAATAGTACCATACGATAGAAAGCTATGGATTTGGACAAAGTAAACAATTCTTAAGATTTTCAAACTAACGCAACTTGTTAATTTTCTCAACATGTATATACCCTTTGTTACACTAGTTACACTATGGTTTCAATGTGATTACACCAGTTTAATTTTGAATCAAGTTCAAATCCCAAAAATTTAACTTTAGAATATTTTTGTGTGTAATCTAGATTGCTATATGTAACATTAAGATCTTGTATTTTACTCAGGCTTAAACACAATAGGTTTGCAGTACACCAATCGTCAACTACAGTTGTTATATATTGGGTTAATTGTTCTTTTTCGATAACTGATTTAGAACTTATACAGACTCCAAAGTCATCAGCGAAAATATAGCCTTTAGCGGGAATAGTCGCTACTTTGGGAAGGTCATTGATATAAATAAGAAAAAATGGGACCCACAACAGATTGTTGTGGTACCCTAGGACCCACTTGCAAGTATTTGGAATTCGAATTATGGAATTCTATTGTTTGATATCTGTGTGATAAGTATAATTTAATAAGGTTTAAAGCATCATGTTAAAAACCATAGTATTATAATAAAATATAATACTTAGTACTTTAAAATAATTTTATGAGATACCGTATCGAACGCTTTTGACAAGTCATAAAATCTAACTTTAGTAAAATATTTTCTTTCTAAGCTGTGTAAAAGATCTTTAACTAAAGAAGTTGTTGCTTTAGTTGTATCTAAACCTTCTCTATATCCAAATTGGGAGCTACTGGACAATGAGTTACTCTCAAAATATTTAACTATTTGATCATTGAGCAAACGTTCGACAAGTTTGGCTACTACAGGTATTATAGATATAGGTCTATATTTGTCACATTCTAAATTATTGCCTTTTCGTGTACTGGAATTACTTTAGCATATTTGAACATATCAGGAAATATCGACCCTAATATGCAACTGTTGACAATGTGTGTTAAAGGTTCAGCAACAAAATGTATGTCACTTTTAAGTATAATAGAATTAAGAGGTATAAATCACAGATACTGCTGTTTTTCATCTTCAAAATTGTTTTCTCAACGTCCTTAACAGTTACTAATTTGAAGCTAAAAGTACAAGATGGTTGAAGAAGAGAATTCAGATAATTATAAAATTTTCTACTAGGAGTTTTTGACTTAATCTCCTTTACTATTTCATTAATTTTATTAATGAAAAAATAATTTAAAACTGAAGACGTAATGGAAGTAGGTTCATTATCATTTTTCCTAGTTAAATTGCATTCCCTTCTTACAATATTCCACATGGCCTTACTCTTGTTTCCAGCATTATTTATTAATGAGTCATTATTTTTTATCCTAGTCTCTTTCAATAACTTCCTAATGTAAGCGTATGTCCTCCCTCACTCCCATTCCATTTTAAATTCCTCAATCAGCCTCATCTGAAGTGGAATAAGGCTCTATATACGTTGACGCAAACCTTACAAAATGGTCCTGTTTGTTTCAATGTGCTGGCAACACTTTGCTTGGATGACTTGCATTACATACTTATGACACCATGGAAAGTAAAGTGTTTGTACTCTTTCGAGAAATAATCAAGTGAATTCTATTGTAATCGGTGTTTAATTCTGCCACTTTCAGCACTTTGGTTTAGTTCTTTTGATGGCAAAAAGGTGTAAAACTCGTCAATGTGCATATTACCTGTAAAAGAATATTTCGCATTAATATTCTCTTCGTCGCCAACAAGCGTAGGAATACAGTCGCTTGGTACTGAAGGCGCGAGTGGATACTACTACGACATCATGGTATGATACAGAAGAAAAGATGTGAATGAAGCATCAAAGAAATCAACGATTAACTTATTAATCGTTCATGTTATTGTGCTTCCAAGTGAATCAATTTTTCATGAAACGAACGTAGTTTTATTACATACGTATGTTGAGGTAAAACTCAGTGATAATATACCAAAATGATTTGACTTGCCAAAAATCAAGGAAGAACACGTGGTGATAATCCATTGTGAACATGTCTGATCGAAAAGAAAAAATAATTTTCGTAGTGAATTATGTCCATATTTATGGCAAAATGGTAAAAGTAAGGTAGTAGACAGATCTGCTTCTTGGATCATTAACTTGTTGTACAGTAAGTGAATTCACTGCCAACTACTTAATCGGAAGATGTAAAATGGAAGTGATTCAGTAAGAGCCTTGAAATCTACACCGAAATGAGAAGAGAAATCTAAAAGGATTGCCCTCCTAAAATTTAATTAACCCCCTTTAAATCCTCTGAAATTAAAGTGTTGTGCAAATAAGTGTTTAGTGATTAACGTGTGCAAAGTAATCGTATATCACCAACCTCATAATAAGCCAGCTCCGACGATGTATCATATTATTTTGAATTAATCCTTCGTAATTCCTTTTTTTAAAATTTTTTTACTTTGCTATAAAATTGAATTGGCTAAGATATAATAAGATAAAATAACAAAGAGGAAGGTACTAAAAATATCAAAATATATCAATAAAATTTATATTGATAAAATGTGCAAGTATATGCAAAATGTAGAATAATTCTGTTTAAGTAAAATTAATCTCATGTACTTGTTTTGTTTTCAGTTGTTTTATCCAAGTTTCTTACACGAATCACTACAGGAACGGTTAGAATTAAGTACAAGGATTTACACACATTCTGCAGATACGAAGTGGGCGTATCAATGATGATGGGTACTCGCGTGTGCTACCTTGGTTCGAATCCATTTTGATTTGTGATCTGGTCGGTCCCTCCCACGCTTTCTAACCACTATTATACGGAGAGTCGAGATACTTGATTGTTCTAACCACTGAGTCCATTATTTATATCCAATGTTAATAAGCCTTAATATGAGAATCGAACCCAGGCGGGTTACAAAAATGGCGCCCGAGCAGGGACAGGTAAGGATCGAACCCCTGCCGGTTACACTAAATTGCGTTTTAGATTTGACATGAAGATCTTTAAATGACTTATTGCCAATGCTTATGTAGAAATCATAATACATGTTATATAGATCTTTAATTCGATCTAGTTCTATGCTATTAACTTTGTTTGCTTTAGGCATCGTCGATTTTCCTTTTAATGGTTTTAAGGGAAATGCAGTTTCGGCTGCGTAAATCAATGAATTCAATAAAAACGTACTTTTAAAATCAATTGAAGGTTCTAAATACTTACTGGTCCAATCAACGTTATTTAAAAGATGTCTAAAATTAACCTTACTATCACCCGTGATGTTGCGTACCAGTTGCTTAGGATGCACCTGAGAATTGGAATTAGATTTCTCGTACCTGTCACTTTTCGTAACAATTAGATCTAAGCTACCTATTCCTTGTCAATGGTCTGAAATCCAAGTTTTTACAACATAACAACTTATACTACTACTACTACTGTTAGTAACAATATTGTCTATGCAACTCCGTCCATTAGGTGGGTTAGGTCTAGTCACTTGTGTTGTTGATATGCTTAGGCCGAAAGAAGATATGACATTATGTAAGTCTTGGCACTCTAAACTTTCTCTTTTTCTAAAATGAACGTTAAATTCAGCACACAGAAAAATTCTACAATTGTATTTACAAACATACTCTAAGATGCAGCTTAACCTATTTAAAAGTAAATCAAAATTCTTATTCTCCGTATTTCGTCTCTACAAGGAAATGATAATTATTTTTAAATTTACAAGGTATATGGCTGTTACTTCAAATTCCATCTCAACTGAAAATCCCTTCCTTTTTTTTTACATAAATTAAACAGCCGCCATGTTGTCTGGCGGGTCTACAGTAATAGTTTGCAATGTTGTAGGCGTTAATATTGTGAAGTTTAATCTCGTCACAATCAAGCCAGTGTTCTACCATACATACCACCAGGGATGAATTCAGGGGGTAGCCCGGGGGGAATGTCCTCCCCGAAGAAAATTCATCCCCCCGGAGAAACTTCCAAAATTTCAAAATGTAGAAATTACTTCACCCAATTATTTGCTTTTCTTTCCGTGCACGTGCAGACGAAATCCGATCTCTCAATATACATATAAATGACGCAGACCCATTCTATATAAATATTAAACAATTAACATCTAAGATATAATAGCAAAATAGTCAATAAAACCTGTATTTCTTAACGCTATGACCGAGTTTGGCAAAACATGAAATTGTCAACTGTTGAAGAAAGGTTTGTATTTTAGTAGGTACTATACTCTCGCCCTATATTATATATTAGTACTGTAGGCAGCACTAGCACAGATTGAGATAGGAAAGGAAAGATAGGGTTTTGATCATTCCATATGATCTCTGATGTCAGCAGACTTCATTCAGCTCTTGAAAATGTACAGTTCTTGTATTATTTGAAATAGAGCGCCTAAATTCCATTTCTCGCATCGGAAGTAACAGACGTAAATGTGTTTTACGATTGTTAAAGTAAACACACCTTTCTTTAACTAAAAATAAGTGAGTTAAAGGGTGAGATTCAGAGGGATCAGGGAGGAACAGTGGGCCAGTAATCCCTCCTGGGTTAGAGATTTATATAGAATTTATCAATATAATAGTAGTATATAAGTGAAAGATTGCTATTGAAGGTGACCAAGATCCTGCTCAGTGCCGTGCAATGGGGAAGTGGCAACGGCCCCGGGCGCCGAAGTAAGGGGCGCAAAATTCGGGAGGGAAAAAGAAAAGAAAAGAAGGAAAGAAAAAGAGAGGAATGAAACACATATGCACATGTGGGCATGTGCACATATATAAAATGAAAGGAAAAAAGTAATAAAAAGTGCTCAAAATGAAGGAAAAGGGTTTACTTTTTAAAATTTTCTCACCTTTCGCGGCTGGTCTGTCGACCTCACTCACACGCACGGGGCTACAGAGACCTGCACGGGCCGGGCTTGGGCGGGCCAACTCTGTTATTTCTTTGGGCCGGGCCGGGCCGGGCTTGGGCGGGCCGACACTGTTATTTCTTTGGGACGGGCCGGGCTTGGGCTGGCCGACACTGATTTCTCTCCAAGTCGGGCCGGGCTGGGGCCGATCAATTGCAATTCTTTAATAATTATTGAATTTCGTTAAACGATAATTGGAATAAAGCCAAACGTTGAAGAAGTGTGTCCGTGAAAAATGTTACAAAGAATGCAATAGCTATTTACAGTTTGTGTTGCTTAGCGACTCCACTTTCACTATAGAGGATTGCAGGCATTATGCGGTAAATTGAGATCTGAGCTTGACCTTCACTGAACTCAAAATATAAAAAGAAGAGGTGGGAATGTTTTGCCTGTCGCTAAACAATATTGCCGTCTTCACTTTATGCTAAAAATCAATTAAGTTAGATTTTTGTTACAGGGAATGGAGTTTTTGTTCTCTCCTTTGACAGGCAAAGTTCTAGGAGGCAATGGTACCATTCGGGAGGCAAGCGTCAGGTTGTGAACCAGAGTTTAGAAAATGTTTCTGAGGGTTAGGTCAAATTTAGTACTAAATTTTGAGAAAGATTCGGGCTAGAGCTAATTTTTTAAAAAATTTATTTCGGCCGGGCCGGGCTCGGGCCGAAAATCTCGAAAACTTTTCGGGCCCGGGCTCGGCCGGGCCTAGGTACGTTCGGGCTGGATTGGGCTCGGGCCGAAAAATTCGGCCCGTGCAGGTCTCTACGGGACTACCGTCGTATACTCTCGCCCCAAGCGCTGATTTTCCACGACACGGCACAAAGTCGTGGAAAATCCTACTGAAGACAGTCCTACTGAAGATTTCGTAAACTAAACTATTGATGTGTATGCAATGAAGAAACCAAGGCTAATATGTTTGATTTAGAATCAGAAGTGTGAGAAAGAATAATAACTTTTTGTTAAGATATTCCTATGTATGTTTGTTTTAGGACAAAAAATATTTGCGTTAATTTAAATCTTTTTGAAAACTTCTACATTAGTAACAAACAGTAACTACTGAACATAGGAAATAATAACAAAAATAGCTACTGTAAATAGCAGTTAAAGTTTAGTCTAAAATATTTTTGCCAGTCTTTATTTAATGTTTTAGATAAAATTAAACGATTGTTTTTTTTTTTTTAAAAAATTATAATCTCATTGAATATTTATCAGCAATTAGTCTCAATATTAGGTAAGATGTGCATGTGAATGGAATTGTTAAATATGCTGCTTTCTTGCAAAAATACAGAAAAACAACCCTTCCCCCCCGAGGAGTTCACATTCCCCCCCGGGTGAAAATGTCTGAATTCAACACTGCATACCACATTTAAACTTATATCTAATCTTGTATAAAACTGGCTGCTATGTGAAATTTATTGGAGAGACCTTGTACATTCCAATTAAGATGCTGAACTTATTATTAAGTCCTACTTCATGCTTATTTAATTTTTATTGTCAAGATCTAATTGTTTGAGGTTCTTACTCTTTGTCTTTACTGACCGATGAGAGTTGAAACATGCTGACCCTATTTGATCGGTCATACAAGTTAGCTTTTTTGTACGTTTACTGAAGCTAGCTCATCTAAAGATTCTTTAGGTCAACCAATTGGAATAATGTTAAAAACAGTGGACATATTTGAAGTTATTTATTTGTTTACAATGTGAATGATCTTGTCAGTTACATACATTTTACCTAATCTGTTAAGATGGAGGCCATGTGAAGTATGATACCTCTCTCCTAATCTACTCATATCTACAAATGTAACATAATTGAAATATTTACAAAGTTTGCGCATTTCTTCATTCGTTTTCTACACTTCCAAGTTAACACATGACTAAGGGCCAAATCATGTTGATGAGGAACAGACACAACAATGACATTTAAGCCTCGTAGCGCATTAAGCTTTCTCCGTAGTGCTGTCATTAGATTCCTCTGTTCATTTCTTCCAATATCGTTGGTACCAGCTATGAATACAGAGAAGTAATTCTTAACTGAAAATGGCTTATAGTATGTTGTTACATCTTGAAATTTGGCTGAGGTTTAATTACTCTTCGTACGGAGTAAACTCTTTTCTCTTGAATATACCGCCTTAAGTTTCTATCATGACTATCACAGAACAAGTTAATCTGTGTTTTTTTTAATTGATTTTATGTTCACGAATGCGAAATATTAATGTGTTACGAATGCACTTTATCTTATTCGTTTCCTTGTCGTTACCGATATGTACAGAATTTGGGCTCTTTGATTCTTCAACAGATGAGATCTTGCCTTCTTCAGTTAATACATTGAACATATTAGTAGTACACACTGAATATAAATCACTGAATATAATATATATACTTGGTCATTCTTTTGCCTTGCACTGCAGCTTTTACAGGTTGTACTGTTGGAGATCTAGAGCTTGTACGAGATATTGGAAGTACTTGTTTGTCATTATTTTTTGTATATAGTATTTTTTCTGTCGTTTCACATTCACCTGGGAACTGAGAATTCCACATGTTCCCCGTTGTAAACAAGGAGGAACTTTATCATTTACAACTTCACTCCACAAAGGTTGGTTTGGCCTTGCACTACTAACATTTGGAGGTGGGCTTCCGTTAGATATTGACATATGAAAGTTTCGCACTTCTGTACTTAATATTTCAATTATTTTGCGTAGTGTGGCTATTTCTTCGTAAAGCTTAGACACTAGTTCAAGATTTACATCGGTACTTGGCACCATACATCGATCTTCATTTGTTTGCTGTGTTTTGGACATGCAAAATGAGCATACCCAGTTTAAGATATTTTCACTTTTCAGAACGCCACTGCATTTTTCAAGATGAAACGCATTCTTGCATGTGCTACAGTAGATTTTATTTCTCATAACTTTTTTGCACTAATGGCATTTAATGTGTTCTTCCAACATATTGTTAGTTACACTCGCAGTAGTTTCAACACTAGCTGCCATCTTGAGTGATACGGCGATCTTTCTAGGCAGAGCAAACCGAATGGGACTCGAATCCCCTGTGCACCGAAAGCCTCAAATATGTTACTCGGTAATTGAATGTCATTTATCAAATACTAAAGGACTTTTACTCCGACTACACACAGAATCGAAAGAAATATCTCCCCACTTACTATAAGCATTTTAGATGGCGCTCAATTTATATTCAGGGCCTATAGTTTGGAAATAATATTTACATGACAGTAGATAGAGCAAATCGTGAATCTATTCCCTGTGAGGTGTTAGGTTTGAAATGCAGTTCTAACCTGTCAGAGAAATATGGCATAGGGTTCTGTAATAATACGGTAGATATAACACAATATCTTCACCTTTATCAGTGTTAGGACAATATTTTCTAATTCACTACTTCTTGCCTTACAGTGAAAGTAAATCTATGTAGTATTCGATGTAAGTGTGTAGTGTTTAAAAATGTGTCTGAAGAATACAGCAAAAAAAAAAAAAAAAAGGTTTGCGTCATACACACTTTTATGCATATAGTTTCTTTGTTTTGATCTCTTTAAGGATAACTTTCATGCTCATAAATACTACATTCGAGGTTTCGGCTTTCAATTTGAGGCAGAAAGTCAAGTAAGTAACTTTTGCATGGTGTCTACCGAGCAGTTTATTTATATTACTTTTTTCATCCTTCTACCGAATTAGTCCTATGTCTTCGCTAGCAGCAGGTGAATGAATCCACCTGCCAATATTGTACAACACAATTCAAGAATTCTTTCAACTCCTCATTAGCAATAGCTACACCGTTGGTAAATAACTAGTCTTCATCGTGTCTATTCATTGTAGAAATACATGCCTTTCATTTTTGGTGCTTTTCGAAGTCACCATGGATAGTACACACCTGTGTAAATTGCTTACAGCAACTCTGAAATGCATTTCAAACAGATTTACAACGTGTTCCATTTACTGTCATATAAATAGTAGTTTACAACGTATGGGTTCCGAATATAGATGGCACGCCACCTAACCTGTTCATAGTAAATGGTGAAGTATTTCTTTCGATTATGTGTGTGATCAGCGCATGAATTCTTGAATATTTGATAAATAATGATTTATTATTGGGTAGCAGATTCGAGGATTTCGGTGCACAGAGGATTCAACTCTAATTTTGATCATTTTGGATATATTTCATATTTAAGATTTCTACCTAAAACCCCTTTCAGTGTTATTATATTATATTGTATTATTAGATAATTTGTATTAGTTGTTACTTTCTACTATGACTAGAGATTAACTTGGTATATTTACCGTTTTACCATATATTTCCTGTAATTCTTCACAAAACAGCTTCGTGAGCATACAAACTTTCTGACAACATACGAGTATATAAGAAGAAAACTTGTATGCCGTGTGTTGCCTTATGTTCTCTAGGAACGTAGCGACTAATATTTGAATTAAGTTTCA
Organism: Thermobia domestica; assembly: GCF_964235325.1. Lineage (NCBI taxonomy): Eukaryota > Metazoa > Arthropoda > Insecta > Zygentoma > Lepismatidae > Thermobia > Thermobia domestica. The sequence continues at coordinate 125,222,468 of NC_137469.1, read as the reverse complement.
TTCCGTTTAGAAAGAATATCGGGAAAAGTGTCCTCCCTCAACACTGTAGAAGTAGAAACATGCCTTAAACTAGATGATAACCGGTAGGAGCCCTAAAATCTAGGGTTTGCCGCTCACTGCCCAGTCGGCGGTTCGTTATCGACGGCACTAAATTTAGATTAGAAGTTGAAAATACGGAAATAGAAGAAGTGAGTACTTACATCTGGAGCAGAGGATAATAATAGACGATGACATTAAAGAAGAAAATATCAGACATGCGGTCGGCCAGACTTGAATACAGGTCAAGGGGCATATATATATATACAGTGGCGTATTAAGGGGAGTGGCTTCCGGGCTTAAGCCCCCCCCCCGAAATCTTACTTAGTATAGTAAACTAAATGAAATATCTTGCGGAGTTTTCACATTTCCAGGCAAAGCCCCCCCGAAAGTTAGCAAAGCCCCTCCCGAAACAAAATCGCAAATACGCCACTGTATATATATATATATATATATATATATATATATATATATATATATATATATATCAGGGTGTCTATCGGTCACGAAAGTCATCAAAATGTCACGAAATTAGAAAACGGTCACAAAGGTCATGAAAAAGTCACGAAATTTAACTTTTAGGTCACGATTTTTTTTTGTCTGTACAAATGTAAATGCAGGCCAGATTTTTTTTTTCTATAAAACGTCAAAATTCACCACCAAAAATGTCTATGATCCACTTTAGACTCTACGAAATCGCAACCAAAGTATGCTTCTATTGCATGTATGAAAATTCGCCCTAATTCGCACCGAAATTCGCACTTGAGAATGTCACGAAATTTTATGGTTTGGTAAATAAAAGATCACGAAAAAATCACGAAATTTCATTTTGAAATTTTAGTAGACATCCTATATATATATATATAAATTAGGGCGGGGCAAAAAATTAATTGATGCAAATTTAATGAAGATCGCTGCTCTTGTATGTGCTGACAAGCAATGTACAGAACAAGGCACGATCAGATCCGACTCAAACTTCGCCCAGAGAACATATAATAGAAAAAAAAGCCAAATTGGAGCTGCGCCCATCCAGAAACACCGGAGTTATACTCCGCAACATAACGCACCACGCGACAATATGATATAAGGTAAACATCGCAAGATACCAGTTTATGTTGGAAACGGAAAGAATGGGCAGCACCAGGATATCAAGATATTTGATATGCTATAACACTGACTTGCGGCCATCTTGAAAGCCGCCATCTTGAATATAGCGTAAGGTATTGAAATGAGAAGCGGGGTGTATGATATATCAATGTAAAGTAAAATGCAAAAGGAAAATCAATGATGTAACCGCGAAAAACACATGTATGATGGTATGGACGGGACGAAGTGTAGAAGACTCGGGCAAAACAAACGTGTATTCGAAGCGCAGAATAATAGGGCAAGACCTCACGATAAATGGTACGTGACAAGTAACTGCAACAGTGTCTGTGCATGGAAGTGCATCCGCCTTGACAGATTATGCCTTCCGAGGATATTGGTGCCTTTCTCTGATATTGTGACTGTTTGGGACCGTCGTGAAACAGTAGCAAACCGTGCAATGGAAAAGATACATTCGTAAAGAAATGTAAGCTAGAACAGGGCTGGCCTTTCCCATCCGTACGCACTTTGTTTCAGATAGTGTTGTTTAAACAAACGTGGGCCAAAATGTCTCTTGTTCACACGAAAGAACAAGAAAATTGAACAAGAAACGTACAAAACGGTGTCCAGGAGTGGGCTTCAATCACAGGTAGGTCGCGCTTTTGATCCCCAATCCAAGATATGTCCTACAGTCCGAAGTGAGGTGCCGAATTGCTGTTCCATAAGAGGTAGTCCTTTGTAGATTATGTAGTCTCCAAACGAGTGATCGTATCGCGGGTTGCAATTGTGGTTTTCATTGTTCCAAACGGAATCCCAATATCCTCGGAAGGCATAATCTGTCAAGGCGGATGCACTTCCATGCACAGAAACTGTTGCAGTTACTTGTCGCGTACCATTTTTCGTGGAATCTTGCCCTATTATTCTGCGTTTCGAATGCACGTTTGTTTTGCCCGAGTCTTCTACACTTCGTCCCGTCCATACCATCATATATATGTTTTTCGCGGTTACATCATTGGTTTTCCTTTTGCATTTTACCTTACATTGATTTATCATACACCCCGCTTTTCATTTCAATACCTTACGCTATATCTAAGATGGCGGCTTTCAAGATGGCCGCCAAGTCAGTGTTATAGCATATCAAATATCTTGATATCCTGGTGCTGCCCATCCTTTCCGTTTCCGACATAAACGGGTATCTTGCGACGTTTACCTTATATCATATTGTCGCGTGGTGCATTATGATGCGGATCATATCTCCGGTGTTCCTGGATGGGGGCAGCTCTAATTTGGCATTTTTCTTCCTTTTCTATTATATGTTCTCTGGGCGAAGTTTGAGTCGGATCTGATCGTGCCTTGTTCTGTACGTTGCTTGAAAGTGGACTTTCAGTATGATTTCTAAAAAAAATCACACTTCTACTGGTCGCAACTGGAATTTGATTCAGTAATTATATTATTTTGTAATTTTCCAATTTCTCGCTAGATGGCACAACAAATGTCAGTGTATTTTTTGAAACAAAAGGTTTTGCGTGTAGTTGCAGAATTTCTTTACCACATAGTTTAATTATAGTTTATACATATTTTCATTTTTCTCTTGCTTTGCTTAAAATAAATGTTTGTTCGATGCAATTAACGCATTTTATCCTAAAACTTGCAAGTAGTTAAATGCTACCTGTTCTACAGAAAAATGCTACCTGAAGAGGAAAAAAAAAAACACTTTCTACGAGATATATTTTAAAATATGTGGCGAATGATCTTGTCAGTATCTGAAACAAAGCTAGCATTCCAGTCATTGGATATTTCAGCGGTTTGGGCAAACTGTCAAAGCTCATACGAAAAAAATATCCACCAGCAAAGCGCACATCACTTACATTCAAAGCGGACTTCAGTAATTTCAAACAAGTATTTGATATCTGTACTTGCAAGTGTGTTAGAAACAAAATAATGGACAGACAGTTGTGTAAATGCGCCATAAAAGTACCACAAATTGAGTGGAATTTCTGGGTAGATCAGACTTCGGGTCGGAAAATGGTAATCGGTTCGATTGACAAGATTGTTTCGAGTTCATTTCAGAAAAAAGCAGAGAGGAAGGACCAGGAACAGCGGTTTAGGAAAAAGCATTTGCAAAGCCTAACTATGACTAAAACTATTGCCTGTCAGTTGAACTTTATGGAAGAAAATGAAGCAAGTGGTGTGTTCTTGGAAGATGAATCACCTTATGAAGCAAACACATCCGACTCTGAAGACACAAATTCCGAAAAACGGCCAGCACAAAATAGGCATCAGTTCCCAAACTTAAGCCAAATGATGGAAACAACTGGCGTTAGTAACCGAGATGCTTGCAAATTATTTAATGCATGCCTGAAAGACCTGAAACTGGATAAACCGGAAAATATACTAGAACCAACAAAGTTGCGGAGACAGCGAATTTATTGGAGAGACAAGGGAGCAGAATCTTGTTCGTTTGATTTGCGCAGGCTAATTTGTGTTGGTTTTGATGGGCGCATAGATGAAACCAGACTATTTGGACCAGATGGAGGACAACTAACAAAGAAGGAGGATCACTACGTTATTATTGCATATCCTAGTAAGCAATACGTGGATCATATTGCTCCACAAAGTGGCGAAGCAGACGATATTTCAAATGAAATACTCTCTGTTATACGTTACACTGATTCGACAGCTACTTTGCGTGCTGTGGTATGTGATGGAACAAATACAAACACCGGCGAACATTCTGAAATTATACGTCGACTGGAAACAGCTTTAAATCGACCTTTACAGTGGCTCATTTGTATATTGCATCTTAATGAGCTTCCAATAAGAGAAATTTTTAAAAATATTGATGGCAAACCAACTGGTCCAAAGGGATTTTCGGGGCATATCGGAAAGATACTAAGTTTTGATCCACGGGATGTTCCAATAGTTGATTTCCAGTCCGTCACTGGAAATGTCAAGGAATTTTGTGTGAATATCACAAAAGATTTTAGCGCTGATCAAAAGTATTTGCTGAAGGCTTGCATCGCAGTACAAAAGGGAAAGGACAAAGCTGATGCTGCTGTTATAAAATTTTTACAAACTGCTTCTCCAGGTGCCCTTAATCATGCCAGGTGGTTGACGCTCGCCAATCGAACCCTTCGTTTGTTCATGAGCACAATAAATCCATCCAAAAACCTATTGCAGCTTGTAACCTACATTGTTAGAGTGTATGCTCCAAGTTGGTTCGAGATAAAAACCCATTCCAACTGCACTGATGGATCACGTAACTTCTATTTTATTTTGGAGAAAGTTAGAAATTTACCCGATTATGAGATGAAAGAAGCTGCAATAAGATCTCTAAAGTTAAATTGTTATTTTGCCCACAGTGAAAATATTCTTCTTGCAGCTCTTGCAGATCCAGACGTTGAAGTAAGAAAAGATGCAGTAAACAAGATTGTTGTTGCAAGAACGACCAATCAAGCTGGAGTGAGAAAATTTTGTAAATCAAATATTATGATTCATCTCGAAGTAGAAAACTACTACAAGATCATTGATTGGGTTGCTTCCGTCACAACGCCACCTCCACTTGTAAACTCAATGTCAGATGAAGAATTGCTGGCAAAGATTGAAATAGGACCACTCGAATTTACAGGAATTCAATGTCATTCACAAGCAGTTGAACGAGTCGTAAAAGAAGTTTCCAGGGTTTCCACAAAAGGTTTTGGTCGTAAAGCCAGACATGGAATGATTGCTTCATCCGAGGAATCAACAAGGAAATTTTGAAAATTTGGATACTAAGCATGCGTATCTGAAAGCAGATAATTAATTAAGTAATACTTCTTTAAAAAAATAATGCATGTTTTAGAACAATAGACCTACTGAACAGAAAAAAGCTACTTTTTATCATATACCAATAATATCTTCATTGTTAACTCAAAGTTGGGACCGTTAAATCAAAAGATAAAAATCTGAAATTTTACATACGAAATTATCTTTACCTGTATCAACTTTTAGAACTAGAGACAAAAGCTTCTGTTTACATTTCTTGAAGTTCGCCCCGCCCTAATATATATATATATAAGGTGTCTATATTCCCATTAAGACAGATTCCCATTATATAAATATAATGGGAATCTGTCTAAAAGCGTAAGGGAACCCTCGCTATACCACATATTCTGTGTCTGTACTCTACCTATGTACGTAATTAAACATGGGCAGCATTTATGATAGGAATCACTAGTTTGGAGTGGCAATAAAGAGAACATATTTCAAGAAGAAATAATGATCTATGTATGACCAACTGCAATACTCAGCAATTCGAAGAGAAAAAGGGTATCTAGGTAAGATGTTCTTACGAGACGTTCCCACGATAAGTGGTTGGGGAGGAAAATGGAAGGAAATTTTTAATCCAGCAATGCATTTAGAATTATTGAATATGGTCTATATCTATATATCCTCGTTCCATTTTGTTGCATGAGTGTATGTTTGTGTCTTTCATTTGTATATATATATTAATCAATTGATTAGCTGGTTGGAAAATAAGGTTTCTTTTAAATGCTAAATATATTATACATTGGGTCCTAACAGCTGTAATTAGTAAGCATATGATCACATCGACGTTATTTTTCGGATTGAGATAAAAATTCGTACTTGAATTAAATATTTTAAGTAAATTAATAAACAAGGAAAAATAGTTTCTTTTATGTCTTTCGAGAGCCCATCACATGTTAAGATCAACTATGACTGTCCTTGTTAATTTATCTCTTGTTCTTGCTCTTATCAGTTAAAGGGAAAATACCGATTTCTGCGAATCTATAATTCAATGAAGCTATGCATATAGTGCACCTCATAATAACTGACCTTCAACCCATCAGATGTTAAGGTCGAAAGGTCAGGAGGACTGAGATAGCGATTGTTAAAGTCAAACGTTGTGGAGAAAGAATATATCTCAGTAATAAAACTTTGTTTATGCGGTTACTGCAGAAAGCTTTCCGTTAGAGCCAAGACAGGAATTAAATACGTTATAGCTAATTGCAGTATAAAGGAAACTAATCAAAGGTATGCATTTATTTCTGTACTTCATTGTTTATTTTTTATGTATTCATTCCTAATTTTTTATTTGCAAATAAAAGTTAATTTAAAGATATTAGTTTATGCATGGATTCTTATTAGAGACAGGGACGACTCGCGAGGGGAAATATGTACTTCCTGCTGCAAGCATGAAACTGTCTCACTTAGAATTTTGTGTCATGGATGTAACTCTAGCAGAATAGACGTCAATACACATATAGCGACGATGGACACCAATGACTACTTGAACATAGCACGGAAAGTAATAAAGAGTGCTAGAAATGAGCAGACGATCTATGGTGTATAAACTGCTATTCTATCATGATCAATACATGTTTAAAATGTAACATCGGAATGGATATGACTCGCCAATGTAACAGGTTCAATTGCTCAGCGCTATGCGGTCCCTGGTGCCATCATTTCTGGATTTCTGAACCAAAATTCGGTATATTTTAGTTCAAGTACCTCCCCAATTGATTTGTGATGCTGGATAAAGAGCCGAAAGTTTTAGTGTTCCCGCGGGGAATAGAACCAGTAACCATATATACACAGACATCATTCGCACTTACAATTCGACTAACAAATAGCTCGCTAACATGTACATTAAAATCTTGAATGAATGAATCACTTTATTTCTTAATGCTCTATGTTCCAGTGCCGTATACTGGTTTGATGGCTTGGGCTACCACTAACCTTTATAACGCCTGTACATTATTATTATTATTATTATTATTATTATTATTATTATTATTATTATTATTATTATTATTATTATTATTATTATTATTATTATTATTATTATTATTATTATTATTATTATTTGAGTTTAGTTTGCATGTTATTATGCAGTCTTCAACACAAGGAAAAAACACCTTACAACACACTTTCCTTTTATCAAGTTCATAAATGTTATTTTGTCTTCACTGCCAATATAAATTATCTTATTGATGTTACGGAAAAACGATCGTACATTTCTAAAATACCATTATTTGTTTCATAATGTATCCCTATATTTTGCTTTAGAATTTGGTAATCCTACTCACAAGAGTAAATAGAAACTGTCCAAGTAATAAAGAATGCTGAAATACGCGGTTAGCCAACCCAGGAGCCTCAGATTGTAAGAGCCTTGGCAACGAAACACAAATAATGAAACAAATATTTGTAATAGCTGTGCCAACTATCGGAAAATACTATAAAACATAACATGTTTGTTGCGTAGACGAAAGCCGCTACGGGACGAGGCTCAATGTGTCCGAGGCAATTTCCAGAATCCTCCAAAATGCACTGTCATTACTCGTATAATTTCCCTTTACTCTTCGCTCACGCTCAGGAAACCGAATTCTTTAGATGAAACTGTTGTTATCTGGCAGCCCGTTCGTACACTATGGGCGAAGGTAGAGCAAGGAGAATGTATTGATACGATTCTTGCTGTAGTAGCTAGAGAGTGGTTTCTACTGCGTTCTCATAGCGAAGACCTCTTAAGTTAGCGAGGTAGGCAGTGTGCGAAGAAGTTAGTATATCTCTCTAAATGCATAAAGTTCTGAGAAATTTGTATCAATGAAAGAAGATACTGGAGTATAAAATTATCAATTTAATGCAATTTATATTATAGTAACTATTCTAGGACTACCGCCGGTAGGCCTGATATCCCTCAAAATGCGCCACTGCTCTGTTCGTATTCGTAGATGGTAGGATAAAGTAGCATGCACAAAAACGTGAAAAAGATAAAGACATTAAATATACTAAAAAACGTTAAAGATGAAACTTCTGGAAATTATTTTCAAAATGGTTGCAAAATATTTTTTCTTTGTAATGGTTATCCCCACTTGTCTACGCTACTGTGTGCATATAACACGTTAATTTTGTGGCTTGTAGAATTAGGTGGTCTTCTCTCATTTTTTCTTTACATGCTTCTCCTTCTATTCGTTTGCAAACAATCCGTTTAAATAAAGCAGATGTGCAACAGAGAGGGGGCGGAATGGAAAATACTATTCGCATTGATTTATGAAGAATTTGTCAGCTACATACAATTATTTTTTACTGTAGGTTTCTTTCTAAAAGTATATACTAAGTTCTTACATTAACTTCTAACATTTTAGCTTTTATATTTAGTTAGAATCAAGGTTTATGATCCGTTATTTATTTATTTTAGGAAAATGTAATGAAACAGGCTAAGAGTTCCACTTCATCTTTGGAAATCTCTCATTTACGTTTAAAGTAACGCGTTATTTTTATTATACTATTGAAGATTCGAGAAATCACTTACTGCATCTCAAATCACAAAAAACGTGTCAAAACAACGGGGGGTAAGTAGGTCTAGGAAAACGTGAAGTATGCAAGATTCAGGAAAGGAGGTGAGAGAGAAACAATCTTGTGGACCACTGGTCTAGACAGTGATATAATTATAAGTACGAAATACTGCCTGCAAAACTAAATACTCGGGTCCCTAAATATATAATAATAACTAACAGCAACTATAAATTAATTTTATTTAGTAATTGCGTATTGCAGCAAACTCAATTGCAAGTTTATGCTCTATTATTATTATTATTATTATTATTATTATTATTATTATTATTATTATTATTATTATTATTATTATATTAATAATGTATAACGTATATTGCACTTACTTATTCATGGGAGGCACAATGGCTTAGTGGTAGAGTGCTTCCTGTGGGGTTCCTGACTCGATCGCCGGCTAAATAAGTTTGTCATGGGCAACATTGTAACCATGGGTTTCTCAAGGGTACTTCCGTTTCCTCCCACATTCTCATTCGACCGATACTTCCATCATCATCCAGTTGCCTTAATTTTCCGTCTCCCTTAGCCAAAATGGCATAATGTGGCTAATTAAACTGAAATATTTCATTTTTATCTTTTCATACATTTATTTATTAGTTACATTCATTATTCATCCATTATTACATTTACTTTGTTTATAAGACAATTTCAATTTTCAGTGTCCACGCATTTTAAATATGTGTTTGTAAAACTTTATTGTTATTAACTGTTAATGAATTTAAAAGATGTGGTGTTCTTCTATAGGTGCGAATATACATGCACCACAATTTCATGTATTATACATTTCTACTATAACCAAAATTTTTCTGATGTCTTTTGAGGCTTCCTGATTTCAGTGTTGTAATGCATGATTTTCTTTTAAATCGCGGAATTCGATAAATAAGGAACTGATCAAGCACAAGAACAATGTGTAGACATTAATACTGATGTCGATAATCCAGTCTAATTCTATGACTGTCATCAGTGGCGTATTTAGAGGGCTATCGGGCTCAAGTCCTTCCCACCCACCCAAAATAAATTTGTTAGTTTCTCACATTCCACCTACAACAATAATCTTTCTTAACCTTTATAGCAATGTCTCTGAATTTCTATTTTTTTATGCTCTTTGTTCAGAAATGATACTGTATTTGTCAAATTTCATTCCATGTAAGAACTACGTTCATTTTCTCTTTCTTTCGTCCATTCCATTCTTCTGTTTGTTTTTCTTATTTGTTACTTCCTTTCGTTTCTCCTATCATGCCTTCGACAGTTGTTAGTTATGATTCAAGTCGGTCATCGTCAGTAATACAAAAAGCAAGAAGAGCTGATAAGCAAAACTGGTGTTCCATACCAACTTGCACGGATAGCAACGTAACGGAACTTTAGTTATTATAGCAAAGGAATATTTACATCGTTTAGTTATAAAGAAAGTTAAATATTTGAATTAAAGAAAATCAAGAGAGTGGAGTAAGTAGCCCAGGAAATTTGGTAGACCAAGAGGATGTTTCCTTTTTCTATGAATGGAATAAAAGGTTAGATTCACTGCTAAATTTGTATATGTATCATATCACATAAGATTCACCAGTGTGTAATTCTTGCCATTAAAACTGCAATCAGTATTTTTCAGCATCAACTTGCCTCAGCATTTTCTTTCAGGTAAAACCGTACACAAATAAAATGAACATTTCCATTTATTTCTAAAATGGAATCAGTTAATTTGAAATGAGATTATAACTATACAGGTATGTTTGCAGAAGCATAATTCCTGATTTGCCTGGGGGGATTAGATTCTCCACCGAGATAGGAGTTTCATGTTTTCTCGTAGTATATTAGTAGACAATCGATTAAAATATATTTAAATCTTAAACTTAGGAGGGCAATTGACCCTCCCTGATTCCGCAAAACGCCCTGGTGTGTTTGCGTTTTAAATGGTGAAACGGGAAAATATAAGTTCTTCCACCACGAACCAAAATCCTAAATACACCACTGGTACATAAATTACTTTGTTAAAGTAAATAAACTTTACTGATACGGCAGTGAGAAATCTTGATGAATTATTCATTCTAAATTTCCTAATTGCATGTATGAGTGTGTTGAAGAATTATGAATGTTAAGACTATTAGTTTTGTGCATTTTTAATTGTATTTATACTTTAGTTTCCAGTGAATTCTGCTTTTAGGAGTAGAATTAGGATTTTAGCTTTCTGGGCTATATTTAGCCCGTTACGTTTGATGGTCGTCGTTCCTCGGCCAGCACACTACAGTATCCGAGGAAAGGGAATGAAGAAACAATTGGGGAAGGAAGGAAGCAGCCTGGGACCTGAAAGTTAGGTACCATTCCGGCCTGGTGTTAATGAGGAAAACAAAGGAAAACCTCATTCAGGATGCCTGGCCTGAAAAAAAGCCTTTAACACTTTTTCGACCGAGTGTCCCCACCGGGAATCTATCCCGGAACCGCTCGCACCGAAGCCGAGAGCGTGAGCGACTACACTACGCCTGGCCACAGAAATCTCCTTTTATATGCTGGAATATCTTGATCTCCCTAATCTTCTCTTGAGACAAGAGAATGTAGTATTCACGTGAGAGAGCTGATATACTACATTGGCCAGTTACTTGAGACGGTAATCGTTGTTAGCTATTCCAACTATCTCAGCTTAAAATTAAAATATAGAATTATTTGACATTTTGATAGTTACTCACTTCTATTTATAATGAATATTTAGGATTATTCTATACAAAATCCCAGTAATACATAACCTGAGATTTTTCATTCAGAAAAGAGAAGAGTTTGTGGGCTCCCAAGGCATCTGCACTGTTGACCATACAATCCTTAACGTAACGCCATTGTGACTATACCATACGGTTTTCTCAAATGAAGTTAAGCGTTATATAGTGGCCGCATGCTCGCTGAACGCCTGGAAATGTGTCTATCACCAGACGGAATCGAATATGATTCAATATGGACATCATATACTCCGTATATATTGTATTTTCTTTGATCATTATTTTCTATTTAATTTCCACATAAAGTCTGCGAATGTATCCGAAAATGACCATTAGGAAAACCTAGGCGCAGATGGGAGAAGAATATTAAGATGGATGTTGCAGAAATTGGAATACAAAATAGAAACTGGATCTAGTTGGCTGTGGAAAGAATTCAGTGAAAAACTTGAATGAACGCAGCATTGCATCTCCAGGCTCCGTAGGACATAGAGTCAGTTATTCAGTGAACTTAAACGGAAATCATTAGCAGAGTCAACAACCTCAACATGTAAAAGGATGTAGAGAGAAAAAGTCTTCTAAACTTCAATTTGAAGCTTTCGCCGTCTCATTAAAGAGGAATTGAAATGAACTGTAGGCAGTTAGAAATAACATTAAGAGAAAACAATATACCGACCAAAGAACTTAATTTTAACCCTCTGATTGAGCATCGTCTTTGTAAAGTAAAAAGCGAGAGTTTTTTCACGAAAGTAAGCGCGACATTACTCTCTGGAATCATAGACCATGAACTATTGAACCGATAAAACAGGCTTTAGTTGAGTCATGTGTGGTCAGCACATTCGGTAACATCATTGAAAATGAAATGGAATTTGGGGGCGCGGTGGCTCAGTGGTAAAGCGGCTATCTCCGGTGCTTGGGGTCCCTGGTTCGATCCCAGCTCGCGCCGTGTGGACTTTGTGGTGGACAAACACCGTGGACAAACCACTTCCTCCATTCCACCATTTCATTCATTTCTCATAATCACCGTCTCCTTTAGCCTAACCGGCATAACTGTGGGACGTAAAACAAAGTCCACACGGCGTGAGTTGGAATCGAACCAGGGACCCCAAGCACCGGAGATGGCCGCTTTACCACTGAGCTACTATATTTGTACTATCATTTTGAATACCATATCCCTATTATAAGAGCTACACGTATCAGTCTGTTGGTAACGATAATTCCTAATGGTTACGGGTAGATTAAGCACTATCGCCAACTGAGCTATGTGTTTGATGCAAATAGACGATACAAGTTGTGATCAAAAATACGGTGAATGAATTTCTAACATCATCTCCTGATGCTACAACCATTTGTAGTAATTTGTCCGATAGCCTGAAGAATTGAGACAGGCAGCGTCAAGTTGGAACATGTTCTAACTTGTCAGTCAGCGTCCAGAGCCGCTAGAGTGAGGTTGTGTTTATCGTATATGTCGCTTTTCATGGATTTCGAGCAACGTGTGAAAATTAAGTTCTGTTTCAAGTTGCAAACAAGTGCTGAAGGAACTCGGGAAATTTTGAAATTGGTGTATGTGATTACGCTATAAGTCTGAAGACGGTTTACGTGTGGTATGAGTGATTTAAAAGAGGAAATAAAGTGGTAAAAGACAAGCAACGTTCGGGACGTCCATTAACCTCAAAAACAGAAGAAAACGTGTAAAAACGTTACAAGAATTGTTCGTTCAAATAGGCGAATAACTATTCAAGAGCTTAGCAAAGAACTTGGCATCTCGTCCATATCCGTTAAAAGCATTTTAACCGATACCTTGGAAGTGAGAAGAATGAGTGTCAAATTCGTTTACTACACCTCGCATTTGATCCGCGAGTTTTTGGTCCAAAAAAATCTTCATGTCCATATCCACCGTAGTCTACTTGCATAGCATCATGCAACTTCTGACTCTTCCCAAAAATTTAAACTGTGCTGAAAGCAAGACCTTTTGACAGCATTCATGACGTCGAGAGGGCCACAACAGAGTAGAGGAATGCCTTTTCAAAAGAAACCTTCCAGAAATGATTTTAGTTATGGATTCAACGTTGGGATAAGTACATTGCTAGTAAAGGACAGTACATTGAAGAAGATTAAACCAAATTACAAGTAAGCTTATTAGTTTGTTTCTAATAAAATTATTCGGCGTATTTTTTGATCATACCTCGTACTATCTGCTATTGTTTGCTGCTAAATGGTTTTAAATCAGTCATAATGACGTTCTTGTGTATAGTGCATACAATTTGGTATATTATTTGGATAGTTCGTAGGCAAACTAAAAATACATATTTGGTCTAGGAATTAATTCGTGCGGTTGGTACGACACATTGAAGCTGTAGTACAAACACAAAATACATAAATACCTTAACAAAAATATTGTCCATCGCTAGCCACCACTTTCGCCCATCTGTCAGGCAATGTACGGATTCCGTGGCGAAAGAAGTCCTCATCCTTGGAAGCGATCCAGTCAGAGACCCATGTTTCGATATCTTCTGAAGAAGTAAACCGCTGTCCAATCAAATCGTTGTTCATGCAATCGAACAAGTAGTAGTCCGAAGGAGCAACGTCTGGTGAATACGGCGGGTGGGGTAAAACTTCCCATCCGACATTTTCTAAATAGGTTTTGACCGGTTTTGCGACATGTGGGCGAGCGTTATCATGTTGAACAATAAGTTTATCATGTCTGTTCTCCCATTCTGGTCGTGTTCTGGCCAGAGCTTGCTTCAAACGCATTAATTGTCGTCGATAACGTTCTCCATTCATAGTTTCACCCGGTTGCAGCAGCTCATAGTACACTACACCTTTCATATCCCACCATATACACAGCATAACCTTTGCACAGTGAATATCTCGTTTTGGTTGTGATGGACCTGGTTCACCTGGTTTCACCCAGGCCTTTTTTCGTTTAGGGTTCTCGTAATGGATCTACTTCTCATCACCCGTAATAATTCGATGCAGAAACCCCTTTCTGCTCTGTCGTTGAAGCAGCAATTCGCAAATGGTTTTTCGTCTTTCAACGTCTGTGTCTTTCAATTCATGTGGAACCCAATGTGACATCTTTTGAATCATTCCCATGGCTTTCAAGCGTTTGGAGACTGTTGTTTGATCAACGCCTAATGCTGCTGCAAGTTGTTCCTGCGTTTGACACGAATCCTGCTCGAGCAATGCTGTCAATTCTTCGTCTTGAAATTTTTTTGGCTGTCCAGCTCGCTCTTGGTCTGCCAAGCCGAAATCACCACTTCTAAACCGTGCAAACCCCTTCTGACACGTTCGCTCAGCTAGAGCATGGTCACCATACACTTCCACCAAAATACGATGACTTTCAGTCGCACTTTTCTGCATGTTAAAGTAATGCAGCAGGACACCCCGCAAAAACACTTTATCAGGCACAAATTGCGCCATGTTCACTTAACTACAAACTGGTGTTGTTGACGCTTTAATCCACTGCCGTATACTACGAACGATACGCGATGACAGGGGTTTGCAACACATGTGTGGATACACGGAACTGTGGAACGCTCCGTTCGTTGCGCCATCTCTTGTCCACCCGCACGAATTAATTCCTAGACCAAATACATACATTCATATTTTTCCAATATTGGTATACAAGTATTTAATTAACCATGATTTGAACCTATTGAGTACAGCAAGTAGAAGGCTTGAAAAGACATACTAGCTACTATAAAATTGATTCAATATGCTCGTACTCCTGAAGTCAAATCCTAGCTGTGTAATATCTATCATTCTATTAAATGTAGAAGTTCTCTCCCCTTACAAAATGTATAAATTTACTAATTTAATAAATATCTCTTTAAGTGTTCTTTTATTTTCATTTCATTTTTCAACAAAATACGAGGATCATAAGAAAAGTTGCTCACCTTTGTAAATCAACTGCTGCTAAAATATACTTTATTGAAATTTGGTGATGATAGTGCAGATATTTAACTAACGTCTTTGAAGTGGAAGTTGTAGTTTGTTTGCTTAACCAGTTCTGACCATGTTTCTACAGCTACAAGTGTCGTAGTAATTGGAAGCACTTGTGGTGATTTGTTTATTGTAGGTAAAACGGAGAGTAACTGCCCAGTAATTTATCAGGAGAGGCACGAAATTGGTGATGAAATGTAATATCGTATCAACCTACCGTGGTGCAAAGATGTTTGAGAGCGGACTTACAGATATTTTTGACACTTACCCCGAGCAAACACCTTAGACTTAGACAAATGATTGTATCTCGCGTCTTGTGATTCGCATGTGTTTTGTCCCATGAAAGAAGAACTTTCAAAGAACTTTCCTTTGTCCCATGATATCACTTGGATCAGGTAGTGGAAGCTGTAAACAGAAAATGGTTATCGGACATTGGGCTAAGGCTCATTCCAGAGGATATAGAAACACTTATGCCACACCTCGATAAATGTTCAGATAAGGAAGTTGATTTTGTCGACAGTTCGTTTTAGTTTGTTTTCTCAATCAGTGCAACTAAGTTTCGGTCTGAGTAATAAAATAATGTATTTCACTGACTTATTCACTGACGCATTAACCTTCATATACCAGTTTTTAAGCAGCAGTTGTATTTCCCATGCAAATGAAATGTTACATGAGAAACGTTTAAAACTGTTTCAGTTTTTTTTAAATTCAATTTGTGTCTGCTCATTTGTTCTGACTAGGGATGATACCATACCGGGACCAAGTACCTGGGAAAAACCTATATATCGTCTGAAAGCTCTTGCCATGAGAAGTACTAAACCGTTTTAAAATTACGGCAAAACCCGCAAACTGACAATATATATGGCCAGTTTGTTGGTGTTTGTGACCCTATGTATGGTATATTCGATAGAAATAAAAATGAATATTACGATGCATCGCACGTAAGCCCCTGAGTCCATCATGTTCCTGTTTGGCTCACTGCTAGAACGTGACTCGGGTAAGGGTTTGGTAATATCACTTTGCACTCAAACGTACCCATTTCGTCAGTGTTGCCAAGGAATTGTAAATACAACGTGGCAGGTGGTTTCTCTACCACTCGATGTATATCCATGAAAACATGGCATAAACATCATTCCTCAATAGAGAAAATATACTTTGGACATATTCCTCTTCTAAGGACCCCAGTTTAACAGTGTTGCCAACCAAATATAAAAATAAGAAATTGTAAAATACTTTCCGTACGATGAGACGTTTATACACCAAGCTTTCTAGAAACATCGCACGAACTATAGAAAAAAGATGTTGAGTGTGGCCGTCCCCCAACCATTCTAGGTTATCAGTATTGTCAACAAGTGTAAACATCATAATGTTGAAAATGGCGTGACTGCCATTGAAAGAATATATGACAAATGTGACAGAAGCAGCATTGGACAATGGAAAACAGTGTATGTCCCCGTCTGCCAAGCACCCCAATGTGGCAGGTTGCCAACCAATGCGAACATTCAAGATTTTCGCATGAAGTCTACTGCATTGGCAAACATGACAACATGGGTGCTTGTGGGTTCACCAACATATTGTAAACCTGGTATGGGCCACAGTCTAATTATATCTGCCACAGTGAGGTGGCAAGAGATTTCAGAATATGTATAGGTTTTCCCCAGGCACTTGGTCCCGGTATGGAATCATCCCTAGTGAGATAAAAGTTTGATTCTATAGTATATATTTGCATTAAGAGGGCAAAATAACAGTTTTATTTAACTATTTACGTAAATGCTAACACTAATCTCAACAATATAGTTTTTCCTTTTTTTCTTGCTATACTATTTTAACTTTTAAACTTAATTTTGTAATAATGAAAGGAAAAGCACATAGCATATTCTTTAAGATATAAAGTGACATACATAACGAAAACATATAAACGTGACTTCAAAATAAACAACAAATTGATTTAGGCACTGGATTTTTTAAGAAACTGATTAACGAGAGGTATCATGTCCAAACAACCAAGCATGTAGTAGTTTAATGTATCTGGAGTACCCTTAATCTGCTTAGTCTCCTCTGTCCCACTGCAGATCTAAAATATGTCCTCAGCGAAGAGCACTAAATTATTTCTCGATTGTGGCTGTCGTCAGTGTTACAGGACAGAGAAGCATGATGAATTTGGCAACGTCTGATAGAAGCTAGGGACAATGCTGTAATTCAAAAGAAACTTTTTTTTACGTAAAACCTGGCAGTTAGAACCATTTCTTTCTCTTTGACGATATCAGCAAACATGTTCCGATTTAAGAAAAGCCTGTCGGAAACCAAAGCTTGTCGAGAAAATACGAGGGTTTGCTCAAAGTTTGCTGTGTGATTGTTCATCCATAAGATACTTTCTTACTCTACAGGGTTGTCCGGAATAGGCGTACCTCCCTTTAGTTTCAACAGTATATTGTTGGTTATGGTATAATGTTTCTACACAGTTACTTTGAAGTCTTAGTAGACTTAAGAGTCATTAACATAAGTATGATCACCACTCATATTGTAACACAGCTGAATTCTGAATTCTGCGCAATTCACGTGCGCAAATACCTGAATCAGACGTTTCCTGGCCACTGGATTGGAAGAGGTTGTGTATCTTCACCAGCTCTCTTTGCCTGGCCTCCAAAAATTCCCGATCTGACGACACCAGACAATGCTCTCTGCGGCTTTCATAAAGGAACAAGTAACAAACACTCGATATCACACAACACATGAATTATGAACTCTGTGGAACACGCCTTCACCCTCGTGATTCCGGAGTATCTCCGCAAAACTTTTGCGAGAACTTGGGCCAGAATTCAGCTATGCTACGACATGGATGGCGATCATACCCATGTTTATGTTTCATTGTAGTGGAAAACACTGCACTAATGATACATTTTATTTATTTTACAAATTCGCAGCAACACCTAGGATTATAAAGAAAATATCAGGTGCTAACAAAAATAAAAGAGCTTTTTGACTACATGGTTAGCGGTTATGCCTTCATATTATATTTTGAACTTAACGTTATGTCTCTTATTGCCACGGTGCTGAATGCGACGTTAACTCTAGATGAATGATTGAACAACACCACAAAGGAAAATTCAAGGGAATAGAATTCAACTTGTTCACGTACGCATATAAATGTTCCATATCTGATTTCACCTACTGGAATTTAAAGAAAACATTTCGAAAATAATTAGAACATTTGGTTTCCAAATTCGAATACGGAGCTCCGGACTATGTTGCAAAGACACTAATCTAAGCTTACTCGCGATGAAAATATAAGTAATAGTTTCAGGATATTACATTTTATTATATTGAGTGTTTTGTTACTAATAGCGTCGTCAGTCACATTGATTCCTGCTTGAAGATTATTTTGAGTTGATCGGCACGGATTATCTCCTCTGTACCGCAGTGAATAATAGGAGTATGGTTTTATTTTCTTCGGACTTGTTTCTCTTTTCATTATTATGGCCTGATAAGACGATCTGTATGAGTGTCCACTGCGCTCAACGTTTTAATCTAAGTACAATAGAAGCTCTTTAATCTGGATTTTCGGAACCATGAATTTTCCCGAATTATTCAATATAGGCGAGAGCATCAAAGACAAATTACTCGAGATAAAACTACAAACCACTAAAACATGTATTGTACATGTTAATGCACATTGCGAGTTTTATTAAAACTTGAAAAATTCGTGCAAGGCTTCGAGAACATTTTATAGTACCTAGACTAAATGTACACTGTTCTAATACTGTGCACACGTGATTGTAACGATTGAGAACCCAAGAAACACTATACTGAAATGAAAACTGAGAGTCAGCACATGTATATATATATATATATATATATATATATATATATATATATATATATATATATATATATATATGTGTGTGTGTGTGTGTGTGTGTGTGTGCGTATACGCGAGCGACTTGATTGATGCAGGATTAAAAGCACCTAATGAAGATAGTTCTTCCAACAGTGGCGAACTAACCCGGAGTCACAGGAAACTAGAACCCCAGTTTTTGAGTGACAATAATAAAGGTATTATTCATATATTTTTGAAAGTTTATAGTAAACTCATGATATGCCTATCATAGTCTGGGATCTGGCTGCCCCCTTCCAGTTTTTACCTTTTAGATCCGCCACTGTCTGCCAAGCATTTGCCTTGTCTGCAAATTTCCTGCACGCTGGTGGCATCTCTTAGCATGAGATAGAAGCCAAGAGGTTTCAGAACAGGAATATAGCACTGGTTTCATCTTTAATCTTATTCCTCTATTGCAGTCAGTAGTTTTGGATGTAATACTTCAAGTTTGAGTATTGAGTTTGCGTAGTTTGTAAGTCTAGCCCTTAATTAGTCGCATGCGGAATTTTGTTCCGCACTTTTACATTTCTCTTTTTGTTTTCCTTACTTTCGATCGTATGCTTTTGAACTTTTGTCTAGCTGTCTTTTAAAGTTTCATGATTAAACAACAATACATATTTGAATTGTTGCCCAAGACACTAGTGAATATTTTGTTATTTATTTTGGAGTGATGCAGTTTGCGGAGCAAAGTTCCGCGCGCGACTAAATAAGTTACCCTTTTTTCTCCTACAAATTCTACGCTTTCTTTCAGTTTATTGTTTTTAGCCGACAACAATTAAGCGATTCGGTGACTACGAAACATATCACAAGCAAGCGCCACCACCACTATTTTTTAAAATTTATTTTACAAAAATATATTTTCAGGTACAGTTCATTTGTAAGCAACTGAAGTTATAAGCGGTTTATATGTGCATTGTGCGCTCTGAAAATAAATACATAGAGAAGAGAGTTAGTCTTTTCTTTCAAAATGGATAATCATGAACGTGATGTGGACAGAATTAGAAACATGTTACTGGAAGTTCTGGCTGAAGACGACAATTTAGATGTTCCGAAATTGGAAGATGGCGATGAAGAAGATATCATTGAAGAAAGCGACCATATCTCTGCCAGTGAAGAATCAGCAGATGAAGGTGGAGTGTTGCCACAAGCAGATCATGTGAAATCACTCTCAAATACTACTGCACGGGGAACATATCTTCTAGGAAAGGACAATGTCACTAAATGGTACGCACATGCTCCACGGCAAATTATACGAAGAAGAAGTCAGAATATTTTGACCCATTTACCAGGAGTCAAAGGACATGCTAAAGAAGTGAAAACGCCGAGCGAATTTTGGAGTTTGTTCTTTAGTACGCCTATGCTGGAGAGAATCGTTGAATTTACAAACCAGTGCATTGAAACACGCTTATAGCAGAGAAAGAGATGCTCAAAATACTAATATTAAAGAAATAAAGGCCTTGCTGGGCCTCCTGTATCTTGCAGGAGGACTGAACTTGCAGGAGGACTGAACTTGCAGGAGGAGGATAATTAGTCAATAGCATAAAATAACTTAAGACGACCATTAAAACAAATATTTTAACCTAAAATTAAATAAAAATTTTTAAAAAAACAAATATTACACGAGTTTTACTATGTAGTTATTATGCGGAACAAAATTCCGCACGCGACTAATTAAGTAACTTTTTTCACGCGACTAGTTAAGGGCTAGCGTAGTTTCACACTGTGAAACGAAACTTATTTCTTCATATACTAAAGTAAGAATATATAAATATTTCCCCTAAATTTAAGGCAACCCAGTAGTTTTTAAATGTTTTGAACTTTGTATCAAAGACTTACTTAATGAAGATACCATGAGATGGGTGTAAGTAAAATTGATTTACATTTAAAATCTGAATGAATATTGTTATTTTCATTTACAGATCTTTGAAGAGATTTATGTTAGGCAGGCCACGATGTGGTCCCCAGCTATTGTATCAATTTTTCTCTGCAACCTCATGTTAGCTACAACCAACGGTAAGTCTATTAAGTAAAGCTAAAGTTAGCGAATGCATATTTTCTATATTATTATTATTATTATTATTATTATTATTATTATTATTATTATTATTATTATTATTATTATTATTATTACATCATAATTCATGAGCATCGGTTGATTCTATTTCTTGTTATTGTTGAATCTTCTTTGCATATTGTCCAGTAAGTGTATTATTGTTGAATCAAACAAGGAAATATTCGTGAAGAAAGTGATCAAATCATAAAAGCAACAGCATGATTTCTAAGTCTTACAACGCATTAGCTAAGTATTGATGCCCTGTGCTGTATAAATGAAAAACATATACGTATAAATAGAGTAAGGACCATTTTCTTTCTGTTATGACCTTAATACTTTAATACTAATAAAATAAAAGTACTGAAATTTTGTAACATGAAAATACCAATCGGCAAATATTGTTTGTTATCTATGTAATATTAATGTTGACAATCCAAGTTACATTTTTTTCAAGTGCTGAAATGGAAATGAAATGAAATCTTTGAGGTTTACGTCCCACGGTTATGCCGGTTAGACTAAAGGAGACGGTGATTAAGAGAAATGAATGAAATGGTGGAATGAAGAAAGTGCTTCAACGGGAGAAACGGGAGAACAACGAGAAAACCCACGCACATGGTGTTTGTCCACCACAAAGTTCACTTGGCGGCAACAGGGTTTGAACCCGGGACCCCATGCACCAGAGGCGAACGCCCTACCACTGAGCCACCGCGGCCCCTTACTCAAGTGCTGCTGCTTTCGTTTATTCCGCATTTGAGTTATACATAATAAACTGAAACTTACAATTCAACATTTATTATTCCACCTTATTACTAAGGAAGCTATAGTATCAGAAACATTGAAACTTTTGAAGTTTCTGCAACAGTAATAGAACAAACGAAAAGATCAGGCGATTCACATTCAAAGTATCTTAAATACTACGATCATTATGTAACTGATTTCCAACAAAGACGACACAACCAAAACACAAAAATAAAAGTTCTGTGCACCGGCCCCAGGATATGGATCGATGTATTTTGTTAAGCAAAACCAAAATTTCGAAACTCCAAGACAATCGACCGTGCCATTTTTTTTAAAGGGCGAAATACTAGCGATTTTGCGTAGGGAAAATACACGCAAAACAGCCATACACAAAACAAGTTATGTGCACCGGCCCCAGGGCATGGATTCAATGTATTTTGGTACATAGAATTTAAATTTCGAAACCCGAAGACGATCGAGCGTCTCAGTTTTTCAATGGGCGAAAAACTTCAGCGAATTTTGGTACGTAGAACAGCACATAGGTTTTTCGCCTATAAAACAAAATTGACACGGTCATTCTCCGGGGATTTGAAATTTGGATTCTGTGTGCCAAAATACATCGAATCGATACAATGGGGTATACTGTACAGAACATTTTTTTTTTGTATGGTTGTGTTACGTGTGCCCTTGCTAAAGCTATCTAAAATCGCTAAACATTTTTGCTAATAAAAAACTGACTCGGTCATTTGTCCCGGGATTTGAAATCTGGATTCTGTATAACAAAATACATCGAATCGATACCCTGGGGTCCGATGCACACAACTGTTTTGTGTGTGTGTGTGGCTGTATAATTTTACAAGAAATTGAAAACGTGATGTTTTGCAACGGCCTTATTTCGGAAAAATGATTAGAGATGTGTCACAGCCAATAAGATGTAATTTCTTATTACTTGCCGATGAAGGACGGTTGATTAAGAGGAGCGGATCATCTCCTGGATGATGCAATATAGAAGTTTTTAATTAAAACAGGATAAAGGGCAATATATTATCAACAAAAATAGGCAATAGTATAGCTTTTTAAATAATAACATAACAAGTATGATGTTTTGTATATCAAGTTAAAAGTTGAAGATTTGGTACCAAATTGTTCACCATCCTCTTAGGTACACAGTAAAAATGGATGTGTTAATTCAACTCAAATTTAACACAGGGCAACGGTTACAGCGTTACTACCACTATGCGGTGTTAATGCAACACAGATCCCGCGGTGTTAGCCTTTAACACAGGTGGTGTGCTACTTTTTAAACACACAACCGGTGTGGAGCGGTGTTAAATTCGGATCTGTGATAGTATTTTCGGTGTTGATTCGACACAATGTCAGGGTCGGTAGCGTGGGGAAAAATGTTGAGTGTTACTTGTGGCGGTATTGCACCAACACGAAGAAAGTAACACAGTGTGTAGTGTGTTAATTATTTTGTGTTAATATTACACCATGTCAAGTATTAATATAACACACTCCCTCTGTTATTTCAACGTTATTTTCTTATTATTTCAACACACAATCTGTGTCAACTCTTAAGGTCAAAGCTGTATAAGTAACACCGTTTTGGTGTTAATTCAACACTCCCTGTGTTAAAAGTCAAGGTGAGACCACCGGATTAACACCACTTTTGGTGTTATTTCGACTCCAGTTCTGTGTTACTACAGTGCTGAAATAACTCCGTGTGCGGTGTTCGTGGAACCATTTTTCTGTGTTTGGAAAAGCTCGTGGCGTGCATGCTTACGATTATTCTACTTTTAAAAGATTCTACTTTTAAAATAAGAATAGTAAGGTACAGAACACTTCATTTAGAAAATCTTTATAAACTTTTTTCTCGTCCTCCCCAACACTTATTTTGAAGTATTTCTTGATCTTTCGAAACACAACCTTCATCAACAACTTGTTCAAGAATGATAGGAAACTCTTATTTATATCCTTATAGTATGTTTGCCTCTTATTCATGTTTTTACTGGTTCTCGCAATTTTTGAAACACAGTCCCCGGAGTTGACTAGTGACCTCTAGTGCAATGTAGAAGTGACATACTAATACGGTGTTGTTTCTCTTCTTCAGATACATTATATAAAACAATTTTGAACACATCGCGCGGTTTACACGTTGAAATTTTGATAATACCTGGATTAGTTTAAGTATTTCTTTCTACTATCTTTGACTGTAGCTTCAGCACATACGAATTTATAATTAGATGGCCAGCATATTTGGCAATCACGCAGAAAACAACACTGAATATTCTACACTTGTGTTAATTTAACACACAGGCTGTGAGTCATTTCAACTACCGGCATTTGACACACAACTCCAAATGGAGAGTGAGTTGTTCTAACCACGTGTTTGTGTTATATTTTAACACAATTGTGTTAACACATAGGCGTGCCGTTGAAATAACACAACGATTTTTTTTAAAGTGTACTAACCAACACTAATGTAATCTCTCTATAATTTACGATTTCCAAGATATAGTGCCTTAAATCTCCCGAAATCAGAAGTTTATAGCCAATATTTTGGGAACGATAAGAGATACGCGAAAAATGCCTTGACTTCTTTGAGATATTGTTTTGATGTTCTTTCGAAATGGGGGCTCAAAATTGAAAACTTCGCAGCTGACAGAAACACACACACATACACACGCACACACACACAAAGGCAGAGAATGCAGTAACAAACATTTTAAAGTCCCTTAAAAATTTTCCCGTTTCCATCTTAAAGCAAATCTATGTAATAACTACATTGAAAGTGATCGAAATGTGATATGCGTCAGAAATTCAGTACTTGTTCATTTAAATAAATGTTTTCGATGGTTACTGATACTTAAACTATTCCTAAGACAACGTAACCTAATTTAATAGTGTTGCTACGACACAAGACGAGATGAGATTTTAGCCTATCTCGTTTGGTGTCGTGCAAACAGTGTATCGCATTCAAAATATTTGCCTCTTATCTCGAAGTCTCCGCTTCTCGAGACCAAGAGGTATTCTGTCTCGTGGCATCGCTAGTGTTGCTACGACGAGAGACGAGACACTATGAAATCTCGACTTGTCTCGTGAAAGTGCTGTCTCGTCTCGAAAATTATGACTCTCTCGTCTCGAATATTATATGACTGTTTCGTCTCGAAGTGTCACTACTTAATTAAATGTATTATAGAATCTTAACCTCAATAAATGTTAATATAGAAATTTAAACATTTAATAGGGCAATTGTTATGAAACAAGCAGATAGAAGGGAAAGTTCTATGATGCATTTAATTAAATAGTTGTGCCACAAGGCGAGACAATAAAATAATTTACGAGATGATAAGTAATGTGAAAATTAATTATAAAATTCCCAAGTTTCTGCTTTTAAGAAATATAATTTGCAGAAAAGCTTTCTTTATGAACCAATGAGCATACAAAAAAAAAAAAACCTTTGCAAACAAGAATATTGAAGAATATTGATGCAGGTAAATAATGGCATTTTTCTTACTGCTATATCGTTATAAGTTTTAAATACATGTAGTAGTTTATTATTTCGCATACAAGAAACGAATATAATATTTAAAAAAAATCTGTGGAGGGGCACGAATCGCATTCACTCACATTTGTTATTTGATTTCATGTTCTCGCGCTAACCAACTGTGCTACAGACTTCTTACAACTTATAGGTCTGTTCCACTACAAGACATAATTTTCATTATGCTCGCGTTCCAATTCATCTCTTTTGATAGTTAATTTCTACTGCTTTCTTTATGTATGTGACGTCCTCATGTTATATCTGAATTTCTTATCTATGCATGGATATAAGAAATGTTAGAAATATTTGATTAAATGTTTTGTTTGTGGAATATTAATTTACATTGGTCTCACTGTCAGTGATGTAGAGCTCTCAGTTGTACGTTGAACTACAAAATTCTCACCTGGTCTAGAAAAATTCCATTTTCAACAGAGTTGGTAATTTTCGTGTTTTCGGCCAAATTAATTTTTTTGCTTGTAATTTCTTTATTTTAAAATAATATTGAACACAAACATTGAAAACATGTTTGCCGTTAACCTTTCCTGGTGTTGAAACCTTTCAAATTTTCGAACATATAAAGAAAATGGAGATATTTTCAAAAAACGTCGGATTTTTTTAAAAGAAACATAATTTATTTTGTTTGACCTTGTACATAACTTACGCATTGTCCTCACGAGTTGCATTTTTAAACTATTCCAGAACATGTAAAACAAGCGCCTGGTCTTGTTTATGGGGGGGGTCACATCCTCCGCTGTGCAATGTTCATTGTGAGTTTCGATTTTCAGGTAGACTGGAATTAATATTATTCTTCTCCAAATCAAACTTCAAAATGGCTTCTTAAGTCATGAGCACCACGACTGGTGTGATTGGAACTACGACTGGTGGTTGTAGGTGAAGAATCATCATTAGAAATATGCCCTGTGTCGGTAACCCACTAATGGATAAATCTGTCATTTTTAAGTCACTCAAGCTATTATCTGAACAAGTTGAAGCGCTGGGTGATACTGCACACTGAGAGAAGATATGATCATTCTCCATACATAGGAAACACATTTTAGGCTGATTGGAATAAACAACGTATGCTGAATAGGACACCACTTTAAAGATTGGAGGGAATATTTTTCTCAGAACCATATAAATAGAACGAATCCCATTCAAAATGGCATATTTATAAGAATAATTCGATTGATTTCACAATATTCAGCCAGCACATCATAAGGAAGAATATTATCTACTTCGAGAGGTAAATCAAATTATCGAACTTTAATGGAACTGAGTTCAGCATTCGATATACGGACAATACTACGGACCCCATTTAAATGAACACAGGAATAAGTTTGGGATAACTGAGTCAAAATTTCATTTCAAATTTTACATTACAAAGCGAAGCCCTCATTGTGCAGCTGTAAAGCGACTGTTTTCTTTATAACTTAACCGAAATTCTAAAATAACCAAATATTAATGTCACTTGAGATCCGTTTTGAATAACGCATTCATTTGTAAAATTGAGATTTCATTGTAGTTTGACGAATGGAAAACATGTATTTTCCAGCAACCACAGTCCACATTATAGAAATTGCTTGTAAATCACACTAGCGTTAGTCACTTTTTGTAGTAGAACAGGAGCACGTCGAAAGCATGCCCGCACCTTTCAACGTCCAATGATGTATTGTCACTGAGCTACCATGCCCCATGTTCATCCGTTGAAATTTTGAAATTACTTTAATAGTCATCTTAAAAAGAAATTATTTCTATTATCAATCAAGGGTTTAAATGAGTTTCTACGGGAATTCTGAAAACAATTGATAACTATTGCAAGGTAACTCATATTTTTATGTATTATTGTTCTGTTTCAGATATTTATGATGTTACTACTATAAAACGTTTTAAAAACATAGAAGCCATTTTATCTAACGAAGCTTATGACACGAGTGATGGTAAGTTCAGTTTTATTTACTGTATAATTTGCACAATACACAGTTTAAACTAGAGCTCCCTAGTGGTTATATATTGAAAAAGTAAATTTATATACAGTATAAGACAATTTTGTTGTGCTATCAAAAAGCTTTGATTGGTTATTTGGAGTCAGAGCTGCAGTTGTACGATATGAGACGCATATAACACTGGTACCACGTACTATTCTGAGTATCTTAGGTGTGTGCCTTAACTAGAAAACATGGATGCGCCTTTGCCAGTTGGCATTAAACGAATGTTAGAAATGATATTCTTTATAACGTTGGACAATGTTCTATCTGAATTAATGGATATGTTATCAATTCGAATAATAAGGCAGATAAAATATAGAAACGTTTCAGATACCATCAGCAACACAAAAGATCGAGGTCTGTGGTTGTGGTTTAAGCACGGTGAGTATTGTATTCATCATCATGCTCTGGGCATCTTTATCTCAAAATATGTTCCAGACACTCATTTAATGAGGCCAGGCTAACTCGGAATCGCATTAAAGCGAAGGTTGAATGGAAAGCCACCATCTGGAATCAAGCCTCAGCCGCCTATTTGGTAATAATATTTCTTATGGAATAAGGCGCCGTAGCTTTTGCATGAGAAAGATATATGCAGTATATTTCTTTTCCAAGGCAAAAGCTATGACGTAACATATTTGTATTTGGTAATTGTAATAAGTATAAATAATAACAATATGCAAAATATGTTGACATATATTAATGATTAGGCTGCGCGTTACTACTTTGGCGCAAGAAATTGTCAGTGCGGCTTGTATTCAAGGAATAAAATAGTAAGGTATACCAAAGTAATTTTTTGTGTGGATATAAAGGTTGTGTAATATTTCTCGGAAATGAATACAGGTTACTTTCGGGTAACATTACATTTAGGAAAATAGATATTGCATAGAGAAATGAACATATGACAAGTGGTGAAAAATATAAAACTTGCAAGCACCGCAATGGATACTTCATATGGTATAATTCATATTATTATCTAAACAGACATTAAATTAATTGACTTATAGTTATTTGTGAAAATAATTTGCGACTTAAAATGTGACATATTTCAACTATATTTCAAGTCAGAGTTTACTTAAGTAAAGATTATTATTGACAGATATTCTCCACAATTCACTACTGGCAACATACATGCGTTAATGTTGCAACATTTTGGTGAGTATAACAACACGTTGACTGCTACCGTATAACTGAAGATTTATTTCTTCTACGTCACTGTTCTTGAGCCACTGTGAATGAAATATATGTGCATAGTATATCAAAACAATAAAAAATACGTAAATATCTTGATGTTTTAACTGAACGAAAAGGCTTTTTAACAGCCATGAAGTTTTGCTTTAACAGGGTACACACGGCGCAGAGTAAGAATATTACTTTCGGGAATAGCTTACTCGCAGCTCAGAAAGCAAAATGCCTTGTATATGAAATGTCATACAGATAGCAGTAAGCAATTAATGTTAAGAAAATAACAAGTTTGTTCTCTAGTGTAATAATTGTTGATATCAATGTCATTAAATTAATAATACTAAGTCAAGCTGTTGGCCCCCTATTACATGCATAGGTGGTATATGAGTTGTGGATGAATCTCTCCTAGAGAAACAATTAATTAACGTTCGTTTGTACTTCTTTTTCTTTTTTCTTTTCCTTTTTTTAGAAAGGATTGATGTAGAAAAAAATCCAGAGTTAACTATTGAGTGCCACGCAAGAACAAATGCACTAGATTCAAATTTCCTCATTAACTCTGGCCATTTAATAGGTGGGTATATTTTTACTCTACTCAAAGTTTCTGCAGCATATGTATTTTATTAAATAAGTAAAAAAAACTTTTCTTATTCAAACTACTTGGCTGTATCATAATATAATAGAAAAAAATATTTAGTAGTTCAATTGGAGTCAATAGCGATTTCAATCCATAAACAAGCTCCATTGTTTTTGCTTTATTTGTTTTGAAATGAGTATCTTTATTTGCTGAAGCTTATGCAATCGTCATCAACATTAATTACACCAGTGCTTAAAAGAAGATCTAATTCCAATTTATCAACGAGTTAAATATTTTATAAACAATAGTAATACGATAAAAATTAATTTCTAAATATTTGTTACCCGTATAGCATCAGTACAATGGTTTCTATTAAAAAGAGTTCTGCGACTTCCATATGTTATTGTCCAAAGCATGACACGACAATTGATGTAAAGCATCAGGAACGTAATACGTACTTCAAAGTACACTACTGCAAGAGTAGATCTTTCTTCAAAACAATATCAAGAGCTCAGAAATTTATAGCTTATTCATTTATTTATTTGTTATTTTCCACTAGCTAAAAGCCGCCTGTACGCATTCGAATAATATGTTTATAAATTATGTTTCAATATTTCAAAGATATACAAGTGTTGTTCATTTAATTCTCGGACTGTTATTTTTCTTTAAAGATAAACATTATTAATGGCTAAAAATGCTCACCGCACGTACCTGAAACGACTGAAGTAAATGGAGCTTGGAGTTATAAGAAATAGGAGCTCTTTGTACCAGGAGCACTCTTTCACTGTACCCCTAATCTTTAGACAACTAACATGACAATTCAACGTGGGCCAAAACATGACATGTGGGGAACATTTGAAACAAGAAAGAATGAATAGTAGAGGATCATTTAGAGAATCAGGTGATAGCTAGGCAGAAATTCATTAACGGTACGGTCTAAGCTATAAGAGTTGATGCAAAGAAAAATCATACTGGAATCGTTATAATACAGTGCAGCAAGACTTGTGTTGTTCAAACACACACACAGTGAGATAGAAAAAAAGAGAGAGAGAAAGAGAGAAAGCGTGAAAGAAGAGAAATAGCAAAAACAGAACAAAAAAGAAGGAAGGAGGGAAAAATAGCAGCGGTAGACATAGTAATATATTAATTTTTAACCCACAAAAATACATGGTCAGTGTTTTCCCTCCTCCCCTCTTTCCTTTATAGGATAAATTTCTTTGAGTGGAAATCTCGAACATAATTTATAGCGCTTAATTCATTAAAAAAAAATAATGGAAATCAAGACGTGTAAGCGAACCAAGAATCTTCAGAATGAGGGTCTCAAACACTTTCCGCTTGCTACATATATCATAATATATGTGTTGTTAAATCACCCATTAAAGCCGCTTCTATTAGACAATTACTCCCAGTTTCATTTGACGTTTAAATTTTGTTTTGGTTCTTTATGCATCTATGATTCAGTCTCACTTGGTTCCATAATAATAATAGATTATTATATCAATATTAAGTATGAATTAATCCACTTGAGAAACTGCTGTTACACCAACATATAAATTGGATTAATCGAAGTTTAAAAGAGTGATTTCGTAAATGTATAAAACTAATACAAATTCTTGAGGAAGCCAGTTGCAATAGTAATCAAGTGCAAATGACATCTCGTAGTATTGTTACGCTGCACACCTGCAATATAAATAGAATTTTGGGATCCCCGTTTAAAATCTCCGACCGTGAGTAAGTGGCTAATGCACGGTTCGTTCAGTAACCAACTTGGGTTCAAATTCCTTTGTGTAGAAGTAACTTTTTCGTACAAAATACATACGTATATGTTCATGTTTGTTATAATAATTGCTTTCTTCCGTTTTCCTTAGATTATCTTAAATTAATGGCCATGGATTAGTGGAGGTTGGGAAAAGTTAGGTGCTTCGTTTCTGTCGGCTCATTTCACCAAATTTTACTCAAAGAACAATGATGTGTATTCGAGAAATTCGTTCCGTAAAATCTTACGCAGATTCAGTATGAGTCGTATATTACAATGAGAATAAAAATCATTGAAATAACCGTCAACGATGCAACAGTCATTGACATTATCATTACTGAGAATGAGTCATGAGGTTTTGCCTACAATACCGAATTTCGTTCATATGGAAGCGAATTGGAGGCCTGAGATCCAAATAGCGAAGGTAAATCCAATTATCAGTAGAAGTGTTATCGACTGCATTTCTTGTTATCGCTAAACTGTCTATAAGTAGTTACAAGTTATTCGCAATTACATTCGTCGTAAACGGCCGAACAACTTGGTTCCTGGACATTGGCATTAACAATATGAAGATGCTTTGTGTCACACTTCAACACCAGTGTCCAACTTCTTGGACGAAAGCAATATTTGTAGGGTCCAACATATGGGTTCGTGTAATTTCTTTGTTCCCTATACTGAAATCTACCTTAAAAGGAAAACAATTGGATAGTATTCATGGCATCCAGGGTAAGACGTGAGTGAACTCCTGCAGACATATTATCAGCGTTTTGATGGCTGTTTCCAGCAATGACTACAGGAATGATGTGTAGATACACCAAGGGAGGACTTAGAAAGGGACAGACCAGAATACATAGTAAGTTGTGCTTATGATTCTTTTAGAGCATCAATTCAACAATTAAACTTAAAGCCCCCGTATATGAAGGCAAGGCTTTTCTCGTTATAATGGATATTTCGATTGGAAAAATAACAAAGTTTCAGCTAGATCGAAATGCTAACGACATTGATAAATCCATTGTAAATCGTATGTGGTTCTCCCTGTGGGGATTCGATAGATTGCGTCAAATTCATTTTTTATGTACTAAGAAAATAGTATAAAAATTTCTATCTCTCTGCCCTTAGAAGCTGAAGTTTTGAAAATTAAATTACACTTTTCATAACGATTTATCACTTTAACTTTGGAAAAAACAGAACATATTTAAATGAGTTTACCATAATAATGAAATTATAAAGGTATATATATATAACCCTGAACAGAATGTCAAACTTAATTTGTCAATAAAGTAACCAGATTGTTCATTTTCACGGAATAGCTTTCGTTTCTGTGACCATTCTTTGTAGGCAAGTTTGATTTCCGTTAAATGATAAAAATGTCAAGTTTTCAAATTGTACTTTCTTGTTGTAGACATTCATTTTGACGAGTTTATGTTTCTATTTCCACTTAGTCTTTTCATATATTTTCACGTGTAATGATAAGACGAAAGTATTATTCAAAATACGATTTACAACCAGTGCAAGTTCCTTATTAATATAGTGATTTGTTCAGTTCTGTAAGATGCACAAGCTGACATTACATGTATTACATTACATACACTGAGAGGAGACATAATTTGAATGTTCAAGTTGTAAATTGATATCAATGTGAGTAGCTTCAAAGATATAAAAAGTACGGAGGCAATTTTACTAATCTCCGTAAAGTCAGTAGAGGAGAGTTACGGAAGATGTTAAAACGGACATAAGACAAAGCTGTTCATTGGACGTTTCTTATCCCGCAAACCGAAGGACAGTCTCTGCAATTAAACCATTGTGGAGAAGCTATCGTGAAACATATCGAGGGCACTCGAAGAGCCAGCCGAGAGTAAACATGGGTTGTAATTAGTTTTCTCCTGGCGGAAGGGGATGATGAAACCATGTTTCATCGTTGAATGACTACGAATTATGACGAGACCTCTATGGCTGTTGCATACATAAGTGCTTCATAGAATATAAAGTAGGAGTTACGGACGTACACGACGACTGTAGCGACGGGTGGAAATCTATGGCAGCAGACATCCTTGATGAACGCATGAATTACGTAGTTCGTGAAAAGCATAGATTTATGATATGTCTGGTTTTGCAATATCAGGGAACTTAAGAGCCGCTTAGAGAAATCAAATACATCTTTTAGTTAACGCTTCGCTGTCTCTTCGTTTCATACTAGGCATGTTTTCACGCTCGCTACTCCACTATGATTGAATGACAGTCTTTCCGGTGCGGGATTCGGGAAACGTTCATATAACAGCTTTGCCTTATCCGATTTTCTCGTTTGGTGACTTTATGCAGGTTGAAAAAATGTCCTCGTAAATATTACTTTTCTGTGACGAAATCAAACCTAAGACTGATTTGCTGAAAGAAGTTACAGGTTGAGAAAACTCTGAAAGTCTGTCATTAAAATCATTTCTTAAAAATCCGTGTGTTTTCTAAACTTCGTAAAATTGTAACCCTATCTCTAAACAAATCAAATGTTGCACACACTATCAAAGGAAATAGCAGTGGACAATTTTGTGTCGCACGTTCAACTGTTACTTATGTGTAATTGTAGCATCATTTATTCTTAGGTTTCTAGACTAACTCCTTCTAGCGATGACATTCGAAGACCTAAATATAGACTTTCATCAATCGAAGATCTGGGGATAATAGAGAGAAACAATCTACTTGGAACATGGAGTAACTAATGTTCCAATAAATTTACTAAGTACGATATTTCTACTAGATTTACTAAATCATTGAAATAAATATACTTTTTTATATTTCAGAGCCAAATGTTGGAATTGATTACTTTAAGGATTCGAAGAGGTTTGAGGATTGGATGCCTAGTGATGGGTGGTCAATAGTTGATAGCTTCTTTGAAATAGAACATTTACCAGGTTCGTAGTATTGTAACGAAATAAATTATTTAAGTTTTTTTTATTCTTGATTGATTGATCGACTCTGCTATAATTGGGATGTCAGTAGTTAGGATATTTGTCCCCGTCACGATCTGATCAATGAATAACAAATACAATACATTAATGTTTCAAAATAGAACTTCTAATAAAGTGTAGTTCAAGAATAATTTTGACGAAATAAGAAATTAAACGGTAACTATATGAATTAAAATATCGATCACCAGAAAGCTGAACGCTAACGCTGAGAAGCAAAATATAAAATACATATTATAGATATAACAAGAACATACCCCAAAAAGCAATATCAGTAGCATATAGCAAGGGGCATCTAAACAGAAAACCTTAAGAGGCGTAAATTATATCAATTTTATAAATAAAAGTGAAAATATGATCACAGATGACCGCATTACCCTCTAAACCCAAAGAATTCTACTTACTCAAAGGTTTTGTAAGGTAAGGTAATACAATTTTCATAATATGAGTGGTTAGAGTCATGCAATACGTGCAAATAGGTATGTGTAAAATGAGAGTACGCCGTATGCAAGTTGTACAAAACTACAAAGCGACAAGCACGCAACGATGTCTGTTAATTCTTGAATATACAGGTACGTACCAATTTAATGGCTACATCTAAAGGTGCTCAGTAGTTGTTTCGAAACTGAATCATAGTGGTTAAATTATGTTTAGATCAGGAAATTTACTGCGCAAACAGGTGTCCAACTTAAATACAGTCTGTTGAGCGGAACAGCAATAGATCTAGGTGTTGTAAATGAACGGATTATCATCTTGTAACATAAGAGTCCTTATTCAGAAGCAACATCTGGACCACAGTGTGCAGATTCTAAAATGGAAACAAGTAGTGACGAAATCGATAAGCCCTATCACAAGGCCAACTGAAAATTAGGATATTACATCAAAACATCAAAATTCCACCGCCATATATGACAATTGGGTAGAGACTCAGCGTATCAAAAGCATTCCGCAACATCCGCTGCACAAATCCATCACACATAAATACGTCCCATGGATTGAAACAACTTTAACGAAGATTCATCCGATTAAATCACGTTTCAAGACCTTAGCAGTCCATGCTGCATATTTACTGCACTATTGGTGTCGTGTGAAATCGTTATGGTCCATTATAATCGGTTTTTGCTAATACAGTCCGACCTCATACATTCATGTTATAAAAGTGACAGAGTGTGATTGTTGACACGGGCTTTCCAGACCACTGCTTGCGTTCCTTCGTCAGTTTTACCGACGTCGCATAACGATTCTGAGTTAGAACGCTCGGTGGAACCTGTTACTGAATGTTTTCTTCCATAATCTGTTCTTCTTAGCCGATATGGTTTCGCTGTGGGTTTGTAGGTCATTATCTCTTGAACATAGTTTTCCAGACGCACTCAACACACTTGCAACCTATGTCACACTCGCACTATATAACTGAATGTCAATAATTTGCCATCTTTTAAAATCAGAGTTCAATATTATCACAGTCTGTTCTGTTCACTGCACAAAGGCGATCTACCGCCTTTCGGGCACTAGTACAGAGTATCTCCTAATATACCATGACCAATAGTCTGGCTGTGCATTCGATGGCAGAACGTTGTCGACCGAGAAATATAACGTGTTTTATACTCCAAGCGTTTCCATGAATTAATAAGGTCCTGTAGGTTTTTTTGAGTGAAACTTATTTTCATTGACGTGGAGCGATTCGCTTCCTAGGATAAAGTGAATCCCCTGGAGGAAGTTGTACTGAGTTCGGGATGGGAAATAGTCGTCCGGTACAATACTTGCTAATCTGGCATTGTTATGCTGTATTTGAAAGCCCATTGTCCCAAATGTTGTCATGTCCCGATGCCAAGTCATTTATTACTAGCTGCGCAAGAAAGTCTCACTCAATAGGTTATTTGAGCGATCTGTAGTTTCAGCGGGAACATAAAAACTTTAAGCGAATATGTATATTCTCAACGACCAGACGTAAACAAAATGTTTTTCCAAAATATCTTCAGTACATGACGCATTGTTAGTTCCATCGAGAATTTGAATGAAATTTCTTGCAAGCCTTTTTGTGTTTCAATTATCTTCATTACCAGATACATGTAAGTTTCAATAATCACGAGGCAAATGACAATTCAATTTGATTATCAATACTGATGTATTATGCATTAAGTACACTTTTCATATTTATCTATGTTATTTCACACTTAGAATTATATCAATGTATACTTTCCTATTTTGTATCTTGTTACACTAAATACAAATAATATTGTACATAATATTCATCTTGGAAATCTATCTCCAAAATTGAGATCTTAAATGAAGATTATGGAAATGCTACTACCAAACTTGGGAAGTGCAAAGTAATGGAAACAGGTAGCAATGACTTCCACAATTGACAATCAGAGAAACTTGTGAAAATGGCCAAGACAGTCTCTTTCTTCCCTCAAACGTATAAAAGCTTAGGTGTTACTAACATTCAGAAATAAAATCCAGATTGAAATAAGCAAAATTTTAGTAGTAGTGTGATGTGTGTTATTGTTCATTATTAAAGAGACCAAAGGGCATATAAGTCCGCGAAGGGGAAAATGTGCCCTAAATTAGCGAGCTACAACAGGGACTTCTGATCCTCCTATTTTTGTTTAGAAAAGCATTTTACGACCAGAAATTATGCTAATGCAACAAATCTTTTGTGTGTTTTTTTTTAAATGTTGTAAAAGAGTGTGAAAAAGCAGATATGTAAAGCTACTTGAAAGATAACGGGTAAAACTTAACCTGGGATAGAGTGTAATGGTCTAAGTTTTACGGAGAATAGTCCACTCTCTAATGGAGGAAAGTAAACAGATATATTAGGTTGATATTTTAATAAATATTACAAAATAAAAACGCAGCAGTTTATTCAAAGAGCTTATTTATGATAATATTTTCTTTTTATCTTATATCACAAATAAAAACAACAAATATAAAGTACTTATCTTAGGTAGTGTTCAGTGGTATTAATATCATTTTCGTAGAAAAGCAAGACTAGAATACGAGACTTCCAAAATACAAGGGAGTGAAGTTCTATTACCAATGTTGTACAAAATGAGGCATAATATTTGTATGTATAATTGAGAACATGAAAAAGGTAATTTACAATATATAAGAGTTACTTATACTATAAGATACAATACGTTATTATTAGCAAAATCTGTACATGAGTTTTTTTAACCTCTAAAAGGAATTTCAGTTAGAGATCAAACACACAAAACATAACCAAAATGATCAAAAGTTTGAACTGAACGTTATGTATGTAAAAGGTTCAAATAAGAAATCATCGTATAAAATGTTAAATTATCCTATTATAGTGAATAACTTAAGTGCTATTTTTGTCCATGAACCAAATAAAATTAATTTTATGTGCCATCAAATTTGTTGTCCTGTTAAGAAATAAATAGTTGAAATCTGACTGTGACATATTTATGCAATTTGACGCACCTCGTCCATCTCAAAACCTATGAGTAAGGAAGTTGTTTTGCAAGATATTTTTGTGTTTAACAACAGAACAATCGCTCAAACATAAACACAAAATGCCTTGGAACACGAATCCTATCGAGTCGTGGCACAACGTGACATACAAATCTAAATTGGCTAGAACATAATCCTAATTGATGGATCACGTTACTACCATTTAGAGAGAGGGCATCGAATTTTCGAAGGTATATCAAGAATTGATTGATTGTTTTCGAAAAAGGTATGGATCCTTAAATGTAGACAATATTGGGTTATACCAAGTACTTACATATATTATCAATAAGTAGTTCTGTACGTTTTAGATTTAGAGAAATAAAAGGTTGCTTGTAGAAATAAGTTTCAATTACCAATTTTGCTAATAATTTGAACACGTCTGTGCGTGGCATCTAAAAAAAACAGTCTTAAGTCAACTGAATGAATCCTTTCTCACTTTTCTACATACTTTACTTAATTCTCAACGATACAAGTTGATTTTTAAGTAACATATGTTCCATTTAGCTAAATCACAAACAAAATACAATTTTTCGATGAATTCGTTACATTAAAATTCTAAGAGGTCTATGCTGATTATGTAATTCTAAGATATTTTTAGCAATTTTGAACATTGAGCAACTCTAAATTCAATGTAGCTTCGAATTGCAGTCGCTTGAAATATATTTCAAAGTGCACATGTACTGGATTTGTGTACTACTTAGCAAATACACTTGTACTACTCAGCAAATAAATAGAAATCATCTGTATTAAATTCAAAATCCCAAAGACAATTGATAACGTAATGCATTGGTGAGGCTCCTTCTAAATTCATTTCCCGAAAGCCATTTGGTAAATCATCACTTATTAAATTAAGCATAAGCTGTCAACGAAAATAGGCATTCAGGAAGTGAGGACGGATCACTTCAAATTTGATTCTTCCAGTAGTACAATTATCAGGACCTTCATTTAAATGTAATTAAGCAAGTTACCATTATTTTCAAGGGAAAATATCTTATTTCACTGGATTCAAATTCTAATTATAACAATGACAACAAACAATTTTGTGCAACGTTTCTGGTTAGAAAGCTAATAGATCTGTTATCAAAGCATAAGAAAACTTTCTAAATTCAATATTACGTTAGAGGAAAATAGTATTTCAATACGCCTTATGGTTAAGGTAATCTCCACTGGTGGAATTTGAGATTGAATTGTTTTCAATTCAACTATTTTATTAAAACAACTACATAATAATGTTTTCTCGAATCCAAGATAGATTTCTGTTCTTTGTTTCTAGAATTGATCTTGATTGTGTTAGTTTAGAATTGAAATAGAGTTTTACACGTAGTGTCTACGCAACTCTTTGGATTTAGTGAGTCTCTACTAGGAGGATGCATGTCACTGTTAGGATGTGTACATCATTTTTAGAACTGCCACTGTCAGGAGACGAAAACAAATTACAATAGATCCAATTTGCTATTTTGCTACTTTTCATATTTAGCATACTAACAAAGAGACATTCTATTCTAGAATAATAAAATATTTCAATTGAATCAAATTGGCATAGAATGCCATACTCTCAAATGGATCGCTCATTTGCTGCAACAGTGGCATTACTCGAAAATCGCAACTTTTCAGAAAACTAGTTTAAATGTTTCAATATTTTATAATTTTGACTATTATTGGATAAAATATGTTTATTCTTTGCCGTTGAGATATTCTAATCCATAAATGCCGGTAAAACGTATGCATTCGGACTTAGCCAATTTTTGTAGTAAAATGTCATTTTAATGACGAACCATGTGCTAATACTGCTTTCTTGTTTTAAAACTGAATAGTTTATTATTGCGACTTATTTTGGATTGTGTCAGGTTTGAAGTATACCCTAATCAGAGGTAATGAAGGTCAATATTTCAGAAGAAAGATTCTGAAAATAATAGGACACCTTTCCATTAAAATTACCGTACATTTAGTATAAGTGAACCCTCGCAACTGAGATATGACAGTATTGCAACGAAAGTAGCTGACAACAGGTTCAAACACAATAACAATACAATTGCTCTCTGTCGGCCAATTGTGCAATTTCAGACGTATTGCTCTAGCAATAGCAAGAAGATGCATGAAGGCCCTTTCCTTCCTATTACCTCAATAAGGATAATTTTTAAGCTGTGTCACTTTTGACCCAAATGAAAGATTTCTCAAAATCTACGCAAAACATGTACGCTCGAGCATTTTATTTCATTTCCCTTGATATGACTCACCGATTAAGAGGCCTAACATTCGGACAGTATTATACGTTAAACATAAATCAAAATTTAAATTTTAAGAAGAATTTACAAGAACATCACATTGAACGTGCTGTGGACTGTCTTCTTGCTAGTGTCGCAATGGAAAGCCTGATAAGACTATACTTTACGATCAACTTCATCTTGATAGGTGCTATGGTTATTATATATCATCAATTTCTAGGTTTAGAACAACAACAAGTTTTTTCGTTAATTGCTAATAATGTTGTATAGTATACAAAAAATTGTTTATATCTTTGGTATTGATGATAATTTTGAAATAATAAAGCAAGAACCGGGGACCAGAGTTTTTATTATTGAAAGGTGATTCTCTTAAAACATTTTAATATTACTACTAATTTAACTAATTGTTTTGTTGTTCAGGTGTTATATTTATTAGGATTGACATCTCTGTTTATAACATTGTGCTGGTTCGTGGTTTCATGTAGCGTTTGGTTTGTGTTTTCAATTTTAATGTGTTGCAAGAAAGAGGAGGGATATTAAAACTCCATAACAGAAGAAATATAATGTAATTGCAGGGTTGGCACCAGCAATTATTAATGTTTATAAATGTACTTAAAAGCTAGGCACTTTTTAAATTCCTTTCAGTGTTCTAAAATGTATCATCAAAGCTTATATAATTGGAAATGTATTCCAAAATCACTGACAACCGATACCCTAGTAATTTTGAAAATTACGTGTGTATAAAATTATCAGCATCTAATTGGAAATACGCAATAACCTCGTGTTATAATTATATCTGTTTATAGAAACTACAGATAATACATCAAGAAAAAGCAAATAAAAATAAATTGGTTTTATAACACATACTTGTGAATTGAGTAAACTGAAGTTTGCAATTTCAGAAATGTCATATAATACTTCCAAATTTAACAAGTCTGTATGACGTGACGATTTCACGGCATCTGTACATCGTGGCTCGAAAGAAACAGGC
Organism: Thermobia domestica; assembly: GCF_964235325.1. Taxonomy (NCBI): domain Eukaryota; kingdom Metazoa; phylum Arthropoda; class Insecta; order Zygentoma; family Lepismatidae; genus Thermobia; species Thermobia domestica. Next base: position 125,182,002 of record NC_137469.1, on the reverse strand, counting down.
GTTGAATGATTTCCAATGGAATCGATTGTCATGCTGCTTGTATGTGAGTCTATTGCTATAAACAAGGGGATAGTAGCAAACAATTAGGTGACCAACCTTGTCGCACATATTTTGATAGGTGCATGTCAAGTAAACAAAGGTTAGGAAGCAGCCGCAAACAACGTTTCCCCAATAAAGCTTTTACATTCGCGGCTACACGTTGTCTTGCTGAACTATGGCATTCGAAATTATTCCAACGTAGACTGAGTTTGGCTTCTAGAATTTTATAGTGGTGATGTTATCTTTCATATTATATAACCTAAATTGCATGGTTTGCTAGTCGATAATACAAGGAGACATTCCACTTTCACTAATGTAGCAAAACACATATTTTTACAGCACTTGGGCTATAGGAAGGATTATAGCGAAATTCACGGCGAAATCTTGACCGCCTATTACTCAGACACCCTACTGAGGGTTTCATGCTGAATTTGTAACCAAGATGTTTGCGCCTCAGGGTGAAAGTAAGTAAATGAAGAGGCTCCAGTACAAACCTAACAGACTGGGTCGAATTAACATTAAAGGTAGTTTAATCCTTTTACTGCAGCACCTTTGAAATACTGTGGATGTCGCTATACGACCTGCCATAACCATACGGCAAGATGAATTCCATGATATCATAACATTGTAAGGACCACTGTATGATCATTCCCGCATACGGTTCTCTTTTGTTCATTGGTTACCCATCAATGACACAACAAACATTATCATTTTGACGTGCCTAATAACTATATACGTTTCGTGGTACGAAAATCCGCCTTTTATTAGGTCGAATTGAGTCCTCTTTCTTATGCAATAACCTCTTTACATTTCATCTTTTGGTGTTGACAAAGTATTGTGAGGTTCATGTGCGCCTTGTATAATAGTTAGCGTGACTGCGTTTAACCACTTTACTGTTACAACTTTCTAAAATAAACGGCTAAGGGTTACACTGATGTTATAGCCAAGAAATAGTAATATATGTCTACAAATTTTAAATGATACGATGGAGAAAAAACGACTCAGATGGGAAAGAAAAATCAGATCGATTGACACCCATCATAAAATTGAACTACAACAGTTCCAAGCTAGGCAGTCATTAACATCTAACAACCACTATAACTATCAAAAGCAATGAAATGTTTAATGGAGCTAGTCAATAACTATGATTTAACTCGAAATCGTACTAGTAGGATTAACGTAAATATGTAGTTAACGGGAAATATGTAAGAATAAAGAATAAATTTAAATTCAAATGTGTAGTAAGTAGAACAAGGAGTTAAATAATATAGTACGGCGAAACGTTCTTGACAGCACTCCTAACTTGTTTTATTTTTGTCGCTAATAACGTAAAAGTAGTTATAAAGATAAAAGGATAACTTCGCTTTACCATATGAGGATTAGAAAATAAATCACTAAATCTAAGAGATGAAAAGACAGAGTTTCGAAAATAAAGCCCTGAGAGTAAAATTCTACTTGGAACGAAACAATCAAACGAAAGGTAGAGGTTTTGAAAGGAAAGGTTTCCAAGATTTAATTGTCGACAAAGATGAAATAAATAGTTAAATCAAAATGTGTAAGAGTTCTATGCGTTGATCAATTCCCCAGCGTGCAACTTTTGTGCACGTGATTCAAGGTTCGATTTCCGTTGAGTGAGCAAGGAAGTTAGACGCTTTGCCATGGTTATGACTTCAACTTAAACCGTACGTCTACGTCTCATAGAGTATCGGTACTGGAAAGGAACGGTAAACTTCAATAAAACAATAAAAAAAAAATCAAAACACGTGAGATGAGTAAGATCGAGATTCAAACATTCGGTAATCGCAGATCACTACTCCTGCGTTGAAAAAGGCTTTATTGCAGTGGGTACTTTGTCATTATTGCATTATCGCCACCCCTCGGAGGTTACACATGATGCGCGAAAAAAACTTATGTTTTCCTATCAGTAACTCTAACTGCACTAATTGTTAACGTACATTAGTATCGTCATCAAAATCTTTCTTTATTTCTAGCTGCAAGATCACATTAAAAGACGTCAATATAATAAGAAATGTTGATGACACGGAAGGAGATAAGGAAAGTGAAGTAAAATTGGACGTTAAAAATCTGATTGATAACGACTTTATGTAGCCTACAATGTTTGGGGTATTGATATTTTTAGTGGTAAGATTTCGTTTCTCAGACGATGGAATTCAAGTTCTTTGAGGAGACCTAATTTGTCACCTTTATCTTTACTTTTTCCTCCTAGGTTTAGTTCTGTCAAAACTTTCTTTTGAACAGACTCCACGTCTAGATTTCGGTATTCTTATTTCAATTATTTTTGTATTAATACTTTGATGTTTCAATCCTCGTAATAGTCGTATATTATCTTCACATATTAATAATACCAGGTAACTTTTGTATCAGTTACAGACAATTATTTAACGAGTGGGATCCCTAATAAATAAACAGAAAATAAACTTGGAAAGTCAGATTCATTTTATTATTTTTAAAAACACTATAAATTACTAGAATTTAACCATTGGAAATAACGAAAGTAGTATTAATACTTTAAAACACTTGTTATAAACATATTTATATATTTTAGTCGGAAATAGTTTTACGTATTGAAATCACATCAAATTGTGCGCCTGTCATCACATCAGGAACATTTAATTATATTTGTTCAATTTTCGGATAAAAGCCTAATTTGCTCGTTGTGTTGTATGGATGTAGGAACTAGTTCTTAACACATAAAGGCTAAGAGAAGCCAAGTATTTGCCAAGAAGATATTTTAATGAAAACATTTCTTATACAGACAAATAGCCAAAAATACGAAAAGAGAATATTGGACATATGCGTAACACAAATTTTCATTCAAATTGTTTGAAACATAGTAGAATGTAATCAAGGCATTTTGATTCTGAAGAGGACAACTTTCAGACTGCTTTACTATTATACCGTTTCTTAAAATTTAATCTGAATATATAATATTTCGTCAAATTATACATAAATATGTTGTTGGAACAGGAAGGGTCAGTTGTATCTTCCTGATGGAAATTCGAAACCACATTTTGCCAATTTACTGCAATATAGGTATGCTATCAATGATGTTCTGAAAGCAATAAATTTAATATTGTGTAGCGTGGGTTCATATCACCATGGAATGGCGCATCCTAAGGTTGTGGATCATGGAGACAATTTCTAGATACATAGGTTAGATGTGACTATATTTAATAAGAAGTCACAAAGGATGTTCCTTCAGCTTGGAGTTTTGGCTTGATGCTAACAACCTCATTATGTAAAAAACGGCACTTGTTCAGAAACATTCACAGAAGGCTCGGACTAGATCCGACAACTTGGCATCACCTCAACAAAGCAAAATGAACATGATATGTACAACATAAAATAAAGGAAGTCTTAATTGGGCAGAGGCCTTAAAATCCCTAAGGATTAAATTAAAGAAATATAGGATCTACCTAGTAGGAGTTTGGGAAGTTAGACGAAAACGAGTAGTGAAATCGGAAAATTTTATTCTTTTACTGGGAAGGAAACGAAAATAGCCAACAAGGAACAGGGTTTTTCGTTTACAAACGAATAATATAAGGAATTAAACAGGTTGAATTTGTTAATGATGTACTTTCTTTTATTACGCTTGAGAGTCGGTAGTGTGATATTGTTCTAAATGTGTATACTACCCCAACAGAAGATAAGGATAAAAATACAAAAGACAATTCCTACGTAGAAGTTTAACGGGTATTTGACAACTCTCGCGATACCGTTTGAAAATTCTATTGGGGGATTTTAATGAGAAGGTAAGACGAGATGATATTTGGAAACCGATTATAGGGAATGAAAGTCTGCATAAGGAAATTAATGATAACGAAATTCATAAATATACGTGGACCTCACCAGATAGAAAAACACACCAGATGGTCCTCACCAGATGGAAAAACAGACTATTAAACTGATTACGTTTTAATAGTCTGAAGTAGGGTCTAGGATAATTGAAGCTTAGTCGTTCAGAGAATTTGACTGACATTGATCCCTAACTGGTCACAGCGATAATATGAGAAAAATTACCGTTGAATAAAAAAATGTATTCGAATCTCAAAACGGAGATGTTTAATTTTTTTTTTAATATGGAAAAGTCAGATACATCAGATTGAAGTGTTGAATAAATGTTCGTTATTAGGAAGTTCGAAGTACACTATTGTTGAGGATGCTTGGGACAAAAATAAGAATAGATTAAAATTTCAGAAAAAGGAAAATTGAGGCACGTGAAAATAAATACGACCAAACCATAGTTCGAAAAAGAAAGAAGAGAATACTACTACGACTACTACTATTACTCCTACTACTACAAAAGGGTAGTAGTAGTAGTAGTAGTAGATTTTAAGTTTAATGTCCCTTTCAGCAGCGAGGCTATATGAGAAGGGACCTACCGATTAAAGTGGAATTGGACCCACATAAATTCCCGTCCGGAATCTAACCCGGGACTCCCACGCCAAAGGCCAGCATAAAAGGGAAAGCAGGCAAAACTGCGTTGCCCATAAAATCCGAACTTTATAATTACACAAAATATCGCTGATGTCAGGCGGAAGACTTCGAAAACTTTTAGAACAAAGAAACGAATTTTTCTGAAATCAAAAATTAATGAATTTGAAAATAGTAGTAAAATAAAAAAATCTTCAGGACATGTATAAGGGCATCAATGAATTTAAGAAAGGGAATCAACCTTTCACTTATAAATTAAGGAAAGTCAATGCAACAATTTGTAATGATACAGATACCATCTTGAATAAATCTAAATATTTCTTTAACGACTTGCTTAACGCAAAGCCGAAAACAATTGTTTGTGGAGAATGTGAACCGCACATAATCATATATTCCGACTCTAACTTATGAGAAATAGACATTTATATAAGGCAAGAAAATACAAATCTCAGTTTGTAAACGAAATTCCGAGTAAACTTTATCTTGAGGTGAAAATTGTGGAACAAATAACATCAACTAATTCTCCTTATCTCTAACAAGCAGAAATGCCACAATATTGGAAAGAATCAATCATTGTTATAATTCACAAGGAACGACTAACCTGATTGTAATAAGTATCGAGGAACCTTCCTTCTATCAACGTTCTAAAAATTCTTTTGAACATTCTGTTGGCATGATTCATCCCATACGGAGATAAAATTGTTAGAGACTATCAGTGCAAATTTAGGGAAAATCAATCAACTGTTGACCAGATATTTACTATTCTACAAATACACGAAAATAAATTTGAATTAAATAACCCGGTACATCAATTATCTTTATTGGGTGCAGAAAGGCCTACAACTTGGTTAATTGAGAAGCATTGTACAACGTTCCTACAGAATTTGGAATACCGGAGAAAATAGTAATATTAAAATGCGCTTAAATGAATCCTAAAGAAAATCGGACTAGAAGAATTCTTGTCTACGAGTATTCACGTTGAGAATGGCCTGAAATATAGAGGTTTGTTGTCACCATTATTATTAAACTTTGTTCTAAGGGATGCTATAAAACGCAATAAGATGGCAACCAAGACCTAAAGCTGAACGGTACTCACTAGTTCAGCGTTCCCAACCGGTGTGCCGCGAATGGGCCGCTGGTGTGCCGCGAGGAAATCGAAACAATTTATTAATTTTATAGGAACCAAATTGCAAGACATAGGAGAAAATGTATATTTGTATTTCACATTATTAAGAACCTCTACTATAAATATACAATTTTAAGTTTCATACTGTGTTACTTATCTGTACATTTTTAATGTTGAAAAACGTATTTATCATTGTCATGACCATTATTGCTGCAGACTATTTCGTAACTTGAAATTTTAACATATCATTCAATAAATTCAACAAAGTAAACATGCATACAAATTACCTACATTTGTGTTTTAAAAGTATAGAAGATTTATTTATTTGTTCGTTATTTAGTGATCTTCCCTTGTAGTTAAAGGTTAAATATAGTTTTCGAAAGAGAAAGTGGATTCTTAAAAACCCGAGTCCTTTTTTTTATTTCATTGCAATTGTTTTCTATTTTAAAATTAGAATGAAAAATAAGCATAATGATTTACCACGGGGAAAAATCAGTGATCGAGCTTTCTTCTTTGTAAGAAGGATAGTAGTAATCACACAAAAATAGTACGGTATTTTATAATTACAAATAATATATATATATATATATATATATATATATATATATATATATATATATATATATATAGGTGTGCCGCGAGAATTCAAGTTACACCTGTAGTGTGCCGCAACCTGAAAAAGGTTGGGAAGCGCTGCACTAGTTTATGGCACATGATGATGATGCAAATCTGGTAGGGAATGATAGAAGAAAAACATATACAAATGAAGAGATGTTGTTAAACACTTAGGGACATGGGTTTAGAAGTAAGTGTATAATGGGAGTGCCGGTTCTGGGTTCGAGTTCCGGATGTCCGTATTCGAAGCGCCATATATAAGAGGAGTTGGGTTCGACTACCGTTTGTTCCTGTTTTATAAGAGGAGTTGGTTCCCGTAACGAAAGCCAGATATAATAAGATTGGGATTCGAACCTTGGATCTCTTTTGGAGTCTTCCTTAACATCATTCATTTGGAAAAGACTAATAGATCCAATAAGGAACTGGCAAGTAAACGAATAGTCTCACTCCCACGGTCCTAGGATTCGGGCGTTAAACGTATCAGAGGCATGAGCCGTTTACCCACCGTCGCTGTTACGTCAGCTCCAAGATACGTTTGGCAGTACCTGTAAAAGAAGTGCAAGGTAGGATAGCCATGCATGATAAACACCAGACGAGTAGTGGGAGACGAAAGTAAATGTTTGTTCTCCACTATTTAGAAGTACCTTACCTGTTTGGTTTTACTCTAAATCATGTACACTATTAAAAGGTAATATTTTCCATTTGCTGAGAAAGAGACAATATGGATCACACACTTTGATATTATTAATACTAATCTCGCTGCATATTAAAAAAAGAAATATTTACGAAATATTTATATTTGACTCGAAACTTCACTGAATATAAAACATTACAAGCGTATGACAACACAAGACACAATATTTCACTTAGACGAAAAGATGGCCCAATCACTGTGGTGAACGTACCGAGACGATACCGAAATAATACGCGAAATTATGACCGAACGAAGATGATAAATCGATTAGTGACTATGCAGTTCACTACAGACACTTCACTTCATCACTATATGAAGATAAGCTTATTTGATGTCTTCATTATACGGTTCATAGTGACACTCCTCTCTGCGTTTGTTCATTCAAAAGTCGACCATGAATATGAGACGAAAATGCATCCCTTACACAACAAGTTACAAATTACTAATTTCGGTAGTTATGCCATTGTAAATATTGCGTGAAACTTATAAGGGAACTTAAGAATATACTGAATGGTTCACTTTATACATTTGCTAATATGATTTCCATGTTAGAGAGCTGGTATTTTTGCGCTTGTCTCGCTTTGTAGGTGTTGACGCTCTCTCTTTGCTTTTTCGCGCGCACTGTTGCCAGTTCACAGCGCAAGAATACACTGACTAAACTAAAATATAGTTCGTAGAAAACATTAAGCTTTGACTTTATTCTATTGCTAATAATATATAATGAATGGTTCATAAGTTAATAGAAATCACATTAAAAACACTGATTGTTCGAATAAGTTGTACAATCGACGATTATTGATAGTTTTCACATTGTCACGTAAAGATCTGTCATCGTCATGAGGGTTCACTGAATGGGCGTTTCTCTCGAGAGTAGCGAAATTCCTCCTCCAAATATGGGCTGACGGGAGGAAGCAAAACTGTCTGGAGAAGTGAGGTACCTTTTGGGTGAGAAATTCCTGAGCATTGTTCTTTTTTAACTGTTGATTAGTCGCATTTCATTTTCAAGAATTGATGCTGGGGAAATACGAGGGTTGGTTTAAATATTCATGCCAATCCATCTTGTTATAGATGGTGGTCGACGGACTGTCCACTGGAGGTATCACCGAAGTGGGCAAGAACCCTGGAATCCAAAACTTCATAACCATACTGCACCACTACAGCAATCACAGCACTCCATTAGTCCATAGAGGATTAATGTCATTTGGAGTTCGTTCACATTGAAGAATAACAGTTTGTAGGCTTCACTCGAACGCACATAATTGCGAAATTCGAAGAATAACGAACGCGAGGGCCATTTACGATAACGCGAGGGCCATTTCGTAAATGTCTTTTAAGTCCTTTCATTTTTATTATTTGTTTATATTTTCCATTTATTTCAATTATTCCTTGAAATATAAACACAAAATAATTTCACTATTGAATATAAATCAATAGCTATTTGTGATTCAAAATACTATTCAACATTATACTTCATAATGTTTTTCAAAATTCAAACTAAATTACACAAACATATTAATATATTCAATGCAATACTATATTCAATAAAGCATATTGGTAAGGTATTGTATTCAATGCCATACTTAACAATGCACAATAATACAAACTAAATGTATACCAATAAGTTTAAAATAGTAAAATTGATTTAAGATTCTGCAATAATACTTCTTAATTCTAAGATAAAACACAATATTATTCAAGAATAGCATATACCACTAAGTAATTCAGCTTATCATGATTTTATTTTTCATAAAGATAAAATATTCCTTACTACTATATGTGTAGAAAATTTATTACAATGAAAACATCAACATTATTCATAAAATTCAAGAGTGTATATTCATTAACATATTAACACAAAGTATTTATCAAGAATATTCGAAATAATTCAACACACCTAAAATATATGATATAGTGTACACGACATGTTCACACTTTATTAAAATTACATGGTAAAAGCACATAAGTAAATATAACACTAAAAATATTTCATTTACTATGAAATGAAATAAACTAGGCATATGCGAGCTCGTTACGCTCGAAGTATATAAAAATATACTGCTTGCATTAAATTCACAAGACCCTACCCCAATTATTTATTAATATGTTTCCATCCCCGAAGCAAAGTGAAAAGATAGAACGTTTGGTTAAAATTTAAAAATAATATAGAGGGGACTAATAAGAAAATTGCCTACTCCGGGCATTACATAACATGAATAACCCAAAATATTGGAGGAACCTTTGCTTCAATGTCTTCAAGTACTGCTTAAAATATTTTCGTATTCAATGAAAAGATTAATACTAAGAGAATGCAACAATAGTTGCTAATGATTAGCATGTACACAACTTACTTGGTACTCATTTATAATAGGATGTCTCATTATATTTTCTTTTCAACTAAACAACGCGCCATGAAGGTGGGTACATGTAACTACCATAACTTACCACATCAAACTTCAAGTATCCTCAGCTGATTAGTAATCCCAGAGGCATACTGATTGGTTAAAACTAATAACTTGACATAACACATCATAAATATAGGTTACTATTAATTGACGCATGGTTGTTAATTAGAAATTGAGAAATTTAATTCATTAATTTAAAATGTACTTATTCAGGTTTATTACCGAATGGTTTCTCACCAGAATATTTAAATTTGTGATTCGAAACATTTTTAATTTTATAAAATTGCAACACTGTGATGGAATACTCACTAGAGATTTTCCACATCTTCACTACGCAAATTTATTTCTTTTCACTATATTTGAAAATTCTCACTGCGCAAATTCACTCTTGCACTTCGAAAAGAAACACTATATTTTCTATGATTCCAAAAATTAAATTTCGTTGTGAATGCATTAATGAAAAAATATGCGATTAGAAGTAATTTCATATTACGTATGTATGAAATATCAAAATTTTAAAAATGGTATCTCTCATTCAACATTTTCAAGATATTATGAGATGCAATAATGTATGAAACGAAAAAATTAATATTGAAAATTTTCCTGAATCTATCGGCTACAGCCATTAACGTGATACACACAATAAAATATTATTGTTTTTATTTAAACATGCAAAATTTTGTAAAACACTAACAGTGTTGAAAAACATTTATAGTATGAAAAATAATTACTAACAACTGAGAATTTTGTATAAAAGAACTTTTGCAATGGATATACATTCATTTTTCATTGCAAGGTCAACAATATGGAAAATGGGCAATCCGGCTATGTAATAATGTCGTTTACCTAATTCCTTTTCGTATTGGATTTAGTACAACATCGTAGAGTAAAATTCTCATGCATTCAAAAATTTTGAGTTTAACTTCCATAGTAGGCATCCACTTATTTTTGTTAATATGAAAACGCAACATTCTACAAGCGCTAACTTTATGTACTACCTTACTGTATGAATCAACTGTTACCTTGTGATTGGTTTGTACACTCAGAACATTTACTATTTGAGTGTCACTGCGAATATTGGCAGCGAAGAATTTACACTTTCTACGTAGGCGTAATACCTTACTTACTTTACGCACCTTTTTGCGAATCTTCAGGTTATTTTTTATTTTCGCACGGTGAAAAAATCTTTGCCTACTTTTCTTGGTTGCCAAATTGAAATTACTGTTCCTAAATTTCTTAGTAACCTTTCGAGTTGAGTACAAAGTGTTGGTTGGTGGATAATCAATCTGAACGTTTTGACTTAGTTCAATACACTTTTCCTTACCTTTTCTGAATCTAAATTTCATAGATTTACCAGTTGCACGATGTATGCCAAGCGAACATGGAATGGTTTCATTTCTATTAAAACATACAATTACGAGTATACATACTGTACCTTTCAGCAACACTAAAGATATATTACCGCTGGAAAAATGATGCAACTCGCCAATCTGAATTGGTTGCCTGATGCAGCTTACTGTGGGAAAACTCGTAACATGCCGTGTATACACCACAAAAATTACAGGACTTACAGACAAACATTTTTTACGAACAAGTAGCATTGAGCCGGAGGGGGGAAACAGCTGATCCACCCACTTCCTATCACATAAGGGACAAGTGCAGACTTTATTCTTGTCTAAAAATACTACAACAGTATCACTTTTTATTTCCCTAGTGGTGGTTACGCTAACCACACTCGTACTACTGTTGGAGGTAGCCTCCATAAAGTCAACCTGCACGGTGTTTACATTTACACTGGCTAATTTAATACTTACTTCGTTCCCTTGAAAAAATACATCATTACTCTGTAGAACAGAAATATTTTCCAGCTTGGTTGTAATACTTTGTAATTGTACAGTGTTATTATCCAACAACTGAAACAATTCATTCCACCTATTTTCACTTTCATTAATTTGAACAAAATTTGATTCTTGGACCTCAGATAACCTACCTTTCATAACAGGATTTGGATATGAATCACGATCATCGTCAACATTTTCCAATTTCCTCTTACAACTTTTAGTTCTAACCTCAGAAGGACTACTATGACGAACATGTGCTAACGGGTACACGTTAAATTCATCTGCGAATTTAACCTTTTTCGGAATTCTGTTTTCCTTTTCGGTTTGACTAGTGATGGGCAGTGGGAATATTCCGGGTGGGAAGGAATTTTAAAATGGGAATATTCCCGGGTTTTTTCCCTGGCCTATAAATTCCCGGGAAGGAATTTATTTCGATTTCTTTAATTTATCTTCTAAATTATAAGAAGAATATGACTAATTACTTTATTTTAATATATTATGATTTAATTCTAGGTTTTAAAGAATTTGGAGGTTAAAAAAATTAAAATTCTTTGACTGTACTTTATATAACTAATAATATATTTTTGTTCCATTTTCATTTGCACTAAAAAGTAAGGTAATTGTTTACAATTGGGCGGCCAAAACTAGCAAAAATTAGAATGTTTTACGGAAGAAATGAGTTGATAGTGATGTTCAAGTAGTCAAGAAAGTATCGAACACATTTTTTTAGGGAGTAGGGGATTTATACAGAATGGAAAGGTAAGTGGAAATGATTATTTGAGAAAAGGAAGTGAATTGTTGGTAACGAGGATAGAAAACAACGTGCCATGCGGGGCTCTAACCCACCTTCATTCGCTAACGCTCGCTCTGCAATGCTGTTTGAATTTAATGTTCGTAACGTTATTTAACGTATGAAACCTTAAAACAAACGCATCGGAATAGAGTATCGCAAAAAAGTAGGTGCAAATCGGGCCCCCAATGCTAAAGAACAGCCAAAATTAGCAAAGTACTAATTTACAAATGATGAAAAGGAACCACTTTGTAAGGTAATTTAGAATTATGTAGAAATAGAGATGAAGTACTATTAATAAACCCTGAACCACCATTAGTAATAGACGTCGGTCTGTCTCCTCTCTCTGACTCCAATTTCTGAAGAAGTACTCGGAATTCTTTTACACGTGAATTAACGTATGGAATTTCGAGAAATAGGTAGAATGAAAGGTCGTATATGTCAATGTTGCGTGCTAAAATATAGAGATAAGTAAGCATTTTGCAAATTTTGTGAACATAAATATGTACGCGCAAATGTTGTAAAATTGGTGAGACATGTATCTTCTAGCATTTACCAAAACTAATTAGTTTATAACATTTATAAATTTAATGTGTTTATTATATCAGCAATAGAGTCAAGTTGAGCAAATTCACTTACATATAAATTTAAACTGTTACTACATCATTTACTATATATTTTTTTTCACACATATTTAATTGATAGAACATATTGTAAATAAATATACATTTATGCGTACTTTCTAAATATAATAAGGCGTTAATAAAGTAACAGGGTACCGTTTAGAATATACATTTTAAAGAATCCTCTGTGGACAACAGTAATAATATGCTGTGATATAAAAATTAATTTAACTTTGAAATCATAATATAGTAACAGAATGCAATTTTCTTTCTGATTGAACATAAATTCCCGGACAAATTCCCATTTTGGGAATCTTCCCGGGAATATTCCCAGGGAATATTCCCGAAAAATATCTTCCCGGGAATTTACCCATCACTAGGTTTGACCCACATTACATGACATAGTATGCAAATTGACATCCTTGTTACATTTTTTGAGGATAGATTTGATACCACCAGGAGCATTTTGAGGAGGACTTTCAACATTACTTGAAAATAATTCTTTCTCCTTTTCATTGAACGTACTATCATGATCGCTAAAAGAACTAACATCATTAGGATACTTTTTCTGTAGCCGTTCGACTATTATTTCAATGACTTTATTCTTGACATTAACGTCATCACATTGAAGTTTCAACTTTTTTGCTACATACTGAAAATATACATTTTTGCCGCGAGCACACTTCTCTTTCAATTTTTCGTATTCCTTACTTCTACGTATACCACGTACACGGAGATTGACCTCCTTTTCTACGTTTTTCCTATATTCGCAATTAAAATTAAATACAAATTCACAAATAGCGACTTTCGTTGCTCTACTGAATCTATGAGTTTCTACATCGAGGCCTAAAACATTTTGAAACTCTTCTAAACAAAATGGAACAGTACTATACTTATATTCATTTATTACATTAGCGTACTGTAACTCTATCTGTGCTCTTACATTCATTAAATTCAGCGCTAGCATTTTGTACGTGGATCTATGAATTATATACTCTAAAATGAACAAATCATATAAAAATGTAAGTAACACTACATGTGAAAGAATGCAAGGAACTGTTTCTTTCGAAAAACATTAATTGCTAAATTCATAATTTGCCTTTTCAGTAATTGTTTCGCATTCTTGTATGCATAAACTAGGGCCTACCTGCGTTTGTACAACAGTGTTTGGCTGATTTAACAGCTCTCGATAATTACTTTCAACCTTTTCGCGTAATTCAACCACTTGTAGTTTTAGATTATCAAATTGTTTAGTCAACTCATTTTGATTTGATTTTAGCATTTGGTTAGTTGCAGCCAAGTCTGCGGAAACCCTTTTCACCGCTTCAAGCAGTGTTTCCGTTTCACTAAGCGTTGACATTGTAAAATATTATACTTAAAAATACAACATGCAAATTAGTGGCATTGAATACAAAATAGTGGAGTTCAAAAATTCGCTTTCTTCCCACTAAAACATCTGTCTTTGTTCGGTGCGTCAGATATAAGATCTGTTCCTGTGAGGGAAGCCAGATATAATGGGAGTGCCGGTTCTGGGTTCGAGTTCCGGATGTCCGTATTCGAAGCGCCATATATAAGAGGAGTTGGGTTCGACTACCGTTTGTTCCTGTTTTATAAGAGGAGTTGGTTCCCGTAACGAAAGCCAGATATAATAAGATTGGGATTCGAACCTTGGATCTCTTTTGGAGTCTTCCTTAACATCATTCATTTGGAAAAGACTAATAGATCCAATAAGGAACTGGCAAGTAAACGAATAGTCTCACTCCCACGGTCCTAGGATTCGGGCGTTAAACGTATCAGAGGCATGAGCCGTTTACCCACCGTCGCTGTTACGTCAGCTCCAAGATACGTTTGGCAGTACCTGTAAAAGATGTGCAAGGTAGGATAGCCATGCATGATAAACACCAGACGAGTAGTGGGAGACGAAAGTAAATGTTTGTTCTCCACTATTTAGAAGTACCTTACCTGTTTGGTTTTACTCTAAATCATGTACACTATTAAAAGGTAATATTTTCCATTTGCTGAGAAAGAAACAATATGGATCACACACTTTGATATTATTAATACTAATCTCGCTGCATATTAAAAAAAGAAATATTTACGAAATATTTATATTTGACTCGAAACTTCACTGAATATAAAACATTACAAGCGTATGACAACACAAGACACAATATTTCACTTAGACGAAAAGATGGCCCAATCACTGTGGTGAACGTACCGAGACGATACCGAAATAATACGCGAAATTATGACCGAACGAAGATGATAAATCGATTAGTGACTATGCAGTTCACTACAGACACTTCACTTCATCACTATATGAAGATAAGCTTATTTGATGTCTTCATTATACGGTTCATAGTGACACTCCTCTCTGCGTTTGTTCATTCAAAAGTCGACCATGAATATGAGACGAAAATGCATCCCTTACACAACAAGTTACAAATTACTAATTTCGGTAGTTATGCCATTGTAAATATTGCGTGAAACTTATAAGGGAACTTAAGAATATACTGAATGGTTCACTTTATACATTTGCTAATATGATTTCCATGTTAGAGAGCTGGTATTTTTGCGCTTGTCTCGCTTTGTAGGTGTTGACGCTCTCTCTCTGCTTTTTCGCGCGCACTGTTGCCAGTTCACAGCGCAAGAATACACTGACTAAACTAAAATATAGTTCGTAGAAAACATTAAGCTTTGACTTTATTCTATTGCTAATAATATATAATGAATGGTTCATAAGTTAATAGAAATCACATTAAAAACACTGATTGTTCGAATAAGTTGTACAATCGACGATTATTGATAGTTTTCACATTGTCACGTAAAGATCTGTCATCGTCATGAGGGTTCACTGAATGGGCGTTTCTCTCGAGAGTAGCGAAATTCCTCCTCCAAATATGGGCTGACGGGAGGAAGCAAAACTGTCTGGAGAAGTGAGGTACCTTTTGGGTGAGAAATTCCTGAGCATTGTTCTTTTTTAACTGTTGATTAGTCGCATTTCATTTTCAAGAATTGATGCTGGGGAAATACAAGGGTTGGTTTAAATATTCATGCCAATCCATCTTGTTATAAGTGAAGAAAACTAAGTACATGAAAATGCGGCTTGGTCGTAATATTGCAAATTATGAACACGTCAAAATCTCAAATAATACTTTTAAATATCTAGGATGAATATTAACAGACCAAAGCAATATCACGAAGAAATTACATGTTGACTAAAGGCAGGGAATTCAGTTTTAAAATCAGCCTCAGTTCTAACGTCGAGCTATATATATATATATATATATATATATATATATATATATATATATATATAACGATCATCATGTGTGTTGTGCGGCAAGCTTGTGAAACATGGTCGCTTACTCAGAGGAAAAACATCAGACTGAAAATATTTGACAATAATTTCCTCCGAGAGAACGGAAATGGGGAATGGCGGAAACTTCGAACCAATGAAGTGCCTGCTTTATATAGTTTACCAAAAATTGCTATTAAATCTAAGCTAACTAAATGTAATGAGTTATTAAATGTAAGAGGCTGAGATGGGCAGGTCTTGTAGCCAGAACGAAAGAAAACTGAAACGCTGTCCAAGTTTTGACTGGAAATCTAATCTGAAAACAACTGTTAGAAGACCTAGATACAGATGGGGAATACTATCAAAATGGATCTCGCAGAAATAGGAATACAAAGTAGAAACTACGTCTACTCTCTGTCCCACCCTAGAAAGATTATAAAACGGAAATAACGTTCAATGAGACGTCTTGCAGTGCGACGTTGCCACTTAGTATGAGTAGGCGGCCGGCAATTTGAGAAAATAAAAAAAAGAACATAAACCAAACAGCGCAGCGGTAAGTGACCCAATAATAATAATAATAATAATAATAATAATAATAATAATAATAATAATAATAATAATAATAATAATAATAATAATAATAGAAGAGTAAGTATAATTACTTACCATACATAATCCACTCCTGAAGGCAAGAAACACCCAAATCTTTACTCCACACAAGTTCAGTGGAAGAAAGTTCGCAGAGATAAGGGGAGAAGAACTTTATGTCCGGCTTCCCTTACAATGCCGTCTATTCTGTAGGAGACTTGTATGTTAGAAGCAACTTTATTTAACATTTCTATTACTTAAAATTTGTTCCAGCTTGAATCACATTCAACACCTTTATTTTTTAACCACTCTACAATTTCTTTTTTAGTACATGATTTCGTACGGATTTTTTCGTCTTTTACTGAGGTGTGGATTCATTATCAATAACAATCACGGAATTTGGTGATACCTTCGGAAGGAATTTTTCTTGGAAATGTTGTTCATATTTTCCTGCTTCTAATTCTCCGTGATAATCACCTGATTTTGTGCCGCGAAAAGCGAGGTCATCTCCAGGAATTAACCTACTGTGTCATGGCATGAATCACGATTACTCTCCCCTTTTCCAGAGGTGCCTTGACGCCTAAGGGCAAACCCTCTCTCCAGTTTCAATGCCTGGCTTCGAAAATATGAATAAACGTTTAATAACATGACTTTTTAACCAGTAGAAAGAGAGTTCCCATTCTTTCTTTGCGTCTTATAACAATGTGGGAATTTTCAGTCACTGTCTCAAAAGAAGTACTATATCAGTTAAACGCAAAATTAACAAACACCACTAATAATAACATTAAATAACGCACGGAATAACTGTAACAAGAAAACAACATAATAAAACAAAACAGAAAATTCACTGAACTATCACAGATCACAATGAACAAAACTGTCATCCCGCTTCCGCCGACGTAGAAACAACTGAGCTGATGTTGCCAAACTTACCTTATCGTAAGACGTTTAGCTGATAAGGAATGAGTTTGCATACCTCTATTGTTATTCTAACAGTCAATCTTACCTTCTTCGCAGTGTTGGGTAAGTTACTTGTAAAAATGTAACGCGTTACAAGTTACTTTACTTTCTCTTAAAATGTAACGCGTTACTAACGAGTTACTTGTCCCAAAAAAGTAACTGTTACTTTACTTCGAAAGTAACGCGTTACTAACGCATTACTTTTAGGTCCGAAACTTTGAATATGTCAAAAAATCTTATTGCTTCAATTTTCCGTATTACTATTACTACAGATATTATTATTATTATTATTATTATTATTATTGCAAGGACAAATTTTTACTTGACAGCTATATGAACATTTTCATATAATGTAACATTGACTAAAATGCCATACTGCATTACTCGTAGGGATGGGCACGAGCAAGTTCAAGCGAGATTTCGTTGGAACTCGATTCGACTACATACAGACATCTTTGAGCTCCACCCGAGAACTCGGCTCGAAAAATTTCCTCCAAGTCGACTCGAATTTTGGTCGAGTTTCGAGTCGAGTCGAGCCAAATAAGGTGTATAGTTTCGAGTACTCTCTTTAAGTATTTTACATAGGCAATATAATTATTATTAATGATATTACTACTACTTTTATTATTATTATTTCTTCTTCTTCTTCTTATTATTATTATTATTATTAATTATAACAACACTGTGTATAAACATGAAAGATAGGCGGTTTGCATTTAAATATTAAAAAAAAAAGTAGTTGATTGCCAATCACGGTAGTCGTGAAGTCTAGGAATCAAGGACATTGTTCACGAGCTTCTGAATTTGGGTTGAGGGTCTAGATTGAGTATTCGGGTCGAGCCAAACATTGTTAAAAGTTATAGAGCACTGGCCAAATATCTTCAAAACTGCTCAGCCCGGGTTTAAAATTGTCAACGACTCGAGCAGATCGGCTCACAGCTCATTCACTATCGACCCGAACCGAGAAGTGAGCCGAATCACGGAGCCAACAGCTCACCCAACCGAGTCGGCTAGAGCCCTCGGCTCAGTTGAGCCGAACCGAGCAGATGGCTCATCCCAACCAAGCCAGCTCGAGCCGATGATTCACTTCAAGCGAGCCGGCTCGAGCCATCGGCTCAGTTCAGCCGAGCCGAGCTGAACTTGTTATAAAAAATCTCTTGGAATCTCACTATCGAGACGAGACGAGATGCGAGCAGTGTGCCCTCTCGTGAGCAGCACTAAAAGTATTCCATATTACTGCTTAGCTTACATTTCTCATGGCTTTCGCTTTCCAGTTTAATCAGGCCATGATTTCAAAACGAGTTAAAACTAGCGATCCATTTATCAAACTCGACTGGACACGAAACTCGACGCCAAAAACAGTGAATCGGCTCGGAACTCGACTCGAGAATATTACCTTTGACAACTGAAAACCCGACTTAAATTCGAGTCGAGTTTTAGCTTGACTCGTGCCCATAACTACCGTATACGTTAGAAAAAATGGCTGCTTATTATTATTCTGCTAAACTAATTATATAATAATAATGTTATGAAAAATTAAAAATACAGAATATAGAGAAACATTATACTACAACTAATAAAATGAGAACACATGAACTGGGGGTCAATCAAACCTTGCCATGCTTTTCAAAGCTAGTTGTTCCAAACTCTATAATCAACGGGACTCTAAGATACGTAAACTGATCTGAAAGAACTCCAATATTACATACCATCAACAAACTATTTTCTAGTAATGAAGTAGCCTGCTCATCAGAACACAGTTTATTCGTATTAACCCGTTTACTGTATGTCGTTAATTATGACACCCTAGTTGTTTCTGCCGGGGCACCAGTTCACTTTGAAAACCTGTCCACTATCTTCTTCAGCTTTTAAGAAAATTATTCTTTCAAATGTTCAAATGATAAAATATTTTCGTTCTCCATCTTTATAAAAACAACACCAAAGTAAAATAGACTACCGGTACCGTTGTACTCGTACTTCACTCACTGAATGTATTGATTTGGAGCTGTCAAAATCTACGACAAAATCTTCCACGTGCTTGCAATCAGTACACGTGATTTGACTGAGGCTGTCCACATCTTCCAAAAAGAACAAATTGCACTATGATCCTATCTGTTTCTTTGTGTGCCGGTGACTGACTGTCGGTCACCTACATCGTTCATGCTCCATTGCTCCATTCTGAGAAATTTGCTTACAGGAAAGAAACATTTGTTTCCGACCGAAATGTAACGCGAAAAAAGTAACGCAAACTAGATACGTTACTGAAAAATTTGTAACGCGTTACCGTTACAGTTACTTTGGAAAAATGTAACGCG
The DNA here is from genome assembly GCF_964235325.1 of Thermobia domestica. Lineage (NCBI taxonomy): Eukaryota > Metazoa > Arthropoda > Insecta > Zygentoma > Lepismatidae > Thermobia > Thermobia domestica. The sequence continues at coordinate 125,162,256 of NC_137469.1, read as the reverse complement.
TTACTAGGAAACGTTACTTAAAAAGTAACGCGTTACTTGCGTTACGTTACTTCCCAAGACTGCTTCTTCGTGTATCTACTGCAAAAAGAGCTACGTTTTAAAAACGTTTTTCGATAGTATCTCACTGATATTTGAGTGAGAGTAAATCTGACAATCTTACTTGTTTCATGCTTCCCCTTTTGTCATCGGCTACAGTTAGGGTTGCAAGTACATATATTAATATGCTAGTGGAATATACCAGCTACGGTAGGCACACGAACAATTATAAACTGCCGCACAAGTCAACTCTACAGTTTAGTTTGTTTTTACCACAATCTTCAAAAATATTTAAAATTCTGTCACTAACCGAATTCACCAAAACCGTTTTTGATTTTGAACAGGCTCGTGTTTCTAAAAAAAAAAAAAAAAAAAAAAAAATCGGTTTTGTATTAAAAATCGGCCACACTTACAAATGTAACAGTTCTTAGATTCAAAACAATTTTCATGAAAACCGGAATTATTTTATAATCCTCCTGGTTTTTGAAAAATCAGTCGGTTCTTTTGAAAACCGAAAAACCGTTATCTCTTTCCCCGTAAACGTCGTTTTAGGCTTCATTTTTTAAATGCAAATTTTAGCCTTTATATTCCCTCACCGCTTCAATGACTTGTTCAAGCAAATTTTTTGCTTAAAGACTTTCAATAGAGAAGGGGCAAGCGCATTTAAAGAGGTTTTTACATCATAAATAACAATAAAATACATAAAAAATACACTGTACTGAAAACAAGAATAGCATAGGCTATTGACTGACAGTTTTAAAATTGGCTAGGTGACAAAAATAATAAGAAGAAAGGGCCTAACGAAATAAGCATGTGAAAACTGCTCCCAAGCATATTTGCACCACATTTACAGTACAGTACAAGCTCGATTATCCGACACAGATTCCGGGACATTTCTCAGTCCCTATTCAACCGATGTACAGCAAATTTGGAGGGTATGCTTCTAGGACTATCTAGCTGTGTGGCACAAAACGTGAAACAGATCGGTTGTATAGGAACTGAGAAATAGCTCGGAAACTGTGTCGGATAATTGAGATCCTATTGTATCGATTAACGTTTATGAGAAACTCAGTTTCCAAACGTTTCAGCCCCCAAGCGCTTTTGGAGGGGTAATAGGAGGGGGGAAAAGGAAAATTGATTTTTTTCCTCCTGAACGGCTGAACCGATTTGTATGAAAGAAAGATGTTAGGTGTTCTTAACAAGAGAAAAGTCGGAAAATATTTTTTTGTAATTTTTTTTGGTTGAAAATTGAAGTAAAAGATATTGAAGTTTTCAAAAAAAATCAGTGAAAACTAACTGGGACACACAATTTTTTGCCAGTTTTGCTTTGAGAAGGGCCCTAACAACATATATTTTTTTCATTTTGTTTGCAAGTGTATCTCAGTGAAAAAAGGCAAATGTACACAGGTCAGCATCTATGTGGTATACATATGATACACACTGTACACCACTAGGATAACCAATGCCTTTGAATGTGGGGATGAAGTTGTTATAACATTGAAATCTTATGAAAACAAATATTTTTAGTCTTAATGGTAATTGGTCTCTGAGGATGAAGGGGTTCTCGACCCTGTTCGCACCTCCCTTGGCTACGCCAAAGCTGTACATCAACTGAAATTATACATTCCAGCATTTTTGTGTTAATTTTGCACGTAACCAATGTTCTGTGATATATATAGATCTTTGTTTAGTAATTGTTTTTGTTTTGTAACAATTGATTAATAATATGCCTGTTGTTAATAGGTATTTATGTGTTTAGTTTGTTTCGATGGTTTTACTGTATATGTATGTTTAATATGATCAAATAAAGAATGAATTAAAGAAATTAATCCTCATCACTGTTTCCGTCCACTACTGGAACCATTTTGGTTTTCGTGAACATTTTACTGAGTATTTCAGCTGGCCAAATGATTTTCGATAAGTAACTCGCATATGATAAATAATACACAATAGCAGCAACGTGAGAACAGCAATCAACACTTCTGTTCACACACTATTAAGTTATTTAAGTAAATATATTGTTATAAAAAACTACATGAAGTGACTTGCGTCATTCCCTTCCCACTTGTTCTGCGAATAGATTCAACTGTACGGTCCGTAACCTTGTTGTACGAGACTATACGAGTATGCACATGTATAAAGGAACAATAAAGTCTTTAATCATTTCTGACAGAAAAATGCACTTTTTGCTACTGGCTATCCTGGTTTGACGCGTTCGACGTATTTCCGTTTTATAATCTTCCTAGGGTGGGACAGAGAGTAGTTGGTTAATGACAGAAGTAAATGGAGAACTTTTGTGAACGCGGCATTGAACTTCTGAGTTTCATACGCCATAAAGTAAGTTAAAATATTATGATCTTAATTTATAGAATACAAGGTTGGCTAGATGGCGTAAGCTAATTACATTAGGTGATGCATAATAGACTCATTCATTAAGGTAATAAGTCAGGACTTTTTGAGTTTAAGTGGGTAACATCTAGAATATAAATAAAAATAAATAAAGACATGTATTTTTGAATGAGTTAAGGGAAATTTTTAAAACAGAAAGCAACGCATATTGTTGAAAACGAAACAATAGATATTAAACTAAGGGAGAGCATTTTATACAAAAAGCATCGATTAAGGCAGTGATAAGTATTATTTTAAGGAAAAGGTGAACTTTGTAACCATTGAAGTATTATGATTCCTACTTCAAGTTGCTAAAGAATTATGTCACGAATCTATCTTAAAACAAAATATATCATCTCATTGCATCGATCAGGAATAGAGCAGGTGACACTTTAGTATTAAATGTTCTACATACAATTGATAACAATTAAACAGTTTCTTTGTTTATAAGTAATATATTAAGAAATATCTGTAAGTGGAAATTTAGTAGAAATATTCGTAATTATAATTCATTCATACATATTCATACATTCCCATATCCAGAAATAATTTCTTTTCATGAAAATTAATTCGTACGAGTATATTCATGTTTAAAAATATAGCATTCATTTCTGTTTTAATTCAGAGTCTTCTATAATAGCTGAAATTTTATCAGAGTTGAGCAGAATTTTGATCTGCTGATACATTTGAAATACTATTTTTCAACATTTTTCTACTTCAATATGATTCTACATATAATCAACAATTTTTTTCTTGAAATACATGGTACTCAATCTACACTCTATGTTAAGTAATATTTCAGTTTGTTGTTATTTATGTTTCATTAAAACTTCTAAATAGTTATCTTTTAAGAATATAATGAGCATAAATTGAAGAAAATTTTCGTATGTTTATAAACTATTAATAAACTTATGTTTACAATTAACTACAGACTCTCTAATTGAAGAATTTGGACATCCCTCAACTATTTGGAGAAACTTTTCTGGAGAGATTTCTGTCAAGGTCAAATCAACATCCTCTTCTCAAGACGTAACGATTTGTTTGGCTGCAACGCAAGACGCTCTTGAATCACATTGTATTCAATTAAAAATGTTAAATGAATCGGATTCTTATTCTTATCTGTGTAAGATGGATAGGGTAGTAGATGACATATATCCTACGACTTGTGATAACTTAATATTATCCCAGGTGAGTTTTCTAAATAAAATTTTATTTCCAGGTTCGTTTCCTTACGCTTTTCAAATTTGATACATATAGGAATGTAATAATATTTTTGTCAATTACAATTCTTTATTCATGTTAGAGATTGTTAATGACAGAAATTTTAAATACTGGTATCTCACTAATTTACATGGTAGACTTCACAATTTCAAACCATTATCAAGTAACACTAGGACAGCCTAATTATATGTCGACATTGGTAGCAAAAATATACATTAATGTATAGAGTATGTATTTCTCCCTCTTAAGCATTATTTTCTATTCTACCTCATGATTATGTAATAACTAATATATAAGAAGCATAGAAATACATCACTATAAACAAGTAAAGTGTTATTACTAACAAACTTAAATCTTCCTGTAAGTAAAGTGTTACACGACGAGATTAATCAGAAACTATTTAGAGATAAACAGATACAGGCAATACGCTCATTGGTATCTCAGACATTTCTATCTTCGGTGCATTTATACCCTTATTCTGTTGTTAAGCAGACGTTCAAAAATTAAGATGAGACAGAACAAGCAATACAGGATATGTAGAAAATAATGGTTATCACTTCTATGTCTATTAATGTTATTGTTGGTAAAAATAAGCAGAGAATGGAATACTTTATAAGACATTGTCATGTCTTAAAATAATTAATTTTTAGTTACAACTCACATCAATTTAGAAAGAAATTTCAGTTGGTAGTGAACTGGTTCAATGTTCCGATTCACTGCTTCAAGTATAAGCGATTTGATTACATGAGTTGTCACCTGAGCAAATCACAGTAATTCGAACACTTGATAAGAACAACGTAGACCTGTGAAGGATCGATTTACGTAAATGATATCCATATATCCGTAAGTAGAATTCATACTGAACCTGTTTTAGTCTAATAAACCTATCCTGTCATTACTGTTATATATATTTTTTTAACAGTTATATATATATACTGTTATATTGTACTATACACTACTTATGTAAGTTCATGAGTATCACATATGGAGATAGTTCTAGTTTTATTAAATAAATAAACAGAGTAAAATCCATGGAAGAAACAACAAGCTGAAGAGAATATAAGACGTTATCAACTTTTATTTGTTATTTAAATAGAAGCCAACATTACTATTGTAAGTGTAAGTTTGAACAAAAAGAAATATTTAGAAAACGCATACAGCTACACTCACCTTCTTAAAATAACCAGCACATTTTTAAAACATTCATTTAAGAGAATAAAACCTATAAGGTACCCTGAGCTATTTCTAAGCAAGACGTAAATTCAATGATCTTTAATATTTCACATAAAACTAATAATAATTCAATCTTTTCAATACAAAAACTATTTTTTAATAATCATGTATGAAATAATGATTAATAGACTCATTTATTTTTCTGTGAAAGTTTGTCAATAACGTTTCGAAACTGTTTCATCAATGCATTCTTTTCAAATATTTATTTGAATTAAAGTATTACTTACTTGCAAACATTATCATCATGACTCTTTTTTATGAAAATATTACTCGAATGTATTTAGTTTCAAATCGTATCGAATAAACAAGAGGTCATGGTTTATCATAAGGAACTCGAAAAACATGTTTCTCTGATCTATATTAAATATTCGCACTACATTGTTAATAATTTTTTGATAATATTCGGCTAATTAGTTAATTCTTCCTACTAAATAATTGTGATGCATTTCGCTTCCAGCTAACAATACACATGATCGCATTATCAACGAGCGTGCGGAAATTCACCCTACAAATTGATACAGAAACAATAGAAAACATTAATGAAATACTAGTAGATATTACTTTGTTCTCATCTAGACTAATTGGCTCGTTGCAATGAATAACCGGTTAAATCGTGAAAAGTAAATTTTACAGGAGTTACCTGGCTAATTTTGACTTTAACAAATGCTGTAACTTCCTGAATGTTAAGAATTCGGTTTCTACACAATGTAGAACTCACCAAGAGAGGCTTATACCTGTAAAATTTCAATTTTTATAAAAAGTCGACTTAGCCGATTATTTATTGGAGCCAGCCAATTTTTCCACAGCACTTGTAGGGTCTTGAGACGAAACTGATAAAATGATTTAATAGCTTAATAACATGGACCAATTATGTTGCAGAATTAGTAACAAACAAGCTGGTACAACAAGTTATAAGGAAGCACATATTAATTATAACAGGAACTGGTTTAATTCATAAGCAGAATAAAGTGAACGAATGGAACGTAATTACTATAAGTTGTAAGGGCAGCGTTAAGTAAAATCCTTCGTTTAACTTTACACACATTTTAGCTTTAACAGGTTCTACTGAAACATTTGGGGTCATTGTGTAGAGTACAATGTACCTGCATACGTTTGGAGGTTATCTGGTACATTCTGTCAGGAAAGGAAATGCACAGTCTGGCATTCCTGCGCTCCATCCATGGAGAGTATGAGAATTAAATCAATCAAATGTTTACTGAGGAGCAAGAAGAAAAGTCTAATCTGTATAAAACATTGCAGAGGGGCACAAGCTGTGAATACGAATAGCACATAGTGTAAATAAAGGGCGACACCAAAAGGGAAAGCCAGAAACAGCTGCTAAACGGAGAAAAAAGAGTAAAAATTGTCGAAGTGGGAACATAAAATACGTACAAATACAAACAAATATGCCAACAACTAAGCGTTTAACAAGCAATGATCTTCGTATAGTGGTTAAGGCGCTCGATTACAAATCCAAAAAACGTCGGTTCGAATCTGATCCATATAGTATATTTTTTATTTTAATTTTTAAATAATGCATACATTACATGAAAGGTGGTAAAAGCGAGCGTATTACCCGTTTAATATGTTAAGTGAAAACGAGTTAAAAATTTCGGTGAAATTTATTAGAGAAGTGAAACAATGAAAACGAGGAAGCAGGTATATATAATCAGGGTTGTATCAGAGGGTTGTGATCGGAAAAACGGGAAATTTTCCCGAATTCCGCCCATGTGAATCTCCACGATAGGCAAATTTCTTCAGAAATGTGCCTATTGCAGAGACCATTATGTCAGAAATGCCGTAAAATTTCTATGCAATTTTGCCCTTTCGCCGATCATCACCTCTGAGACGAAAAGAGAAAGAGAGAAAGAAAGAGCAAGAGAGAGATGCTCCCGAAACTGAGAGTGTGGTGCTTCCATTCAAATCAACGAAATGACATATAGACGCTTACATAATAAGAATGCCGAATACAAACAGCAATAAAACAGCAAAGTAAAAATTGCAAGCGTTATAACCTAAGGTTCCAAGATCCGAACAACATACCACTAATATCCCGAATGCCAAAACATTGTGACTACAATATTAAACTATATAAGTAGACTTTTAGCAGATTCGTATTCAGTTATTTTTTTTCTACAACCAGTTTTATTCATATTCAAGACAACGAAAGCACTATATTTGTTGACGACAAAGCGAAGTTATTGCAACACTGCGTTACACGTAAATCATGCATATTACACTCGTGAGTTTTGCTATGCAGATGCTAGCCACCGAGGCACGCTGAATAACGGCTGAAGGAAGCAGCGAGTACAGATAGCGATACAGTGAACGGAACAAGCAATGCATTACATACATTTCAAGAGAGAGAAAGAAACAAAGATTCCTCTTTCCACACTTCATGCTGTAGTTCTAACTTCCATTTCCCCATCAAAGTCACATGCCTAGACTATTATACAATCCCATTACACTTAATCCAGAGCCTTCAAAAAACTTTGTTCTACAAAAGGAAACGTAGAACACTACACTTACTTATATACCATACATAGACAGCTAAGTAGTAATAGATGAATGCTATTAACCCCACATAATGTCGATTGTGTAAATATATACTGGTTTCAAACAGTTAGACACATAGCAAACATTCACAACACCATTCTAACCTATCAGATGTTAATTCCACTTCACAAGTGGTATAATGAAAACCGTAGACTGACCGTGAAATGAAAACCGTAGAAAATTGAATGATTTTTTTAAATGACAGTTGTGAACACAAGTTGGTGAATGAAACAATGACGGTCAATGAAAAGATGATGATCCGAGGTCGGATTTCGAGAAATAATTTGACAATGAGATGGCAACAGAACTTTATAAAAGAAATGTTTATGATGAGCTAGACACAACATGGTTGCCTGTTTCGTCTCGTTATGTGAAAATGTCTCGTTCTAGAGAGGCGAGAAAAAACCTGTGTCTCGTCTTGTGCAGTGGCAGATCTAGCTCGGGGCCGGGGGCATAGGCCCTCCAATTTCAGATTGACGAAAATAATGTATGCTATTATTTATGTAGCTTTGAAAGTTTATAGTAAGGTCATGATATATTTTCAGGCAGCCCCCCAGTTTTTACCTTCTAGATCCGCCGCTGGTCTCATGACTATCCCGGTGTCATCTTGTGTTTCCGAAACGAGACAAATTGTTATCTAGTCTCCTTTCGCGTAATTTTCTTTCGTAAACCTCATAATAATAGAAGTAAAATTTGAAGTTATGCGGCTTCGAAATGTAACGAAGTTTACATGTTAGAATTGATAACCGGACAAGAGAGAGCTATGGAATGCTTTCAAGATATTTAAAACGAGACGAGTACAAACAAGGACCTGTCACGTCTCGTCTCAGAAAACGAGACGAGACAGACGCTTTGTCTCGTCTCGTCTCGGATTTAACAAAGTCTGTATTGTCTCGCCCATGCTGAATTGGAATCCTCTCACCAGAGATGAAGTAGATCGTGGGCCGTGGGTCAACAGGACGTGACCCACTGCAACCCATAATCCACCTTGACTCACCATAAACCAGCGATCCACCATAACCTACATTCCCACTCGACCCACAGACACACTCTGCTTAGTGCATTGTATATAGCACAATCTGAACAGTGGTGAAGTTGTCAACATTTTACTTTTAGTGTCTCTATTTTCTTTCTTTTTTGGCATTTGTTTCTATTTACTAACCTGAAATGACTATATCTAACAAGGAAAAAGGAGACTTTCTTAATTGAACATCGGGGCCATCTTTCGCGAGGTAGTTGTGCACATTTAAAGTGTTAATATTACAAACTGGGAGAGCGCAATAGCCAGAAATAGCCTAGAAAAAACGTCTTAAAGTTTCGACTCGCCGTATATATGATACGACACCTAAAATTATCGAGTGTGGAGCATTCAATACTCACGTGTAAAGGGTCCAGCGTTCGATTCCCGCTCGAGTCAACTTGTTTTTGCTTTTTACCAATAAAGTTGTCATTTACAACTACAAGGAAAATATTAATTCACCATAAATTCATATATTCTAAACGGTAGGAATTTTCAAATAAGTTGTAAAACTTCTCAATGTTTTATGTGAACTAGATACAAAATATACCCTATTTCATAAATATATTGATATCACTAGCTGTATTACGGTTACCACAGTCATTGTGTTGGAGGTTTCCAGTCTACATCTGTAGACAGTGTGCGAATTGCAAGGGTGATGAAGGGGAAATCCGGCTGGGAATACTGGATGTATGCTATAACCAAAGGGGATTTCCGAATTATCCCCCTTGTAATTCGCTCTCTCTCCACACATATAGGCGCAAATCTTCAAGAACATTTTTCGTTTAACGACTTTACGAAATAGGTTATAATTTATATGTAGTTCACATGAAACATTGAAAAGTTTCACAACTGATTTAAAAATTCCTATTGTTTCATGCATTATAAACATATGGTGAATTATTTTACTTGTAGTTGTAAATGACTACTTTATTGTTAAAAGCAAAAACAAGTTGACTTGAGCGGGAATCCAATTCAGGATCCTTTATGCGTGAATCGTGAATGCTCCACACTCTGCCACATCGTCACTTGATAATTTTAGGCGTCGTATCATATATACGCCGAGTTGAAACTATAAGACGCATTTTCTAGGCTATTTCTGGCTATTGCGCTCTCCAAGTTTGTAATATTAACACTTTAATGTGCACTACTACCTCGCGAAAGATGGCCCCGATGTTCATTTAACAAAGTCTCCTTTTTCCTTGTTAGATATAGCCATCTAAGGTAAGAAAAGAAACAAATGCAAAAAAAAGAAAGAAAATAGAGACCTTAAAAGTAAAATGTAGACAAATTCACCAATGTTTAGAGGGTGTTATATACAATGCACTAAGCAGAATGTGTCGGTGGGTCGTAGTGAATCTGTAGGTTATGTTGGACCTCTGGTTTATGGTGCGCCATGGAGGGTAGTGGGTTGCAGTGGGTCACATCCTGTTGACCTACGACCCACTAACCGACTTACACATCATGACCCACAAATCTCACATGGCACATGACCCACTTCAACTCTGGTCAGAGGTATTCAATTCAGCATGGGCGAGACAATATAGACTTTGTTAAATCCGAGACGACACGAGACAAAGCGTCAGTATCGTCTCGTTTTCCGAGACGAGACGTGACATGTCCTTGTCTGGACTCGTCGCGTTTTAAATGTGTCGAAAGCATTCCATAGCCTCTATTGTCCGATGATCAATTCTAACTTGTAAACTTAGTTACATTTCAAAGTCGCATGGCTTACAATTTTACTTCTATTAATATGAGGTTTACAAAAGAAAATTAGACAAAAGGAGACTAGATAACAATTTGTGTCGTTTCGGAAACACGAGATGACACTGGTATAGCCACGAGACGAGACACAGGCTTCATCTCGCATCGATAAAATGAGACAATTTAACATGAGAAAAAAAGGCAATCATGTTGTGTCTAGTGCATCATAATAATTTTTTTCTATAGTTCTGTTTTCATTTCATTATCAAATTATTTCTCAACGTCCGAAATCGGATCATGTTTCATTGACCGTCACGGTTCCGGGACCTTAGGTGATAATGCTTGCAATTATCACTTTGATGTTTCATAGTTGTTTGTATTCCGCATTCTCATTATGTAAGCTTCTATTTTTCATCTCGTTGATTTGAATGGATGCACCACACTCTCAGTTCCGGGAACATCTCTCTCTCTGTGTCTGCCTGTCTCTCTCTCTCTCTCCCTCTTTCCGTCTCAGAGGTGATGATAGGTTAAAGGGAAAAATTGCATAGAAATTTTACGGCATTTCTGCCAAGATGGTCTCTGCAATAGGCACATTTCTGAAGAAATTTGCCTATCGTAGAGACTTACGTGGGTAAAATTCGGCAAAATTTGCATTTTTTGCGAACACCACCCTCTGAAGTATACCCCTGATTAAATAAACCTGCTTCCTCGTTTTCATTGTTTCACTTCTCTAATAAATTTCACCGAAATTTTTAACTCTTTTTCACTTAACATGTTAAACGGATAATACGCTCTCTTCCACCACGACCGGATTAGATTTGCTCTATGCATTATTTTTTTTTTAAAAAAAGTAAAAAGTATATACTCCTTGGAGCAATTCGAACCGGCGTCCTTTTTGATTTGTATTCTAGGGCTTTAACCAGTACACGAAGATCGTTGCTTGGTAAACGTTTAGTTGTTGAAATTAATGTTCGCATTTGTATTTTATTTTACCACTTCGACAATTTCTACCCTTTTTTCCGCTTTGATTTAATTCTCATACTCTAGATGGTTACAGCGCAGGAATGTAGTGGCTAAGACGCTAGATTGAAAATACATTGGATGTAAGTTCCAATCCACTACAAGTAGAATGATTTTTTAATAATGCATACAGGACATGAGAGGTGGTAAAAGAGAGCGTTTGAGATGTTAAGTGCAAACGAGGTAAAAATTCCACTGACATTTATTAGAGAAGCAGGTATATCTAATCAGGGGTATGAATCCGAGGACGGTGATCGATAAAACGAAATTTTTCCGAATTTCACACATGTGAGTCTCTACAATAGGCAAACTTCTTCAGAAATGTGCCTATTGCAGAGACCATCATACAACACCGATTGCGCTAGCCAAAGTCAGTTTAACAAATGGTGTAGTGTGTTTTCTTTGGAACGATAAATAAAAACGTGCATACTGCAGACGAACCAAGTGTTTCGAATGTCCTAGTAATTCGTTTGCCCTTTCCCAATTAACATGCGTAAATCGTCTCAATCATGATACAAGTTTTTGCGTCCCCTTTCTTAAGGATTGTTCATTTAGTATGAGAAGTCACTCTTTGATTCTTCACGATTGCTTTGGAAAAAAACTTGAAAACAATTTGAAGCTATATTGATTAGCTGTATTACTCAGCAATCCAGCATTTCACCCCTACATTATCTTCTCATGCGACAACATAAGCTAAATATTGCTAAGTTCAGACTTGATGTTTGGAACGAACCGGCAATGTTTTTCCTGCAATGATATTTCCACCAAAGTGCATGCCGAAGTTAATTTATTCGATGATCTGGAGACAATTTAGTGCTCATTAATAAACTAATTAACATGCAATGGAGGAAAATTACAGAAATTATATTGTATTATACAGTAATTTCGCAGTGCAAGTTCAATAGTATAATAATAATAATAATAATAATAATAATAATAATAATAATAATAATAATAATAATAATAATAATAATAATAATAATAATAATAATAATAATACTTTTCCATCGGTCCTGCGCGGAAAGGGAGAATGAAATCAATCACATATGAAGTGAAGGTAAGGAGAAAAGCCTAAACTGAATAAGACATTGAAGTGGGGCACAAGCTGGTAATAATAAGATTGCATGGTGTAAATAAAGGAGGGCACCGAAAGAGAAACCAAGAAACAGCAGGGAAACGGAGAAAAAAGAGTAGAAATTGTTGAAATGGAAACATAAAATAGAAATAAGAATAGGGATGAACACGAGTCGAACAAAATTCGACGACTCAAATTCAATTCGAGTTGAGTCAAAGGTAATTTTCTCGAGTTGAGTTCCGAGCCAAGTTGCTGTTTTCGAGGTCGAGTTTTGAGTTGAGTCGAGTTTGATAATGGCTCGCTCGCTCATTCCGCTCGTTTTAACTCGTTTTGAAATAATGGCTGATTAAACTGCAAAACGAAAGCCATTAGAAATGTAACCACTAATGTTGAATACTTTTAGTGTTACTCACGATAGGGGTGCATCTCGTCTCGTAATTTTAGTGCATCTCGTCGGGCAATTTTAGTGTATCCCGTCTCGTCTAGATTACGAGAGGTCAAGAGTTTTTTTTTAAATTACGAGACAGCCTCAAATGTCGTAATCACCAACATAACTATATACTGTAGTTCTTAAAATCAAGGCTGAGACCTGCACGGACGAATTCTTGAGCTCAAGCAGAAGACCAATCCGGGTAGTGATATCAACCGGCTCGACTCATTTCAACTGAGTGAACAGTTCGAATCGGCTCGGTTGGGATGAGCCGTCGGCTCGGCCCAATGGAGCCGATGACCTGAGCCGGCTCAGTTGGAACGAGCCATCGACTCGGCTCAATTGAGCCGATGGCTCGAGCTTTCTCGGTTGGGATGAGTCACCTACTTGGCTCATGTGAATCATCGGTTGGAGCCACCTAAGTTGAAACTAGTCCATCGGCACGGTTCGACTCAGCTCAACTTCGCCGATGGCTCGAACCGGCTCGGTTGAATGAGCTGTTGGTTCGGCTCACTTCTCGGTGCGGTTCGGTAGGGAATGAGCTGTAAGCTGAACCGCTCGAGCCGTTGAGAACCTCAAACCCGGTCCCAGCTGTTTTGAACATGTTTGGCTGACGCCTATAACTTTTAACAATTTTTTTCTCGAGCCCGAATACTTGCCTTTTCGGAACTCAAACCCAGAACGTGACTGATGTCCTTGCCTCCTGAAGACTTCTCGACGATCGAGATCGACTTTAGCTTTTACTATTAGCTTTCACTATTCAGATACAAACCGCATATCTTTTAACGGTTATACACGGTGTTGATATAATAATAATAATGATAATAATAATAATAATAATAATAATAATAATAATAATAATAATAATAATAATAATAATAATAATAATAATAATGGTATTAAAAGTTTTTAACTTGCCCAAAAATTTTTGGCAAAAATTACTTAAAAGTAGTGATTTCGGGGAAAAGGATCCGTACCTTCAAGACACACTTCTGCAACTACCAAAATTTTAAACTAGAGCGTTCCACTAAAGTTTCATGTAGTAAGTATTCTACTGTACGTTTCAACGATAATAACTGCAATAAAAATAACTGAATATCACGCAACAGTAGACATATAATGAACTAATTTTTAGGATATGCCGAGGTAAATATAAAAGCTTTGCTGCAAAAATACCTACACAGACCATAATTCAATGAGCTCTGAAATACAATGTAACGAAATAGCCTATAATATTCAGTCTACAGAGCATTGTTACTTAAAGAATGGACATACACTATTTCGAGAATCGAGACAAGACGGGAAATGTTTACGATACTTTTCGTCTCGTCTCGATTTTCATCACTAAATCGACACGATAATTTGAGTTAGCCTTGTCCCGTCTCGAACGTAAATGTTAATTCTCATGTTATTTTGTTTGTTTTAGAGACGAGATGAGAAATTCCTCTTCTCGTGGGCAACATTAAACAAAAACGAAATATTCTTTCCAAATGTCACGTTTCTGTTTGTAATCGTATGATCTGACCGATAATCAGCTCCTAGCTTTTAATCTTCTGTGAGATAATAATAATAATTATTATTAGGTTATTATTATTACTATTGTTATTCCTGAATATTTGATAGTTCAAATATTGAAACATCCGAGTATTCAAATATCTGAATACAATAAAACGTATGTTATCGCCGATCAATCGCCATCAAAAATCCTAAAGTACAAAAAAATGTGCGACGTACCTTGACTACTGAACCGCGTAGCGTTCGCGATAAAAGATTCGTCTTTAGTCTAGTTACGTTAGGTTTCTTTGCCTCCGCTTGCAAAGTTGTATGTTACATTTCTTCGATTCGAAACGTCTTTCGTATTTCTTTTGTGAATAATCTTCGCCATACTTTATATTAATAACTTGAATTGTTCTTAAACCTTTCTTTCACAAGTTTGTTTTTCCCCACACGAAACTACAGATAGACAATGTAATTCTCATACTTTGCAGCAACCATTACCTGGTCAAATACTTATGTCCACCACGTTACAAATTAACCAACAGATATTCATTTTCCGGAAGCGGAAGCTTCACTCTACGGATTATTATTATTATTATTATTATTATTATTATTATATTTACCACTAATGTTGCATACCATTATTTGCAATGCAATGTGTTACTAAAAAGAAAATCAAATAACACTCCTCGCCATTCACGCTCCCGAACTCAAATACATGATTTACAGTTCTCTGTGTTAGGGGAAAGCATATTTATTATATTATTCTTTCAAATAACACATTTCACAAGTTACTTCACTTTCAATGTGTAACTTCATATCATCACTAACAATCGTCTTGTTCCGATAGGAAAATATCATCCTTGCAAAAAATGAAAGCCTGACCGTAGCGAAAGGGTGTGAACCTTCTTTAGGTGATTAATCGAGTCCAATATTTTAATAAAAGTGGATAAGTCCCTGCACACAAACATTTCAATAAAAGAGGAAAAGTCACTCAAATATTGTGAATACCCATTTATGGGCTAAATTTATTTCTCTTGGAACTTTTTAAGAGTTTGAAGAGCCGCCATTTTGAACATTTTCATCTGATTATTTTGGTAAAAGAACTCATTCAAGATATTTCAACAATTAATGTTTGTGCCAAGTTTGGTCTCAATCCGCTGAAAATTACGGTGGTTATGGCATTCACAAATAGCGTTATATATATACAGATAGAGAAAGAGACACACAGAGGGAGAGAGAAAAAGTGCCTTGCACCCTTCTTCCTTCTCGCTCCTGTGCTGTGTCAGAGCTAAACCGGGCCTCTTTGCAAAACGTATTGACCAGCCTAAGCTAAACGCAAGCCTCTTACTATTCAAAGTAGAAACGTGGTCGAGAGGTTTAAGGCATGTTGTGATTGTATTTTCAATAAATTATTAACTGCAATATGTATTCTCACATTAGAAAAATGCTTTCAAATATACTCTATAACATGAAACACGAATAATGCGATTAATGTTGCGTTCCGCAATCATAGGAAAACACACGAATAGTATGAAATACGAATATCAAATAAAACACATAACATTAAGACATATATCGACATAAATTGAATAATAACTATTTTAGATATACACTCAAAGATTAAATAACATAAAGTAAAATACCTTAAACCAAGTTAATCTAGTTTTAATTACGTTGACTCATAGCTTCAATTAAATTACATTGTATCCCACAATCTTGAGTAATTTCTTGGCGGTTATGCACTGTTACAGCATTCGGATTTCTATTAATGTAATTACTGCCATCTGTAAATCGATTTTGTGTGAACAGGCGAGGATTATTGTTTTTATTGAAATACCGATTACTATTTCTAAAATTCCTGTTTCCATTTCTACGATTAGGCTGCGTCTGATTACCGGTTAAATTGTGATTATTCTACTATTAAAACGATATGAGTTAGAAGTATTTTCTGGTTGTACATTTAAGTTGCGAACAGGAGCATACTGTATATTATTACGACCAGAATTACCTTCACCTCTATCCTGCCCTCTATTGCCATTTTGTACTGCAGATTGACTCTCATAATTTTGAATAAGCATAATCAAATGATTGAAATTGATACATTGTGTAGATATTAATAACTGTTGTAACCTAAAAGGTAATAGAATTCGAATAGAAGTAATTAGTCGGGATTCCGGATGACTTGGATTTAATGACGTTAATTCATTATAGGTAGAAACCACAAATTCAGTAATGCTTCTATGGACCTTAGGATTAAATGGTTTCGTTCTCAATAAAGCATCCCTATTTGCAATCATAAAATCATTCTCATAGTTGGACAAAAAGCATTCTTAAAATCAGAATAGGTATGTAGACTACTCCTCATGGCCTTGAACCATGTCAAACAAGGTGGAAATAGTATATGTGGTATCAACTTTAAAAATTGAGGCTCGTCTACGCCCATTAGTTCACATTCATCCTCAAACTTTTCAAAAAACCCTCGCGCAGGTATGTCTTCCGGTACACCACTAAATTTAGTAAGTGCTTTTACTTCACTAAACCGTAATTATTTATCTGTATTGGCCTTCAAATACCTGTATTAATTACGTTTCTGCCTGGATGATTGCCTCGTTCTCCTTTCTCCTTTGGTACTATCTTCATTACAGCTTGAAGATTCATTACTTTAAACGTTGCTCTGGGATGACGTGTAGATTCCCAACCGATGGATGTAGGGTGTACAGTATTCGTGTGCCCACCATTTTGCACTGCACTCTCGTGAATACACTTTTCTGTAATGAAGTCACTTCATCCTGTAACTGCTTAATTTGATTGGCATGTTCATTTACCACTGTTTCTATAATATCTAGAGAGTCCTGAACCTCAGTGCATCTCTGTACTATCTTTTCCATATCTTCATCATAGCGTCCAAATTTGGCTGCAATTTGCTGGTTCACCTTATTTAATTGTTCTTGTATTTGGTCCCATTTGCGTCGTTACGTTGCTGTAATTGCTTCAGCTTTTCGTCAAAATGTTGTGCTTGTAGATTCATTTTTTGGTCTAACTGTTCAAACTGTTGAGCTTGATCCCGAGCTTGATCCTTAATTTGATGTGATATCTCATCACTTCTTCGAGCTTGGTCCTTAATTTGTTGTGATATTATCCTTAAAATATCAATTATGTTCTCTGGAGAATTTATTACAGTAGGAATAGTTTGATTATCAGTTGCTCCACTATCTGTAGCACTCATAATATTCCTGCTTATTATTTTGCCACTTCTCAAAATAGTGAAATCGATGTTGGGCTCAATGTTGATCGTTTTTACTATACTGCTAAACAATACAACTTTTCTCTCACTCTCGGCGTTCCGGCACCAATTTATAACGGTCCCTTAATTATTGAGCCATTAAACACACCAATTACCTTTTATACACTTGATTTAATAATTATATAAGAGATGCGTACAGATTACTTACAACACACTTTTTCTACGAAAGTATGTCTTCCTCACTGAATAATTCTATTTATTATACGTTGTCATGACGACGACCTCGAGATTATATTACATAACAACATTTGAATATCTTTATATATTAACATTATAACCATATTATTTATTTTTCTTTCTCTTCTTCTAATAAAAGAATCAGCCTAGTACATATTTAAAATACACCATGGCCCAAACTTATAAGCAAATAATAATTTACAAGTGAAATAACAAGTAAAAATATACAACATACTGTTGTAATTTAATGGTATTACGGAAGATGTTGCGAATGGTATAAATTTGCCATTTGTTTTTGAATCAGTGTTTAGAGAGTTTCCTAATAGAGGAATCCACACATTTGCATTGAATTTTACATGGAATATAATTGTATACTTTAAGTAAAGACCTGTATTTTGAAAGATTTGTTCATAGGAAACACAGCTTTTGGAGATTTCTCAGTGATGTATGTAGCAGCAAAAGCACTTTTCCTTTCTTTACAACAAGAAATATACCAAACTCTAGAAAACGTATAGTATTAAGAGCAAGTGTACTTTACCACCGTGGTATATTAACATGTTCTTTTTGTCATCAGTAAAAATTTGTCGTATAATTTTTTGGAAACCACTTCTTTATCAGTGGTCAATATATTATTAGATAATACTATAAACATTACTCTCGGCAGGACAAGTGTTGAAATGTGCTGTTCAGTGGTATGCGCAGCTAATAGTTCAGAATATAGAAGTAATCCTAAAATAGACTTTTCCAAAGAAGAGAACGTGGAACTCAAATTACATCTACTCATTAACTGCTTATCTGAATTGTAGCAAATAATTTCTCTTGAAATGTCAACACCATTATTAACTGAATATTTCTACAAATTCCGAAGCAGACTTTTTTTTACAAAAAAAAATCAAAAGTCATTATTACCTATTACACATAAAATAATAAATATTTACTTATATGAATATTGTGTATTTTTCAGCTTGAACTTTGCCCCCCGTATCACTACCAGTGTCCATCTGGTAAGTGTGTACCTAAAGGCAATCTCTGTAATGGAGTTTCTGATTGTGAGGACGATAGCGATGAGAAGCTGTGTAAAAATGGGGTATGTTGTTACAATATATTATATTTTGGGGGGAAATATTGTAAGGTACATGTTCAAAGAAATCTACGAGATTTGCCTCATTCACTGGACTAAGGTCATTTTGGTCATTTTGGTCATATTTCGCATTTAAGATCTCTATCTGAAGCTCGTGTTAGAGCTTGAGGTATTCTTGTCTAGTTTTTTAAATATATAATGTTAAAAATGTCAACTTTTCCGTTTATTTAAAGGTATCGAAAGAACTTTATGTCTCTTTCCCTCACAATTTGGAATTGGACTTGTTTCCCTTGTGCCCTGAAAGGTCCATGTTTAAATAATTTCTTAGGGTAAAAGAACTGCAAACAGTGTACATGATTTTAGTACAAAACTTCAGAAATTTTTTAAATTAATGTATTGGTTGGACTCCAAAATCAAGATAGATAAAAAGTGTAAAATTGAAATAGTTTTAATACAGAAGTTTCTTAAAAGTTATCTGCCCAAATTAGTAAAGCCATCTGTGGATCAACACGCCTGCTACCTTGACTAGTATTTCGTTAGAGGTGTGTATGTGTTGGCAAATTGAACAGACATTAAATCAATACTCGCAAGGGTGTATCATGGCTCTTGTTCACGCTAGTTGCCCAGCACAGCGTAGTCGTTAACGCTCTCATCTTTAGTGCGAGCAGTCCCGGGGTCGGTTCATGCTGAGGACACTTAGTCAAAAATGTGTAACCTACCCCAAATGATGTTTTCCTCATTCACACCAGGCAAGTACCAGTTTAATATCTAACATAGCAGTCCAAGGCCGCTTCTTTCCGTTTTCATACCTCTGTTTCTCCTCAAATTATCCGTTAGTGTGATCGGCGACGGACGTCATCCCTCACATGTGATGGGCTAATTGCCGAAGGCCCAGATATATAATTACTATCCCTAATCTATTTCATGTTCGTTTTCCCTACAAACGCAGAATGGAACAATCGTGGGAAATGAATTCACTCCCGATGACTACTGCGAAAACAATTACAATTACACAGACCAGCAGAAACAATGTTCACAAAATCACTAGGAAGAGGGCTCCAAGGACAGTTCCTCTTGCTTGTTGCAAGTGTCGCATCGTTTAGCTCGCCTTGAAAATCCACTGACTAAATGCGCGACGCACTATCAATTCAGGGATGTATCCAGAAAGCTTCTTTTGGGTAGTTCACTTCTTTTTTCAGAGAATCGGATTTTTACGTACTAAATATGTACTTAAAATCTTGTTTCAGGATATGAGAGGAATAATGAAACGTCGTGCATAGATTAAATTATTATTATTATTATTATTATTATTATTATTATTATTATTATTATTATTATTATTATTATTATTATTATTATTATTATTATTGCGCGCAGTATCATACTTGCGGGCGAAACATGGAATTTGTGACTTTATAAACTTACAATCACAGTGTGTTAGAAATGTGCCAATAACCTATTCATCATTATTTGTTTGACTTATTTATTGTAGAAGTGAAAGAATGTAAAAGAGGGGGAAAGAAAATGATCAGATTAACTCAGACACTATTATGCGATATGATGTAATAAAATTGCAACTAGGTGCATCAATTAGAATAATGAGATAAGTTCTCCTCAATATAGTATAGTGATACCAACATGGATTCTGCTTTCATGTACTATATATCATGTATGATTCTCGATATTAGGACATTCATACGGACCGCGGATGATATTATGTCCATTGCCTACAAATCAGAAATGGCTTGAGATAAAAGGATGAAACAAAAGTACCATGGGGTCTTCGAGTGGAACATTTAACTTTACCCTCGAAACTCTCTAGGAATGTGCCCTAGGGTTCAGTTGAAAATTTCAAATATCAAAGTATGTCGTGATTAGTCAATACGTAGGTAATAAAAACAAACAGCTTTTGCAGGAATTTTTAACGTAAGCCACCGTATACAAAAATGCCACTATTTAAGTGATGACGTTTCAGGTAAACTGTCCAGTGCTTACAGATCAGAAACAGCTAGAGATAAAAAGATTAAACAAAAACTGAGATAGCAAAATATTAAAAGCCGCTTCGAGTGAAACATATTGTTTTAATCTGAGAACCCTCTGCCATGAGGACTTTAGGGTCACTGGAAAGTTCCAAATGGTGATATATGTCTTCTGATATATTGTCCGAAAGGTAACGGCAATATTTTTTAGAATCTCTTTCCTAGGAGCCACCGTTTATGAAATGACCATCACTCACAAATGACGTTGCATGTAAAATGTTACAGATTACAAACGGCTGGAAATGAACAGAGGAAACAAAACCTAAGATAAGACAGTGACTGTTAATGCATCAAATGGAGAATTTTGTTCGTTCTTCAGGGCCTTGTAGCACAGAGCGCTGAGAAAATCTCGTGAATTTTAAGCTGCAATCTATGGTTTATGTTGGAGTATTTCTGTAAGTTGGTGCAGTGACCATATCGCTGACCTTTTGAAGATATTATTCCCAAAGAATACTCTTTTCAAATTCACTGGGGAGGGGGGGGCAATTCGTTGATGACATAGTCAGAGTTGTTAGTGTGGGGGAGCACAACCTTATATTCTAACTTGATGTCTCAAACGTGAAGATAGTTTATGTGTGAAATATTTCAAAGAGTCCCAACTTACTGAAAATCATTCGGCTAACAATATAGCCTATGGTAGGGTAACCGGGACTAAAGTAATTGCAGCAGTACCGACTTAGGACCGTGACGTCATAAGAGGCAAGACGAAACCATCATAATACTTGGGAACTGATAGTGCTGTGCAACTTCGTTTTGCCAACTCTAGAAACCCAGAAAAACGAAAGCAAATTTAAGCGTTGTGAAATTCTGAATTGACAAGCCGTTCGATGATTTTGTAAAATAAAATTGATAGAGCAATTCAAATGGGATCGGATTTGAATTGCTTCAGAAATAAAACAGAATTGCTCAATTTCATGCTTCCATGTCATGATTCCATAAAATATAATGGATATCAAGTTGAAACTATCATAAGATGCTTGAGAACTGATAGAGTACATGATACCTGCTACCTATTTCAATTATATACTAGTAATGGCGTTGCCAGGAGAAATAGAAAGTTCATTACTCACACCGTAAACTAGAAATGAATGTATTAACGACAATATCCATAACCCATCAGTCTGTACTGTCACGATAACCAATATTCATTTTTTATTATTGTTAATACTTAGTACTTGTTTAGCCAAATTGTTATTACGTAATACCTCGATGTGAAGGATCCCTGGTTCAATTCTCAGTTTGAATACTGTCTGGTATTTACTCAATACAATGCTGGAATTATGATTTGCCTTAAGAAATAGTTAGGAAAGTCCAATCCAGAAAGGCAGAAATAATGGAATATTATGTACTGCCCACCGGTCATCCATTTTAACTTGAGCCACATGGCTGGGTATGGTCTTTCCTTAGTGCCAGGAACTTTAATTTAATGCTTTTACTTTAGTTTAATTTCCTTCTTAACTCTCTCACATGCAATTCACCTCACCTCTCTTTACACTGAAAATGATAAACGACCATACTTCGTGTTGCAAGAACATAAGAAATACTGCGGCCAACAATAAGGACCACAAATCGGCCGATGGAGTAAGACAATTCTTAATGTATGCACATATATAAGAATCTACACATGAAAGGACCAAAACGTTTAAGTGATACTCTGTTAAATTCGGTGGTATTTCCGCGTTACAAACTGTGGAATGGTGCTAAAACGCCGTGTGACACTTCATTGTGGAACAGGAAAGCTGCAATAGCAAGCGGCCCAAAGAGTTTAGAGAAAGTAATGCCTGAAGAACACATTGGTGTCAGAGGGGGGGCGGTAGGAACGCGGCACAAGGAATTTCTCAATACGATACATAACCGGAAACACCGAAAGCGATCAATGGTGTTAAGGCAGGGGCCAAGAGGCATTACCCCCAACAGGACACTTGTTCTCTGAGAGACAAAAACGGTATACTTGAGTACATTGGTAATGCGAGCAAGGTATTACGAAACCATACTGCAGTCTACCCCACCCTGGACAATCTGTGTCATTGCCAATGAACGCTCGTGAGTTTTTCCAAAATCGCTTCCGAGCGAGAGCTGTGAGATTGTGTGTTCGTACTCAGAGAAACTAGCAGTAGGACAGCAATAAGGAATGAAGATATCATAGGTGGGTCAAAGGAAAACAGAGAAAGTCATACCTGAAGGAAACATTGCTCTAAAAGCTTGTACGCAGATAACTCACGAAACGGCGGAAACCTCGGATAAGTGATGGAGGAAAACATTGAAAAAACGCAAACAGTGACAGGTAAACAGTAATAGGCACAGTAGTAAGATGTAATAGTGAACGTATTACTCAGTGAAGAGCACTACAACTTTATCTTCGTGACAAAAGTATCAATTCCGAATCACGGACAATCGAGGCTGGTCATTAAGCCGTTACCGAGCACGAAAGACCCACACTGACAATTACAGTACCACACATAGGGTGCAAGGAACAACAGTATTACAGTGGAGGATAATCGTGAACAAACACAAACCAGTTAAATCCAGAAATACGTAAACACTACTACCATGTCTTGAGCACGTATATACACCTCACAGACATTGTTGAAAATATCCGCGATTGACGTCCATACATAGATGACATCGACGAAGTAAGGAGTTTCTGGTACGAGCAACCACGTCTGGCTAGTCCCTGATTGCTCCTTGAACTGCAATTCATGTTGGAACCGCATGTTGCGTTGAATTTCCAGTGCTACCTTCTCTGAGAGTTCCAGCAACACACCAAGTAGAAACAAACGATACATCGGACCACACAAACGATGGGGCATCATGTAAGATACCAGGAAATGGTCACATACTCTGTCACACCACATATTCGCTGTGAACCAATGTTGCTGATCTTGAAAACCGACGGCGTGCGGATTTTCTACATCCAAGAAGTAGTAGAAAAACGATCGATATGGCTCATATTAGGCAAGTCCAGGTCCCGCCTGATAGCAAGGACACAAGTGTCCAGTGTTGCACAATCTGCTGCATTTTGCATATAGCCAAGTTAGAGAAAACTGAACACCCCGAAAACTCGCTCTCTTTTATGACCACTTTTTAGCAGTGTACTCATTCGCTTTTATTTCCACTTTTTAGGGGTGTATTCGTTCCCTTTTATGGCCACATTTTCAAACCCTATTTTAACTAGCAAAAATTACTTAAACTATGCACATATATTACAATCCCTAATTAACATAGCAGAGATTACACAAGAAAGTCTACAAGCAAAGCAGAGACTAATGTGGGTGTCCTTGTTCTTTCTTACGGTGCCCTTTTTCAACCCCCATGTAATATAGCAGATATTATAAACACAACTAAGGCATATCGCAACCGCTATGTAACATATCAAAGGCTACTAACATAATAAGGGTCTCCCGTTCTCGTTTATGTTATCTTTTCTCAACTCCTATTTAAAAATAACAAAATTACTTAGGACTATGAACACATACTCCAATCAGAAATTATACAGAGACTACGAACATAATTATGGCATAATTTCGCAACACCAATGTAACATAGAAGAGCTGGTAAAAGAGTATGACTTATTTTTCCACCTCTATATAACAGCAGAGAATGAACCAATACCAGGGGTATACCTTTTATCCAACCTTATCTAACATAGCACAGAACACTTAAGATTATGAACACATTTTCCAACCCCTAATTAACATAGCAGAGCTAATAAAAGAGTATGACTTAATTTTCAATCTCTTTTTAACACAGCAGAGAATATATAAGACTGAACCAATAGCAGTGGTGTACTCGTTAGCTTTTATGGTTCCTTTTGTGGTACCTAACCTCTATGTAACATAGCAGAAATTACACAAATATTCATCTAGTACTGCATGTCACGAAAGTACTAACCATCGAGGTCAAAGGTCAAAAAATTAATCCCGAATAACTCGTAAACGGAGCCACATATTGAGGTGGTCTTTCCACATTTACTAACAAGTCATCTAGTATTACATGTCCCAAAAGTTCTAATCATCGGGTCAAAGGTCAAATATTTAAACCCAAATAACTTGTAAAGGGAGCAACGTAATGAGGTGGTGTTTCCACAGTTAATAATAGATCATCTAGTACTATATGTCCCAAAAGTGCTGATTATCTGGTCAAAGCTCAAATATTTTAACCCGAATAACTCGTAAACGGAGCGACATATTAAGGTGGTGTACCACATTTAGTAAAATCTCATCAATTACTACATATCCTAAAAGAACCGAAAATCGGGGTCAAAGGTAAAATATTTAAACTCGAATAACTTGTATAGGGAGCAACGTATTCAGGCGGTATTTCCGCATTTAGTGATAATTAATCTAGTACTACATGTCCCAAAAGTGCTGATCATCGGGTCAAAGCTCAAATATTTTAACCCGAATAACTCGTAAACGGAGCGACATATTGAGGTGGTGTTTCCACATTTAGTAATAGCTCATCAACTACTACATGTGCCATAGGTGCTGGTCATCGGGTCAAAGGTCAAACATTTAAACCCGAAAGCTTGTAAGGCGAGTAACGTATTGACGTGGTGTTTCCATATTTAGTAATAGGTCACCTAGTACTACACATTCCGAAAGTACTGACCATCGGGGCTAAGTCAAATATTTAAGCCTTAATAACTTCTTACTTGAACTATGTTTGGGTATTTGTGGGTTGAATAAGCAAAGGAATAAATTTGTTTCAACCACTAAAAGCGAAAAAGGACCATTTTAATTAGCTCAGAACTTCTGTATCATTTGTACTACTCAAATAAACGAAATAATAAATTTGGGTGTCTTACTTTTTATACCAACGAGAAAAAGGAAACAAGGACAATTTTAACCCATTCAGTGTTTCATATCTTTTTGGGCTATTCAAATAAATGAGGGAATAACTGAGTGGCCTATTCAATTTTATACCAAGCAGAAAAATGTGAATATGGTTCATTTTAACTAACTCAGCATTTTATACTTTTTTCACTATTCAATCAAACGAATAAATTTCAATGGTTTATTCAGTTTCGTACCAACGAAAAAAAGGAGTTCGACCATTTTAACTATCTCAGAATTTTATACCTTTTCTACTATTTAAAAGAAACGAAGGGATAAATTTGTGTGACTTATTTAATTTTTTACCTACGAGAAAAAGCAAAAAATTCCATCTTAACTAACTCGGAATTTCTATACTTTCTTTTACTATTCAAATAAACGAAGAAGAAAATTTGAATGGAGGATTTAGTTTTGTACCAACCAGAAATAGCAAAGATATGCCATTTTATGTAGCTCAGAATTTCGGTTGTATTTTGTTATTCAAATAAACGAAGGAATACATTTGACTGGTCTATTTAGTTTTGTACTAATCTTAGAAAACCGGAGAAGGACCATTTTAACTAACTCAGAATTTTATATCATTTTATACTACTCAAATAAACGAAGGATTAAATTTGAGTGGGCTATTTAATTTTGAAACAACTAGAAAATAACCGAAGAAGGCCCAGTTTAATTAACTCAGAATTTTGTACCATTTTAACGAAGGGATAAATCTACTCAAATTAACGAAGGGATAAATCTGAGTGGTCTATTTAGTTTCGTACCAACCAAAAAAGGCGAAGAATATCCATTTTAACTAGCTCAGAATTCTGTACCATTCTGTACCTTTATACAAAATTGAATAGGCCACTCAAATTTATTCCTTCGTTTAATTGAATAGCAAAAATGTACAGAAGTTCCGAGTTAGTGAATTTCCTTTCTGTGTTATTTTCTCTCGTTGGAAAATAATTGAGTAGGTCATTGAAAGTTATTTCTTCGTTTTTTTAAGTAGGACATATGGTACAAAATTATTAGTCACTTAAAATGGATCTTCGTGGGTTATTTTCTTGTTGTTGGAAAATTAAATAGAACACTCAAATATATTCCTTCCTTTATTTGAGTAGTACAAAAATGTATAACAGTCTGATATAGTTAAAATAACATATCTTTGCTTTTTTCGGTTGGTACAAAACTAAATACTCCTTCTAAAATTATATCTACGTTTATTCGAATAGTACAAAATGTTACAGAAATTCTGAGTTAGTTACAATGGCATTTCTTAGCAATTTTTTCTCGTAGGTACAAAATCGAATAGTGTAGCTAAATTTATTCCTTCGTTTGTTTGAATACTGCAAAAGATGTAAAATTCTGAGCCAGTTAAAAATGCCATTTCTTCGCCTACTATTTCTGGTTGGTAGAAAAATAAATAGAACACAAAAATGTATGCTATCGTTTACTTAAATAGTACAAAATGATACAAAATTCTCAGTTAATTAAAATCGGCCTTCCTAACTTATTTATATATTTTTTCTCTTAATACAATAATAAATAGGACACTTTAATTTATTCCTTAATTTATTTGAATAACACAAATGGTACAAATTTCTCAGCTAGTTGAAATGGCGTTTCTTCCCTTTTTTCGTTAATACAAAATTAAAAAGCCTATCAAATTTATTCATTCTTTACCATTTTCTGTTGGTACATAGGGAAATAGAACACCCAAATTTATTATTTCGTTTTGTTGAGTAGTACGAAAGGTACAGAAATTCTGAGTTAGTTAAAATGGTACTTTGTCGCTTTTCCTGGTTGATATTTTTTCCTTCGTTTATTTGAGTAGCACAAAAGTTATAAAATTGTCAGTTAGTCAAAATGGTATTTCTTTTCTTTTTCCATTTGGAACAAAATGAAGTAGGACATCCACATTTTATTAATTCTTTACTTTTTCTACTTGGTACAAAATTGAATAGGCCACTCAAATTTATTCCTTTGTTTATCTGAATACCCCAACAGTGTAAAACATTGAACTTGTTAAAATGGTCATTCTTTGCTTTTTCTCATTGGTATAAAAAGTAGAAAACACAAGATTATTCTTTCGTTCTGAGCTAGTTAAATGGTCAATTTCCGCTTTTTCTGGTTACTACAAATTTATTCCTTTGTTCATTTAAATAGTACAAAATGTTATAATTCTCAGTTAGTTAAAATGGTATACATTTGCTTTTTTCTGTTTGTTACAAAATGAAGTAGGACACCGAAATTTTATTCATTCTTTACTTTTTTCTGCTTAGTAAAAATTTAAATAATTAATACAAACTTAAGAATTCGTTTGTTTAAATAATACAAAAGGTATAAAATACTGAGATAGCTAAAATGGACATTCTTTTTTTTCTCTTTGGTATGAAAGTAAATAAACCACTAAGATTTACTCCTTCGTTTGTTTGAATACCCCAAAAATGTAAAATACACTGAACGAGTTAAAGTGGCTCTTCTTTGCTTTTTCTCGTTGGTAGAAAAAGTAGGACACCCAAATTTATTCTTTCGTTTATTTAAGTAGTACAACTGGTACATAAATTCTGAGCTAGTTAAAATTGTCCTTTTTTTGCTTTTTCTGGTTAGTACAAATTTGTTCGTTTATTTAAAAAGTACAAAATAGCATAGAATAGTCAGCTAGTTAAAATGGGCCTTCTTCACTTAAACCACTGAGATTTATTCCTTCGTTTGTTTGTATACTTCAAAAGTTAAAATATTCTCAGTTAGTTAAAATGACATTTGTTTGCTTTTCCTGTTTGGTACAGAAGTAAATAGGACAACCAAATTTATTCGTTTTTCACTTTTTCTGCTTGGTACAAAACTGAATAGGTTACACAAATGTATCCTTCGCTTCGTTTGTTAGTTTTTCTGGCTTAAATATTTGTGCTTTGACCTCGATGGTGAGCACTTTAGGATGGTGTATTACTTGATGACCTATTACCAAAAGTGGAAACACCACCTGAATATGTCGCTCCTTTTATGAGTTCTTCGGGCTTAAATATTTGATTTTTGACCTCGATGGTCAATACGTTCGGGACATGTAGCAGTTGATCTATTATTAAATGCGGAATCAACACCTCAATACGTTGCTCCGCTTACGAATTATTCGGGCTTAAATATTTAATCTTTGATGTCCATAGTCAGTACTTTTGGGATATGTAGTACTAGATGACCTGTTACTAAATGTGAAAACAGCACATTAATACTTAGCTCCGTTTATTAGTTATTCTGGTTTAAATATTTGGTGTTTGACCTCGATTTTCGGTTCTTTTAAGACATGTAGTACTAAATGACCTATTACTAAATGTGGAAACATCACCTCAATACGTTGTTTCGTTTACGATTATTCGGGGTTAAATATTTACCATTTGACCTCGATGGTCAGTACTGTTAAGAAAATGCAGTACTTAACGACCTATTACTAAACGTGGAAACAGCCCTTCAATATGTGGCTCCGTTTACGAGTTAATTTTGCTTAAATATTTGATTTTTGACCTCGATGGTCAGTATTTTGAGACATGTAGTTGATGAGCTATTACGAAATACAGAAATAGCACCTCAATTTGTTTCTCCGTTTACAAGTTATTCGGATTTAAATATTTGGCCTTTGACCTCGATGGTCAGCACTACTGGCACATGTAGTACTAGATGGCCTGTTATTAAATGTGGAAACAGCACCTCATTACATAGTTCCGTTTAGGAATTATTTGAGGTAAAAAATTTGACCTTTGACCTCAATTGTTAGTACTTTTGGGACATGAAGTACTAGATGAATATTGTGTACTTTCTGCTATGTTACATAGGGTTGGGTACCGTAAAAGGGACCATGAAATTGAAGGGGTACACCACTGCAATTGGTTCATGGTTTGCTGTGTTAAATTGGGGTTGAAAAATAAGTCATGCTCTTTTATTAGCTCTGCTATGTTAATTAGGGTTTCGAAAAAGTGTTTAGCGTCTTACGTTTTCTGTGCTATGCTACCTAGGGGTAAATGAAACGTACATTCCTGCTATTGGTTTATTCTCTGCTGTGTTAAATAGGAGTTGAAAAATAAGTCATACTCTTTTATGAGTTCTGCTGTGTTACATTGGGTTTGCTGAAATATGCCATAATTATGTTCGTAGAGTCTGTATAATTTCCTATTGGAATATGTTTCTATAGTCCTAAGTAATTTTGTTATTTTAAAATATGAGTTCAAAAATACCATAAAACTGAACGAGTACACCCCTATTATGTTAGTAGTCTTTGCTACGTTACATGACGGTTGCGTTATGCCATAATTGTGTTTATAATATCTGCTATGTTACATAGAGGTTGAGAAAAGGTACACCCCTGGTATTTGTTATTTCTCTGCTATGTTAGTTAGGGGTTGTAATATATGTTCGTAGTATTAAGTAATTTTATCATTTTAGAATAAGGGTTGAGAACAGTGTTCATAAAGGAGAACGAATGCACCCCTAAATGTGGGTTCGTAAAAGGGAACAAGTACCTCCCTAAAAATGGTAATAAAAGAGAACGAGTTTTCGGGGTGTTAGTAGTAGAAAATGGATCGATCTGGAACAGTGTTAGAACAACTCAGGAGTCCTTGGGAAATTGAACATCTTGAACCGTCCATCCACGGTCTTTTACGACCTCCATTTTAGGGGCGTATTTGTTGCCTTTAATGAGAACTTTTTAGTGGGTGTACTCATTCCCTTTTATGAAGGGGTGTACTCGTTCCCTTTTTTCACCTTTTATTTTACCATAGCAGATAATACATAACATACCAGGGATGTATTCATTCGAACACCTTGAACCGTCCACCCACGGTCTTTTACGACCTCCATTTTAGGGGGTGTACTCATTCCCTTTTTCCACCCTTGAACATAGCATAGATTACATAACATAGCAGATGTGTGCTCGTTCTCTTTTATGAGCATATTTTCCATCCTCTATTTTAACATAACGAATATAGCATCGTTTCCAACCCCTATTGGAACTTAGCAGAGAATACATAAAACGACCTCGGTTTTAGGGGTGTATTCATTCTATTTTATGAGCACATGTTAGGGGATGTACTCGTTCTCTTTTATGAGCATTTTTTCAATCCCTGTTTTAACTATAAACATAGCAGACAATGAATACCTATGTAAGATAGCAAAGAGGGTGTGAACACACAACTATTTAAACATAGCAGAACTAGTAAAAGAGTATGGCTTATTTTCCAACCCCTATTTTAACATAGCAGGAAGTACGAACACATAGCAGAGCAGAAGACTACGAAACATGGCAGGGGTGTATTCATTCCCTTTTATGAGCATTTTTTCAACCCCTATTTTAACATAACAAACATAGCAGGGGGTGTATTCGTTCTCTTTTATGAGCACTTTTCCAACCCCTATTTTAACATAGCAGAGCGTTGCACCCCTAATTAAACAGCAGTGGTGTACTCGTTTCCTTTTCCAACCCTTATTTTAACATAGCAGGTGGCCTATTTTTCCATCCCCTATTTTAACATAGCGTCGTTTTCAACCCCTATTCGAACTTAGCTGAGAATACATAAGACTACAAAACATAGCAGGGGTTTTTCAACCCCTAAACATAGCGGACAATGAATAACTATGTAACACAGCAAAACGGGTGTGAACACACAACTATTTAACATAGCAGGCCTGTATTCGTTCCACCCTTTATTTTAAGGTCTTTTACGACCTCCATTTTAGAGGTGGACATAGCAGTAGCACAGGGGGTGTATTTATTCTCTTTGATGACCACTTTTTCCACTCCTAGGAACATAGGAAATTCGTTTCACATTATCCACCCCTTTCGCTCCTTTTCAACCCCTATTTGAACATAACAAAGATTATTTTCTTTTACGGGGGTAGCAACCCCCAACCCTCCTACTTTCTCATCCAGGGCTTGGCACCGTCAATGGTGGAGTTGAAAGTTTTTTTTTAAATAACAACAGCCAGTGACCATCATCATCATTATACTCCCATAAATGAATAAAACATATCATTAGCATCAATAGTCTTGAGTGAGAATTTGTTTAAGAAATCGCGTAGTGAATAACCAGATGCACGACATGCTTGATATAGAAAACAGTAATGTCCACAAAATTGAGATAAATCACCTTCAATACGTCTACTATTTCATGTATAATACACACAGTTTCGTTTTAAAAACCTTATATGATGTTGTATATAGGGAGGTATACCATAGCTATCGAAATACTCTCCGTCACACATATTAGATATATAAACAGCAACCCAATGTTCTCCAGGCTTATCACTAGAATCAGTGTTTATAATTATGGCAGCTGGAAATGTATGAATGAACAGCGGTAGCTCATCTGCATCATATACACTAATAAAATGATCTTTAGGCAAATTTGGTTGTAGTGCTTCATAAAGTTCAAGTGTATTTAACATTTTTTAATTATTATATATTTTCTCTGGAAATCAATTTGTAATTCTGAGGAGAATTCACCATAAATAATTGCTGTTACAGGAGATGGCAGTGCTTCTTTAAAATGAACCTCTAAACGTACACTTCCTTGCCGTTGTGGACTAGTATGAAATGCAGCACTAGCGTTAGAATCGGGAGTTAAATCAAACACCAATAGAGTATAATCATTAGGATATTCGGCAAGTGAAATATCACTACCTTGTTTAGAATAATAAATACCTGAACCTGTAAATAACGTAGAATATGCTTGTATATATAGCTTATTATCAAAATCAGGTTGTAATGGTTTGGACGGTACAGGCGATCCATCAACATACAGTGTAAAAAACGAAATACTAAAATGTTGAAAATGGAATGGATTTGTTTGATAAGTACCATTGAAAGCAGAATTAGTAACAAAACCAATAATAATACGTTTAGGCACTATGCCTGAAAATAGATCTGGAAGTGTACTATCCATAATTCCTTGTCGTAAAGTTTCTGTCTTCACCTGCACTATTGTTAGAGGATATTTTATTCTGAATTTAGGATTTTGTAATACTTTATTTTGTGCTATTTTAAGTGCTGGTGATTCATCACCCTTTTTCGCAAGCAATGTTGCATCTGTAATTACAACTTTTCCATCAGCATCTGCGTCACCCATCAGAAAAAATGTAGGTTTAGCTGGAATTAATTTAATACGCAGTCGTACACCATTCAGTAAAAATTTCTCGTAATTAAATATAAAAGCATGAATATAACCCAATAATTCAAATGACTGACTTAAAGTAGTGAGAAGAAAACGTTGTTTACATCCTGAATTATTATCGGCCACACTGTCATATGACCTGCAGTATCTTTAAACCACATTGATGTTTGAAGATGCGTTGTTTTAGCATTAGCATTATAATTTAGTAGTTTTTCAATATATGATATGTATGTGATATATATGTGATATGGATATGTATGTGAAGAGTAGGAAATAAGTTGATTATTCAAATATATTTGCATTATGTATGTGATATGTATGTGATATGGATATGTATGTGAAGAGTAGGAAATAAGTTGATTATTCAAATATATTTGCATTTCACTGAATATTGCATTGAGAAAATCATTTACAGGTCCAATTTTCTTATCGGCAGAAGTTAAATTAGAACCATCTGATTTAGTAATTTTACTTTTAATATATAACATTGTGTGCGGTAAGTCCATATAGTCATCCCCATGACCGGGGACAACAAATTCTATTGGTGCATTATCAGATATTGAAGCCACAGGTTTATATGGAACTACTTTATTGAATACTAGTTTGAGTATGTAAACCAGCAAATAAATCTAATTCTGATTTCATACACTCACACTGCACTTTTGTTTCTTACTATTAATATTCACACATGGTAAAATTTACAATACCGTATTACTTCTACGAAAATTTAATTTTACACATACACTGCCATATTGGAAAGGAAGTGGATTACCTGTACTATCTCTTAAATCAATAATAATTTGATCAAATTCTTTACGTTCCACGGGCACATAATGAGGATTGTGAAAAATATGTACATTATTAATACCATGCTCTGTAATTATTGTATTTATAATACGTAACAATGGAGCTATGGTGTCACCTACCATTTGTGGTTCTACAATATCATTGTAAATATACATAAGTGTAGGTAGCGATTTTTGTCAGGTGGATAAGGAGCAAGATGCACAACTGCAATATCTTCCTGTTGTATATGATCAAACCCTAGTATTCTGGCTAGTTCAGGAGATATGCTTCTCTTGATCTTTTGTTACTCTATTTTCCTCAATTCGTTTTACTGATGCTTTAAATTTTAATTGTAAATTTAATATATCACTTTTATGATTAATTTTAGATAGAATATCATCAACATGATAATAGTGGCCTGGTAAGATTTTAGTTATGTTCCAGCTTTTTGTATTCATGATACGGTATATTATTAGTATATTTGGAAACACTCTGAAATGAGCTTGTATAATGTACTTCAACAACAGATGTTTGCCACACTCCCTTCTCCAGTACAATATGATATAATTTAGTAGTATAACAAGCAAGAGTATTTTGAGGAAAATATTCCATAGAACTATTGCTAGGAAGTGTGAGATAAAAACTATCACTTTGCTCCATAATCAATCAATCAAAAATATCTTTGGATCTTTTTATCCGCTTCACACCACAACCTGTCATTCTTTATCTTCCAGATCCTACCAACACCTGATTTAATTTATTTTGAGCTTTGTTTTTTAAATTTGTTTTAGCTTCTTGCCACCGATCTTGTAAAGACTCTTCAATAGGTCTATTATTATCTAGTACATCTCCTGCTACATTAATTGCTGTACGTATCAACTCTTTACCAACAGTTTTTTCACCTTGTTTTAATAAAGGAAATACAGTGCGGATAAACCTCCTAGAAAACTACCAATGCCATAACCTTCTTGATATGCTGTACCTTTATATACATTGTAACCACATCCTGTTTGTTTGCTGTAGTAACGAAAATACGGGTTATTCATATTTCTTTCTATATACTCAAATATATCAATAGATTACAGTAGAATATTTGTATTATTGCTTATAAGTACGCCATTTCTTGATAGCTTTACGTTTACGTGGTGGAAGACCATCCTCTTCGTTCTCATCATCATCATCGTCCTCTTCCCCACCTTCTACTTGTGTGAGTTTTCTAATATATTCTATTCGTTGAGGATTACCGATGAACACTAAGAATATACTGGCTTTTGCTAGTAATGTAGCAAGAGGTTTCCAACCGGCAACTGAAATATTTTTCCTACGACATCTAACAAAATCGGATAACAAATCCACTATATTTGCACCTGGAATTAATTTATTATTAATATTCACATTTCCATTATCATCCCATTGAATATTAGGATTTTGTTTCAATTTACATAATAAAGGTCTTGCTTTACGTTTACAAATTTCGGGGAGAGTAGATATTATTTCATCCTCCTCCTCCTAGTCGTCTTCTTTTTCCTCCTCCTCTTTATCAATAGTAGTAGTTGCTGTTGTAACTGCTGCCGGTTTTTGAATTATATTTAAATATTTTTGTAAGACCTCTCTATATCGTACCCATTTTTCTTCTGCATTTAAAGTTTTATTATTTAATTTTTTTCATTTCGTCATCAAGATTAGATATCGTTTGATAATGATGTAATTTTTCCGGTGAGAGTAAAATAAGCTTTTTTGTGTTTTGCATAATTTCTTAATTGAACTTGTTAATATACCTCCTAAAATAGGTGCAAGCAATGCAGTAAGAAAAACACCTTTTTGTATAATTATTCGTTTTTTCTTTTCTTTTTTTTTGACGAACCTTTTTTCACCAAATATCTCAGTTACTTTTTATATATTTTTAAATTTATTTACCTCTGTTTTATTTAACGGAACATTTTCCTGTAATGGGTTATAGGAACTTTCGCAAATAGAGCGAATTAAATCAGGATCTGCATTTTGTAAAATTGCCTTACGTGCTTTCGGTTTTGACTTTGCTAAAAGTTTTAACAAATGTGCATTTTCCTTACTAATCATTTTAACGGCTATTATAGCACAAATAGTTGTTAGTATATAAACCA
The DNA here is from genome assembly GCF_964235325.1 of Thermobia domestica. Taxonomy (NCBI): domain Eukaryota; kingdom Metazoa; phylum Arthropoda; class Insecta; order Zygentoma; family Lepismatidae; genus Thermobia; species Thermobia domestica. The sequence goes on along the minus strand of NC_137469.1, from coordinate 125,126,591 downwards.
TATTGCAATTATTTTCTTACAGGCACATAAACATAATTAAAAGAATATGTTGGAAAGATATTTGTTCGAACTCGCTGCTCATCAGGAGTAGTCTGTTTTAAATCAGAAAGTAAATAACTATGTGCAATTCGAGTTGCATCTTGATATGCTTCTTTAATAAATTTTGTATTACTTGGATACAATTGTCGTGCAAATAATTAATTTGAGTTTGGTCTCTAGGATTTTTAAAACAAACAATATAATGACAATTTAACGAAATATCCCGCATTCCCTTTTGTTGATGAAACATATTCTGTGTTATAAATATTACACTTATATTTCTATTATGGCTACCCTTAATAAAAATATCTACAATCCGATGGTCACACTCACGTATTAAATCATCAATATATACAAGATGTGGACCCTCGTGTGCTTGAAATTCATTATTTTGAGGTAAACCTTCTTTAAACGTGCAGCCTCAAAGAGTATCCTACAACGGCTGCCATTCACCTTAACACCATACAATATTTAAAAATAACTTACTATAATGGTCAAGAATGTTTTAACAAAATATGATTTTCCACAGCCTGTAGGACCTACTAACATACATGTAAAAGGAATTTTCCACTCCATATTACAGATATATCACATTTATTTTAAATAACTTTTTCAGCCATTTTGCTTTATTTTCTCCTTCACATAAAAACACAGCGTTTGTTGAAGAATAAATTTGATTTAATATACCTCGTGATGATGACAATTTAACTAAGCATCGAAAATTTAGAGTGTTGCTAGAATTTATAATAAAATTTTCACCTTTTGAAATTATAAAATCTACAAGAAATACTCGTGACGTCATGCTTCACCTATAAATTCTTGACTTTTGTTTTTTACAATAGAGTATGCTTTAAATTAATCCAAGAATTTTCACTTTTTTGCAGACCTAACCACTTAACACAGGCCTTATTATTTTTCTTTCGCAAAACTTTTTCAATTAAATATATTTTTGAAAATTTTGTTAAGTGTAATTCGTGTCCGTAAAATATTCCTTCAATAGGTTTATTATTTGAGTCTAGTAAGAGATATGTTGGAAAATTAATGAAGAAAACTTTAGGAATTCGAAAAATTTCTGTACTCCTATTGCGTGTAAAACCTGTATCAAAACCAGGAAGCTCAAGCTTACTAATTCTTACATATTCATCTACCTTAAATTTACTTTTTCTTTTTATCACAGGAAACTTTTTGCAATAAATGTTTTTCATTTTCTTTTTAATAGGGTCGATAGGTTTCATTTTAATAGTGGAATGAATAGTATTATTATATTTATTTAGTAATTCCGGCAGAATGCCAATCCATTTATAATTTCCCTGCAGTGTAAATTGTCTCCACATTAAGTTACGTAATGTTCTATTAAATCTTTAAATAATACTTGCTTTCACATCACTGTACGTGGAATAATGTTTAATGTTAGTTTGGTTCATCGCCTTCTGAAACTCTGAATTATAAAATTCTCGAGCCCTGTCAGTTTGTAAAAAATTTGGGCTTTTGTTTGCTTTTCTCAGTACTGTTATAAATGCTTGTGCAATTTCTTTCCCAGTTTTATTTTTCACAGGAATAGCCCAAGCATATTTAGAGAATGTGTCTATCACAGTTAATAAATATTTGAAATTTCGATTAATGTTTGCTAGACCTTTCAATTTTCCACTATTAATTTCAACTAAATCATCTTGCCATAGATCATGAACTCCTTTCGTTATAACGAGTATTCAGGATAGTTTCGTCTTGCACCTTTATGTAGTTCTACAACTATTTGTTCTCGAACTGATTGTGACATATTTTTGTTTACCAATACTATTACACTAATAAATACAAAAACTATCATATTTACAATATACAAATCCCACATGTTAAATCTTTATTATGATACCCCCAAGAAACAGTTTGTATGTTAAAATTTAAATTTTTTCTTTTATCATCATGCGGATCGAACGCTAATTTTGTTACCTGATTTGTTGTTAAATTGTGATATTTACTTTTAAATTCAAATTGAGTTTTATGAATCGTTTCGTTTTGAAATAGACATGATTTATAATCGTCAAACGTAATTTGTTCTTTAACTACATTTTTCTTGATCCCTTTACATTTTTCAATTCTTTATTTTCAACAGTTTTATTGCATAATTTTTTGCTCGTAAACCAACATATTCAATGATGGGAAGTCCACCTAATGCATCTTTCATTTTACCTAAAGCTTTTTTATTTTTCCATGGAATATCATGCGGATTAGGTTGAGAAAAATTTGACGTATCAAAATGCTCAATCATGTCTTTTATATCTTTATAAATGTCGTCGGTTTTAATGTAGTAAATGAAAGAGTCAGTATCCATGTAAGTAATACTAATCTTATCTCCATATCGGGATTTCATTACATTATAATGGAATTCATACATTGCTAATTTCGATAATTCTAAAACTGTAGCTCCTACATAGATCGGTTTATTTAGAGTTACAGATTTTTTAGCATATGGATTAACGCAAGATTGTCTCCTAATTTTACCCAATTCTGAAACTGATCTTGCGCTGCTAATTTTTTACACCTTTTTCATTATTAATTAATCTTATATCAATACGTTTTCGTACATTCTCCATTGTCTTTCCGTATACATAATCATTTAATAACTTATTGAAATCTTTTTCAAATTCAATTGTAGCATTTGTACGACGCTGAGTATTTTCTTCTATATAAGATGCATGCCATTTAGATTGACGAAACCATGATATTTTATGTACTTTTACCAATATTAAATCTTGCTTTAGATAAAATTGTAAAACTCTATAATGCAAGATATAATTCGATTTCGATTTAAGTGTTAATAGTAATTTTGAGTATTAACCATTCGGTGGAATTTCATTCGTCGGAGCACACGGAAAATCAGAATGGTATTCGTGTAAATAATTTGGATACTCTAAGTCCACTTCTAAAAAAAAACATGCACTATCAGTGGACCAATTAATGATTTTATTCTTGTCTTGCCAATCCTCAGCTTTATCTTCACACCGAAAACCACCATATGGTAAATAATTAATCATTGATAGTCCGTATAAATTGTTCATGTCAATATAGAGTAAATAGGATTTTTCTTTTTCTGCATCAAAATCATGTACGTAGGGATTATTAGCTTTGGCATGCCTTAATACAGCTTGTGTGATGCTTCCACGAATCGGTTTTTCTACAAACATATACATATTAATATATGATAAGAGTTCCACTTTTGCTTTATATAAGATGGCTTGCCATGCCAAACCAGGTGCAGTAAAACAATTAATTGGGTGAATACTAAAAGCATTTAAACACGTCTTTCGAAGAAGTACATCACATTTTAAGTACAGATCATGGTAGTCCCCTAAATTTTGACAATTAAACGTATGCCAAATCCTTTGTGCATATTGATAGTCGGTCTCCGAAATTGTGTTCCGTTCAATTTGCTATTAAACGCCTCTTTTACAGGAAATTCAGTTTCTTTAAATTTTCTCTAAATTTGTTATGTGTTCATAAGGATAAATTCCTTTACGGAGAATTAAACGAAAGTTATCGTGTGAAAAATTTTGCTTTGTATATACGAATTGCTAACGTCTTAATTTTGACACCAAATTTTTGAGACTGTACGGAAGAAATTTATATAAGTCCACAAAACGTAACTCATTAGGTATACCGTTAAAATTAAAATCTTTGGAGAATGTGATATACTTCGCTGTGCTTTCAGCAATTACAGATATATTGCCGGGTGTGCAACCTAGTTCTTTTAGGAATAAATGTGCATCATATGCAGATAAGTTATGAAAGAATACATAGATAAAATTACTCTGAAGTTTAATTTGCAAATTACAGTTATTACACACCGTGGCAATATATTTTTCAGTTAAATGATTATGGTGTTTCACTTTTCTATTTTCACTCATATAATTACTATCGCAAGTAGAGCATTCAGTAGATAGATTATACTTCTGTAGCTGAGAGCTAGTTAATGGTATTATTGGTTTTTGTTGATCTAATTTATTTATTATTTTTTAATTTCTTCTCCATAGCAGACATAAAATTAATCGATACATTTTCACCACGGTAAATAACTAGCTCTGATTTTATATATTGGTTACTCCAACACACAATATAACTAAAGCTGCACGGTATATGTTCCTGAATATGTTTCGTATTGGATCTAATTTGTTTATTTATCGATTTCAGTCAACGTTCGAAATCTGCAACAATTATGACATCATTTTGTAATGATAATTTTAGTTTACGAAATTTTAAAACATCTCCTTGTTTCGGCATGTTAATTTTGGTTGGAGTGTGTCCTTTACATAATTTCTCCTGTTCACCTAACTTTGATTTGCTATAAAAAGATACTATACATCGTCTACAAATAAATGTTTGATGAGTACCTAATTGATTTCTAACTAAACCATTTAAATTTGTAATTAAACAATAATGAGAGTTTAAATACAATAAATCAATATGTTTACCTACAGATGTGTTTTCGCTTATACGTAACGGAAAAATTGTTTCATTATCATAATTAATATCATATATATTAATAGAAATTTGTTCCTTAGTAAATACGGAATTTTACATATTTTCAAATTTGTTTGTTTGCTACTTCAACGGGGAATTTTATATTCGTTTTTTCAAATAACGGTAATAAAGTATTAATATATTGTATGTAATTATTTACACGATGTCCACTATTGTTTACAGGATGCAATGCAGCTAGAATACAATACATAAAACATCTATTATCGTTATTTTGAATATTTGTAACACATTTTTAGGTGAAATCCATTGAGGCAATTTTATATGACTTTTCAATAAGGCATTGAGATTTTTTATAAGACAATAATGACTATTGAAATTTTCTTCACAATACAATAGATCAATATGTTTACCTGCGGATGTGTTTTCGCTTATACGTAACGGAAAAATTGTTTCATTATCATAATTAATACCATATATATTAATAGAAATTTGTTCCTTAGTAAATACGGAATTATACATATTTTCAAATTTGTTTATGTTTGCTACTTCAACGGGGAATTTTATATTCGTTTTTTTCAAATAACGGTAATAAAGTGTTAATATATTGTATGTAATTATTTACACGATGTGGATTATTGTTTACAGGATGCAATGCAGCTAGAATACAATACATAAAGCATCTATTATCGTTATTTTGAATATTTATAACACATTTCCTTTTAGATAAAATCCATTGAGGCAACTTTATATAAGATGATGCCGCCAATAGATCATATTTACTGATTTTAATTTCTAAGAGATGGTTAGGTTGAGAACATAGAGACCACCCTGATTTCTTAATTGCTCTCTTTGCTTGTTCAACTAAAATTTTATTAAATAGTTTTTCAATTATAGCATTCATATCTGTACTCGGTAAAATTATTTCGTTACCACTATTTACAAAGAATCTACATGTTTCTAAATCTACTGATTTTACGAAAGTTGTAGCCAAAGAAAAATTTACTTTAAAAGATGTATTATCTTGTTCCTGTTTTAATATATCAAAACAGTCTTTTCTTTTATTATTTAAAAAGCAACCACTCTCCTCATTTAAAACACTATCACATTTTAAAATGCATTTTTTTAAATTATTATTAAATAGAGTATCATTTGGGAAATTGGTAGTATTCGGTTCAACCTTTTTCATACCTAATTTTGCCATGACTGTAATCCGTCCAAAAGTGTTTTTTTAAATAGCACAACGTTACTATAATACGTTCAGATGTGAGTTTTTATAATATGATATTATCGTTATAAGATGTCTTACCTATAGAGAACTGAGGGAAAGTACACTGATACACAGTAAAAAATTCAACTTCTAAATTAGAGCTTCATCGATAAGAAGTTTACTCTTTAAACACCAACAAGCAACTGATTAAAAAAGAACTTCTCGGTCAGTCTTTTATACCTTTGTAATTGCATTGCGCAATATTGCGCAATAGGGATGACGTCACCGAGTCACGGTCGGGGTTTCCCCTTTTAGTAAATCCTATCGTTGAATGACAAGACAGATCGCGAGCGATCAAGACAAACCTTTGTGATTGCATTGCGTAATATTGCGCAATAGCGATGATGTCACCGTCGGTGGTTTCCCTTTGAATGAAAATAGAAAACAACTAGCAGCCTTGCGTCTCCAATTACTAATTCATACCACGAGCGATCAACACATACTATTAAATCAGTATTGTCTGATGAAGAAAAAAAGAGAAAAACATCGTAATTTCGAGTCTAATAACTATACTGCGATTGTAAAATTATGTCAGCAGTTTTTCATCGAAAATAAAAAGAAAAAAATACACGAGGCTGTACTCACTAGCACAATGTTTTAAATGGCGTAATGAGAATTATCCACATATGGCGGAAGTTATTATGTAACTGATAACAAACCACGGAAGTCTGCATTCCTTTGCAATCTTTAAACAGTTGATAAAAAGCTAATGAATATTGTCTCCCGTAAAAGAAAATAAACTCTGTTATGTTCAAATAGGAGTTAGAACAAGTTCACCCCTAAAAGACCCTGGGTGGACAGTTCAGGGTGTTCGTAGTCTTATGTAATTTTTGGAACGAATACATCCCTGCTATGATACGTATTATCTGCTATGGTAAATGTGTTCGTAGTCTCTGCTATGGGAAAAAGGGAACAAATACACCCTAAAATGTTTCGTAGTCTTTTCAATGTTAAAATAGGGGTTGGAACTGCTATGTTTAAATAGGGGTGTGCTGATAGTCTCAGTGTAATTTCTGCCATGTTAAAATAAGGGTTGAAGTAGTTTTTGCTATGTTCGTAGTCTTATGTATTCTCAGCTAAGTTCGAATAGGGGTTGGAAACGATGCTATGTTAAAATAGGGGATGAAAAAGTAAGCCAACTGCTATGTTAAAATAAGGGTTGAAAAAGGAAACGAGTACACCACTGCTATGTTTAATTAGGGGTGGAAAGCTCTGCTATATTAAAATAAAGGTTGGAAAAGTGCTCATAAAAGAGAACGAATACACCCCTTGCTATGTTCGTTATGTTAAAATAGGGGTTGAATATACCCCTGCTATGTTTCGTAGTCTTCTGCTCTGTTATGTGTTCGTACTTTCTGCTATGTTAAAATAGGGGTTTGAAAATAAGCCATACTCTTTTACTAGTTCTGCTATGTTTAAATAGTTGTGTGTTCACACCCCCTTTGCTATGTTACATAGGTATTCATTGTCTGCTATGTTTATGCAGTTGAAATAGGGGTTGAGAAAAATGCTCATAAAAGAAAAAGAGTATACCCCCTAACATGTGCTCATAAAAGAGAATGAATACACCCCTAAAATGGAGGTTGTTTTATGTATTCCCTGCAAAGTTCTAATAGGGGTTGAAAACGATGCTATGTTAAAATAGGGGGTGGAAAATATGCACATAAAAGAGAACGAGTACACATCTGCGATGTTATGTAATCTATGCTATGTTCAAGGGTGGAAAAAGGGAATGAGTACACCCCCTAAAATGGAGGTCGTAAAAGACCGTGGGTGGACGGTTCAAGGTGTTCAATTTCCCATGGGCTCCTGAGTTGTTCTAATACTGTTCCAGATCGATCCATTTTCTACTACTGGTTTTCAGTTTTCCATAGATGGGCGATACGAGAGACATGGCAGATTGTGAGACACTGGACACTCGAGTCCTTGCTATCAGGCGGAACCTGGATTGGTCTAATATGAGCCAGATCGATCATTTCTCTACTACCCTTAGACGTGTCTGTTGTGCGAATTGAACAGGCCATCCCTGGTGAATATTGCCTCATCTGTAAACAAAACTAATGCTGGCAAACGCAGGTTTGCATGTGTTTGTTTCACATATCATTGGCAAAACGTTACATGCATGGGAAAGTCTGTAGCCATTATGTCGTTCGACTTCTTCGATTTGAATGGGTTAATATCCTTCTTTGTTTTTGGAAGAAGACGAACATGAAGTCTTTGAAAGAAGACATGTGATTTTAACCGCGTCTTTGGACATCGCGCGTGATACAAACGACATATTGCACGGCTATTTTGATGGGCCTCTTCATATATGAGATGCATGTCAGCAAGTTCCTGAGTAAATTAGTCCAACATTGTTTTGTTTCACACTTGTTAATAATACCGGAGAGCTCACTTCTTCTTACATGTTCACCATTACTACATCCGTACGTCACATACGAATTTCATAGACTTTTTACAACACGAGCAACTAAGTTGAACACTACAGCACATCACTTGTATACCTTGGCCGAATTCAACCATATACACTAGACTACAGTTCCAAGCCGGAACACGAAGCTTTGTCGAAATACCGTTTGGCAGTTCGGATCATAAACTGTTCGGAAGAACAGGCAACAGTTTAGTACAACAATTCCCAACACTGTTGTACTCCAAATACCAAGTACTTAGTACGAACAATATTGTTCGGAACTTGATGCCAGGGAGTGTGCGCTTCGGTAGTACAGTGTTTAGTGTCATGTAGATATTAGGGTCCTGTAATATTATGTCAAATTTTTAAATTGGATAATTTACAAAATTTAAGGGCGGGCCAATGTACTTCTCCCAAAGGTCATGAGCGGGAGCCAATGTACCCATGCCTTATGAAAGGGAATGAACTCCTGTACACTTCCATATAACCATATAAGAAAATAAGCTCATAGAGAGAATAAATTGGGGCAAAAACCTCCGAAATTTGAATTTTGGTATTTTTTTTCATGAAAAGGAACGAGATCGACCACCGAATCTTACAGACGTACATGCTCTGGTCCCAAGCTAATATACCATTTTCTTTAAATTTTGACCATGCACGTACCCCTGGAGAAACTTAAGGATGGACCAATGTACCGCTTAAAAGTACATAGAGGGGTATTGCTAAGTACTCCTAGGCCATTGACCTCGGATCAGGGACCTTGACCTTTGAACTTAACCTCTCAAAGATATTTGTTGATTCGGCGAGATATTCGGGCGCCCCTATTGTGTATCACTTGATCAGGATATAGAAGCTGCTTTGCTACGAACTCTCTCTTCTGTAGCATCCACAGCTGTAGTTGTGCTAGGATTGCGGGAAATCTTGGTTGGAAGCATTAGGACCACAGTATAGTTATGAATAACCTCTGACATCCTTACGCTGTCGGATAGGTCAAGAAACCGAGTTACCCACACAAGATATTCCATAAAGGTCGTTGAATTAATAATACAGTAAATCTATAAATGTGCGTGGATCACACTAGGGAACAAAATGTGTTTCACTGTCACTTAAAATTGCGTCTTGCGCTAGTTCAGACGTGTTATGCATCCACTCGAGAATCGAAATCGAATTGATTTAAAAAGTAATCCCAAGTGTTTTGAATTGTATTTAGTCGTAATCATGAACTGCACTAAACAACTACATAGATTATCCGTGGACTCTGAAATGTAGTCTAGTTTTTTTGTGACCAGAAGTGTACAATATCTCTATATCCTCTTATAATAGGAAATGTTTGAAATTTACATCTTCAACTTTTGTTTTGATCCAATCTAGAGCAAAATAGGTAATAAATATCGAAATATGGCTTTTTGTATTCAATTGACCTTGTACTACAACACAATCAACTTAAGTCTACTTAAACTTCATATTCGTTTTCATAGGGCAAACATGGTAAAAGGAACTGGGAAATGTTCTTTTAATTTAACTTCAGCGTTCAATAAAATGATCCCCGTTTAAGGTTACTCTCTATTATGAGACGAAGCTATATACTTAATTACTACTTCCGCCTCGTTGTGTAAAAATGCCCCTAAAAATATAAAGAAATAAATGTTAAATGAAAAATTAAGCTCGATGAAGTATGCTGTCAATCGTGCGAAGCGGGCCCATCGTCCAGCGAAGCGTATTTCCAGAAGAGAAATTGAAAATACCACTATGTAATCTGAATAAGTGACGAAAAGGGAGTAAAATGTTGAATATAGTTCTTTAACTAATCTTTAGATAGTTTGGTAAGCATCATTTTGGTATGAAATCCATATTTGGTATGTCAACGTAGAAAGAGACAGTAATTATATTCTCAAAATTACACTCTACGGCTGACAATATCTTTCAACGGTGTTTTCGTGGAAGAATTAGCAGAGGAGGTATCATAAATTTGTATGTTTCTGATACTGGATTAAATGACTATCCCTTTCATTTCTTTCATATTTGTAAAATAGAAGAATTCGTTTAATATTTTGTATTAACATTTGAATCGTATGCCTTATTCCCCAACTCTTAACTGTATGCCACCGATATAAGGGGTGATTCAATAAGTAAATACTAGGCCTATATCGCAGCTAATACTGCACGTAGAGCCTTCAAACGAAAAATTGCACTACCAAATTCTATGTGTAGAATGCAATAAAAAAAAGTAGCGAGACAGTGGCATCTTGTGAATATCTCCAACGGGGGGCAACTTCAAAATTTGAAATGGAAAGTGGTATTACTGTTGGAATCGTTCGAAAGGACATTAAATGTCATCCAACTTTCAGAGAACAAACTTTGTCATATCCTTTCCCATTTAGCCGCTAGACGCGTTGTTGCAGACTTGTATCTGACTTCCCGTAGCAGGCCTTTATCTCAGCTAACAATGCACATAGAGCCATCAAACAAACAATTGACCTACCAGATCTTATGTGTATAATGCAATAAAAATAGTAGCGACACCAGTGACGTATCGTGAGTACCACTAACGGGGGTCATCTGCATAATTTGACATGGAAACAGAGGTTGGTTGGGTCTGCATTGAAACAAGCACACAATGGGAGAAACGTCGAGAGGAAACACGTTGACATATTTCTTCCTCGTTAGCAGCAACACGGTCGCATTACTAGGTGAAAGTCAGACGGTGCGAGGGTGTCCCCGGTCACACCAGGCGAATGCCGGGAGGGTACGTCCAAACCATGCCCTAGCAAACAACCGCCGACACCTTTGCAGGATTAACTCGGGGCCTAAGCCTAGGGTAGCTCAGACGAACAATGACGTGAATGCGTGATGTAGCTTGTGTGCGTACGTACAATATGAAATATCTCCCAAATCCGGGAGCATGTGTTGTGGGCTTATTTGTCGTTGTTTCGAGCAGCACACTCATTTATCATTGCCATTGATTATGTGGTGGTTCTCTTGTAAATCCAGTAGCTAACACGTACATGACCTTGCTCAAGACATAGTCTATGCGGCCTTGAATAGGTGCTATCCAGAATTTTCAGAACTGGTGCTGCCATGTTGAAAGTTGTGTAGTAAGGCTTTGCACCGAGAGGTGGCAAGAATAGTATATCTGATGAGCGAGATTGCACAGCTTTATGCAGCTGGGTTGATGTGTTGTGTTTCTACAGTGTTTACATAGTACTCTGTGTGTGGTGTCTGGCAATTTTAGGATGGATCCGAGAATAGAACAGCGCGTGTGTATCAAATTCTGTGCGAATCTTGGGAAAAGTGCTACTGAGACCTTTGTAATGAGTCAATAAATGTTTTGGGAACACAGCATGAGCCTTACGCGTGTGTTTGAGTTGCATGCTCGGTTCATTGCCGGCCGTACAGACATCAAAGACGATGCCTACACTGGAAGACCGTTAACCACACAACGCCCGACATTGTTGTCAAACTTTAACAATTGGTTCGTGAAGAACGACGTCGAACCATTCACGACCTTGCTGATGAAGTTGGAATTGGTTATGTTACATGTCAACGAATTTTGACTGTTATATTGGGCATGCATCGTGTCGGTCGGCCCTGAACCGAGCATACCTCTCAAACGCACGCGTACGGCTCATGCTGTGTTCCCCAAACACTTGTTGAATCATTGCCAAGGTCTCCGTAGCGCTTTTTCCGAGATTCGCACATAATTTGATACAGAAGCGGTTTTTGTATTCTTGGATCCATCGTAAAATCGCCACACCTTACACACGGAGTATCATGAAAAGCACTGTAGAAACTCAACACATCAACCCAGCTGCATGAAACTGAGCACTCTCGCTCATCAGATATATATATATATATATATATATATATATATATATATATATATATATATATATATATATATATATATATATATATATATAACACTACAATACACATCTACACTGCAATATGTACACATCTATAATGCAACTTTTATTTAAAAAAGAAGGAAAAATACTTCTACCAATTCTTGTAATTGAAACAGGCATTAAAAATATACTAACAAGGGACATCACCCAATTGTCCGGCTCCGATTTTAATGATTTTTTTTTCTAGCTGATAGAGGACATATATGTATTATTTGTGATGACAGAAATTTTTGCCATGGTGCAGGTTTTCTAGTTTTTTTTTCTTTTTTTTTTTACAATTTTTAAAAGTTCTGATGTTATTAGAATTTACTGCAGAAGACCCTTACTAACCTTTGTAAACGGAACGTTAATGAAATAACAACCATGCAGATACATATAAGGTCTAGGAGGAAGTTGTACAGTGGGTATGACCTTGACGGAAGCCATCTTGAAAGTCGCCATTTTGAATTAAGATTAAGTTTTTTAAATGGGAATAGGGTAATATGATACATAATTTCGGGGTAGAATTTAATCAGAAAGACAATGGTGAAGCTAGTTTTGACATACACCCATTTGGGGAAAAGTTACAGGTATTTAATTGTTCAATTACTACACGCGAAAGTCCCTTACCTCCGCTTCTAACCCGCGTATTAATGATAATAAGTGGATAAAAGCTTCGGTAACACATATTATGCCTCGAGTGAAGTGATAAGGTAAAGATAACCATGACGGCAGCCATCTTGAAATCCGCCATTTTGAATTGAAGTGAAGTATGAAAAATGAAAACTATAGCATGTGACACCTCATTTTAATAGCAAATTTTCCCAAAAAGCCATTGGTATGCTTATTTCTGTTCTATAGTTAACCAGTATGAATTTCGATCCATTATTCGACCCTTCAAATTGGCAACCAGTAACGTCCATTATTCGATCCTTCAAATTGGCAACATTCCTAATTTTCACCGCATGTTTTAAGATTCCAACTGGCACTTAGCAATTGTTGCCATGGCTCATGTTTTCTAAAATTTATTACATTTTTTAAGAGTTCCGATTTGTCAGTTCGTGAATAGTGTTGGGACAAGCATGCAGCAATCTTTCTGAATTTTGAAGACTTGCAATGTAATTATTTATTTTAAACGAGAACACATGAAGAGCCTATGAACCTATATGACGTCAAGAAATACAAATGGAATTACAACAAATTGGTGATATACAAACACAAAATTATCAGGAAATGTAGCATACAGGTTGCGCAAACGACAAACAATAAAATATTTTTAATAAAAACAACTTTAAAGGAACAGTACCAATGATAGAAAATATCAAAGAGGCATAATATGACTGTTCCCAAAACATTGTTTGTACCATGGCCATAATATGAAAACAGGTAACTTGTTTATAAAGGCGTGTAACTTAATTGAGTTCCCGATCAATACTGATTATAAATCTTTTTAACATGAATTATGAACAACAATCGCTAGAAAACGAATGACTTTCTTCTCTGACTAGCTTTAAAAAAAGTATAAAAAATAAATACACAAATATACAATAAAGAAATAAATATAAAACAAAACAAACGACCATAGATTTACACAACAATCATATTTCGTTTTCCTTTTTGAAGTGAATCATCATTTGACTTTTCGTCTCATCTACTATACAAGCTACGTCCTCGGCATTACCTGAATGCAACCTTGGAGTTCTTTCGTTGTGCGATGATTCATGTCAGTAAACTAGTTTTTGAAGGGGAGGTATAGGAAAAATATAATTACATGGCAAGTCTTCAAAATTCAGAAAGATTGCTGGATGCTTGTTCCAACACTATTCAAGAACTGACAAATCACAACTCTTAAAAATGTAATAAATTTTAGAAAACATGAGCCATGACAACAATTGCAAAGTACCAGTTGGAATCTTAAAACATGCGGTGAAAATTAGGAATGTTGCCAATTTGAAGGATCGAATAATGGACGTTACTGGTTGCCAACTTGAAGGGTCGAATAATGGATGGAAATTCATAGTGGTTAACTATAGAACAGAAATAAGCATACCACTCGCTTTTTGGAAAATTTCTTATTAAAATGAGGTGTCACATGCTATGGTTTTCATTTTTCATACTTCACTTTAATTCAAAATGGCGGATTTCAAGATGGCTGCCGTCAAGGTTACCCTTACCCTATTAGTTCCCTCGAGGCATAATATGTATTACCGAAGCTTTTATCCACTTATTATCATTAATACGCGGGTTAGAAGTGGACGTAACGGTCTTTCACACTTAGTAAGTAAAAAATCAAATGCCTGTAACTTTTCCCCAAATAGGTGTATCTCAAAACTAGCTTCACCATTGTCTTTCTGATTAAATTCTACCCCGAAATTATGTATCATATTACCCTATTCCTATTTAAAAAACTTAACCTTAATTCAAAATGGCGGATTTCAAGATGGCTTCCGTCAAGGTCATACCCACTGTACAACTTCCTCCCAGACTTTATATGTATCTACATGGTTGTTCTTTCATTAACGTTCCGTTTACAAAGGTTAGTAAAGGACTTCTGCAGTAATCTCTAATAACCACATCACAACTTTTAAAAATTATAAAATAAAAATAATAGAAAACCTGCACCATGGCAAAAATTTCTGTCATCACAAATAATACATATATGTCCTCTATCAGCTAGAAAAAAAATCATTGAAATCGGAGCCGGACAATTGGGTGATGTTCCTTGTAAGTAGCACATATGATAGTATTGTCTCCAAATAAATCTCTGATATGTCACTTGCTATTTCATTCATACTTTGATATGCGTTCACATTGTTGCTGTCTTTCATATTTTGACGTAGTTTACACATACTTTTCTTGAGAATTCCAGGTGTATATGGGGTTTGGACACCGACTAGATTTGTATTGTGTTATTCTTTTTTTTTCCATGTGCATATTGTTTAACTTTTTCTCTTTGGAAGATTATCGTCAGTAAACACATCTTCGCCAAAACGATGTGGACCATCACGTTCTTCTCCTAGAAGCTTTGAAATCGTCAACCTGAGGTATCTCTGCAGCGAGGAAATGGTTAGCCTTCTTTGCAGTAGTGGTTCGATGTGTTCCATACCGAGTTCTTTCACAAATGTGTATCGGGGCACATTTGTTGGGCTACCAGCGTAGCACATGTACAGGATGAATGTGTTGACACTACTGATGTTTAACATCGCAAAAAAGACGGCTAACATCCAACGGTGTGTTTTTCTGTTAGTGCCGTAAATTGAGTTCTTCATGTCAAAGATATCAGCGCCACATTTTCTTTTATTGAAATAATGTTCCTATCTCAGATTTCTTGACTTCCAAATCGTTGGCAATAGCGTGATGCATGCTAGATACGAGTAAGACGACTCTATTTTTCTTAGGTATATTTGAAAGCAATGTCTTGTTTTCAGTGAAACCATACATTACACTTCCAACTGTTTTTGTTTTACCAGCAAGAACCACCTTTAGTACTTCTTTTTGTTCTTTTCATAGTACCTATAGGTAAGACGTTTAAACTGTGAAACATCTATCAGTTGTTTTGACGAAAACCAGTTGTGTCTTGTGATTTTCTGTGACTTTTCAATGTGTTTCGTCAGTCTGATGATACTTTGTGTAGTTTTTAACAGCCGTTTCTAATTTTTTGGGCCATATACACCTTCAATGGACATCGCCGCCGAAACAGTATCAACATTTCATCAACTGTCATACAGTTGTTAGTACAAAACAGCTGCCTGACATTGACTATCAGTGCGTTGAAAACATCAGAGCACGACATTGCAGC
This sequence comes from Thermobia domestica, assembly GCF_964235325.1. Classification (NCBI taxonomy): domain Eukaryota; kingdom Metazoa; phylum Arthropoda; class Insecta; order Zygentoma; family Lepismatidae; genus Thermobia; species Thermobia domestica. The sequence continues at coordinate 125,110,713 of NC_137469.1, read as the reverse complement.
CCGCGACCAGTATTTCTACGTTCTGCGATAGTTGTGGCATCATCAAAAGAATGACACAATATCTTCATCATCAATTTGTACTTCAACTTGTACTTCAAGACCAGATTTGAAAACTGAAGAAAGAAGTAATAGACCAACAAAAGCTTTTATCTCTACCGAATCACAGTCTCTATCAGTATGTTTGATTGTGAATCAGGATGTTTTTGTCTTGCTATAGCAACATTTATCATTGCATCTGTGAAAAGTAAGGACCACACTCCATGTTTAGAGATTTTGTTCGAGCACTCCAATAACAAGTCAAACCAGGGAACGCACCTCTGATAAAGTTATGTTGCAACTTCTTACGGTCTCAAGGAGTCTCTTGGGAAGACCATTTGTAACCATCCTTGCCTACATAATTTGCCGGGGAAACATCAATTTGTACTGGGTCAGACGTTGGCAATCCTATCAAGACTTCACCATCTTTTTCTCCTTGTAAATTATCTTCCTCCTCATCCTCCGACCCTTGCTCCTGTATCTTCTCTACACCACTCGCATCCTTAGGATCGTAATTCTAATCTGAATCCATATTGTCAAACTCGCTAAAACTCTCACTAGATATATGATTTCCTCCTGGCAGTTACCGACGATATACCTGCATCAGAGTCACTATCGGTTGGACGAGCAATATCTCCACGACTAGTACAATGTTTCTCCTTTGCAAGAGAATGACAATAGATCAACAAAATGTTCATAGAAACATAGTTCATAAAAACACCAGACTTAAAACTTCTATACGCTTAACCGTATGCCCCGTCAAGCAGACTGGGAAAAAATTAACAGTTCCCGTATGCTCGGTCTGTCAGACGGACCAACTCTCAACAATTCAACTACTACACAAACATACTTCTCTCATTCGGTCTCGCGCTCATTCTTCCCCAAAATGGCTTTCTCAATTAGGTTTGCACTTACTAACATTAATTGAGCTCTCGCTTTGGCCTAATTCTCTAATTGTGATCGCTCGCTCTAATTCGCTCAAGTGTAATTGAGAGCAGTAAGCCTAAACACGAGTGAGCATGAATCTAATTGACAGAAATGAACCTAAAGGTCTGTAATCAACAAAGTATTTGAGATAAGTAATCTTGAGCAGAAGTTAACACCAGAACGATTGAGAGAAATAATTTCTCTTATTAAAACCTTTGTTTCCCTTGTATTAGTCGATTACTTATGGCCTTCTTCATGGTAGACGCAATTTGGCTCCTGTCTTCGTCTTCTCTCTAGTACTTCCTTATTTCTCATCATCTATCTATTCTTTTCAACTAGTTATTCCGTAGTAGGTTGAGATGACAAACTATTCTTCGAGCATTGTCTTAATACTTTAAAACATCCAGTTTTTTCTCGATTTTGTTTACACTCATTCTTTCTTCTCTTTTATATAATTTTGCAAAACAAACTATGTAAACATTTTCAGATTTATACATGAAGTAGTAGGAGATAAAACAGTTTTCTCTTTTTTGTAATATGTTCAGAAATTAAACTCTTGTCAGACAAGTAAGCCAGACCATTAGTGAGTGACAGCTCGCTTAAAAGAGAGTTTGAGCGAGAGCTTAACTGAGAAAAATGATTCCAAATGAAAGTGAGCGCGAGCCCAATTTTAAAAAATCAGCACGATTCAAATTGACATTAGTAAGCATGAACCCTAAAAAGCTCAATGCAAACAGTTTCTATGAGCAGTAGAGATAATGACTCTTAATCTGATTACTGAAAAATTGGTTCCGGGCGCCTACGTGAATTACATTCTTTTGAAAAAATTGATTCAGGTTCCTGAGTTAAATTCATTTTTCAGAGAAAAATGGTTTTGGTTCCGGAAAGAAATCATTTTTGCTGAGAAATATGGTTATGGTATTGAGATCGAAAATTAACTTTCTATGAAAATTTTTCCCAGTTCTGTTACGTAAATTATTTTATTTGCGAAAATCTTTACTCTTATGATTATTGAAATCGGATCTTCAATAGGCATCCATGCAATTGCAAACGATAAAGACATACGCCATATGACCGCAGTCTGTTGGATCTGCATTACTGGTAAAATTAAGTTTGGACCCATGGTTTCCACACGAATTGATTTTCGTCAATAAGGACAGTAACCTGTAAATGTGTTATTCTTTGGGCGTAGCGAATAACCGAAAATGTTTATCTTTTATCTCACAGAAACCATCACTACGGATTGTTAGTGTTTAACTCACCACAAAACTCTTTGCAAGTATTCACCAATTGTGTTTAACAAACGTGGAGTTCCAATGTTAATTTGAATAATCACTAATATATGTTCTTCCTTGAACGTTCTCAAAGAACAGTACATATTGTATAATGTGCAGTATGGAATAATTTGTGACTCATCGTACTTTCGTGAAATATATCCGACAAATTAGTGCATCTTCTTGCATCTCGATTACATTTTCGCAGCCAAAAATTTCCCTGATGACCTGGCCACTCGTGTTGTTCAGCACTTATTTGTACAGCTGATTTCAGACCTTTTCGTCGTGCAACTCAATCGTTAGTTGAGTTAGGCAGAAACGTTACTTTTAACTTGAGACTGCTAACTAACACGATATCGTACTTTTCATTCTTTCGACTTTAAAATTGAATCGATTCAGAAGAAAATTTCAGTAAGACAACTAAATTTACTAACGCATCACTGATATTTTCATAAAACTGTATTTTTCATATGACTGAATAGCTTTGTTTCGTTCATTTAACACTTCTTATTTGCACCGATTTGATAAGTATACTTTATTCGTGGATCAAAGTATGTTCCCAGCGCAAATCATATCTGGAAACATATAATGACACCACATAGCAACATTAAGACATATAGGATTTTATCATTTGGATTCTCGTTAGGAAATTGTGGATAGGAGTAAATTTAAAAGGGATATATTTAAAGAAAATGAGAATTTGATTGAAGAAGCGAAAATATGATTGACAGACACTATAGAATCTATATTTAAAGTGATAGTTTTTACATGTTACTCCAATTCCATTCTCGATTTAGCTTCTTTCTTTTCACTTGTGAATTTTCCTTCATAAATGTACCTTTCAACTGCAGAAATCTCCCGAAGGAACGATTATCAGGATACAATCTATCAGTTTAATATTGTTCTTTGCAATTAACTTACTTATTTCTTTATATTTTAGGAGGCACTTTTAAACAAGGAATGGGTTCTATTACATCGTATTACAGACCACTCAAAGTTAAAAGAATAGAAGCAAAAAGATCAATAGAATTTTTATTGAAAGAAATTTTTGGATTTTACAAATTCGTATATCTTAGCATTATGACAAGTGTTTTAATCTGCTCAGTTCAGAATTTTAAAATTGATAAGACTTTTACTCCATTTCCTTTAATCATGTTTGTTCGTAACAATGCTTATATTTATAAACGAAACAGGGTATATAATTTGTTGGCAATAAAATTAATTTCATAATACAGCTATGTATACAGAGGGTTATTTAATTTATATCCAACCGATATTTTAAATTTTTTTTTTTATAATACATAACCGAAGAAATGTTTATTTAAATATGAGTATTTTAATAATTTTATGAAAGAAAGATATAACTTGATTAGTGAACCGCCTTGCAGACGGCTGCCTGGTGAAAATAGTATTTGTATATTTATCCAAACTGGATTCAAAATATTCTTCATGAACATAGTCAAAGTGGTTCTCAGCCTCCTAGGATGTCTCTACTTCCGTCTTATTGTGTGTTATAGAAGAAAAATCTCGTCCAGTTCTTTACCAGGAGGTAATGTGCCTAAGATCGATGACACATTCCCGCGCTGGATGGCGATGCTGATACGTTGGAAAAGGAATGCAGTAGCTCGGGGGTCACCAGTTTTGATTGCTATTCGATGACCAACCTCATTAATGAAATTAGATCCTTCGTGACCCCAAGACCCACTAGTTTCTATTGCTACTGTTACAAACCAATATTTGTCCAATAGGTTTGAGTATTTTAGTCTTTTGTCTGATTCTCTGTGAGCGGCGACGAGACCTGCCTGAATTGAAGAATGGGATAAGTTGGAAGGAGCAAACGTATCGGAACATGTGAAATCCCAGACTAGTGCCTTTCCATTTTTCCACGGTACCAAAGTCATGCCATCAGGCCTTTTACCATCAGAGCGGCAACAACCATTTGGTTCTTTTATTGAAGGAACTCCTGCTGAAGCGAGGGCTCTACAAATAATGTCGTTTACAATATGATGTCGAGATTGTCTTCCCGCACTTTTTTTACATGAAAGACCATGTAATCCTTTATTATCAACATATGCGTTGCAAGCAGGACAAAAGTGAGGCTCACAGATATTAGCACCTAAGCGCAGAGCTGTAGCAATACGAAAGCTCTCATTAGAAAGGTGTAGGCCGAGTGTGTGAGAAGGTAGGGCTTGAAGCCATGCTCCGTTTTTGGAGGAGGAGACAGCTAACAGCCTGGCTTTGTCATCTGGGTTATTGGTTGATGATAGGAGTGAAGATAAATGAAGCTTGACTATAGGTTCATCCCAAACAGACTGAACATGTCTTTTGTCGTTAGGTGGGGGATCCATTCCAACCAGACTAGTCCATTTATCGATGCATTCTTGTACATCTCGAATCGAGTCTAAGTCAACCTCCTGTTGAAGAAGAGATCCAATTAGTTCTCGTGAGCCATAGAATGATGCGAGGAAAGAAGGTATGGCGATATCCATGGCTCGACGAATCCCAAGGCCCCCATTCTCCACTGGTAAGGAAGCTTGTAACCATGAACTGTCTTTCAAAGAACAGTTTAGGATGGATTCCAGTCCTGTTCTAAGAGTGTGGTCGAAATTGTCAAGTAATTTATCATCCTGCCAAGAAGGGGAACAACGAAGGAAATACAGTAATCTTGGAAGTGAGAGTGAAGCTCGTAGTAAATAATAGGCGGAGTGTGCAGAAAGCTTTGATAATTGAGAAAAAAAGAATTCTAATTTTGATATCTTGTCCAATAAAATTTTGCTCCTTGATTCGGTAGAGATGGCAGCCCCTAAAAGTTCCGCATTGGTAGGAGATAAGAGTTTGATACCAGGTGCTACTTCATTAAACCTTTCATAAAGGTCATTCATTTCATCAACTCTGGCGCTCAGAAAACTCACTTCACATTTGGCAGAGTTAAGAAACAATCCAATAGATGAAGCTTCTAGACGAATTTTACTAAAAGCGCATAGTACTACGTCGATATTTCCAGCTATGGTACCGTCGTCTAAGTACCAGATATTTAAATCTGTGTTAATATCCTTAACAATGTGATGGATGGTTAGGGCGAACAGTGCTGGTCCAAGTGGGTCACCTTGCTGTACTCCACGTTGTGAGTGAATTATGTTATCACTTATAAAAAGATTGCTTGGTTCGGAGTAGCATTGGTAGATGTATGGATAGTAAGTTGGAAAGTTAGTTTTAACAGATTGTAACATTGAGTCGCGGTTGAGTTCATTGAAGGCGTTGCGGAAGTCAATTTTCAAAAATGCTTTCACTTCAGTATGGGAAGATGAGTAGTACATTCTGGCAGCATGTACGGCAGATTCTGCTCCGAATGGTATACAGACCCCAAGTTGGTGTGGTGATAGAATCTTAATTAAAGAATCTCGTATCCGGAAGCAGATAATTTTTGCTGATAAGCGTCTCCAAACATTGCCAACAGCTATTGGGCGAATTCCACCGCTTTTCTTCTTCAGTGCTATAAGTGAAGCACCAAAAAAAATTGGTCGTAAAATGGTCGGCACTTTCCCAGATATAATTAAGTGCATAAATTCACAAATGGCTGTGGTTAAGCGTTCCCTTGAATCAAAGTCTTGATTTGTAAGTAGATCTTTTAAGATTGAGGGACGGAGATTATCCATTCCGCCTGCCGAACCAGAGGGGAAGGATCTTATCGCCTTTAATAATTCGATGGAAGAGACTTTAGTTATTGTAGTCGAGTCCTCGGGTGGTTCGGGATTGATGAATGAGTGAGCGTGGGCTGGATGCTTTTCTCTGAGAGCATGTAGTACTGACGTATCTGGCGTAACCACAGTGTCATCGGATATCAGTAGTCTGATAGCGCCGCGTATATCACCATCTGCTAATTTTTGTTCGATGCTCTTGGTATTGATTGAGCCGGATTTTTGTGGTTTGCGAGGTTCGTTGGTCCCTCGATGCTGCTTCATTAATACTTCACGATGATGTTCCCTCCAGTTTCTGACTCTTAGCTTCATCCAAGTGGTGAGATTACTTACTCTCTCAGAACGCGGCGGGATGCAAAGCACTGCGTAAGGGAAAACTAGAAGGTCGATCCAAGAATCAACATTATTGGTGTTGTTGATATTACGAATAATGTCACATAAAGAATCAGCTACCGATGAACGAGCACCGCGTGGGACACGACGATGAACCGGAACATTAGCCTTCAGATGAGACATAAGATCATTCATTTTGGATAAAATTTCAGAAGAATTGTCATTCAAATCTAAGGTTAATAAATCCGAAATATAGTTGGTAGGCTGTTGAAGTTTCACGTTACTGCCCTTACTCCTGCGTATCACATGATGACATTTGCCTGTGTGTATGGATAAGCCTCTTTGGCTAAGAAAATGTTTATTACAATGAACACATTGCACATCATTTGAAATGTTTGATGTATCCATATTAAGGTTATAAGTTATTAAAACTGTTTTGTTTTACTCATTGTTATTGTTGAAATTTTCAAACATACATTTTTAACGAATATTAACTGATAAAATAGCACTTTTCGTTCTTCTGTTGCACTAGATTTCATTGTTAAAGTTTACAGAATTTTAACGCTCATTAGGCCTATTTTTTTATTCCTTTATAATAAGATAACCTCAAAACCAATTTTAATACGGATTTCGCCACTTTCACCTCGGAGACATAATACACACCCATATATGACTCAAACTCATCAATCGAAAATATTTCCTCATTTTAGGACAGAAACCACACAGAGAACACTTTTGCATTGCACACCGGTGTCAACAATATACTACTTATTTTTTATATACAACATACAACATACAATATACAACAATATATATATAGAAGCAAAAATATATTAAATGCTGAAAATAGTGATATACAATTTATAAATATTTTCTTCAACACGTGGATACACCTGTTTACTCAATTTTGATGTTTCCCATTGGTCTATAATTACAGTTACGTCTAGATTTTAACTTTTTTAGGCTCATATAGATCGGTTTCAAAATCAAATTTGGTTTAAATTGAGAGTTATTGGAGATAATTGTAAAATGAAAAAGAATGCAGTCTGTCGGCGCAAAAATAACACATTTATGTATCCAACTATCGACACATTGCCGTAATTATTTCAAGATGTTAACTTATCTTTTTAATATTTGGGAAGATTCTTTTATTTTCAAAGTGTAACTCAATAGGCTGAAACATATTACTATTCGATATATATATATATAACTGTGCTTTTGTTGTGTCTCCAAGTTTTTATCTTATATAGAGTCGATATTGAATAATAACGTCATATCCCATATAAATGAAGGTCACTCCTTTTCCAATGAGCAAGAAATTAGGAACAGAGAATTACTTCTGTTATGTGTAGAATTACAATCAACTGATTAATTTCTTGTACAACTATTCTATCAACATCTGCAGATGAGAGGCTGATCATAATCTTGTAAAGCGTAGTATGTTACCTATCTTTTGAACTTCCTAAAGTTAATTGTGTGCAATTATTTACGCATTAATATCAGTACGTAAATATATTGTTTCACAGGCGTTACGCATTTGTAGATATTTCGAAAGAATAGTCATTAATAACTTTGAGGAATGGACAACTTCCTAAACTGTATTGTACTTCAAACTCTGTTTATTGACTTTTGTTATTTTTATTACAGTGCTCTTCGGGTCATTTCCGTTGTAGAAATGGCGCTAAATGTATACAAGCTTCCTGGGTTTGTGACACAGATAATGACTGTGGAGATAAATCGGATGAAGATATTTGCTTCAATAAGGTATGTATATCCCAACGAAATTAAAAATATATCTCGACAGTCATCCGATTTTTAATGCACGAGTAGAACTAGATATCTCGGAACTATGGAAGATACATTACGAGATTTACAAAATTTTAAAAAATATATCAAGTTCTAGTAGAGATATCTAGTTAATGTATCTTCTATAGTTCCAATAAATCAGTGGCATATTTATTAAGATATTCATATTCAACATATTAGTCTACTTTATCAAAACTTTTCCCAAACAACTTTATCCCTTGCATGTAGTGTCTTTGAGAGTTTATTAAAAATAACTAACAGTTACTTCAACAATTACAAATTTACAAACCAATATAACTACTGATAGTTAAAAGATATTCGGTTTCTGTTAACAATTTTTTTGCATTTGATTGCACGACACAGTTACCTAAAAGTAGTAATTATTAATGTTTGGCATATAATGATATAATGAATTAGTACAATAATTTGCTCAAAACTACAACATTTATAGTGAGTCAATATTTTAGACATATTTTAATTAAAAAATAAGACAAAAACTATCTTAACATACTTAACTGACAGCATATATCTTAGCTAGACTATATCAAATATGTTTATAATAAATTTTGTCTGGGTTGTCAACGAGAGTATATGCTAAACTGATATTTTGTTTTTTTACAGAAGGAAACCCACACTACGGGTTTTTATTTTTTTATTTTCGTAAACTTTTGCTTGTGATAAACTAAAAACGCGTAATAAATACTTTCAAAATGCATTTATTCTTCTTGATTATCATTTCTGTCCTGACGTAATTGAAATACTATTAACTGGGCCTTGCTATGTCGCTACAGAATAGGAAACAACAAAAAGCTTTAAAAATTCTTATTAGTGAATCTTCTGTTTGAGAGAATCAGCATGAATCTGAAATTTCTGAATACAATATATTTCGTATTCACTTGTTTGGGAGAACTTGTCAAAAGTGTTCTGTGCCCAAGATGGATTTTCTTCGCTCGTTTCTGAAGATGAATAATTTAGCTACGACTTCATCTTCAATCTTACCCAAAACATTTTGGTGGGTTTGACATACAACCAAGTGATTACGCCTTTTCTGAGTTATTGATTCACATAGGTGAGTTTTCAGCCATCTTAGAGCACTAAAACTTCTTTCCGCTTCACAACTGGAGCTGGGTAAGTGAAGCAGTAAATGTATTAATGTCTCCACGTTTTTCGAAACTTCTTTACTCCTAACTGGAGGCCCATCAAGACAAACGTTGCTTCACTAACACAAGATAGTGTTTCGAATTTGTGGAAAATTGTTAGTTCAAGTTCAAGCGACTTCATATCCACTTCTGGATATCTTTTAGCTCCTGGCAATCTTCAGCAGTGAGCAAGATCTTTTCCAATTTCAGGTTATCTTTGAGACCTGTTTGGCGAAAAGGTTGTCTCAGATCCTGAACAGCCATATCCAGCATTTAAAAGTATTCGTGTCTATATTTTTCCTAGGAGGTTGTATAAAAATAAGATGTGTTCGATCCTGTGAAACGTCCAGGAAGTATTTTTTTCTGGGTAGACAAAGTGTAAGGAGGCTAAGCTCAAGAATTTTCTCCTCTGTTTTTTTTTTTTTTTTTTTTTTGGAATAATGAAGAAAATTGTACTTCGTTTCTAAGATCTATAATTCCAGAACTATTAAATCTACTGATTTCATTATAACCGAAAAAGTTTGCTACTTTCCATATAAAACTTCGTTCAGTTTTTCTAGCAGCACTATCAAGTCCAGTTCCATTAGAAGGCCCAGGCAAGTTATACCATTTTCAGACACGTGAAATAAACCACATGGTCTTTCAACCCCTTCTTCGTCAAGTTCTTGAAGCGTTTCCAAAACAATCGTATATTTGTCCACAATCTCCACAATCGTATTTTCGTTCAGTGGCCAACAGGACTTTCATCTTCTGTTTCTTGTACATCACGAATTTTTGTTTGGCTTTCGTTGATTGACTAAACATAACATCGAGCTGATGGGCTCACTGCGTGGAACTTTTTACTGTTTTGCAAGCATCATAACTGTCCCTAGTAATTAAACTCGTACCATTACCTCTCCCAATTTACGAAAGATGCCAATGGCTGCTTCTCAGAAATAATTGCTTGTACATCTTTTTTCCCACTCATATTGCTTGCTCCGCCGTACGCTTGACCACGTAGGTTACTCACATGTAGTTCAAGTCGTACACGAGTGTCCAACATCAATGTGACTATTAACTCACCCGCTGTGGAAGGTGCTTGGTAGAGGCCGAGAAACGTTTCATTAAGTTCCAGAGTTTGTCGACCGAACGCACACAAATACTTTGTTGCTTGCATCCACTGGCATCTCTTGTGCCATCATAGATCACAGAAAAGAGGAACGGAATGCTAGACTTGATTTCACTGCAAATAACCTTTAACATTTCCTGAGAAAAAATTCTAGCATTGCATTTTGTATTTCTGGATGAAACATTCATTCACGATCTTGCAGTAGCCACTGTTTAAATTAAGGGATATCCTTGTTTCGCTTTTTTAAAAGTTGCATTAAGTTTCCTTCTTCATTTTTATGTCTTCTGAGAGCCAATCCCTGCAGTATTCTGAGATTCGGTCTTCGCTGAAGAAAATTGTCTCTCAATAGAATATCTCATTTGTGAGTAGCTAAGTAACGCCTGGGCATGAGACTTCGACATTTAATTGGTTTTGAACTTTTGACGTTCGTGATTCTAGTTTTAAAACCGAGCTGATGTAAAAGTATTCATCATGCTTTTGACTAGTTATTCTTTCGGGGGGGGGGTTAATTCTGAAATAACGCTGACAGTAAAAGAAAAAAAAGCACCATCACTACACCTACCAGAAATAATATGAAGCCACTTGTAGTCAATGTACCATAATGACTGAAATTTCAGACATCCTTTTTCACAGATTGCAGAGGAAGGTTTGAAAGTTTCATGTTGGTTGGTAAGGTTTATCATTATCATGTCCAGTGCTATTTACACTTTTGTCATTTTCTCTATAAACATATTCACAGGGTTCGAGTTTATAAATTTGCAGTGTGTCATCTTTTGCAGGCTGGTGTATTTTCTCTTTTCTTTCTTTCTTTCTTTTTCTTTCTTTCTTTTTTTTTTTTTTTTAATATCTACAAGTAAGCGTGGACACTTTTCTGGCACATACGAACTTGAGGCACTTATATTTTCACCAGAACATTCCGAACGACGCTGCGTATCACACATTTGTCCATAATGGATATAAAAATCATATGCCGGTGAATGTTCCAACAAGGTAATTCTATACAAATTACACAACACGAAAAAAATTACACACAAACGTGTCGTAATATCGCTGTCCAATGCACTATTGCTGTTCCACAACCCGCAACGAATTTTATTATTTTGATTAATCAGGTCTATAATTAGCATAGTTATAAAGGAAGGGACAATTCTTAATATATGAGAAAGGGTATTGATATGATGGGAGGAGGAGGGAAGCGCAGAAGGAAAAAGAATGTTTTGTGCTGCAGAAGTATAAAAGAAAAAAGTAAATGATAAAAATATAGCGTCTATGCCTTGCCTATGCATTGTTGTGGTGAATATAAATGCTCAATTGTGAATCAGTGTTAGTGTAATACGTGCGGAAATCAGAAAATATAGGCTCTGTTAAACAGAGTAGTTCTTAACTCGAGCTCCATAAAAGTATTTCTGGCGGAAGTATTTTCGTTTCTTTAAGATGTACAAGAGTGAACATTGACGTATCGTAGTGAGAACACAAAAGTAAAATAAAGGAACAGATAGGAGGACCCTATGGGTCTTCCAGTTAAGACTTTGAAAGCGATTCTACTTTCTTCCATTCTAGCTACATGACCTGCCCACCTAAGCCTCCTAGACTTGATGATCCTAACAATATTGGGTAAACCGTATAAACTATGTAGTTCCTCGTTATGGAGTTTCCGCCATTCCCCATTTTCGTTCCTCTTGGGTCGGAATATTTGTCTCAGGATCCTGTTCTCAAATATTTTCAGTCTATGTTCTTCCCTCAGAGTAAGTGACCATGTTTCGCAACCATACAGAACAACAGGCATGATTATCGTTTTATATATTTTAAGCTTCAAATTCTTCGACAGGATTCGCGACGACAAAAGATTTTGAACCGAATAATAACACGAATTCCCTGCTTTTAGTCGACATTTAATTTCTTCGTGAATATGATTTTCGTCTGTTAATATTGATCCTAAATATTTGAAAGTATCCACTTTATCAAAAGTATTATTTAATATTTTAACGCCTCCAAAATTTGCCGTATTACGGTCCCGACGCACTTCCAAGTATTTAGTTTTCTCTGCATTTACTTCCAAACCCATGTCGCTGCAAGCGTTTAATAAGATCTCTGCATTTATTTCTACTGTTCTCCTATCATCCCCTATTAAATTTGCATCATCAGCATATGCCATAACCTGGTGAATGCCGTTCAACTCTAGGCCCTGGTTGCTATCTTTGATTTTCCTTATGGCGTATTCCAGCACAAAGTTAAATAATAATGGCGACAACGCATCTCCTTGTTTCAGGCCATTTTCGACGTGAAAGCTCGTGGACAAAAATTTTCCTACCCGGACTTTACTTTGGGATTCATTTAAACATATCTTAATTAATCTAATTAGCTTTCTCGGTATTCCAAGTTCTGTAAGAATGTTGTATAATGTTTCTCTCCTAACCGAGTCGTAAGCCTTTCTAAAATCAATAAATAGTTGATATACCGGGGTATTGTATTCCCACTTCTTTTCGAGTATTTGGCGAATGGTAAATATTTGGTCGATAGTTGATCGATTTCGACTAAATCCGCACTGATAATCTCCAATAATTTCATCTGCGTATGGGGTCAATCTTGCTAATAGAATATTTGAAAGGATTTTATAGGATGTTGACAGAAGAAAAATGCCTCGATAATTGAATCACTGATTGGAAAAAGGGAATAAGTGCATCAGACCTAAGTTTTCAATAACGCTAAAAAACCTTCTAGAGGCGTTGTTTGTATTTGTTGCAAAAAGTGTATAATTGATTACTTGTAGCAAAACAACTAACAAACACTAAGACAACAAGAAGAATCTTGTATTGCAGCCCTGGAATTGGTTAGAAAAGCTTAAAAATTGAAAAAATATTCCCTTTTTCCAATCAATTAAAGTTGGGTGCAATTGTAATTGTGTGTAGGGTATGTAATGTGCAGTTTGATAGAAAGCTATGAAAATGTACATGTTGAATGCAATGTTGTATGTTAATCTTGGATATATGTATTCGAAATATCACGCATATTAGGCTTCTAACACTTTTATTGTCACCGTTCGTTTTTCTGTACAGCACATGTTATTCGTACAGCAAGAAAAGTAATACAATAGACAACTGAACAAAATACGTAGCAAAATACCTTGTCACAGTAGAATGGGTTTACATAGGGTCCTATCCGTCTGCATCTTCGTCTTCTACAGTTTCTTGATCAGTGGTTTTCCATGAACAAATCATCCTATAAAACTGTTTGTATTGGTCAGGTATGTATTTGATGATTTGTGAAGAATCGTTGATCTTTTTCTGATTGATCGAGACTTGTCAATCGTATGCCTTTGACGTTGGCAGTGCAACGTTTGTGACATTACTTTTGAGTAATCGAAAAATATCAGTTCTTAGTCCATTGATAAACTTATGAGCTTGGACATAACCTGGAGATTCTGCTTTGTAAACAGTGTCTCTATTTACTTACTTGGAATTTCACTGTTTTGTCCACAATGCTACCTGAAGATTTCTAAAGCGGTTACCACCAATGTTTAAAATCTAAGATTTCTTCATTGACAACTTCGTAAACCTGAAATGGAGGATCAGTATTTGTTGCATTCGTAATCATGTGGTTATACTGTGCTGGTAAATAAATGCGATTGTGTCGTTTGAGTTCTGGTTTGATTACAGCAAAATTTCGGTCACATGGTAAAAACTGTGACCTCTGACAGGCAAATATTGGTGTATAGTGGGAACCGTTATGATACGGTCAGGCTGAAAAGCATTCATGTCATTGAATGATTGCAGTTTTGACCACCACCTGTATCACTGAAAACATGTAAATCTGTAACTGATTGGAGCAAAAAGTTCTCCATAGATTGTGCAATGCAAAAAGAAGGCGAAGTATCGTAACGAAAGCAGAGGGCTCTGGTGGTTGTCTACTTACACACAGTCTCACAGTTGTGGTCGTGTCCTGTAGTGATTGGAAGAAGGAAATAAGAAACGTAGTTATTCCCTTTTTCTAATCAGTGAGAGATTTTGTCTTCTACATTGGTCACATAGAGTTGCCCAAACATTCCAATTTTCTACTCAACGATGCAACTATCTTAAAGGAACACATCTGCTATCTCAGGTTAAAATCGCAAAAAATTGTACTTATTCCCTTTTTCCAATCAGTGGTTCAATTATTACAGTCAGTTTTGTCGCCTTTCTTGTGAATTGGAACAATGATTGATTCTTTCCACTCTTGTGGCAATTCTTCCTTGTTCCAGATAAGAAGAATGAGTTTGTGTATCTTGTTCCACAATTTTTCGCCTCCAGCTAAAATTAACTCAGCCGGAATTTCATCTACACCCGGAGATTTGTGTTTCTTTAATTTCTTTATAGCGGCTTCCACTTCTATTCGATTGGGTTCTGGAATATACGGTTCTGCGGTGTGTATCTCCTTTTCTCCACGCACATTAGTTTTTGGCTTCGTGTTCAGCAAATCGCCAAAGAAATTTTTCCATTTATTTAAGAGGCTATCCGTATCAGTGAGAACTGTTCCGTCAGCTTTCTTTAATATATAAGCACGAGGTTGATAGCCTTTTTTAAATTCGCTGATCCCCTTATACATGTCCCGAATGTTTTTGTTTTTACTATTATCTTCAAGTTCCTTAATTTTAGCTTTCAAAAAATCGCGTTTCTTTGTTCTAAAAGTTTTGGAAGTTTCCCGCCTGATATCTGCGAAATTTTGTGTAGTTATTTCATTCGGATTTTGTAGCCAGCGTAATTTTGCCTGTTTTCTCTTCTCTGCTAGTTTAATGCATTCTTGGTCGAACCATGGTTTGTTCCTACGTATTTCCGCGTGTCCCAATTTTTCTATTGCTGAACTTTTAATGCTATCTCTAATTTCAATCCAAGTATCCTCAACACTAGTGCACTGTTGAAAATGATTTATTCAAAAATGAATACATTTTACTACTCAAAAAAAAATTGAGTAAATTAGTCTCAATTTTGAGGAGAAAATAACTCAAAAAATGAGAATGAGGAAATTTAGTTGCATATTTGAGTCAGAGACTGGTTCTCAAAAACGAGTAATAATGTAGTCTTAAAAAATATTGTTTTATGATATAGATATATCATGGAATATCGTGAGATATAAAAGACAGTTTGCAAATGCAAGATTATGGAAAACAAGTACGAACAAGCTAACATAAGAGCACAAAAGTCCTTTATAATCCTCAACTATATGTTCTCATTCTGGCTGATGGAGGAACTACTTAGCGGATAGATAAAGAGAAAGTTAAAAGGAAATATGGACGAAAAGTGTTGTTTACTAACAGCATATATCTAGGATTTCGCAGGTAAGTACTGCTAGCAACATGAATTTAGTTTTAAGTGTGAATGCAACATTGCTTGTGTGCGATCATTGTAATCGATTGACAGTTAATCACGACAATCCATTATTTTCCTTCTAAAATCATGAGTAATGCTTCTAGGTACTGGTTCCCAGATAGAATGCCCGGAAGCCTCACTCTATGCTTCTGGGCATTCTTTATCTTAGACAAAGTTCTTGTGTTAATGATATGCGACTTTCCAATATATTCAGTAAATGGTTTACTTCTTTTTTTCTTTTTCTTTTTTTTGTGAATTGGGGCGTGCAGGTTTACTTTTGGCGCTGCACTCTAAATAACTGTTGTTAAAATACAATTCTTTTAATAATTTCCTTCTTATTGTCCCCTAAAAGATTTGTGGCGGGTGACATGAAAAAACTCCCTTGCGGGAAGGTTCTAGATTACTGGTCCCCCATGTAGGTTAGTAGCTGGGTTGGTTTCTTTCTCTACTAAAGTTTATACATTTAATCTACACAGTATTGCCGAGCGAGCGTTAGCGAGTGAAGGCGGTTTAGAGCCCCGCAGGGCACGTTGTTTTCTCTCTTTATTATTGCTCAATGGGAAGGGGGACCAGTAATCTAGAACCTTGCCCTCACTTGCAGGCCTGTATCCACGCGGGGGGTCTAGGGGGTCGGGCTCCTAAATTTTTACTGCCTGCCTAAAATGTTCACGGTAGGCTTGCAAATGAATATAATATGGTTGGATTCCCCCCCCCCTACATTTTTTGGCTGGCTACCGGCCTGCTCACTTGCACAGATAAAATTTCAAGGGACCACCAGAAGTATTAGTTGAAAAATTGCAATTCCTTTACGATTGCCATATAAATACGGATTCCGTATCTGTTGCATAAAAGCTACAGCAGACTGTAGTCTTACTCGAGCAGACTGTTTTATCAAGTTTTGACACATTTCTTACATTCTCAGGTTGGGTTAAAGTGTTTTTTTTTTTTTAGCACTAAATAACAAGCTCCAGTACTACATACAGATTAACTTCAGAAGGGCTCGATGTAAATACAGTGTGGACGTATGGCATAAGCACGAACAAACTTGTGCTAGGTGGCAATAAAAGCATGAATGCTATCTAACCGAGTCAGTGCAGGACGAACCTGGTGGCACTGTGCGTAGGTTTCTTTAAGAAAATTTCCCTCGACTGACACAAACTTTTCACTTTATCAGATTTTCCGTTGTTTGTTGAGTGTCCAATACTTATGACAGAAGTTATGTAATAATTTTAATTTAGCTATATTAAGGAAACTACCACCAGTGGCGTCATTTAGGGGGCAGGGAGGGGTAATTGCACCCCCTGAGATTGAGATTTATATAGATTTTTTGAGTAGAATAGTAGTCAGTGAAAAACGCAAAATTTTCTTATATCAAGGGGTCTTGCCCTCCCACAAGCAAAATCTGAAATGACGCTTCTGCTACCAACCACATTTGTTTTATTCATTTACTTTTTCCTTCTATTTTTACGTTTACGTTTTTTGCAAAAGTATACACACAGCCAACAAAATGAAATATCAGTGATTTATTTGTGGATTTTGTAGAAGGGGGGAATGTTTATGCAAGATTGTGTTCCATATAACAGAACAACTTTAAAGTGGGGTTGGGACAACGATATTTTTAAACATACCTACTTTGAAATTATGGTACTAGTTTGATAAGGAGACCCCCAAGTTCATCATTTTTTAAACTTATTTAAAAACAATTTCATGATAAATACGGATAGGTACGTTAGATAAGATTTGCTTAGGTAGATTAGATTGCATGCGTTAGTTACCTTACTACTTTTTGTCCTACTGCTGAAGGCAAGTGTAGAGCATCCAGTAAAAGCCCTATAGTTGCATTGCAATCTGCACACCATGTCATAACAAGTGTCACACTCCTAAGTAAAACGGTTTTGCTATGACATGTAATTCTTCAGTCTGTTCTAATTTGGTCCTTAAAGACCAAATTCCCAGCCCGAACAATAAATACAACAAAAGGTAAGAGTTTACTTTTGGCAAAACAGTGATAGGTGCACATATACTGTGGTAGTCCCCTCCCACAAAACTGCAGGTGACGTCACGCAAAGGGTTAGCAACACTGCTGTTCAGTCGGCGAGCCTACGAAGCGGATATACTCGGAAAGCAGCGGGAAAGGCTCGTCCACTTCGAACTCGACGTTTGCTGGAGCAGGCAGGAGCAAGTAGTGAGCTCCTAATCAAGAAAGAAAAATAGGACGTGCTACATGGCAGAATAAATTTCATAAGTATCTCAGTTTATCTGAACAGTGGACAAATATTTAGTTAAATACTTCCACAATATAAAATATTTTAAATTGTATACTTAAATATTGAGGCCCTCAGCCTAATAAAAATTGTTGTTTATATTCGATTGTTTTCGTTCATCCACCTGCTTAAGTCGCATGCCATTAGCTGTAGCTTTTCTTACATGTGTTTTACCTACGTTTTAAGTAAGTAACGAGGAAGCGTATTCCTGCTGTTAGCTGCCTTGGCCGACAACGGTGAAATTTTCACTTGTTGCGAGGGTTTGTGGGTCCTCGGATATCTCTTCAAAATTATTTAATTTCTGGACGCCGGCTCATTTAATTAAAAGAATTTTGAAGAGATATTCAAAATTAAATAATCCAAGGACCCACAAACCCTCAAAACAAGTGAAAATTTCACCGTTGTCGGCCAAGGCAGCTAACAGCAGGAATACGCTTCCTCGTTACTTACTTAAAACGTAGGTAAAACACATGTAAGAAAAGCTACAGCTAATGGCATACGACTTAAGCAGGTGGCTGAACGAAAACAATCGAATATAAACAATAATTTTTATTAGGCTGAGGGCCTCAATATTTAAGTATACAATTTAAAATATTTTATATTGTGGAAGTATTTAACTAAATATTTGTCCACTGTTCAGATAAACTGAGATACTTATGAAATTTATTCTGTCATGTAGCACGTCCTATTCTTCCTTCTTGATTAGGAGCTCACTACTTGCTCCTGCCTGCTCCAGCAACCGTCGAGTTCGAAGTGGACGAGCCTCTCCCGCTGCTTTCCGAGTATATCCGCTTCGTAGGCTCGCCGACTGAACAACAGTGTTGCTAACCCTTTGCGTGACGTCACCTGCAGTTCTGTGGGAGGGGACTACCACAATACTTGAGCCTAATTTTATTAAATAGAAGGGGAAAGACGCTACTAAATGTCATTTCTGATTATCATAAGTAAGTTTTAATACCATTTTGCTCCTTGTACTTAATAAAATTAGATTCAGGGGGGTGTGCGCCTATCAATGTTCTGCTAAAAGTAAACTTTTGGCCAACAAAATATACTGGTATTAAAATGAATCCAGAATTGAACAAAGACAGGGTTAAGCTGAATCATGATTTCCGGCATGCTATCTAACACTGTCTTTAGAAATTAACAATACTTTCACATTGTACCTCACTTTA
The DNA here is from genome assembly GCF_964235325.1 of Thermobia domestica. NCBI lineage: Eukaryota > Metazoa > Arthropoda > Insecta > Zygentoma > Lepismatidae > Thermobia > Thermobia domestica. Next base: position 125,091,614 of record NC_137469.1, on the reverse strand, counting down.
GCAATACGTTGAATAGTGTAGCAATACGAGGTTGTTTTATATCGGACACCGTCTTTTTCCCAGTTGATTTGTTGGTAGTAGCATGATGGCATGGGGTCCATTTTTTGTCCAGCTGATGGCATACTTTTCTGCATTGAACGAGGTAATATCCGGTCCATTACCGTTTATGAAAACAATAAATTCGAGGGTTTTTACAGATAAATGGTTTCTAGTATCAGTATGTTGGAAGTTTAAGCTGGAAAAGCCTCTCTCACACTCTGCAGAAGAAACTGGAAGAACACTGATTCCCATGTTAAGATTTTGTAGGTTTGGGCCAATATTAGGTTTCATCTTATGCTCTCCAAACTCCTGCAGAATTTTGGCTCCGTTTAACTTTCTTGCAGACAATTCATCTCGCCAATTGGACTGTAACAAAACCTCGGCCCCACTGAACGTTTCGAGCTTATGTTATCTGGTAGACCCTTGCAATCTTATTTTCTGGTACTTTTCAAGAGAATTGTCTAAGGATTTTGCCAGTGAGACTCTACAAAACTGACCAGTTTCTTCAAACTGACGTAATTGTTCCATGGACATGCCCCTTTTTCTTTCAACGCTTCCAGAACATTTACAGTTTTCCAATTTTGCTTATTACCTGTACAAGGGATTCAGACCTTTCTTGTAGAAACAGGCTAAGGATATGTAGAGGTTCCAGCGCATCTCGGATCATGGACATTTCATAAACAAAGTTCCACTTAGTGAGTTTTACGTACAGATCTGAAAATGTTGCACGCTACTGAAAGTTTCGCTGCAAATTTGTAGAAGCTTCTCGAAAGTGTTCCATTAGCGCAGGGTAGGACTTCCGCAATGCTTCCACTGAACGGTACGAAGAGCCTAACCACCGTACATCAAAAACTTTAGTAATATTATAGAAGCGAATACTTAGTTCTCGTGATATTAATTCGATTTATCTCCTGTTTTCGGGGACATTGAGTAAACACCGTGCAATCGCTCTACAAGGCTTTGAGAATGAATCATACCTGAAATCGTATTTACAACGTTGTGAACAGCCAGTTCCAGCTTATGACTCATGCATTGAAACATGAATAAAGTGGTGTCTAATTCTCGCTGGAGTAAAGAAACAGCACCATTTATTTCGCCTTGCATGTTATTTGCGCCATCAATACAAACTGCTATAAGTCTTCCCCGTAATATCATTTTGGAAAGATTCATACTTTCACATACAGACCAACTATGGAATCACAAACCTCTCTGCCTATTGTTACCTATAACTCAAACAAACCTAAAAATATATTGCTATACACCTGATTAACTACAGTACGGATATACATAATGAGAACAGACTTATGATACACATTGGAGAATTCGTCTATCATTAGCGCGAAGGGTTCATCGGAATTCGCAAGATACTGAGTCATTTTTCGTTCATTTCTGTAGTAGTTAATATTTGAACACGTAACATTAGAACACGTAACAAGGTTCATTCCATTTATTTCTTACTATTTAATAAGATGCATGGTAAACGAGAGACGATTTTGCGCAATAACATAGGCAGTTCTAAATATCACAGTTGTCTTTTTAACACGAATTTCATTCACAATTAACACGAAAGCCTCTTACTTTCTTACTTTGTGTACCGGAATTATTTGCTTTTAATCGTCAGGAGCTTTTCTTTTATTAAAATATAGTCTAATATCCATTTCCTTATGTTTTTCTCAAGTTACTAATCAGTGGTATCAGCTGCAAGATTTTTCTTCGGGAAACAATTCTATAAGCAAGACCAGATAGCTCACGACAATAAACATACTAAAAAAGTAATGAATTGTTACTAAAATATGGAGTTGAATTATTGTATTTTAAAACAGATTGTATAGCCTAAGAAAGGTGGAAAATATCTTCCCAGGCTGGGAAGATAGAATTAAACCTAGAGACAGGGAAATCAAAACTTAGAAGGGGGGAAATTCCCAGGCTTCCCTGGCTACAAATAAATCCCTGTGAAATATAGTGAAATCTTTCAGTTTAATATCCCATGATTATGCCTTTAGGTTAAGGGAGACGATGATTAAAGCAAGTGAATGATGATGGAAGAATGAGAAAGTGGGAGGAAACGGGAGTACCTCAACAAAATCCACGAACACAATGTTGTTTATCACAAGCTTGCTTGGGTGAAAATCGTACCAAGGAAACCATGCACCTGAGGTAAGCGCTCCCCACTGAGCCACCGTGCACCCCACTAGCTAACAATGGGTGCAAATTATGCTACTTGCAGCACACACAAACTATTGCAATTGTATTGGTTTATTTCTGAATAACAAAGAACAATTTAAGTAGTGATGTTCGTTAACAAGAGTCTAATTGCTACTTCACATTATTCATGTATGCGCTTTTCTAACATTGCAGTAAAACATTATGACAATGAACTACTTTGGAACTTAATGATTAGAAAAAGATAAAATATATTACTTAATAGAATATATTTGTATAACAATTAAATCTTTATATTTCAGATGGATTTAATTTAAAAATTTGTTCGGCGCGACAGAGTCTGTTTTCAATGTCATCTGTTTGGCAGTGATAAATTTCTTTAAGGTTTCGCTAGAGAAAGTTCTTGGTAAGTAAGATCAAGTTTTCGTGTATATTTATCATATTTCAGGTTGCATGTATAAATATGTACACAAGAGTCTATTTGTCATCAACACAACCCTACTTCTGGCAAAGCACCCATTTGTTTTTTTTTTGTTTCTTTCTTTCTTTACATTATCTTTTTATAGTGTCTATTCACAAACATTGTTTTATTGTTATAATTCAATCGCAGCAAATAGTAGCTTTTATATGCTTTACTTTGAAAAGTAAAAATAAGTCAGTATTTTGAAACACGTAATACCTTTTAAATAAACGTACATGAACTCAAAATTGCACATCTTTGGCTTATTATCTTTACGTCTTAAGACAGTGATGGGCAAAGCATGGCCCGCGGATTAGATGTAGCTCCTTAAACGTTTCCACCCAGCCCACGACGTGATTCATTACCTGACGAATATAACATCACTTCTGAGAATCAGTGGATTATACTTCCAGCCAAATTATGAGAAATGTTTAAAAATGCATTCACAATACCATTTATCACATTCCCCTTCATGATCTTTCGAGTATTAATAGAGCTTGGTTTTACAAGTGATACAATCACTGTTTTTTTTTTTTTGTTTTTTTTAATTATATTGGCCCACCTATATTTTTTTCCGTTTTTCTTCAGCCTGCGGCCCAAAATGTTTCCCCATCATTGTGCTAAGGAATATAACAATTGTCTAGGGCTTTAGAAAGCAGTACACTTTAAGTAAAACCTTATTTCAACTCATGGAAGTAGTTTTTGAATAATTTAGTGTGATTTACATTGTACTTCAAAAAATATTTTGGCAGACAATAGCAATATCTACTAATTCCAAACATTATTATATACTGACTTAGTCATATTTTCTCTCTATAGCAATCAATTGCGCACTACATTTGCTTCCATTTCTACTAACACAAGGTGTAATCATACGTAAGAAAGGAGCTAAAATAGTAAGGAGTCCATTATCGTTCAATTGTAGTCATAGTTTCATAATTACAGAGTTAATACATTTACTTTCCAGGTTATACGTTTTGGAAATATCTTAATAGAAGGATGGTTTTATAAATAATTTGATTTGCATACTAATGGATGGTTCTAACGTCATCTGTATATGTAGCAGGGTTGGCAAAAACCATGGTTTTTATTGAAAAAACAAAAAAAAACTGTTTTTTTGGTTTAAACCAGGTTTATTTGGTTTAAATAATTTGCTCTATATATTCATATCATATATGGACAGAAATAAGTTTGTTTCGCCTTGATGTTATTATGCAACAGCCGGGTTATGCTGGAAGGGGTCACATAAGCTTAAAGCGGAATAAAAACTGCTTCTCGAGTTACATCCGAGAAAAATTGTCCTCCATTTGAACTCGGAACCAGGACTAATTGGCCACAAATGCGATACCTCTGCCGACTCACTCACGAAGGAATCCTGATAAAAATACGTTGTACTGATCTTTACATGCTTCTTAATGTAGCTCTCAATAGTCATTTCAGAAGGACAAAAAGATAAACAGTGCACAAGTGAAACCATTATACTGAATTACATATGGACAATTTCAAAGTACTACGGAGTACAGACGAACTAATTTAATTCAAGTTAGTTAACAACGACTTTTATTGGTCCAAATTAAAGAAATACAACGACTTAATTTGTATATCACAAAGATAGGAATTATTTGAGTCCACTTTGGCTCAGACTCATTTATACATAAATAGATATCGAAGATACTTCTCATTTCACTAAATGCCTCTCGTAAGGTCTGTATGACCCTCCTTTCCCCCTCCCCCCCCCACACACAAAGTACGGCATTTCGATGTATTTTATCAATAGTAATCAAAACAATTTTTAGAATGTTTCTTTGATTGCAATTACATAACAATAATAACTACAAAAAAAAATCACAAAACAAACATTTATAAACTTACATAAAAAAAGTTGCTTTTGTAGTATAATCTTTTTGAGTAATGAATGGGGAATTTAGGTCTGAATATAATACGAATAATATACGGGAGTGAAACGTGATAACCCACAAATGTGTGTTCATCAAGATTTTACAAACACTTACACTTTTACGAACATTTTCGTTATTTGGTTTAAACCAGTTGGTTTTTTTTTTTGAAAAAACCAGCTGCTTTAAACATTGGTTTAAACCATGGTTTAAACCAGCCAACCCTGATATATAGTCATTAAGTTTCCTTTCTATGAATAAAGAATCTCTATTCTCAAGCAGTGGCGTAACTAACAGGCTCCCGGTATTTAAGTTTCGGAGTATAACTTTATAATGTTTGGATGTTAAAAGCACTTTGCAGAGTTCCTCCGTGGCTAAGCGGTTAAGTACGCGCTCTTGGCGCGGGAGACCCGGGTTCGATTCCCGGCGGGAGCTCATGTGGTTCGGATTCCACGTTAATCAGTAGGTCCACGTCTCACATAGCCTCGCTGCTGAAAGGGACGCTAAACTGAAATTCAACTCCATTGAAAAGCACTTTGCAGGTTTCATATTACTGCAAGAGTACTCTACTTAGAGGAAAAAGAAATCACGGAACCAGCTATAATAGATTTAGTGAATTCTACTCGGAAAATGTATCGCCTTTTGACAAGTTTCCGATGAGTAGTGAAGAAACAATTTAGTGAAATTTTAACTTGGAATTAATTATCCAATTATTTAGTCGTAGATAACTTCCTATGTTAGTAGTGTTCTGGATTTGTGTACTTCTTTGCAACTGTATCTCACTGTGCCTCTGACGAAGCCAATCCTGAGCGATCATTCAGTACACTAAAAGCCATCAAACTTTATATTCGTAGAACAAGGTCGAAGATGAAATTGAGCTCAGCCCCGTAACTTGGGCTTTTTCTTGGAAGACCAAACATTAATTAGACCTCCTAAAATATGTCAAGTTGAGGCCCCCTAGAATAATGATGGCATTTGAAGTGAAATCCTTACTAAACGTGTTCGATACTTCTTGGGGCGCCAGTTAATGGTTTACTAAAGTAAGATCCAGATTACATATATGCTACATCTTAAAGGAATGTATTTCGTTCAGATAGTGGGGCAGCAGAAACATCTTAAATTATTTGCAATGCTTTTGAAAATAGTACGGTGCTTCACAAGTTAACTAAATGAGACAATATGTTGAAAGTCTTACTAAATATATATTTTGTCTGGGGCTCTAATAGGACACATTTTACTGAATGAGGCTCGGAACACATTTTCGTTTCATTTTTTTTTTCCTGTTATGTGGTAAACCTATTCCAAGCTTTATTTATAAGTTCCTGTTCATATCACATCATACAAAGCAACAAAGTTTTAACTCAAATGAATCCTATCAAACAACTGGAACCTTAATTGGGGGGGGGGCAGTTTCCCCATTCCCCCGCAAAAGTTACGGCATTGGTTGAGCCCTTTGCCAATCCTGAGCACTGAAAGCGAAGAATGGCACCACGTTGATATTGAGAAAGTAGTCAGCGAATTACTCTCCGAAACAAAACAAAAAAAAAAAAAAAAAAAAATACGCCGGTTTAGAAATATGTGAGCAAGTTCCACAAGTTGTGACGAGTTTACATATGTTAGTTGTAATGTGAACGTTAGGAAAAAAATTATTTCTGCTCTTGCCTTTGAGGTGAGCGGTCCCAGGTTCGACTCCTGGTGGGGACACACGGCCGAAAGAGTGTAACAGCTTTTTCAGACCTTCCATCTTGAGTGAAGTCTTTCTTGGGTTTCGTTCATTCATACCATTCAAATGCCGGGATGGAGGTACCTAATATAATGGTCCCAGGCTGCTTCCTTCCTTTCCCAATCCTTTCTTCCTTCCCTTTCAACGTACAGTGGGCTCGCTGAGGGACGTCATCCTTTATACGGGATGGGCTAACGTGGCCTTAGATGCCGACAGCCCAGAAATCTAATTCCTAATTCCTAGAAATTATTTCTTTTAAGAAACTTTTTAGTCCCATGTAATTGCTTAATAATAATAATAATAATAATAATAATAATAATAATAATAATAATAATGTGCAATTTTTGTATATTAGCAAGTAGTGTCTGACTAGATGGAAAAATAACTCTACTACTGTATAAATTGTACGTGTGCCATGAACGTAGAAACAGGAAGAGCCCTTTTGACATTTTCGCGGATGGAGGGGGGCATGCATTCTTAGTTACGCTACTGTTCTCAAAGCATTCTAGTAATTTGTTTAACAATTGCTAAAAAAGTAGAAATCGAATAAGGGTGAAATTTTATATAACTTAGAATTTGTGGTGTGATTCATTGTTTCTTTCTTTCTTTTTTTTTTTTCGTCACACATAAGCAGAAATGACTAATTTTCAGGTTTATTGTTTCCTTGTCTTGCATAGATGAAACAGATAGAAATGTTTTTGGTTACCTTTCAATTTCCTTATTTTTATAATCTTATTTCAATTGATATTAATCCTTCCAGAACGTGACAACCATACTATTATTATAAAGATCGCCATAGACGAGTCAGGCCTTAAGTCTTTCATTTGATGTTTATTAGGATCACGCAAGTGGGATATATATAATATTGTAATGTTAGTACCATAGGTGTTCATTTTACTCCGACCTCACTCACCTTCATTCTCACAGTGAATTGGCCCTCGCCCTCACCTTCGAAGAGAGTTGACCATCGCTCTCGCCTTCGTGTTGGGAATTTGTCCTCGCTCTAGCCCTGACAGTGACAGTTGGCCCTCGCCCTCGCTGTCCAAGCTTGTCATCGCCCTCGCGTCATTATGGTTGAGAGAGAATTTGAGGGTGAGGATGCCCTCGAGAGGGCCATCCTCGCAAGGGTAAACACCTCTGGCTTAGTACGTCCGTTACACCGCTCAATAACTCTTCAACAAAAGATAATTTTAAAATTGTTTTCTGCAATCAACAGCTAGATAATTATCTCGGAGGAGTTCGTTAATGGATGTGATCCACTTACTTGTAGTGATAGAAATAAACCATTTCCGGTTAACGTTGATCACTATAGAGCATAGACAGTAATCTCACATTGTATATTTTTTTAATCGATTAAGCGTCCCTAGAATATATTCCATTTCCACTCTAATCACTCTGCTAAAACACTAAATGGTAGATCTACTACAACTTCTGGTTTCAGTATTAATTGAAGAAATATTGCGTAATTCTCTTTACTGTCTTTACCAGAGTCTATATTATCGTATTTCAATTGATACTAATTCAAATTAGAACGTAGCAACACTAATATTATTCGAGATATCGCCATACACGAATAAGGTTTATAAGTATTTCATTTTATTTTTATTTCTATTGTCACTAATTACACAATCTCTTTGTTTCCAGGGAGATGAAGGCATAGACACATTTATAGCAAATGAAAAGCTTCTGGGAGGATCTCGAACATAGCTGTTGTTTATCTTGTCCATTGGCAGTCGTCACAGACTATTTTCCAACGAATGCATACATCTGTCATAGTACTTTGTAGGCATATTCAGAGGGTTCATGTATCCTCATTGTCTTATCTAAGTTGTTATAAAAATTGTGCTCATGTATAGACTTTGTTTATTATTTGACAAATAAAAAATACAATGTACAAACATATTTTCCTTTAATCAAAATGAAACTAATATATATACATTTAAGTTTGTGTGTGTGTGTGTGTGTGTGTGTGTGTGAATGTGTGTGTGTGTGTGTGTGTGTGTGAATGTGTGTGTGTGTGTGTGTGTGTGTGTGTGTGTGTGAGTGTGTAACGTCGCATGATTATGTTTCAAGGCTAAAGGAGAAGGCAATGATAATGAAGTGATGCAATGAAGAAAGTAGGAGGAAACGAGAATACATCGAGAAAACCAGTGCACATAAAATTTGTCCACCATATCAGACTTACTTGTTTAAAACTACGCAAACCAACATCACGAACAGTTTAAGTTACAAGGAGCTTGTGTGTTGATTAAATTAAAATTCTCATCTATGCTATTTATGGAAACAACAGGTATCAGCATAAAAATGTAACCTTGCAGATTCAAAATTGAGTAAAAAAGTACTTTAACAATTAGATTATATTAGTATTCAAAAATAGGAAAGGGAGTATTTATTCTGCTGCCTTGTTGGCACAGGGAAACTTCCCCAAAATTACAAAGGTAGATGAATTTCACACTGCACTAAAAAATTTATAGTAAGTACGCCTTCTACCCATTAATATTGATGTTAGACATTTTCATCTTCAAAGCTGGGAAATAAAAGTAATTTTTGAAGTACTCGTATTTTTTCAAAAACTGATTTCTATTTTCCAACTTTTAAGAGGAAAATGTTTTAACTTCAATATTAATGTGTAGAAGGCGTACTTACTATAAATTGCCCAGTGCAGTGTAAGAGTAATCTACCTTTCTAGTTCCAGGAAACTTTCCCTGTGCCAGCAAAGCAGCAGAATAAGTACTTTTTTCTCATTTTTGAATACTAATAAAATCTCATTTTTGAGTACTTTTTTACTCATTTTTTTAAAAAAAAAAACCTTCTCATTTTTGAGTAGAGTTTTTCTTAAATTTGAGAGTAAATATTCTCAATTTTTGAGAACGTGTGTTTCTCATTTTTGTGGCTATCTGAGCATTTCGAATACTTTTCTATTCACTTTTGAGTATACATGTTCTCAATTGTGAGGAGAGCATTACTAGTTTTTGAACAAAGAGTTTCTCAATGTTGATTACATTCATCTCATTTTACGGTTAACTTTCTCATTTTTGAGAAAATATGATCTCGTTATTTTTGAGAAATAGCAGTTTCTCATTTTATTTAAGAATATTTTATCTCGCTTTTAAGAGAATTTTTACTCAAAAGTGAGTAAAATTTACTCAAATTTGAGTACATATTGTTCTTATATTTTGAACACCCACACATTCTCACTTTTGAGAACAATGTATTCGGAGCTATTCTGAGAACACAATGTTCTCAAATTTGAGTCAATTTTACTCATTTTTAAGTAAGTATTTTTAACAGTGTGCACTCCGAGTCTTCTAAAACCGAGAATCTATTCGAAACTTCAATCTGGTATTCCTCTCTTATCTGGATATCTTCTAATTTCTTTAAATTAAATCTCTCCGTTTTGGGACATTGAATATTACCTTTATTGAACGATAATCTCTCCCGTATAATCGCTACTACCAGGTAGTGATCAGTGTCACAATCAGCCCCTCTAAACGACCGGACGTCAATTACGCTAGATTGCCTTCTTCTATCTACTAAAACGTGATCAATTTGATTATGTGTTTTTCCGTCTGGTGATGTCCAAGTGTATTTATGAACGTCGCGATGTGGGAATTTTGTACTCTTCACGATTAGGTTTTTGGATGTTGCAAAGTTCACGAGTCTAACACCGTTGTCATTACTTTCCTTATGCAAACTTTCGTTCCCTATAATCGGTTTGAAAATATCCTCTCGTCCTACCTTCGCATTGAAATCCCCTAATAGAATCTTCATATGGTATCGCGGGAGTTGGTCAAATATCCGTTCCACTTCTTCGTAAAAACTATCTTTTATATCGTTACCCTTATCTTCAGTTGGAGCATGTACATTTAAAACAATAATATCACACCACCGTCCCTTAAGAGTAATAAAAGAAAGTCTGTCAGTAACAAATTCTGTTGGGTATTCCACGCTCAAACTGGCTTCTGTTGTTGTCTGGGCGCTATATTCAAAAAAATATGATCTTGAGAACGGCGGGCATTTCAAACAAAACTTCGAGTATATAGTAGCAATTCTTGTCACTGACATCTCTCTCCACACAATGGGTACCTAGAAAAAATAAGGAATAGTATAAAGTTTTCCGAACACTAATACACTATACTATAATTACCAATTAGCAAAAATAGTTTAAAAACATGCGAAGTTGTAAAAGTTCTAGGAGTGGTGTTGGAGAGTAAATTACCTTTACAATCCCATATAGAAAACAATGTGTAATGAGGCTCTAAAATTACTTGCATTTTTATTCAGAAATACAACGGATACGAAAAATAAATATCCTATGTTTAACCTATTTAACGATTTTATTACATGCAAGTTAGAAAATGCTAACTTCATATGCTTACCAAACAGTAAATATAATATTCATAATATCGAGCGGATGCAAAATAATGGTTTATGTTCTCTTTATTATAAGAAGTATCCTTTGTTAACAGAAAAAGAAAAAAAACTCTTTGCATGATAGATTACCCTTATATTATGGGAAATCTCGCACTAATTTAAATAAACACTCAACTCTGATAACATTTAGAAAAATGAAATAATGTAACAAATTGATATGTACCAATAAAAATATAGATTTCTTTATGTAGTTTAAAGTATTTTTATTTAGAATTAAACGAGTTTTACTTCAACCTAATACCTGGTGGTATTATAAGTGTCATATCACATTTGATATATTTACTACCCTATTTGATATATTTTGCGTATATAAAATTTGTAAATACAGCCTTATATATTCATAAATGAAACCTGCATTATATGATCAGACAAGTATAATAGTTTATATGATATTGCGAGACCACTATTATCATTTACATTTCATATCTAAGGGAATATGGTGAAATAGATTTAAAAGTTTATATGATTTTACATAATATGTAAAATCATATAAACTTATATTATTATCCTCTTAGTTGGAACTTATATTGTATAAGTGATATCATGTATCGTCTATCGTAATTGGGGAAATCCTGTCATGGATAAATATTATAATAAGAAAATAGTAAACTTTAATATATAAAACTTTCTTGCTTTGTCTCCATTTTCGTATAAATTAATACCTGTCCGAAATTTCTGTTTACATTCCTATACACACACACAATCACATGCACACGCACATACACACACACACACACACACACACATACATGCATACATACATATATATATATATATACTGGGTGATTAAATAAGAACGTACCATGCCTGCACGTAGAGCCTTCAAACAAAAAATTGCATTACCAAATCGTATGTGTAGAATCAAGTAAAAATAGTAGCGTGACCAGTGGCGTCTCGTGAATACCTCCAACGGGGGGCAACTTCAAAAGTTGCAATGGAAAGTGGTAGAACTGTTGGATTCGTTCGAAAGGACATTAAATGCCATGCAACTTTTAAGAACAAACTTTGTCATATCCTTTCCCATTTAGCCGCTAGAGGCGTTGTTGCAGACTTGTATCTGACTACCCGTAGCAGGCCTTTATCTCAGCTAATAATGGACATAGAACCGTCAAACAAACAATTGAACTACCAAATCGTATGTGTAGAGTGCAATAAATATAGTAGCGACACCAGTGGCGTATCGTGAATATCTCCAACTGGGGTCGTCTGCAAAATTTGACATGGAAACAGGGGTTGGTTGTACCTCCATTGAAACAAGCGCATAATGTGAGAAACGTCGAGAGGGAACACCCTTGCACTATCTGACTTTCACCTAGTAATGCGACCGTGTTGCTGCCAAAGAGCAAGAAATTGGGTAATTTCGGCAAATAACGCAACCAATTCAACTTATTGTTTTGGTGCTCAAGCGTTTTTATGTCTAGAACTTTGCGAGTTACATGGAAGATGGAGTGCACCCTCCGCTATAATGCAATGAGAAAACAATGCTTCTACACGTACAATGTCGAGTACAATCCATTGAGAATCGGAGTGAGTATAAGGTGGCGTTATTACCAGACGTGTCGGAAAATAACACCACTTCCTTTACAACAACGGAAAGGTGTTGGAATCGTAAAGAAGTACATTTTGAACAGATGTAAGCAATGTTCTTAGCAATGTGCTACCTGCTTTGGTGGTACACAAAACTCATAGTCATCGTACGCGTCGTTAACCCGTAACTATTTTGATGATTGCGAACCTCTTAACACAAAACTGGAGTCATATGGAACACTACTCGTCGGAGCCAGACAACAATGCGCAACCAGCTTCACAAAATGTTCAAAATCCAGATTTAACAACGCTGTCAGAATCACATAATTCGTGAAACCAAATCTTGCATTCATTACATGGAATCCACGTTTTAAGACCCTCTGAGATCATTGTAATATCCTCCACAGTCCCCACGGTGCATATCTCCAGCCTTCGTCTTTCTAGAGGATGCTTGTTTCTTCGTGCCGGAAGAAGTTACCAAGAGGCCGTAAGAGGAATCCCCCTGGGATGAGATTTGCTCCTAGTTATTTTAGCTGTGGGCAGAAGCTCATGGATGGAGTGTGCACTCGATGGTGTTGATGGAGAGAAGGAGGCTGGTCATGTGCTTGAAGGTGTTGGTAGAGGTTGCTGTTGCTGTGAGACATCATTTCAGGAAAAAGCGACATCGGGTATAGCATTTTTGTTAAAAGGATGCCTTGTAGCGCTGAAGCCTGAAATTGTGTTCTGAGGTGTTGCTGAACGGAACCATGTCTGTGAAAACAGTCTTGGTAACTGTAGCTTCCCAAATATTCTTCCTGGATGCGTTCGTCGATGTCAACTGCTTGAGAGCAGTACCATTTTAACGATTTGAAGAAGCTCTTGTCGAGCTTTTGAAGTTCATGGCTGCAATGTGCAGGCAAGCACAGTAGTTTAATATACATGGTTTCACCAGCATTAAAAATGGTAATATCAAGATGACCGCTATGGCAATCTACAATATGCAGTGCTCGGGCAGGGATCCGATGTCTGTTGAAATGTTCCAGAAATGTATGGAATTCGTCCTTTGTAACATAAGCTTTATGTGTCATTGCATAGGTGTTATTACCTGACCAGGATAGCAGTGCGGTTTTGGGAGGATGGCGCTGCTGTTGTGTTTACATCAGTTTCTTGGCAAGCGCGGTGGGACAGGGGAGCGGAGAGTTTCATTCTATAGTGTATCCAACGGTGTTTAAAAATTGCAGTTTGGATGTTATGCATAGCCTAATCTCTTTCCGCTTAATAAAGAACGTTGTAAGTTGTGTGGTTGTAATGAACCATTCCTGCAGTACTGCAGATGTATTGTGGATAGTGATATATGAATGGAAATTACCAATTTAAGAACAACATAGAACAATTGACAATTCAGTGAGCTTCTACCGTGTATTAAGCAGATTGTATAAAAATTGATTACGTTTTATTCGATGTCATTATAAAACAGGAGCAGCCTGCAAAACGCTACTCGCTAATTTGTTCGCAAGTTAATGTGGAGGGTGTATTTTTGTTGTAGTTTTTTCTTTTTTGTTTGTTTGTTTGTTACTTAAAATTTTCTGCAAATAACTTCAATAACTTTTGAAACTGTTTGTCTTAGCTTGAGCCAGAGGCGGATCCAGGCTGAATGTTTGGGGGGCGGTCATTCGAAGTCAAATCAAGGTAAGAGTGTATTGAAAAAAAAAAAAGGAAAACAACTTTAGTAAAGGAGAAGTAGCTATTTTCTGCAATTTCTAGAACAGATATAGCCACCTGCGATTTCGAAGGTGGACATTTTATTGCGCAAGAACGCCAATGTAAGTAATTTCTTGCAATTTATTGCTTTATTTGACTTCTGCAACGTAAAAAAAGTAAGGCCTACCTATTTTAGGTTTTATTTTACATTTATAATACAAAAGTGGAACTTCTTAGATTTTATTTTTAAAATAAAAAATATCCTATTCTGGGGGGAGGCAATCGCCCCGGCCCCTGGATCTGCCCATGACTTGAGCATATGCGTGAAGTGTTTTATTACGAACAGGACAAAAAGAACTGATAGATTGATTACAAGTAATCCGGTTAGAAACACTGCTGCTTGCATTTTAGTTCCAAAACCGGCCGCCCGCACTCGTTGGCTGGTCATGATATACCTGGAGGATGATCATCACCAAACAATTTTTTTCATACTTTCTCTTGTATAACATCATTGGAGGGATCCAATTTGAACCTGATACATTAATCCACGTAATAACACTCACAGTTGCGCCTTTTTCGCCATGTTGGCATTAAGTACGCACTTGCTCCCTTTCTATGCCAAAATGCTTAAGCTACTGTTGTACGTTAGTTATAGTCCTTCATTTAATCTTCATTGTAAATAAGTTCAGGATTGTCACAAGAGGTTCATAGCATCAAGCGTACTTTCCAATAGCGTATACAATTCGTTCACTGTAGTTCTGTTGAAATGCATGAGTTTACCTTAGCTGAAATTCTCCGCCTTTCTGCACACGATATTCGAGGTTCTTGCCACGAAAGCATAAAACCAGACGTTTCCGGCTCTACCACAACGACAAAGAAAAACAAACTTTTAACACTAGTATTAGTTTCGACTAGCGATTAGATGGAGTGGCGTTATTCCCCAACGTAATAGTGGCGTTATTTCCAAAAAATAGACTTTGTTTTGGTCATTATTTCTATACCAAGAATAGCGGTCCTGCATATTTTATCTATATCATAATATTATGCAAGTACGGCCCTATCAATCCATACCTTTAGTAATAGTAAAATCTTACTTTTACCCAAACAATTCGCCTACCTCGTTTGACGCACTAAAAATTTGCGAGCTGTTTCCTCTGCTCCGTGGCTGTCACGTTATCATTTGTTCACTGGTTTCTCTTTATTGACACCTGGCTGACCTCTAGTCTTTGTGTCTAAAAGGAAACACGCATCACTGTTTATCCCACACTCATAAGCGGTCACCTTACGAACCACCTGTTCATGCTAGCACTGTGCAAAGCATTAAATTGCGTTATTTGCCGAAGTTATCCTATGCCAAGGTGTTTCCTCTCGACGTTTCTCCCATTTTGCGCTTGTTTCAATGGAGGCACAACTAATCACTATTTCCATGGCAAATTTGGCAGATGGCCTCCGCTGGAGATATTCACGATACGCCACTTGTGTCGCCATTATTTTTTGCACTCTACGCATACGATTTGGTAGTTCGGTTGTTTGTTTGACGGCTCTATGTGCATTATTAGCTGAGATAAAGGCCTGCTACGGGTAGTCAGATACAAGTCTGCAACAACGCCTCTAGCGGCTAAATGGGAGAGGATATGACAAAGTTTGTCCTCTAAAAGTTGCATGATATTTAATGTCCTTTCGAACGATTCCAACGGTTCGAACGATACCACTTTGCAATGCAAATTTTGAAGTTGCCCCCGTTGGAGGTATTCTCGAGACGTCACTGGTCACGCTACTATTTTTCTTGCATTCCACACATACGATTTGGTAATGCAATTTTATGTTTGAAGGCTCTACGTGCAGTATTAGCTGAATAATAGGCCTGGTATGTTCTTATTGAATCGCCCGGTATATATATATATATATATATATATATATATATATATATATATGGTGTTTCCGTGGTGCTGTGCAAGACTCAGAGGGATGAAAGATAATGCCAAAAAAGCAATTTAAGGATAAAAACGAGTGTCCGGAAATGCGTCCTTTTGGAGACAGGGGCCCTCGATAATTTGTTGCAACGTTACGAAAATGGCCATAACTCGAGAAGGAAATGTCGGATTAAGGTCTGGTCAAAGGTCTGCAGATTTCAATGATGTTGGAATGGATTGAAAGCAGGGGCGGCGTAAGGGTAGCCCCAAAAGAAATATAGGATATTTCTAACATCTACAACAAACATGAGACAAGAAATTGGTAACTGTGTTCATTACAGATGTTTCGAATAGTTATGATGCCACTAGCTTAATTATGAGCTCTACACAGTAGTATGCTGTGAAAGAAAGAGGTACGTATGTGATGGTGACTGTGCACGTGGAAAAGGTTTAGAGGGATAGTGAACAATCAGAAAAGAAAAAAGTCCGAGTTGAGGAACTACTACTACCAGCACATGTTACAGTACAATAATTAAAATTGTACCGCGCAGTGATGGAGTAGGTCAACAAAAACGTGACACACTACTCGCTGACCCACCACACACCGTGACCTAAATCCACTCTGACCCAACATGCCATATAAATCGACTGATTCATACTGACCCACGAATTTAATATTGTCCGAGTGGGTCAGTTGTGGTGGGTGAATGGTCATTCTGGGTTGCGTCTTTTCCTGTTATTGTTCGTCCGTTGTGATTTGTGGGTCATAGAAGGACTTAAGTTCTCGTGAGTCATGGAAATGACTCACAACTCACCGATCTAGGTTCAAACTTGCCTTACGTGACTCACGGGCGACTGACCCGCTCCAACTCTCCGCGCAAATTAACACAAATGATTCTGGGTAGCTACTGGTTTGTCTACTTGAAATTATGTTACTGTGTCACGAAAGTTACAGACGAGGTGTATCGACTAAAGCAGTGATGTAGTTATTTTCTTACACGTAATAGCTGTGAACATATTTTCTGTTTGAAACAATACAAACACAGAAAAAGTAAATGGCCTGTAGACTGCGTGCCCGCCCTCTGTACTGCAGTTCGAAAGATTCTCGTGTCTACCGCATCAGCTGTCAATTGCCTGTAAGGTGTTTCGTCAAATGCTGTTGATAAAGCGTGTTTAGACTTTGTTAGTGTTGATAGACCGGTGTCGTATTCGCCCGGTTGTAGTTTGTGTAATTACCTTTCAGTGCAATGGAGTTTGTGTTTGACGAGCTCGCAGGTATGGCTTTTACGTATGGAATGGGGAATGGAAACAGCCTTGAAGCAGAGATGTTATATCATGCACGATTTCCACAAAGGAGTCACCCCACCTGTTGCATGTTCTTGCGCTCTTTCCAGCGTTTGAGGGAAACGGGACAGATGCAACCACAATTTCACGCCTGCGTGGAACACAAATTTATCAGAACGCAGAAGAGGTGCTTGCACGTGTGGAGCAGCAACATTCAACAAGCACTAAGGCCATAGCACATGACATGAGTGTGACGCAGAGTACTGTGTGGAAGATACTACATGAACAGGAATTGCAGAGACTGTGCGTTTAATAGTAGTAATAGTCAAGTTTCAGCCGCCGAAAACCCTTACGCAACAATTGTACGGAGCCATTAGGAAAACTTTTCAGTGAACATGTGGGAAGGCATCGTTGGTGACTACTTACTATCTTCTGCTATGATGCTTAACTGCACCAGTGAACATGCTGTTACTGCAACATACGCTTCCAGAAGTATTAGAAACTGTCCCGCTTGTTGTTCGACAGCAGATGTGGTTTCAGCATGACGGAGCGCCAGACCACTTCGCTGTTGTTGTTCATGCTTATCTCGGTGAAACATTCCCAGATAGGCGAGTGGTTATAGTTGCATGACCCGGACCTCACCCCAACTGATTTCTTCTTGTGGGGCTACATGAAAAGCCTTGTCTACGAAACTCCTGTAGAGAGCAAAGAGGACCTCCTTGCACGCATCCTCGCTGCCAGTTACATCATTCTAACACAACAGAGATATTTGTGCATGTATAACAAAGCTTGCTCTGACGTTGTTATGCATGCATCGACGCCAGGGGATGTGATGTTGAACATAATGTGTGAAACTGCACATGGTAAGTACAGTCTCTATGTTTTATGTACAGTACATTTACGATGTTTCACGGTAGAGTTTATTTAGCTTTGTGTTACGAGCAGTGTATAATTAATGGCTTTGTTCTGAGCCCTGTGCCAAACGCATTCCTTTCTATCTGCACGATACTCAAGGGATTTTGCAAGCATCTTTCTCGTCTCGTTTTACGTTCTCTGCACACATATGTCGTCCTGCAACGAACTAGCTTCCCAGAATCATTTGTGTTCTTCTTCGCGGACCGTCCAGCTTCGGTTTCCTTTCATACTCCTACCGCGTAACTAGTGTACTCTCGCATGTACTAGTAGTAGTTTCTCACCTCGGATTTTTTCGTTTGTGATTGCCCTCCTTCTCTCTAAATGTTTCCATCGTATACAGCCATTATCACGTACGTACTTCTTTGTTTCTCAGCATACTACTGTGTGCAGCTCATAAATAAGTTAGTAGCATTATGACTATCCGGAACATGTGTTATGAACACAGTTACCAATTTCTCGTCGCAGGTGTGCTGCAGATGTTCGAAATATGCTATATTTCTTCCGGACTACCCTTGTGCCGATCCTGCTTTTAATCCTTTCCAACATTAATGAAGTCTGCAGATAAAAATAATGCACACTGCCGTTTGCCGGACCTTAATCCGATATTTCTTCTCGAGGTGTCATTTTTGTACCGTTGCGACAAATTGTCGGCGGCCTCTATCTCCAAAACGACGCATTTCGAGACACTCGTTCCTATCTTTAAATTGCATCTTCTGGCATGATATTCCATCCCTTTGAGTTTTGCACAGCATCACGGAAATACCCTATATATATATATATATATATATATATATATATATATATATATATATATATAAAATCGGAAATATGATTAACGGAATAGAATTGCGTAGCGCATTCTTTCGTGAATCTAATTGCTTGATACATCTTAAGAAATGAACGAATCTTATTTGCATAAAAATAGAAGTAAAATAAATTTTGAAATTCTATATCAAATGAACTCGAGAATATACGAGAGTTATTCAAACAGGAACTTGTATGTATGTGTGTGTGTTTACATGGAAGATGCATATACACAGAAAAATCTTTAAAAAAATATTTTTACGTAGAATAAATTGCACCAAATGCAGGTATTCCAGGCCTTAGGAATGGCATAAATACCTTGAGAGAAAAGTGTTATTTTTTATCATTTCACGCACTCGTATACCTATCTCCCAACGCCTCTTTGAACCATCCAAAAACATTAAGAGCTAAAGTGTGCGAGTTATGAAGAATCTCGAACGTGTGAATGAAAGACTCAAACTTGGTAGCTAGGAATCTGTACACCATTAACAGGTCACCATTTGGTCGGGCATTGTTATAATGCAACAAAATACATTAAGTCAAAAGCTATCGTCGTTAATTCCAGTTTGTAAGTTAAAGATGGTATTGGGACAGGTGTGCGTAATCAACTCTGCTCACTCTTATTTGTTTTCATATAAAATTCTAGATATCCATATATTTATTCCAGAAAAGAATGAGTACATTAATTATGATTCTCATCTTGGCGGAGAATAACAATCTATGGCACGTGGTTCACTGTCTTTTTCCTCGAGTTGTTCCTTATTTTGACCCGAATTTCATCTGCTCTAATAATTCTAAACCACAAATCTTTTACCTTCACCTTCGAAAGGACGCAGAAGTTTATCACAGGCAACAACACGACTGTCTATTAGTACATCAGTTAGATGATGTAGCATTAACTTATAGAATCACATAATATCATGAACAATAATTGTACTGAATCAACACTAATAGCCAAAGTGGTGGCAATTCCCTTAACGCTAATAAAATATTTTTCTTCATATGCTCTTCCACTCCGATGATATTTAGTATTTTGAGCTATCAAAACTTGGTGAATCTTGCCATGTTATGGGGCGTCCTTCACAGAAATTACAAGCTTAGAAATTTTCTACGCCCCTCTTACACTTGATGAAATGTCCTCCTGGTGTGCATTATTTCCAAAGACGAAAGAAATTAAAACTACAATACATGCTTATTCAAAATAGTTGCCGTCTGTCACCACATATTTTTGTCGTCCCTCAGACATCGACTGGGTTCCGCTGCAAAATTTTAACTTTTCAATATTGTATCGTATGATCATCAAGGAAGATCTTCCTCTTCAAAGAAGTTATCGTAGTGCCAGAGGAAGCAGTAATTAGCGGCAGATACGTATATTGGATGAATACAATGATTAAGGAATGATTTAATACTATAGCTCATAGAGTCCTTTACCATCCTTCACCAGATGTATCCTAATGATGATAAGTGCGGAGAACTCCGACGTCCCCATTAACCCACACTCAATCAGTGAATTAAGCGCGACAGGTGGGCGAACATTTTCATCGAATATGGGGATAACTTGCCTGTTGACGAGCGCTAGATATTTGCGGACAACTTTGCCGTACATTTTATTAAGTTCAGATTGTAATTAATTGCATTTCTGTTTTCGCCTCACTTTACAAAGATATAATAGATGATTCTATCATAATATCAGTATCAGCATCTTATGTGAGAGAAAAGGTGCTTAAGGAAACCGTTATGACGTTGATCACCATCTAAAATTTGTCCTGAACGTTTACAAATCTGGTAGAAGTAAACGTTTCATATTAAGTGACAACCCGTTGTAGGAAATACTTTTATTTATTCCCTGCATTTAGAGAACTGCAAACCTTCAGAGGACAAGTCCTGTTCCCTGTATTTGCTTATGTGACACCTGTGAATTCAAAGATATTACCTCAACGATTTCATTCTTCATTCATGTCCCAAATGCAGTGAGAGTTTCTTATAATAGCCTATTGTGGAGAATATTCCAGTTTTAACTTGTAAAAACAAACTTGTGTTCTCTATGATGTATTTTCAAATAGCACTGCTCAAGATGGTACTACCACCTTACGGTCTGGGAAACACATGCTGTTTCCTGGATATAAAAGATTGTGTTCCGCAAGACGCGTGACTTTAGTGCTTCTATTTATTCTGTTACTGGGATAAGTTTCTCACAAAACGTTAGCAACGGCATTTGATTTTCGCATCAACTTAATATACTCCTTCGTTTCCAAGAAACACAGTCATAAACTACCTATTTCTGGTAATCACTGGCAGAGATTTTGTGATTACCGGTACTTGGTAATAGAAATTCAATTTCAATTTTCATCATTGACCAATCAAGAGTGGTGGTTAGTGGTAACTGTGGTTAATTTCTGGTAATAAAAATATTTACTACTCTGTTAGTAATATATATATAACACTGAAAGATGTGCAGTGGGCCACAGAAATTCTTGATGTACAAAATGCGTGAGATAGGCAACCCAACTAACGCCTGTTCCAAGATTAATTACGCCTGGTACAGTAGTTAGAATAGCAGAGTGAAGTTGCCCCCACTTGTTAAAAGAAGAATTCCGTAAAGAGTATTTTCGTGCGGAAGTAGAGTAAAACGCTGACTGACGAAATGACAAAAGAGAGTCTTTGGATACTTAAACTCACAGTACTTCTTGTTTGTATGATACAGACAAAAAATTATACAGGACAACTTGAAAAATATACGGATACCAGAGACGCCGAAGAGAAGATAACACTTAGTGAATCTTATAATTAGAGACCGGATGTTAGGCAAAATGCCTATCCTTTAATATTAAAGATATGGTCAAAAATAACATTTTTAAGTTTTTATAGTTTGTTATAGTTTCAATTTAAGCCAATTTTATTTTGCCTATTTTGCCTATTTGGCCCCTTCCTGCCTAAATAATTGCTTTAGTACCTAATGTTGCCTATTCTATGCATTTTCTTCGAAATAAGGCTTTATTGGTAAAAATATATAATTTAGTATCTCAAGAAAGGATTCTGCCTCTTCGAGAAATAAGTGTTGTTTGTAGTAATAAGATGCAATAAAACTTTGGACTGCTATGTGTACTAATAAAGTGCTGTGAAATTTTGGACTGCTGTGTGTACTGATTAAAATGTATAGAATTTGGTTATATGTAGCGATAAAGCGCTGTATAGAATGTATTTACAAAATACACGTGGAATACATGTCAACCTTCGTTTTTATATATATATTAAAAAATATTAACAAAGAGGTATGTTTCTATATTCTTTGAACAATATCTATGACTTGAATTTATTTTTTTAATTGTATTGAGTATTTATCTTCGTTATTTCGAGTTACACTTTAGTGCCTATTTTTTAAATTTTAAGTGCCTATTTGCCTGCCTATTTTCTAGGTTTTTAATGCCTAAACATCCGGTCTCTACTTATAATAAATTCAAATGAAGTTTATACAAACAAGTTTACTTAGGTCATATAACTATAAATATTTAAGTATCAAATAATATACGGATAGATTATGCGGTATATATGGTAGGTTGTTTTCTTTTAACTATCCCAAACCTTTGCAACGAGTTTCACACTAGTCCTACCTGAAAATTATTAAAAGTATGGGTGGATCGTTTGGGGGAAGAATCCAACCCCCAATGAAAATTTTTGGGGTCTAACAGGGCGTGAAATTCTAGGTTTTGGCGCTACTGATTCATACGTAATACTACTTCGAAAGAAGAAATTGTTCATTTAATTATTCGTTAAATAATTTTTGAAAATACTAACTACTGGAAATTTGTTTGTAAATATTAAAAAAAAATTCGATAACACTCAAACGAGTTGGAGAACTTATTCCTTATTAACGTATTTCCGTTAGGTTACAAATATAACTGAGGGTTCATGATTTATATAATATATGTGAAATTTTACACATTGAGACACAAAGAGAAAAGGGGACAATATAGTGTCACCAAAAACATTAAAAATACACGAAATTAACAGTTAATATAAAATATAGAACCATTCACAGAATTAATTTTGTAACTCGTTTTCTCCATTCATTTTCTTTCCTTTATTTTCAAGATTACATCATCACTGAATTTCTCCACTGGAGATTATCTTTCATTTAGCAGCATCGAACTGGAGCTCAGGTTTGTAAATGAAGCATTTTAAAAAGGTTAAACAGCGAAGGCGGGCATCGAATCCGGGTCACCAGATTAGAAAAACTGCAACTCTAACCACACATCTAAAGCATTACTTCTTCCTACTCATCTAAATAACGAGCGTTTTCTGTTCGCTCAAAACAGTAGCTTGTTAATAGTCAGATTGATTGGCAAAACACAGGATAGGAGGGTATTATATCATTGTATTCACTAAATTATCAACATTACAGATTTTTTAGAAGCAAAATACAAAACTCCTTTATTTTGAATCAAATACGACGCGTGTATTATACTCGTAAACAAACTAAAGACAAATCAAAGTTTGCGTAGTAATCACGGTTAAGTGGCCAAGGCGCTCGTTCAGTACTCTGAACACTGGCGTCATTAGCTTTTTAAATCTCGAGGGGTCGGATGAATCAAAATCAAAATCCTATTTCCGACGAAAGTTACATATACAAAGTAGTATAGTTTCTTTAACACGTAACTGCCACGTGGGTCCGATCGGACCAACGAGTTTTATCGGAAAAAGTGTTTTCGTAGGTACCATCGAACCCACAATGTGTACTTCGTCGAGGTGTCTTTAGAGTCGCTCTATCGTCAAGTGCTGTCTCTAGTGTTAATGAACCGTATTGTTTCCATCACACATAGAATGGGAGAAATTTGTGCTGTAGCATTTGTGGTCGGATGATGCGGATTAACACCGTTAGAGGCGCTGAATGTTCAGTAGCATTATTTTGCTGTTTTTGTAGGACCGATTGGATCTACGTGTAAGTTTTTGAATTACATATTGAAAGGTTTACAATGAATTCATTATTTATTTTAATTTATTTGGAAGAAAATAAGTAAATAAAAAACAAGATACAAATAATACTAGTAATGCACTGATAATATACATAAGGGCATTGAGGAACTGAGCTCATTCTTAGATCGATATATGGTCTAAAGAAAATATCATTATACTCACACCACTTTGTATTATCTTATGTGGGTGTTGTTCAGTACAGCAACAATCAAAACACCGACACTCAAAATACAGACAACGAAAGATTGGCACGTCAAAATGTAGGTTAGGTAACATTAGGTGAGGTATTGTTACCACAGATGTAAAGTTACTTCAGATTCGCTTCGAAACATGATCTTCACTATGTTAGTGTTTTGAGTTTTTGCGTTTCGTTGTCTGCTTTGCGACTGTCGCTGTTTTGGTTGTTGAAGTTCTTCATCACTCTCAAGTTCATTTATGGGTTGCTTTGAAACATTGTTTACACAGGTAGGGCTTGTTTGGACACTGAGTACAATATGTGGTGACTTTTGACAGGTTTCTGGCTTTCTGATTCCTGATTCTTTCGCTGTTTTGTTGTAGCATCGTGTACAGATTTTTCTTACTCTTCGTCGTTTGTTTCCCTCACCAACAAATTGATTCGATTCTGTCAGATAATGATGACCTCTTGTCTTTACCTCAGGCCTTGTGTCTTCTATAGCCAGAAAATCCTAGGTCACACGCTCTTGAAAATTGTGTGATGGACATTCGCTTTCCCGCGATCGTGTAGGCAAGCCAGGAATTTACAACACACGTCCCCAGGAGTAAATCCTCTGCAACCTTGTGGTACCACCTTATTGTTTGCTCACAGCTGTGTTCTAGGCTGATAATTGATCTACAATAGCTACGCTCACTTTTGTTTTGGTGTAATCTGTGACAGTAGCTGGCTTCAAAATTGGTTTCTTTTTTGTATCAGCCTGTGCATCTACATAGAAATCGACGGGATGTTTAGTTGATAACATGAGTACGTTACGCTTATCCACCCATTTCCTTACCACCACACCATCCTTGTTTTCAAGGGCAATCATTTCACCTCGAGGTAGTTTCTGAGGAATTTCATCAGGCAGTTCTTTTCTATTTTTACGTAACGTTCCAACCAAATGAGCCTCTCCTGAGAGTAACGTATTTGCTAGCTCCATTGAAGTGTAGTAGTTGTCCACGTAGACCGTGTGTCCTGAATCCAGGTCTTGTTCTAAAAGTTCAATTACAAAAGATGACGCAAGAGATAAACCATCTGAGATATTTGTTCCTTTCCCGGAGTAAACTTTCACTTCATACGTGTAACCCTGTGAATCACACTTCTTTTAAACTTTTATTCCATATTTGTGAGCTTTGTTTGGTAAGTATTGTCGGAAAAGGAGCTTACCCCTGAAAGGCACCCTGCTTTCATCAATAGTTTTTAGTTTCTGGAATTGTTCGTTAAGTTTTGTAGCCAGTGGAGCAATTTTGGCAAGGCGGGAATCCTGTCCAGGGTTTTCATTGCCACTGAAGTGCCACAAGTGAAGTAATAGCTGAAATCGATTTCTACTCATGACTTGGGGGGCAACGCTGTTGTTGTACTTTTTTGACCAGTAATCACTAATTTTGGGATAGGATACTAGTCCCATATACATTAGTATTCCCAAAAAGTTTTTCATTCCTTCGCGATTAGTTGGAGTCCATTTTTTTAGTCTACTACTGCGCTGTAAACGGTGACGTCGAATTGTCTGTTCTGCATTACGGTTTGTTTCTTCCACCATAAGATCAATGAGATCATCAGTTACGAATTGTCTGTAGAAATCACTTGGAATGGCAATTGAGGGCAACTGCATATTATATTGAGGTTTTTCACAAAAGCGGAATTGCTTGCGCAACCCTTGATACACGAACCGATCACTAGTTCCAGAATTGTCACCATCGGTCAGATCACTGACATCACTGACCACAGACTCATGTTCAAAACTTCTATCTGATACCTACTAAGAACAGTATCGGAATCACTGCCTGGTGTTTTAAAGTCTCCTTCAATCCTTCAATATCTGAATTGTCAGAAATCTCTACATCACTAAGGCCACTATGACTAAGAAGATCAAGTTCTGCGCATATTTTTTCCTCTTCCAATGCCGAAAAGACAATTTACCAGCACCAACAGCAACTACAATCCACTCACACAAAGCTAGTTATCACGAGCAGCAAAGAACAAATGACTATCAAAGAGAGTTGCCAGTTCAACTATAATAAACCCCCTTGCCATAAACAAAAATGACACACGTAGGTCCGATCGAACCCCCAACTTTCATGCGCGCGGATTACAAATTTTGCTTTAGATTATGTTTTGATAATAACATGACGTTAAAAAATTTGAACATAACTACAATAATGTTAGTAAGTACGTTTCGCACTCTACCGGTAAACAACAAAATTTACCCTTGGTATGTAACGTGTTAAATATACTTGACTAAAGTCTGGGGGGACGCGACCGCCCGCATCGCGTGTAGAATTTTTGGTGGTGATTCATCGGCGATGACACTCGTTTTAGTTTCTTCTGATATCTGAATACTCAGATGTTTCAACACTTGAACCATCAAATCTACACGTTTAATAATAATAATAATAATAATAATAATAATAATAATAATAATAATAATAATAATAATAATAATAATAATAATCTCATAGAAGATTAAAAGTTAGGAGCTTGTTATCCCTCAGAGTACAACATTACTACCAGAAATGTAACATTTGGCAAGAATATTTCGGTTTTGTTTAGTGTTGTTCACGAAAAGAGGAATTTCTCATCTCGTTTCTGAAACAAAACAACGCTTTGGTTTAAAATTTTGGTAGTTGCAGAGGAGTGTCCTGGAGATCCAGACACCCTCCCGATATCCCGACTTATCTGTAAATTTTGTCGAATTTTAGCGAATTTAAAAATTATAATACTATTATTATTATTATTATTATTATTATTATTATTATTATTATTATTATTATTATTATTATTATTATTATTATTATTACTGAAAATTAAGAGCACAATATTAGATCCTATTGCAATGTAAATAAGCGTACTAAAGTTGATAGGAAAAGAAAAGGAAAGGATAAGAGATAGTGATAGAGAAACAATAAGAGCTATTAGTAAAATGAAATGAAATATTTGAGTTTTACGTCCCACGGTAAGAGCTATTAGTGAATGAATGAATGAATTTCAGTTTCGCGTCCCTTTCAGCAGCGAGGCTATATGAGACGTGGACCTACTGATTAACGTGGAATCCGAACCACATGAGCTCCCGCCGGGAATCGAACCCGGGTCTCCCGTAAGAGCTATTAGTGTCCGAAACGAAACGAAAGGTGAGAAAGAGGATGTCAGCTCCTGGACAATATTAATATCGAAACTTCGGATGCGTAAACAGAAATTAAGTAGGATTTGTCTTCGCCATGATACATAGTAACATGCTTTCTTTGGCTAAAAGACTTGGGATTATGTATGCGTTTTATTGATATTTTAACTAAATAGTTTCTATTTACAAATTTTGGTTGAGCGGATATATGGGACGTGTTGGAAATGACGAACGAAAATATTATTTCTAGCAATAGGAGTAATAGCGAAAGATGTTTGGAATAATTGCTCGGAAACAATGTTTTTTCATACACATTTGTGACTCATACTAGTCCATAAGAATGACCGTTAGGGGTCATATTCATGAATTGTTTGCTAGTAGAGATGCAAAAAAGCCGGCTTTTTTGAATCGATGGTTTTTTTCACATAAAAAGCCGGCTTTTTTGGAAAAAAAACCGAGAATTTTGGAAATTTTGGCTTTTTTCATTTTCATGATTTTTCTATCCAAATAGCTTTCTTATAGTATATTCTATAGTTAGATAAGATTTCCACGACCTGAATGCCATATTTAGATCTGTAATTCACCATCAAGATGGATGAAGCACATATTTTACGAATTAAAGCTAACATGAAGAATGTAGTATTTGAGGGCAATTTTACAGGTTATTTAACTTTATTTTAACTTTTGAGTTATCGACATTTTTTTCTTCTCTAGATCATTTTAGTTTGTCATCCGTGTTTCATTTCTAAGAGCTTAGTACTCCAGCTTCTAGCACGAAAGTTAAACTTACGTTTTTCTATATATCCGTCAAAGCATACGTTTTTCAATATGTCCGTCAAACCGTATTTGCACATTTCTGTTATACTGTAGTTGTGCAATGATTTAGCAATAATTTTCCAGATACAACCTTGAATACCAATTTATACAAATAATCAATAGCTTATTTAGAAAAGTACTTTGGGAGGGGTTTCTCTGATTGTTTCGTTTTCTAAAAAGCCCTAATTTTATTTGGGAGGTGCTTGAAGTTTATGAGTACAGGCATAACTAATATTTCGTTTCGTTTATATGTTTAGCAATAATCTTCCGGATACAACCTTGAAGATCGTTTTATACTGAGAATCAGTGGCGAATTTAAAAAAGTGTTTTGGGAGGGGGTTTCTTACTACTAATGTTTAGTTTTTCTAAACATTCGTAATTTTTATTTGACGGGAGCTTAAAGTTTATGAGTAAAGGCATAACTAATAGATATTTCGTTCGTTTTAGACATTCCACAACTTTGGAGAACAGGCTTCAGTCCGAAAGACCGATCCTCTAACCTTCGCAAAACCGTCACTGCTGGTAATTAGTAATAATAACGATTTAAAAACAATAAGAAAGGAAGTCGGCCAACTCCTACACTCCTAGTCGGCCAGTACACGCACTATTTCTACATTCTCAGATGGAATGAAGGAAGGCTTTGTCAGAATGGTCGAATGCTGGGTTGAATCCCGGACTTCCCGATAGAAGCGCAAAAGCCAACCACTCAGTCACGTTTGTTGTGCAGTTGTATTTAGCTTAACTTAAATATATTCCGTAGTCTTTTTTTGTTGTTCCGTAATGATATGTTGAATCTCTCTTGTTAAAAATTCAGAAAACTTGAGGACTGGGTAAACCGTGATGGTGGTCAAGGGCGCCCATGTTGTGGTTTCCAAGGAGGGGAAGTATAAGCGACGTTTCAAAAATAATTTCAAATTTTGCTGTAACTAATGTAAAAATCCTATTGGATTTTCAATATTCTGAAGTACATTTTCCTCTAGGGGGGGCAAGCGCCCCCTTAACCCCCCTGATGGGCGCCCTTGATGGTGGTTATAAAAAACTTGACTGCAGAATTTCAAGAATATACACAACCATGTGCAGCCTTTAATTGTATCATATAAATCTAAGTATTTCTCTTATGTTTTATTTTAATTTTATTTTGTTTCAAAAAGAGGGTATGGAATATTTTGAAGTAAAAATACTACATACAATTTTGCTAGTTATTTGTGTATTTTTTGAAAGAAGTTTTTACTCTTAGGGTTGGCTCGTTTACACCAGCTGTTTTTTTTTAAAAAAATAACTGGTTTAAACTTAAAAAATTAAAAGAACAAAAATGCGAATCGTGTGAACTTCATAGTGACGTTTCACATGTCAAACCATCTGCATTAGTCTTATTTCCTTTTCACCTTTTAATCAAGGTGTCCCATGTTCAATTGTCGGTCGAACCACAACCCTTCTTTCATGTGTAAACCAAGTACTCTTTCGGATGTCACTTTAAGCGAAAGTCTTCTCCTTGATAACCTCGGTATTACGTAAGGATGTTAAGCTTAAACATACAAAACGAAACCAAATTATATATTTCTGCATGCCTGTTGTTTTATAAAGAAGCGAAGGTTGCTTAAATATATTGATTAAAATTGGTAAAATTTATCGATTGCCTACTTAGCTTCCAACATTAGCTTGGGTTGGACTTTCAATGATACCTACATACTAAATTTGTAATTTAATACCTCAGTTTTAGAAAAATAAACACACTGCTGAACAAGACTGCACTTATTTAATATAAAAACACATTTACACGTGACGTTTCGATCTTCTATCCAAGATCCTCATCAGACGTACACTCACGTCTGATGAGGATGTTGGATAGAAGATCGAAACGTCACGTGTAAATGTGTTTTTATATTAAATAAGTGCAGTCTTGTTCAGCAGTGTGTTTATTTTCCTGATTTTATTCGCAAGACGTTGACTATGATTGTGTGTCACTCAGTTTTAGCGTACTGATTATAATACGTTGACCTTTAAATTTTACATGCAAATTAAATTTTACAGGATTTTCCCGTTATTGTTTTACATTTAAAAGAATGACGGGATTTTCCCGATGGCTAGGGTGGGAGTTTCTCAATTTAAGAAATTTACTGACCGGACTTCTTTAAACTTATGGGACCTCTTCCAGCATAACCCCGTTGTTGAATAATAACACCAAGGCGAAACAAACTTATTTCTGTGAATATGTAATACAAATACATAAAGCAAAATATCTAAATCAAAAAAACCTGGTTTAAACCCCAAAAAAGCCTGGTTTAAACTCCCCCCCCCAAAAAAAACGGGTTTTTGGCATTTTCAGAAACAACCATGGTTCTTGCCAACTCTGCTTACTTTTGTATATAGGAGGTTAAAATGTGTTTATTATATGCATTGGTTAATCCTTTGGAATTCATAATGTAAAAATGTTGAAGTAAAATTGTTTAAAATATCTTTTCGAAATTCATGGTTTACTTTCGAGGTTTTATATTATTATCGGCATCAACCACTAATTAAATGACTTTCTGTGTTATAGAGAAGCGAAACAAAGTCTGCTTTATCAATTTAAAGCAGAATTTTGAAAAAAGCCCAAAATTTCCCAAGCAAAAAAGCAAAGCAGAAAAAACCGAGTTTTTTTCCAAAAAAGCCGGTTTTTTTCCGAGCCCTTGCATCTCTATTTGCTAGATACGTTACGTTTTCCACCACAGTACGAATGAAGGTTGTAGACAGATATGTGACGTCATTTTTCTAGTATTTCACCTTTGCAGAAAGCTGTCTCTAGTCTAACTTGTAAGACCGAAAGAAATTTAGCATTTTTTCATTTTATTACACATCATAAGTATGCATATTGTAGTTCATGAAAACAACTTACTGCAGCGAGAATCGAACCCGGGACCCTTGAATTGCGAAACGAATGCTCACGCCACTACGCTAAGACTTCTCTGTTTAATTGTACACGTTCACGATAACGACGATACACACTGATTTCTGTCATAATAAAATACTATACTTGAGAGACTTGAAATTTAAATTTAAAAACAACAAAAAAAAACACATATAGTGCCTCAGACCACTTTCTTTTCTGATTCACCGAAAGTATCTTCTTAACTTGCTATTATTGCAATTACAAATATCAATATCAAAAATGCCTGAAGTTCTTTTTCACTTACAAGGAGAAAACAGACTTTGGTAAACTAACAACGGGACCATTTTTTGCAAGGTGATTGTGAACATTTAAAGTGTTCATATTACAAACTGGGAGAGCGCAATTGCCTAATATAGCATAGAAAAATCGTCCTAAAGTTTTCGACTCGACGCATATGTCATGCGTTGGCAAGTTTATTAAGTGACAGCGTGGCATAGTTAGAAGCATTTGTGGCTCAGGTTCTATCGGTTACGGTTTCGATTCCCGCGGGTGTCAACTTCTTATTTTGTTTTTTCTTCAACCAATAAAGTAGCCACTTGTAGCTACAAGTAAAATGTTAATTCTCCATATGTTTGTAATGAATTAAAACAATAGAAATATTCAAATCATTTGTAAAATATTTCAATATTTCGTGGTAACCAAAAGGGCGCCGATCCTGGGCCCCCCAAAGCTCATGTAGGCTCCATGTATTTTCATGAATATGTATTTTTTATTATTATATGTATTATTGTATGTCTTTTTTATGAATTGGTCCCCCAAATTTACAGAGAAATCGGCGCCGTTGATAACGGAACAAAATATAATCTATTTGGTAAATATATTGATATGACGAGTTATATTATGGTTACCACTGTCGTTGTGTGAAAAATGTTCTTATGCTTCGTGTCTACATCTGTTGACAGTGTGTGTACTGGCACAAATGTCACAGGGGGTTGAGGGGGACATGTGTCCTCCAATCTTGAAACTGAGGGATTGTGCCCCCCAATAATTTCGATTTGAAATGTGTTTTTTGGGGAGAATGTGGTGAATTGTGTCCGATTGCCACAAAGGAAAATGAGATTAAAATGATATTCCCCCAGAATAAGCATCAAATGTGCCCGCCTCACAATGTTGAAGACAACTCTACTCCCCTGATCCTCCACAGTATTGTTTTTCAACATCATAAATATTTTCAACATCGCTTTATGGAAACAGTTTTACCCGTCTGCTTCCCTAATATTGGAGAGAGATTTTCCCCGCTTAACAGAAGCGGAATAATGGGTAATATCCTTTGATTATAGTAACATCCAGTATTACCAAAGAAGATTTCCTTCTCATCCGCCTTGTAATTTTCACATCGTCAACAGATGTAGGCACGAAGTATCAAGAATATTTTTTACACGACTGTGGTAAATATAATATAACTAGTCATATCAATATATTTACGAAATATATTACATAGGGACAATTGGGAAACATGAATTGCTTTATTTTACATATACAATATCTACACACAATTTCCATTCCTTCAATGCACTCCTTCCCGCACTCCTACGATAATATTTACTTTTTGTGGAAGAGGCCTTGGCCTCAACACTGTTTCTCGCACAAGCTAAAAACACATATTTGTTTATTTTCTGCGTAGTAGCCTTACAAAAGTTTTATAGCAATCCTGCATTTCTTTATAATTCGTAATCAAAGGTTCGGAAGAGTTTTTTTTTAAGGAAAATACGAAACACATATTGCCTTAATTTATGTATACGATAACTTATCTCTCCACAATTACGTTCACTTCAGTCCACTTCTTCTTACCTTTAGGGCGTCAACTTTCACAATTTTGGGTAGGGGATTTTGCATTCTAAAACAGTTTTTCCACAGAAAATTAAAAAATAACAAATAATCGTTTCCTTTTTGAGTATTGTCCCTACACAATGTTTCGTTGCAACTCCTAATGACCTTTAGACACTTCTGACATACTGTTATTAGCAATTTTAATATTTCATGATCTAAGGCTCTCCAGAATCTGTGTCCACCCAAACATATTCCTTCATTTTTGGTCTAAATATCTGTGCACAATTTCGTTCGCTTCGGTCCACGTTTCGATTTTCGGTCGAAAAAATTCAAAACTTTGGATGGGAACTTTGCTAATTAAAATTTCTCAAAATTCAATATAAACATATGGAGAATTAACATTTCACTTGTAGCTAGAAGTGGCTACTTTATTAGTTAAAGAAAAAACAAAATAAGAAGTTGACACCCGCGGGAATCGAAACCGCAACCCATAGAATCTGAGCCACAAACGCTTCTAACTATGCCACGCTGTCACTTAATAAACTTGCCAACGCATGACATATGCGTCGAGTCGAAAACTTTAGGACGATTTTTGTATGCTATATTAGGCAATTGCGCTCTCCCAGTTTGTAATATGAACACTTTAAATGTTCACAATCACCTTGCAAAAAATGGCCCCGATATTAGTTTACCAAAGTCTGCTTTCTCCTTGTAAGTGAGAAAAGAACTTCAGGCATTGTTGGATATTGATATTTGTAATTGCAATAATAACAAGTTAAGAAGATACTTTCGGTGAATCAGAAAAGAAAGTGGTCTGAAGCACTATATGTCTATTTTTGTTTTTTAATTTTAATTTGAAGTATCTCGAGTATAGTACTATGACATAAATCAGTGTGTTTCGTCGTTATCGTCAACATGTGCCATTTGCTTCAGAAACGAGTGTTTTTTCACTCTTACTTAACAGAGAAGTCTTAGCGTAGTGGCGTGAGCAATAGTTTCGTAGTTCAATGGTCCCCGGTTCGATTCTCGCTGCAGTATGTTGTTTTTATGAACTACAACATGAATACTTATGATGTGTAATAAAATAAAAAAAATGCTAAATTTCTTTCGGTCTTACAAGTTAGACTAGAGACAGCTTTCTGCACAGGAGAAATACTAGCAAAATGACGTCTCATGTCTGTCTACAACCTTGAGTCGTACTGTGGTGGAAAACGTAACGTGTTTAGCAAACAGTTCATGAATTTGACCCCTAACGGTCATGCTTAGGGCCTAGTATGTGTCATAAATGTGTCTGAAACAATATTGTTTCCGAGCAATTATTTCGCACGTCTTTCAATATTACTCCTACTGCTAGAAATAATAATATTTTCGTTCGTCAGTTCCAACACGTCCCATATATCCGCTCAACCAAAATTTGTAAATAGAAACTATTTAGTTAAATATCAATAAAACGCATACATAATCCCAAGTCTTTTAGCCAAAGATAGCGTGTTACTATGTATCGTGGTGTAGACAAATCCTACTTAATTTCTGTTTACGCATCCGAAGTTTCGATATTAATATTGTCCAGGAGCTGACACCTTTTTTTCTCACTATTCGTTTCCTTTCGAACACTAATAGCTCTTATCCTTTTTCTTTCACTCTCTCTTATCATTTCCTTTGCAATTCCTATCAACATCAGTACGCTTATTTTCATTGCAATAGGACCTAAGATTGAGGTCTTAAAATTTCAGTAATAATAATAATAATAATAATAATAATAATAATAATAATAATAATAATAATAATAATAATAATAATAATAATATGATTGTATTAAAATTTCTTAAATTGCCTAAAATTCGACAAAATTTACAGATATGTCGAGATTTCGGGAGGGTGTCTGAACCTCCAGGACACTCCTCTTCAACTACCAAAATTTTAAACCAAAGCGTTGTTTTGTTTCAGAAACGAGGTGAGAAATTCCTCTTCTCGTGAGCAACAGTAAAAAGAACCGAAATATTCTTGCCAAGTATTACATTTCTGGTTGTAATGTTATGCCCTGATTGATAATAAACTCCTAAGTTTTAATCTTCTATGAGATTATTATTATTTTATTATGATTATTATTATTATTATTATTATTAATAATAATAATCGTGTAGATTTGATGGTTCAAGTGTTGAAACATCTGAGTATTCAAATATCAGAAGAAACTAAAATGTGTGTCATCGCCGATGAATCACCACCAAAAATTCTAAAGTAAAAAAAATATACTGCTCGTTCATGGATCCGATTCGATTCGACTACCTTCAGATCACTGGCATCGTTAGCGGGAGGGTCGGGGGGTCGCGTCCCACCAGACTTTAGTGAAGTATATTTAAAGAAACTATACTACTTTGTATATGTAACTTTCGTCGGAAATAGGATTTTGATTTTGATACATCCGACCCCCCCCAGATTTAAAATGCTAATGACACCAGTGTTCAGGGTACTGATCGAGGGCCTTGACCACTTAACCACGATTACTACGCAGTAATTGATTTGTCTTTAGTTTGTTTACTAGTATAATACACGCGCCGTATTTGATTCAAAATAAAGGAGTTTTGTATTTTGTTTTTAAAAAATCTGCAATGTTGATAATGTAGTGAATACAGTGATATAATACCCTCCGATCCTGTGTTTTACAAATCAATCTGACTATTAACGAGCTACTGTTTTGAGCGAACAGAAAACGCGCTTTATTTAGGTGAGCGGGACGAAGTGACGCTTTAGATAAGTGGTCAGTTCGCATCAAACCGCCGTCGAGACAACACGGGTGCTCTGGTGCCTACACAGTGTACTTTAGCCTATAGTATAATGGACCATATATATGTTAGGTGTTTTCATTGCTTTCATTTCTATATCGAAGCAATTCTACTGAATTAGGAGTTATACTCCGTACTTTAAATTATTGTCGTTTCGGTGTAGTTTCGGTGTATCAGTGCAAAGTGAATATGGAATATAAAAAAAGATCTTCAATTTAAATTGAAATTTGACAAGAAGTTTCGTGCAGTTCGACCAGTCCCCTGGAAATCTACCATTGGATGAACTCCACTTTCCCAGGTATTTCTGATGACATCAGTGCCATGCAGTTAAATAGTGAAATTTTTTGTATTTTTCTAAAATTCAAAACGCAACAAGAATACGATGACTTTGCAGCTCAGGCCTCTAGTGAGGTCCCATTCACTCATTCAAATAAGGAAGTGACTTTAGTTCGAATCATTTCCGCCGCAGATCCGACTACGCTCCGTCGAATGTTTGAGTTCCCCATCGAGACACCGAATAACTTATTGCGTGAGACTCTTAGTGCATATGGTTCAGTGATTAAAATAGAATACAGGAAGTGGCCCCTCCTTATCCACCTGGTATTAAAGCTGGAACTCATCATGTACATATTAAACTGTCATCTCATGTGCCATCCGGACTTCTAGTCCATGGTTATAAAGTAGGAGTATCATACAGTGGACAACTGATTACATGTTTTCGCTGCCAGAACTCTACGCACACAGTAGCGAACTGTGTACTGAAACGGGGGCCCAACCCCGGGGGGAGCGAGTGTTATCCCGGCCACTTCCCCGTCAATTCCTCGCATGACGGAACTCGGAAAAGTGACTCATATGACATCCTACAAATTAGCTCCACCGGTCATTTCTACGAAATCTGGTGACCAAGATGATCTTGAGCATCGCCTCTCAGTACAAGATCCAAAGGAGTTCCCTGCACTTACAATGAAGTCGATTGAGAAAGCGAAGGAAGATACCAACTTCCCAGTAAACCAGTGACTTTATCGACTACCAGTGCCTCAGGCATACGAGTTGAGCAGCATATCACCTCACACCCCATGGAGGTTGAACCCAACCCATCATCAGTTGAGCATAGTAAGGTCCCGCAAGAGACACAGGAAGAGAATCTTGAACCCCCTGAAAGCGATTTTCTCCAGCATGAGACACAAGGGATTAAATTTAGCAATGTTATTTCTAAACAAAAAAGACGAAAATTATCCCGGAAGGAAGAATTGAATTCTCACTTGGAAGGCAGCCTAGTCTCTCTGTCTTGCGAAGGAGATCCACGTACTCGCCCAAAACAAGTGTTCGACACCGATACAAAAGGTATTGGTCTTCAAGGTCAATGGATACGAAACCACCCCAAGTAGTGTGGTATGTGCCTCCTTTTGTTTTGTTTTTGTTCTTTCTCTACGTCGCGTGTGTACAATACAAGTGTCCTCCGATTCTAATAGTGCAAGTGTGGACAGTGGCGCTAGCTCTCACTTTTCCTACAAACAGGAAATCCTTGAGTGTTAGTTGTGTTTAAATTTACCATCGACGTATGTGTTTTATTTTAACTGGAGCGCTTAGCCTATTCATTAACATCTATCATGGATTTTGTAAGATATTTTTTGCTTCCATTCTTAGTTTTAAGACTCATATTAAATTTTAGTAGAACAAACTTACGTAAATCTCGACATTGCACAGAAGTGTTATACTACGAAATGTTCTTCTATATGTTCTTCTATACGAAATGTTCTTCTTTATCCTTTCTCACGACAAATTTCAATCGCGCAAGTAGTGACGATATAAAGCATATTTAAAACAATTTCTCACATGCCATAAACCGGATATAGTTTGTGTGCAAGACTTATGCATGATTCATTTAACAATATGCTGGACTATGATGTGTTTGCTAATTTAGGACCCACCATTAGAGTAGGGATGTCTATCAGAAAAGGATTGGGTCATACCAATTTTACTCTATCACTTGATGGACGTATTATTGATTGTGTCATACAGGGGCACCTGGTCGTCGGACTATATTCTCCTTCTGGCTATACAGCTAAGAAGGAACAGGCTGAATTTTATGGCCAAAGTTTGCCACAGTTCTTGCCTCCTCATATTTCTCGTATGGTAATCATGGCTGATTAGAATACCACCGAAACCAGCGCAGATTCAATTCCACCTCCCCTTGTCCCGCATTTTTGGAATTTCTGCAGGCTTATTATTTAAGGGATGTAGTCATTGTTTCCAATTAACCGAGGATCTATACCCATTGTACTTCACATTCGAAAAGTAGGATTGACAAAATATATGTCACTTCTGGCTTGTTTGACACTATTATTGTCGTACAGACTATTATACCATCTTTCACAGATCATGCAGCGATCAGGCTCCACATAAAAATAGATCACTCCCTCTGCCTGCCCTTAGGAGGCGAGGATACTGGAAGTTAAATACATCCTTACTTCAACATAACGGTTATCGGGAGGAACTGGCACAACAATATTGCTATTGGGAACGGATGCAGCAATATTTTCCAGATCTCGTCTCTTGGTGGACGACATTTCTTAAGCCTAAGATTGCTCGGTTCTTCCAGGGCAAAGGACCCGAAATACAACACGATCGGCAGTTGATGTTTGAATTCCTCTATCAAGCATTGCGTCAGGCATGGTGTGCGGCCCCCTTATTACAGAATAAACGCACCGTGCAACAGCTCAATCTACGACTACAAAATCTCAAGGCTCTCACACTCATGCCTTCTTTTATTAATGAGACCACATATTATAGGCTTGCCCAGGAAACTGTTACTATTTACGAAGTTGCATATCTGTAGCACCAACGGAAACGGGCTACAATAGTGTCTTTCTGTCTCCCGAATGGTGATATCACTAGTGATTCGATTCAGATCCTAAAAGTTTTCCGAGAATATTACTATAAATTTGTTCAAACCCTACCTTCTGACACCTATGTTACAACTAAGTTTTTGTCGCTTATTCCCAAACTGATTACGCAGGAAGAGGATCGTAATCTCGTGCGCCTCATAATTTCTCAGGAAATATGGATGGCCCTCCAGGCAACAAGAGGAAAGGGCGCGCCAGGATATGAAGGTCTGCCGTACTTGTTCTATAAACAATATTGAACCTATCTTTCAGATACCCTAGTCAAGTTGTTTAACACATATTTAACGGGAGAGCCCATCCGCGGTAACGTCGGAATCACAATATTTATCCCGAAATCCGCCAATTTCCAGACTGTACAGGAGTACAGACCCATCACTTTACTGCCTACCGATTTCAAACGGTTCACCAAAATTCTGACGGCACGTTTAAAACCCATATTACAAAAGTATATTAGTCCATACCAGGCAGCCACCCACCTCAAATATAACATCTATTATGTGTTACGTTCGTTACGGGATTTTATAGCGTACGTGAAAACTCGGCGAATTAAAGCGGGGGTCCTTGGCATAGATTTTTCTTCCGCATATGACTGCGTTGATCACGAGCTTCTTCTTCACACTTTAGACGCCTGGGAATTTCCTCCTGCATATCAACAAGTCATAAGACAACTCTACCAATCGGCCCAATGTCGACTTCAGATCAATGGTTATCTTTCCGAACCATTTGCTCTGCAACGTGGATTAAGGCAAGGCGATAGCATCTCGACGAGCCTCTTTGTGATAGTTCTAGACACCTATCTCCGGGCTCTGGCTCAGATTACCTCTCCCGGTATACCGGAATCTTCGGATTTGCGGCTGACGTAAACTTAATTGGAATTATGCCCGAAGATATGCTAACCGCCATCTGCATAACTGACGAGTTCACCCAGTGCTCCGGCTTGGCATACAATAAACACAAGACCAAACTCCTGTCATTTCACGGATTCTACCTACCTTCCTTACCTGATTCACGCTCTCACATTCCAATAGTTGATGCTTTAACAGTACTCGGCATAACTTTTCATAGCGATGCACGCAAACAAATGGATGCTGTCTGGCGTCCTATCTTTAATCAGATTAAGCAGATGCTATACTTACAACGGTTCCGCGGTCTGCATATAATACATAAGATTCAATATCTCAACCAGTATGTTGCTGCTAAACTTTGGTACTACGCGCGCACCTTTCCCCTCCCTTCGGTTTACGCTCGCCAAATTAAATCTGTATTTATGTGGTTTCTTTGGCGGGGCTACTTCTTTGCCTCTGCCACAACACTATCTTGATAGCAGCGAAAGGGACCTTGGACTCCTAAACATTCGTCTTAAAAGTCAAGTATTATACATGATAGATGTGTATCAAGACGTTGAGCCTCACATGGACTATACGCGGGTGTGGATCAATATTTCTGGCCCGAATACTCTCAACCAAGGAATATGCCTTTCTGCAGATTTGGCAACTTATGTCTTACATATGCCACCAATCTTGTTCAAGGATGGACATATTGTGGCGAGCTTGCTACCCCTACTACACATAGTCCCCAAACCTTATACCGGCAATTGTGGAGAGCGTCACTTGTAGATGTGAGAGTCCGGGTACAGGAAATGTTCCCCAATAAACAGTGGCGCCAAATCTGGCAAAATCTACGAACCAATGTCCTCCCTTTGCACACACAAGCAGTATGGACGACCATAGTTCATCAACTGCCTGCCACACAAGAAAGACTTGTGAACATTGGACGTTCCACAACCCTCACCTGCAAATATTGTAGCCACTCCGAAACACTACAACATCGCTATACGTCACGTTCAGGTGCCGATATTATTTGGAACCTCCTCCTTTGTATGTTGAGCTTGATCTGCCGTACACCTGTTCCTTTATTTACCGTAGATCTCATATTCTTTCCTGCATTTCAGTATTACCCAAAAACGAAACATAATACGGTCCTCTGGTTAGTTGGTACCACATGGTTATATGTTCATCGTTCCATGCCATGGAATGATTAATGTTTATATTTTGACTTTTTACAACGGGAACGCCGCAAATATTTTTCAGTCGATCTAGAAAGATAGTCTTTTAGTGGCTTTTTGCAAGCGGCTCTGTCCCACCTGTTGGGAAGGACCGGTAGGCAATGATTTGTGCTTGTGAATATTTTCCTTGTTGTGATGCATAACCATCATCATCGTATAGACGAGTAGGTTCGCTCAGAACCACACCTTCGAAAATCTTCCCAGTGGTCGGTCCTAGATTACATCTATATTGTATTCACGTAATTTTTCTATGTAATATTAGTGACACTATAATAAAAAATAAAGTGGTTAGAGTTGTAGTATTTCTAATCTGGTGGCCCGGGTTCGATTCTCGGCTTCGCCATTTAACCTTTTTAAAAGTCTCATTTACAAGGCTGAGCTCCAGTTCGATGCTGCTAAATAAAAGATAATCTCCAGTGGAGAAATTCAGTGGTAATGTAATCTTGAAAATAAAGGAAAGAAAATGAATGGAGAAAAGGAGTTACAGAATTAATTCTTTGGATGGTTCTATATTTGATATTAACCGTTAATTTTGTGCATTTTAAAGTTGTTTATTGACGCTATATTCTCCCCTTTTCTCTTTGTGTCTAAATGTGTAAAATTTCACATATATTATATAAATCATGAACCCTCAGTCATATTTGTAACCTAGCTGAAATACGTTAATAAGGAATAAGTACTCCAACTCGTTTGAGTGTTATCGAATTTTGCTTTTTTATTATTTACAAATAAATTTCCAATAGCTGGTATATTCAAAAATTATTTAACGAATAATGAAATGGACAATTTTTTCTTTCGAAGTAGTATTACGTATGAATCAGTAGCTCCAAACCTAAGGGTTGACGCCCTGTTAGACCCCCAAGATTTTCATTGGGGGTTGGATTCTTCCCCCCAAACGATCCATCCATACTTTTAATAATTTGCAGGTAGGACTAGCGCGAAACTCGACGCAAAGTTTTGGGTTAGTTAAAAAAATAAACTACCATATATACCGCATAATCTATCCGTATATTATTTGATACTTGGATATGTATAGTTATATGACCTAAGTAAACTTGTTTGTATAATCCTCATTTGAGTTAATTATAAGATTAACGAATTTACCCGACTGTTAACTTCTCATCAGCGCCTCTGGTATCCGTATATTTTTTCAAGTGTCTGTGTATAGTTTTACATGTGCATCATAGAAACAAGCAGTACTGTGAGTTTAAGTATCCAAATACTCCCTTTTGTAATTTCGTCGGCTAGCATTTCGCTCCACTTTTGCACAAAATACTCTTTACGATTTGTGCTTTTAACAGATGAGGGAAGTTCACGCTGCTGTGCTAGCTACTACCAGGCGTAATTAATCTTGGAGCAGGCGTTACTTGGGTTGCCTATCTCACGGACTTTTTACACCAAGAATTTCTGTGGCCCACTGTAAACTTAACATTCATTTTTCAGAAACTTGTGTGGAGAAATGATGCATTTAATAACGTAAGGATACAATTAACAGAGAATGGTATTAAAATTAATTCGACCAAGGGATTTGCAAAATTAAGTGGTGGAAATATTGACTTCAATAACATTGCATCAAGTTATGTGTCCTATGCATTTATTAACACTGATGCCCTGCTGTTGGTGGAGAATGGTAAGGAATAACTATTTTGATTTATTTTATCTTGCGTTAGAATATGAACCAGTATTTTATGTGCGTATACTCTAATTTACTATAAATATGTGAAATTTAGTGAATGCATAACAAATAACTTTGTCTAAAATAACTAAGTAATTACTACAATGCTTTCAATATGTCCTTGGCTAGAAATTCATAGTTGTTATAGTTTACCTGTTGCAAAACCTAAATTCTACGGAAGAGACAAACCCGAAAAATTTGTATGAAAAACTAAGTAACACACTTTTGCTTTCGTTCAGTAGAGTTGTTTTTGAGTTTAACATCCTGTTTAGTAACGGGGCTATATGAGACATGGACCTACTGATTAACGTGGAATTCGAACCACATGTGCTCCCACCGGAAATCGAACCCAAGTCTCACACGTCAAAGGCGTGTATGCTAACCGCTTAGTTACGTAGATCTTGTTTCATTTAGTTATTTTTCTAGTCTTAAATAAATTTCTGACGTAAAATGGGATGAATTAACTACCATTTTTGGATTCGTGAAAAGGATGTGGCTACGTCTTTCAGAAAATTTGAATTCGCAAGGATTTATGCAAAAATGTTTCGAAGAGGCATCGATTTGACAACATTGGTTTCATAAAAATAGAAAAATTAATCTTTTTCCAGATAAAAGTGATATACAATCACATCCCTTAATAACTTTACAGAGCATTGAACACTCATGAGAAGTAGTTAGCAATTTATTTCTGATAATTAAGATAACCTATTACCTTGGGTACAATCTTGAAGTCGAATGTAGACGATACAAACGCAACAGTTATTAGTTTCTGAAACACTGTCACACCCAAGATAGTAACCGCCAGCTTAAAATTTCAGGTTTTGTACCATCGTAGCTAAAAAAGCGTTCCAAACGTTCATACAGAGTATGAGATCCTAATGGGAGGGGGAACTGCACAATTATTTGTTTGACTAGATTTAACGTTTAAGTCGATGTTATTATGCCTCAGATTTGTAGCATAACTAAAATAGTATTTCTGAA
This sequence comes from Thermobia domestica, assembly GCF_964235325.1. Classification (NCBI taxonomy): domain Eukaryota; kingdom Metazoa; phylum Arthropoda; class Insecta; order Zygentoma; family Lepismatidae; genus Thermobia; species Thermobia domestica. Next base: position 125,048,543 of record NC_137469.1, on the reverse strand, counting down.
AATTTTAAGTTATTGGTTTTTGCCTTATTGTGTGATACATTGAATACTTTTTGTCAGAACATTCATTTCCAGTGATAATGTTAAGGAAAACTGGTCATGTAGGATATATCAGTTTCAATAAATAGTGCAATAATGCAATAATTATGTAGGGACTTTCTTTACTAGAAAAATAATATTGGGAAAAGGAACTCTAGAAATTTAAACATTTCAAATGCCAGTGCAAAAGGGATCCTGAAGCATATTGTTGTTTCCCAATACCCTCATTAGTATCGAAAACAAGTCATGTGAATCAGACACTTCCCAGTAGTTGATCTATGACGTAAGCATGCTTTTACGGTCACAAGGAGGACAAGGAGAGTAGCCTGCGCAAACTAGGTTAAGTGAGTTATTGGTAGAATAGAATAAACCAGTTTGTGGCAGTATTAGATTATTCATGACTCCTCAAGCAGTGAATTTACAAAATTATGTACGACTCCTTGGTTGTCAGTCACAACTAGTTACTACAATGTTGCTGTTTTAATCTTGCTCACACAAAGCTGATGTCGAAGATCATTTAGTTGGATGATTTACTCAAGAGCATTTACCTCTACACGTAGCCCTCGGATCTTCTTAGCCTTTACGAAGACATTTACTTCAATTACAAATAGGTCTATGTTCGTTTTAAGATTATGCCTACTCAATGGATTTAAATTCAATTGAGAATGAGAAAGTTAACGTATCTCAACGACCTCTAGTGTCTACAAAACATGTATGTTTCCTTCAGAAAACATCAGTTTAAGTAATATGTATAAATTTGTAGAGGCTTTCACATTATTCAAAATGCTTGGAGTTAATGTACACCGAAAACGAACTCTCCACCCTATAAATAAAATGTTCCGTGAAAGGTTTGTAAACACACTTAAATTTTGAAAGAAAACGTTAAAAAAAGTACTAGTAAACGAAGATAAGAGCAATGTAGAGTAGTCGCTAAAATTAATTCTCTTTAACGAGGGCGATTACGAAACGTCACCTACTAATTGAAATCTTGATTATGTTCCAATAAAGTAAATTTCAATAAACTTTCTTGTTATTGTTAATTATCCCATATCGGACTCCCGAAGAATCTAAACAACTTACTGACCGTGCCAATAGCGACTACTCTCAGTCATGACTCCGTTTTCTTTCATTCAGACATAGAAAAGAAAGAGAAGAAAGTAGAAGGGTAAAAGGAGGTAGGAAAAAGAAGAAAGAAAAGAAATAGGGTATTTTAATAAGAAACAGATTACTGGATAATTCCGGAAATATAGTAAAAGGTCGGGAAAGTCGTTGAAAGATGAATCATTCTAAATGTTATTAACGACTAATCAATTTTGGAATGCTTCGGAATAGACACATGTTCCCTCATACCACCCAGACCTAGCTCCAGGCACCACGATCGTGGGGTTGCCCAGACCTAGACCTGGAGATGAAAAAGTGAAATCATTCTTTGTACTGTTATTCCAACAGGTGATTGATAACCATCCAGCATCCGAACTCTGTTCTCTAGGATCGACCACACATATGAATTAGCCAAGAGAAAAAAAAAATCAAACTTATAAACTCAATATAAATTTATGTATCGTATCAATAAGAATTTCAACTTCCTGGAAGAAAGATGTCGTATTTAGGCTCATCCTGCTATTTCCGTTTCACTCCTAGAGCCGATTTAAACCATTAGTAGCGGTCCTTCATGACCTAGGTTATTTACCTTAACACATCTATTAAAACATGACACATATATTACAGATGTTAATATGACAAATGATATCACTAAAATTACTTAAATTAAATCTATCATGCATTCACACGCTCACTCACTCAGGACAGTGTATATATGTTTAAAGGAAAATCAACTAGCTACAAGGGTACAAATAGTTTATTACATTCATAGTGAAAAGAAAAGACAAAACAAATAATTATGAAGAAAATATTAAAAGCACAAATTCTTGGATATATATTAATAGAGTACATAGTGTTATATTTTAGTAAAATTTTATATATTCAATCATATTGACAAATGGAAAGAAAAAAAATAATTACATGTATCATATCTTAGGCATGCTAAAGCAAAATTATGATTTGCGACATACGCAAAGAAGACACTTATTTCACTTTTAAAAAAATTTGGACAAAGAGGAAAGAAAAGAAAAAAAAACTTTTTAGGTGTATTAGAACTTATATGAGTCTCTACCTCACATTGAGCAATAAAATATTAATAATTTTGAGCGTTCAAATCACAAATCACGCACTAGTCGTAGTGTCCAAAACATTTCGCTCCATTTAACTTAGTTTGTATATATATATATATATATATATATATATATATATATATATATATATATATATATATATATATATATATATATATATAACTAGTGGTTTACAAAAACCATTCATCGACTATATTTGGTTTGTAGCTCTTAACAGTTTATATCTGCAATCGCACACTGCTACGTTTAGACCCCTCTAGGGATTTCGAGAAAATCACTTACACCAGAGGATGTTTCTCCTCTTAGACGGTCTATTTCCAAACTTATTAATTGAATAATTTCAAGTTATTTATTCAACACTGGGACACGTCATGAGACCTTTCCTTTAGATCACTTTTGTATATATGTATACACGATTCGGATTTAAAAAAAACGATCTTCCACAGGTGTACGGAGTATGATGGTTCAAATTAAGGATAGAAAAAAAAAACTGGTCAAGTCATAGGATACATATGCAGGTGAGAAGGATTCAAGGTGCACTTTCCACAATGATTTTAGGTTAGTTGTTCAGGGATAATATTCGTTATGATGTGGGTTACGTTTAGACCTGCCGTTACTTTTCAATACATGCCATTACATAATTACAGAGGTTATCATTTACATTGATTCAGAAGAAAAGGATAATTACTTGAGTGCACGGCGGTATTCTTGACAAAATCTACATTCTTAAATTCGTCGGAAAACTCACTGGTAAACTATAGCAACCAATACACGTTTAGGGGGACAGACACGAGCGCTCTTACATACATTCATATAATACATTTAATATCATACTTTTACTTTAAAATCATATTCACAGACTAATTACATATACATTTCGACGTATTCATTTCTCTCTCTATATATATATATATATTTATAATAAATGCGCACACATTTAAATTAATCACCCCAACAATAAATTTTTGGAAAAGGTTGCAACATTGTCCAAGAAAACAAATGACTTCCAACATTACATTTGAAAAAATTGAATTTTTTTATCTGATACCGCGCGTCTATAAATTTTAGCTTTTATATAATCAATTCGTGCTTAAATAACGAAAAAAAAACTTTGTGAGGCAGGCACGTAACACAGAACATTCCTAAAGATATAACTAGATAAACCAAAATACAATTTCTGGGCCCAGATCAACTACAAGGTAAACGAAAACCAAAACAGAAAGGAAAGTGACCAATGGATTAAAAAAAACTTAAGGGGACGACGGTGAAAGAACGTAATTGAAGTGTCGTCAAATATGAAGTCTTTGTTCATTTCGGCGATAGGTCAAAATGTGATGGAGGACCCAATCACTATCTACTTTATCCATGAATCGTGTCTTGCAACGTCTCAGCTGGTAATTTCAGTTCAGAGTTGTACGTTAAATAAATCGTAAGCGACAAGTTCAAAATCGGGAGGGGGGAAGGTTGAAAATTTTAAAAAAAAATCTCGAAGTAAGAAGGAAGAGACAAGGGAGAGAAAGCGGCGCCAACGAAAGGAGAAAGATTAAAGTACTACTCACTACACAGAAGAGTGATCGAATTTAAATATATAACAACTCATAGCCAAAAATATTCACATATGCCGAAAGAGGGTGGTTTACTTAAATACGTAAACTAGAAGGGAGGTCCTGCTGCCAAGGATGCAAGTTCTGTGTCCATCAGATCCCAATCCCACAAGAATTTGCTTGTAAGATTGAAATCCGATCCCCGTATCCGGCCCAGACCAGCAGGATAAAAGGAGAGGGGGAAGGGACCAGGTAACTGCGTCCCCAATGTTGAAATCTCTAAGTAAGGAAAAGAAAACATTCGACCCCTCAGAAGAACTAAGAAGGTTCAAGGACAGTAAAGAAACTAGAGTAAAAGTAATAGCTAAGATATCCCTAATTAGTGATTTGCCAAAATAAAAAAAAATTAAATAAACTGAATTTTGGATCGGTGATTTCTATGGCCAAACCTCACCGATAGCTCCCCTTCGCAGAATGCGCTAAATTCTGAGGCATCGATTAATTTCCATCACTATCTAGTTTGGAAACTAAGAAAAGAAAACGAAAATATTCAAGGGGGGAGAGGTCGATGCCCGGGTACGGTATAATAAATTTCAATAATTAATTGTTTTGATTCTGTAACCCTATCAGAGCTGTCGCCTCCATGAACATTATAAGCTAGCCCGAGTAGGTGACGTGAAAAGAAAAAAAATCTCACAGAGCAGGATATTCTATTTTTAAAACCGACCAGAAAATATAATTCACTACAGCCCTGTTGTATAACTACTACTGTCTTTTCGTAATTTATTATTCAATATGTATAGTCAGCGATTATATGATGCTACCCATTCTATCAGATGGTATTACTATGGTTGATTATTACTATAACCCATTAAACTACAAAGCATTACCATAGTCCGACTATATATCGCCCTCCGGTCCGCGTGATATTATGGTGCAGGGGTCAGAACCCGAGATGTTTGTAGCTACACGTATCTATTCAATATCTATATATACATCAACACGTGACGAAGTATTCACTGGGCTACTATATATTTAACTCTATGGGTGTCCTATCTTCTATATTCATTTACTACAATATTCATATACTTCATATTCATATTCACATTAATATTCATATTATATTCATATCATCATTCTTTTCATTTATTACGACGCTATATTTTACAAACACCCTGTCTCCTCTATCTACGCTCAGCTCATATACACATTTCATCATAATACTTTAAAATCTATAATCACTACAAACATTTCCCATTCCGATCACCGCACGACAACCTCACTCGAACTCAAGACTCTTTCACCACACACACAATACCATGTAATACCTGGTAGCTTTATTAAGAAAGAAAGAAAAATCCTACATATGTTCACTGAAAATAGAATTATCTGCGATAATATTTAATGTTTACGAAATTCTGACAACAATGAAATTATTCTGCAGCCACAAAGAAAGAAATGAACATTTAATATAATTTCAAAGCGAAGAACTAGCATCATATCCCCCGACTTCTGTTAAGAAATTACGTATTGTTTATTTACTTAAATATTTCGATTTCTAGACTAAGCAGAATGTTGAAATTTTTAGGATATATTAATTTTGGGTCACTTGACCTAACTGTACATCCATATAGGTTGTGAATTATACCTTCTAGGTTTTATTTCGAAAAGAAAGGTCAATTTCACGGAAACTAAATCACTAAGAATATCGACATGCGAATGGCGGTTAGTACTGACTTTTGACACTAGGGGGTAGCGACGATATAATCAGCCCTTGAACAACTGAATGTGACCTTGTACACGGAATTATTGTACTATATTACGTTCACCTTTAAATATTGTGTATGAGTTCACTTAATGACGGAATAATAAAAAATTTATCGCATAGTAAATACTACACTGTCCATATTTAATTATCTCACACACTCTTTCATCACTTAACTACCACTACCACTGATACTACATTACAAATATACACATACTACTCAAACTACAAGACACATCATGCCAATACACACCAATCATCACTATCATTAATACTTGTTATACTAATAAATATACACAGAAAACATTCATATTTTACCATTTTAAATCGGCTCGAAAGGAAAAGGAAAGAAAGGGACAGGGCCAACTGGCCCTTGTATTCACTGAATCACATTCTTAAGAGTTTAATCAATGCCCCGAGGGGACGTATCGAAGTATTAGCTAACAATAGGACCCCTGCCCTGATGGGGCAGGAACCCGGAACAAACTACATGTTCAACTCATCCCGCTGGAAGCCGTACTCCCAATTTGGGAGTCAGATAGGAGCCCTTACCGTAAATTTACACGTGCATTGTGATTACTATACTAACTACAACAAAATTAAATAAAGCCATGTATGTTAAAAAAAATCACTCGCTACCTACATAAACAAATCTATAATGGACAGGTCTTGTAACCCTCAATTAGCAGGAAAATTGGAAGGTGAAAAATATCAGGGGAAAACACTGATCTTCAGAACCGGTTTTAGGAAAAGGAAAACGCAAATCACACTACTTCGGAATCCTGTCCGTAGTGATCGGTGGATGCAATCATGGCGTCACTATATTGCACTTACTATTTCAGCTTTTTTTAGTCCAGTTTTACTATGAAATTTAATAGTTCATGGCTCCTCAAGACTTCCAGTGATTGTACATGTTAATAAAATCCCAAATATTACCTTGTTTGCAGCTTTTCTAGCACTTTTCGACTTTTTAAGCTAGACGATCAGAATCTAGTGTCTTCAGTAACACTTCCCGGCATGGAATGGAAATAATTGCGCCCTAATATCATAGCGTGGGTTTATCATCCAATCAAAACAAAGCATTTTTGGCGGTGGGGCTTTGAAACAAATAAAATTTGGTAAAATCTGGATTAAACTAGTTTTTAGAGGGACCTAGGTATCTAAAGAGAGGTGAAGGGTGGTCCTGAAAATTCTGTCGAATTTTAGATTGGTTATTTAATCTGAAGAGTTCCGTCCAATAGTGGATCTATGTTTTCAGATAGCACTGACACCGTAAGAATTGTAATAATCCATTTACACATCCATATACAAGACTTATAACAAATTTAAAATATAAATAAAGGTATTGACTCCCAAAACTATAATTCCTAATAAATTTTTTTACAGTTTTCCATGTTAACTTGAAATAGAATAACAAACAAAATTACGAATTATATGAACAGCCAGAAATTTTTTGTTAAACGTCAAGTACAGTCGGTGCAAAAAATTTTGGGCACCCTCCTATTAAAAACATAATCTCATTAGACTGTAATGGCATATTACAATTTTTATGAAATATAATGTATATTATTTTCTTGATCAGATACTTCTTTGTATAGTTTGGGTTTGACATTTGTGAAATAAAGACAAAGGTTGGGCTGATTGCTTCTACCATGCAAGACCTACTACTACTATTACTACTACTACTTCTAATAATAATTATAATAATATTTATTATTATTATTATTTCCATGAAACAATTGAACAACATAAGAGTATTTCCTTTTGTGAAAGGTCATAAAGGTCCTTGGTCGTGCAAATTTATACGATCTAAAACCAGTAATTTCTAATTGGATGCTCTGTAATGTCAGAGTTCGGAGCTCCTATTACCAGTAGACGACTTAAAAGGAGAAGAAAGAAAATAAACACCAAACCTATTATTTGTAGTAGAAGTGGTGAGCATGAAACAAGGCAAATACGATGGTTTTATAGATACACTTCTATACTTGAAAATTTATGATTAATTACACTGCTTCTGCCTCTTTTTATTCGATAATTCATAATTAATGACACAGTGTATCTGCCTATTTTATTATATTTATGTGTATTCTCCTGTCGTTTGCTCACAACTTCAAGTTGATTTTTTTATAGACAGGCTACTAGTAGATTCATACTAACAATACACTGCGTCTACCGCTTTTACTTGACTCCATCTATTTTGTACTCTACTGTAGTTTGCTCACAAGGTCTTGTCGATGGTTTTATAGATATAGATGCAATGGGTTAAAGATTAATCATACGCGCTTCTGTGTATTTCATTCCAGTCCCCCTATTTCACACCTTCCTGCCATTCGCTCGAAAGTCGAAATCGATGATTTTATAGATACACGACTCATTGATTCAAGATTAAGCATACACGCTTCTTCCTATTATATTCCACTCAAGCTATATCATACGATCTTGTCGTTTGCACAAAGGGTGGAGTAGATGGTTCTAAAGATATACTAATCGTAGATTCATGATTAATCATACACTGCTCCTGTCTGCTTTATTCCACTTCAGCTATTTCATATCCTCCTGTCTTTGCTCATTTGGCAAAATCGATAATTTTATAGATATACTACTAGTGGTTCTTGTTAATTATGCACTGTCTCTGCCTTAATCCACTGCTCTTATTTCCTTGCCTCCTCTCATTTGTTCACTAAGCGAAATCAATGGTTTCAAAGATAAACTATTTCTAGATCCATAATTAATTATCAGCTTCTTTTATTTCACCTCTCCATTTGGTACCCTCCCCTCATTTGCTTTACAGCTAAACTATTTAAGATTCAAGGTTAACTACATACTCTTCTGCCTGTTCTATTCAACTTCACCTTTGTTTTAGTGTTCCGTTCTTCGGTTTTAAGCCAAAGTTCATGGATTTAAAGATAAACTGCATTTATTTTCTGTAAGTTGATAAATTTTCAATGAAAACCGTGCTAGACAATACAAACAGGTTCTAATGTAGTAGATTTCAACCTACAATTTAATGTAAAATTTAAAGTATATAAGTAAGTTTCTTGACATTGTATTACATTATTGTGTTTTGGATTTATGTGGGTTAGTTAATATATATAATAGTAAAAATGTTACAGATATATAGCAATTATATCTCAAAGAAAATAAGAATTTGCAGATACTATACTGTCCAAAGAAAACTAACATAACAGCAATTATGTTAACATAAGAGCTTGAATAATTCTTAAACATTAATTACTATCTGCAATTTTCTTGCTCGATATAAATTAAATTTTAATCTTCAATTTACACCAAAATTTTGTTTCCATGTTGAAACATTTGTGAATTTTATTTATTATTTCATGTTCAAATTTAATGTTTCACTCATTTGCACTAAATAATAATATAGTAATAAGAAAATAGAAATTCTTCAGAAGAATTATGAGGTTCTTTTATATGAAAAAAAAATCCCTAATTCTTTACCGGTGGGTAACGTAACCAAAATAACTGAAACGTTTCTCCGTTGAACGTTGATACTGATCCGTTGAATAAGGAATGATTTATCTCCCGATGTAAGTATTATACAATTACTTATTTCATTGATAAAATTAGCTCCTTCTTGACCCCATGTATCACTTGACTGGATGGGAATTGGAACAATCCAACATTTATCAGGGAAATTAATATACTTATCCTTTCTGTCAGTCTCCTTACAAGCAGCTAAGAGACCTGCACCTGATGATGGATGTGGAAGATTGAAGGTAGAATACGTGTCTGTGTAAGTGAAGTCACAACTAGAGCTTTCCCTTTTTTCCAAAATACTAAAGTTATTCCGTTTGGTTTTTACCCGTCTGAACAACTACATCTGTTCTCCTCTCGTATTGATGGGACACCTGCATATGTGAGAGATGACAAATGATATCTTCACACGTACGTGCCGTGATTGTCAACCTGTGCAGCTCTTGCATTATAAGTCACGCAAACCTCTTCTATCGACGGGAGCATTACAAGCACGACAATTGTGACGTTGGCAAATACCTGCTCCTAACCGCAGAGCTGCACGAAAGATTTCTGTGCTTAGATGTAGACCAACAGATGATGACGGTAGAGCTTGAAGCCATGTACCATTTTCCGGGGACGAAACAGGGAGGAATCTGGCCATGTCTTCGATCTTATGAGTTGAAAGTAATAATGAGAAAAGGTGTTTTACTATGGGTTCATTCCAGGCTGATTGAAGATTTCTTTTCTCGTTAGCTGGAAAAGCAGGCCCCAAAAAATTAGACAAATTGACGATGCAATCTTGCACATCCAAATCAGTGTCCAATTCGAATTCTTCCTGTAGGAGGGTCCCAGTTGATTGACTTGAGCCACAGATAGAAGCAAGAAATGACGGCCCGATCGATTCCTAGATCTCCATTTCTGACTGGTAATGATGCTTGTAACCATGATTGACTGCTTAGGATGTAGTTAAGGATAGACTCCAATCATGTTTTTATAGTATCGTCAAATTTGTCCAGCAAACACACTTCAGAAAAGGATGGAGAACATTGTATAAAATACTGTCATCTTGGTATTGAAAATGATGCTCGCAATACATGAAATGCTTAATGGGCGGAATTGTTTGATAAGCGTGACAAGAAGAACTCTAATTGGGAAATCTTCTCTAACAATATATTTTTCTCTGCCTTCTGATGATAGAGCTGCTTCGAGAAGTTCAGCATTGGTTGATTTCAGTAGTTGTATACTGGATGAGAATTCATTAAATTTATTAAAAAAATCCTGAATTTTCTCTGCTTTAGTGCTTAGAAAACTAACTTCGTACTTTGAGTGGTTGAGTTGTAAACGATGAATGTTGCCTGTGTGCAAATATTGTGTAAATATGTAGCCTTAGTACTTCTGGCTATGATCTAATCGCCGATATACCACACATTCAACTCTGTGCTAATATTATTAACGATTGGTTGGAGGATCAGACCAAACAGTGCTGGACCTAGGGGGTCACCCGGCTCAAACCCTCGTTGAGATAAGATGTTATTGTGTCCTACAGAAAGTTTGTTAGGTTCAGAATGGCACTGAAAATCATAGGTGATAGAAAATCGGAAAATTATTTTTAACTTTTACTGAAACAAGTACGGCAACAACGACAACTATACTACTGTGGTACAATCATGCACTACCTCAGTTTAATTTATTCCACTCTAGCTATTTCGTACCTCATGTAATTTATTTACAAGGCGAAGTCAATGGTTTTATAAATATAGATGCAATAGATTCAAGAATAATCATATACACCTCTCTCCATTTTATTCCACTCCACCTATTTCATACCCTCCATTCACGCCTTCAAAATACATGCATGCTAGTGTGTAACAGTAAAAGTATGTTTTGCTCCTTCACTATGTGCCACATGATAAACAATCTTATCTCTCTATCACGGTGTTCACTGTGAAGTTAAAGTATTTGTAGTTCAGAGATCACACAGAACACGTCTCTATTAATCAGTTTCTTTTAATTGACAAATATTAAAACATACAAACATAAAATTAATTATTTAGTTCTTTGTAGGCGAACACTTTAACAGTTATCGAGTAATGGTAATTAAGTATTCATAAACGTAACAAATTCGGGCAAAATTCCACAATAACTTCTGAATTAAAAAACAAAGCAACTTTCTTAAAATTGAGTATGTAGATATTATTTAGATGTATTGTTGAAGGAAATAGCATTTCACTTAGTTTTTAATGTTAACTCTGAATATCAAAATACGCTTGTTTGCTTGTAAATAAAACAAAAATGTAAAATTAAGGGAATTATAAATGAGAAATGCATATGGAACCACCTACGACATTTTTCAACTTACGTGGATAGTATCCATCAATACTTATCGAATTACTGAACAATGGCGAAATATTATATGTAACTAACATTTGAACTAACTAGTTCTATGGAGTATGAAACCCTAAGGCTGAATGCTGTGCTCACAAAAGCTCTCAATTGACATCTGTTTATAGCCAACTAGATCCAGTTTCTTCTTTATATTCCTGTTTTTGCTAGATCCATGTTAATATTGTCCTTATCTGCGCTTAGGTTTCCCTAATGGACATTTTTCGATATGATTTCATGTCAAAACTTTGAAAGCTCTCCTACTTTCTTTCATTCTGACTATATGACCTGCTCACCTGAGCCTTCTAGATTTGACGTTACAATGTTTGATAAACAGTATAAATTATACAGTTCTTTCTTATGAAGTTTCCGTCATTCCCCATTCCTGTACCACTTGGGTACGAATCTTCACCTCAGGATTTTATTCTCAATACTTTCAGTCTACATTATTTGGTCAGAGTAAGCAACCATATTTTGCAACCATAGAGCAAATCAGGCATGATTATCTTTTTATATATTTAGAGCATCAAATTTTTCGACCGAATTCGCGAGGACAAAAGACTTTGAAATTAATAGAAACATTAATTTACTAGTTTCAGTCGACATTTAATTTATTCGTGGATATTTTATTAATCTCTTTATATTGATTCTATAGATATCTGAAACTGTGCACTTTGTTGATGTACTATTTAATATTTTGACTCATCCATAATTTGCAGTATTACGATCTTGGCGAAATGCAATATACGTACATAGGCTGAGCATGTTATTAATTTTCTCTGCATTTACTTCTAAACCTACGTCCCTGCAAACGTTAGTAAGGCCTCTTTATTACTTTCCATTGTTGTCCTATTATCCCCTATCAAATTTACATCACATTCACTTCGTAAGATTTTCTAAATCAATAAATAATTAATGTACCGTTTCTTTCCCATTTAACTTCCTGAACTCATAGTAGGTCCATTATGTAGTTCTTTAAACCATTCGTTATATATTTTAAAGCGCACACCCTATTAATAATCTGTTTCAAACATTATGTCCATTTCACTTTGCTGAAGTCATATCAAATAAACAGTCTTTGTCCGAGACTTCTGTGAATGTTTCTGAACAAGCACCGTTTTTACACGACGAATTCTTAGCCTCAGTCCAAAGCCCCAACTTAGAGTATCATTATTTCTCGTCTATGTGCGACTACTTATTCATTATATTCGCAGTTGATCTCTATATCTAGCTTCCATCTCGCAATCTGAGGAGACACTATGTTGTGGTGACAACATACTATATTACAAGGTTATTGACAGTTTGAGGAAACGATTGGGATTTCTTAGTAATATCCCCTAAAATTGGAAACTTTTGATCAATAATTCCTGAATTCTGAATGTGCTTATATATTATACAATTAACTACCAAATAAGCTATTTTTATAGCACAAACGGTAACGCTGCAATAGAACTCTATAACATTTACGCGAAAGCATTGGAGAAAAAGGACAAGAGTACACATGACATACATTTTCTTGAAAAGCAGGCGGAAATCATATCGAAGACAGCAGTAGCTCATCAACCTAGAATTGTGACCTTAATTAGTCAGAAACTCTGCAGTTGTCCTACGTACCGCTGATACAAACAATGAATGCTTCCCAAATTTTTGAAGAGAATTATTTTATATCCACTTGCTCGTTACCCATTTTATTATTTACATCCATAAGCCAAAGCTACCGATAGTAAAAATGAATCGCATTTATTACATGAAGACCGGAGAGGAGCATTTTATTCAGAATATTGTATACTTCGACCACATTTTATTTTGTTTTATGTAGTAAATTACAAGGACAACGAAATTATCGTTATTAGTGTGTGTGTCACTGCTATCAGTTTTGCATCATCCTTAAGAGAACACAAGCAGTTGTGATAGTACCTTTACTAAAGAGCAGTTTTACATGTGAATCACGTAAATTATAGACAGTACATTTCAGAATAATAAAAATATTACATTATTACTGAAAATATACAACAATTTTTTGCGCACTTTAAACATTTATTTCCTTCATACAGTTAGGCCATGGTCCTCGTCTTCATATCCAGGTCCAAATAACTAAATATATTAGAAATATTCTTTTTTCAATCTTAACTGTATTTTAATGAAGATTGTATATCTTAACAGTCCCAATTTTCATACGTTCAAACATAGTTGGAGAATATTTTAAAATTCAGAAGCAGTTCTGCTTCTGTTAATTCACAGTAGCATTTATTCCTCACATCAGTATTGAACCATCGAAACTGAGATATAATCGAGATGATATTGATGTTGAAGGCTATTATACTAAATCAAATAATTCATAATCATACTATTTTGATACCGACTAGATAGGAGGTAAAAGCAGAATGTGTGGTATTTTATCTCTGAATACCAAGTTAGATCGCTGGATTCTGCTGGTAAAAGTGTATCATGATTCAGTTTCTCTATTTTAAAAATCGTACTAACAAACTCGAAAAAAATATTTTTAAAGTGCCTAAAAGTATGAATTACTTCACGGGGGTCCTTTAACTCGAAGTGGCAACATAGTTGTGAAATGGAATGTAGTGAATTACTTACCTCAAGAAGCTTACAGTCCTTTGCTGTAGTCTTCGCCAGCCAGTTGAACCATTCAGCAGATGTCTGGTAACCGTTGAATATCTTTTAAAGCCCTACATTGTGACATGGTGTTGATAGTGCGCCTTAAGGCACGAATAATGCTGGAAATGTCTCTGAAACGTTTGCCTCTGAGAGGCTCTCTCATTTTTGGGAAAAGATAAAAAACGCAGGGGTTCATATCTGGGAGTGTAGCGGGTGCTCCAGTACCTCCCAACTCCATCGTAGTAACAGAGTCTACCGGATGGGCTGTATGGCATCTGGCACTGTCGTGCAGGAGAATTGGTAACGAACTCAGGAGGTATGAACGTTTGCGCCGTAATGCTTGTCACAAATGGTCACGGAGGTATGAACCATATTATGCAGTATTGACGGTAATGTGCTAGAGAACGTGATGTGACAGGATAATGCCATCGTGGTCGTATGACAATATCATCATCATCTTCACATTTGCTGGCTCTTGCCTAAGCTTTTTCGGTCGTCGAGAATCTGAGTGGCGCCATCCACTCGACTGAGGTTTCAATTCAGGCTTTTAGAATCTTCCCCACGTTTCATCACTTGCAATATGCGGTGCAAGAAGTCATGACCTTCCTCATTGTAACGTTGAAGGTGTAGGCTCGCACATTCTCACCGATGTCACTTTCGAACCTCGGTCAGGGCATGTGGTACCCATTTCGCTGCAAATTTCAACATGCAATGATCTTGTGTTAGCATGCAGAACACTGATCCGGAAGAAATGTTCAGCTCATGCGCCAATTCACTACACGTCCCTCGCCGATCACCGTCAAGCAGTGTCCGTAGTCTTGCAGGATAAATTTCGTCCATAGCCGTTCGCATATGTCGTCCATGGTGCATATTGTCTGTTGACTCTCGTCACGCCTGAAATGCTGCAATGCATCTCGCCACTTTCCGATACGGTAGAGCAACATCACCACAGGCCTCTACTAATCCTCTGTGAATCGTCCTCGCATTTCGCCCTCGTACTAGCTGGAATTTGATAAACACACGCTGTTCTGCACGAGTGAACATTGTGTTAGGGAGGCATTTCACACAACAATCACTTTAACAATGTCTACTCGCCACACACACATTGCGATATGGGACAGCAGAAGCGTTGTTCTGACTCGTACACATCCACGGAACACACTACGCTCGTCATTTATCTACAGCCCGCACGATTTCCAATCGTAGCTGTGTTACCAGTTCGAGTGAAATAACCTTCATATTTAATTATATAAGCGAACGAAATCGTTTCCACGAATACGTAATACAAACCTTTTACGTAAAACGTGTCAGAAAAACCTAAGATCTGACCGCCCTACAGGGATGGTAATTGTACATTAATTTTTAGTTTTGTGAAAAAGAAAAAGTTCATTTTCTGTTGATTATTATAAATGAGGATTTACACACACTCATATCAATTTGTTAAGGTTAATGGGTTCTATCAGTTGATGTGTGTTTTATTTGTAAACATTTTTAGGTTAACGCTAATAACGTTTTAAAATGAAATTAAATATTTTCTTTTTATGTTCCCCACTACGCAGTATATACTGAAGGCAGTAATGACGATGAAAATCAATGAAATGAGATAATGAAAATGTGAAAGGAAACGGGAGAACACCAGAGTAAATTTATACTTACGTTACTTTTCTGAGACATAGTTCACTTGGCACGAGCCAAGCCTTATGGTTGCTGGTAACATCGCCCCCAGAACCTTGCATTTGCTTGGTCTACAGGCCCACACCTCTGATTCCAGCCCTTGCTTCTGTTCTTCGCACAACAAGAATACGATTATTATTATTCTTTACGAAGACTTAAACCTCTTTCTCTCTTGGAATACAGATTTCAATCAAAGGAAACCTATAAAAATGCATATACTGTAATCTCAAGCACTGTGTTAAAAAGTTTATTCTAAATAGTTCACCCGTTTATTCCTAATAATAAGACCGAGAACTTCAAGGTCACTTTTATATTGACTAAAGATTAGAAGTTGTCCCTTTCTCTCTTTAAAAGTGGAATTTCTGGAAGAACTATGGCGGAAATTTCGAGAAAATTGTTTTATATTCCCACTTATTTGAAATAAGGAGTTTATATCCTAATAGTTTCTAATCTTAAGAGATTACGAGATATGACAGCTAATTATAACAATTGCAACCACACACTATTTCTAATTCCTGTCTTTTCCTTCCCTTCCAAGTGAAACATTAAAAACGATCAAACACGTCTTTAATTATTTTAAATTAAAGCCTAAACAATAATTTTCTTGTATGTAACTTTAAGGCATTTTCAGATATGACCATCTTATTTTAAGAACTGCCATCCTCACCAATTTCTCTTTCCTTGTAAGAAGAATATCTCAAGACGCTGAAACACGTCTATTTTAAATGTAAATTTTAAATACCATGCTTAATGTATTTAATACACTACAGCCCAAAGAGATATTCTAAGAGATAATAAAAGTCTAAGGATAATATAAACCACCTGAAATAACTTTTATCTTTATTAAGTTTCAAACCCAATTCATACGTTTATACTGATACGTATTACGTATTCACAAAATAACAAGGTCATGGCGTAATTATATTTTATAAGACAGGAATGTGTTGAGGGATAGGTTTTGGTAAACCTCATTTATTTTTCCTTTTTCCTCTTCCTACCTTCTTTCTAACTCAACTCTATCTATTGTACACATTTTAATATTCCTAATTTCATAACCACAAATAAAACACAATGGTTTAATA
The DNA here is from genome assembly GCF_964235325.1 of Thermobia domestica. Lineage (NCBI taxonomy): Eukaryota > Metazoa > Arthropoda > Insecta > Zygentoma > Lepismatidae > Thermobia > Thermobia domestica. Next base: position 125,031,775 of record NC_137469.1, on the reverse strand, counting down.
ATACACACAATACAACACAATTGATATTAAACTTTACAAATCAGACCACAGGTCAAGTTAGGAAAGGTAAAACAATAAAACATAAATAATAATAATAATTATTATTACTACTTTAAGAAGCGAAATACATTTTTCCAACAACCACACTTCTAAAGCAACGAGTAACACATTAGTATCTAATAATAATAGATCTCTTAAACGCCATTTTAAGTGCAAAATATAATTCTTTAATTAATTAATGTAATCAAGAGAGATCCAATTACTAAAATGACTCAACTCACTAAAATTATTTAATAACGTTATATGAAACGAAGAACATCTGAATACCAGAATAAAAACTTTTCTAATTTTTCTTTTTTTCTAAAGAGTTATTGTTATCTTTAAGCTCATAAAACTAATTGGTATAATCTAAATGTGTTTAAAGGATTTGAATATTTGCCTTTACATGTAATACAGAATACGTTTGACAATGAAATTAGTCATATTCAAACCTTTCACTTTCTTGTCACTTTTTTAAAATTGTTTTCCTGGAATGAATAGTAATAGGTATTGCTTCGATTTTCTTATTATCAATAAATTTCTTCTTTGAATTATCACATTTAATAGGTTTTATTTAAATAAAAGTTCTTTTACGTTACTATCTTCCTCAAATCGAATAGTAACACTGATGATATATGAGCTAGATCTTCATCTACAAGATCCACTTTCAGTTTACACTTACTGGTGTTCAGTTTTCCTTTACTGGTATCGAATTCTACCTTATTTCCAATTCTCAATCCTATAAATTTATGATGGTTCTCATTTATGTTAACCGCTTGATTATGACAAAAGAGTACGGTGATTAGCATTTCTAATATATTTACCAAAATATTGGTTATGGTCTAAATCGGATGGTTATGAAATCCCGCACTAAATATTTTGCTTTGTTCAGAGCCATATGTGTTAATACGAATCTTTAAAGTGTGTGTAAACCTATTTGCTGAGAGAATTTCACCGTCCAAAATTAAATAATTAGAAATATGGTCATTCTAAGAGTACTGAATACCTGCTGTTTGACTTCGGTTTTCTTCCTTATTTTAAAATATTTATTTGTCTTTTAAGTTCATCTAGTTCAACACTACTAAGTTATGTGGTTCTTCAGTATTAGTAGGTTATAATCTTCTGTTAATTTGATTTAAATTTGATACTTTTATAATTTGTATCAAAAAGTTATGTTCCAATGACCTAAATGTATAAATAAACTTATCTTCGACAACCAATATAATATTGTGAATGTTGGGAGTCTAGTATATCATTCCTTTTCTTTGAACACGATAAACTTACTTACAGTTGAGTTTACCAATAACAATTTTTTTTCTTTTAAGTTCAATACTATGCATGGAAGGCTCAGAAAAACTCGCAATTCAAATGTAAAAAATAAGTTGGGACAAAATACGTTTGCGTCAAATTAATTTTATGGCTGGGATGTCAAAGAAGATATCCATTACATTCTATATTCTACTCAATTTATCTACCCTAACATAACGTGTGTTTGCAGCGACGATACTCGGAATCTTCGTCTACTTCTTCTTCTTTCTTATACACCTATTCTCCAAAGTGAGGTTACAACAATTTCAGTGCGATAAATAGAGGTATTCTATGTTGTTCAGTACCAAATGACAAACATTTATTCACAGCAATCTTCATTTCACTTTTATCTTACAGCTCATACACCAGTTCAATTTAAGTTCAATTTGTGAATTAGCAACTAATATAATGTTGTTGTCCTATGCGAGTAGAAGGATACGAATCTTTTGAAAATTAAATCCCACCTGATTTATACTCAACTGCCTTTTCTTTTACGGTACTGCCTAATATAAAATTGAATAACAAGGGATTAACTGATTGCCCGTAATAAATACTAGATTTAACCTGAATGTTAACGTTAAAATGGTTAAATCCAGTTTGATTATTCTTACTTAAATTAGCAGCAATGTTAACATAAATTTCAGATGTAGGTTTGCTTCCCAAGATAGAACAGTATCGAAAGCCTTGAATACATAATCAAAAACAGGTTTAACATTTATTTTTATCATTTTCAGCAATTATCCAACGTGAATCGGTTAACAAGAACCTAGTTACTGGGTAGAAATCCTTTTTCAGCAGTATGCATATTTTAATATAGCATCAATAATTGTGTCAGAATTCTATATAGAATTAAGGAGATGGTCAATGGGCTCCAATTAATCACGTTAGTTAAATTTTTACGAGTATTAGTAATTAATACTGTTCTGTTCTGTCTCCAACTCATTGGAAGATATCCTGGGTTACAGATAAATTATACAGTTTTACAGATACATTCATAATCTTCTCCTTGTTGATATCTTTTTTCCTTATTTATATAATCCAGGCAGTGATCAAAATTAGGCAATTTTTGTTAACTTCCTAACTTCTTGGAAAATAATAGGTTGCATTAGTTTTTCTTTATCTTCATCGGTTCACTTTTGTTCAATCGTACTTCTGTCTGCTATGCCTCATACATCATTCTATAGTTTCCAAATTTCTGACTCTAATGTTATTATTTTCCTGCTCTAATATATTTCTATCTTCAAGCACGAATTTCGCAAATTCACCAGGATTCATTCTCTACATGTTCTAAAGACTAGTATACTTATGCTAAAAATTTTACCCTTATGTTTTAGCTGTATTTCTTTTCGATTTTTCCTTACTTCAGATCATTGCTTTTTGCATAAATACCTTAACAGTTTTAAAACCTTTTTAATTTTCTGTACAAAATTAAGTTCTGCTCTATCCCGGATACTAGCTATAATTCTATCAATTTCCTGAATTTCCTTACTACAGATATTAATATAGATTGAGTCACTATACTCCCAAATAGCAAGTAAATATTTGTCATCCAACATTATACCTATTTTTGACTTCATCACGAAGAGCAACTTGTCGTTTCTTCTTGTCTCCATGCAACACATCATTCATCTAGTTGTTGTTCTTAAATTAGGGTATTATTAGAAACACTTTCACTTAAATGATTATTCCCTTCAATTTCTATAGGATTATTCCCTTTAATCTCCCCTAAATTATTATTACATCTCTGCACTGGAACATAATTGTAACTATTATTCTTATTTTTTCTATTGTTATTTTTATTCTATAAATCTTCAAACCTTTTCTTAAAACATTACTTTATCGTGAAATTCCAACAACGGTTTAACACACTTTCTATTTCATTTTCTTTCTATTTCTAAATAATTCTTCTATTTTATTCACCTTTAAATAAATCATTTAATATGCATATTTAGAAGGCTATTATGTCACAGTTAATTCTTCTGTTGAGTTACCATTTAAATAGACGAATTCTTATTTTTAAACTTTTTCTATAAACGAAGGGCCAATGGTTGTTCTCCGTGTGCATACAATAATACCATATTAAGAAAATGTGTACTTTGATGATTATAGCCAATATATTAACAACAGCACTAACGTAGATATTATATTATTAATATATCACACTTTATTATCACTGTGATAACGGCTTCTATATGCACACGAATGATATTCACTTTACTGTACAAATAAACTTTGTTTCTCCATGTTCACTCACAAGACACTATAGAACAAGACGTGTTTTTATGTATGGAATGTACTAAATTAATTATATATGTATTATTTAAAAACACACGTCAGCATCAATATTATAACCATTAACATAGCCTTGTAGATACGAATACAGTATCTTCTATATTAACTCAAATGCTTACAATCACTAGCCCGATAAGTAGTGAAGTCCAAAGCTCTGAACAGAATAATCCGTGCACTTCAAGAACTACACAAAAACAAGAGATATATATTCATATTGTTTTAAAAATTGTAACTCCCAGTGAGAGTCTTTATTCTTCTCTTGTTGTAATAATATCACAAAAACGCTGATACGTGTTGAATATAGAAACAGTTTAAATATGAAATTCCATACCTCTAACCCTAAAGGATTTCGAGTTGTAGTCATTCAATTACAGCTACTGTAACACTACTTATTTTAATAACCACCTTTGTTGTTCCCTTCCAGAGGAAACATCAGACAACGATGAAACTCAGCTGCAATTACTTTAAATGAGAGGTCCATTATCAAACTTTCTCTTTATACTCTTCAGATATTCAAATATATTAATACTTTACAATAATAACTACTTTCTTCCAATTCTTCCTCTGCCTGGTCACATTAAAAAATCCTTTCTCAATGGAATTTTAAGCCACAAACTTTATGCATTGTCAAAATTCAAATTTCTAGCTTAAGTTGTTTGGTCCGGTCATTGATCACTCATTTAGTCAGCCAGTGAAAATTTCTTTTATATATAGAGACTAGCTTTCATCCAGACTAGCTTCCAGATCCCCGCATGTGATCGGACTACGGCCTTAAACATCTCCCACCGTTTTCCTCCTTTGTGGGTTAAATATTTATAAAACATGCCGAAACGTGTCTTCAATTACTTTAAATGAAAGCTTATGTGCCACATTTTATATTTGTACCTTAAAAGATTTCGAGATATAACCATTTTATTTTCGCTTTCAGAGTCGGAGGTAAAGATATTTTACTAAAATAATTGCCACCAAATGTCCGTCTTTCCTAACTATTTTGTAAATCATTGCTTACTTTGTTCTTACATCGCAAATCCTATGCACTGTCAAAATTTCAAGTTTCTGGCTTAAGAGGTTTGGTGGCGAGTTGATCTATCAGTCAGTGAGAAATTCGTCTTTAACGACATACTTCCTACGAATTAAATTTTAGAAACAGCAACCCTAAATTTGCTTCCATACCTTTCTTTTCATTTTTTCGGTAATCACAGTTGCTGTTTTAACGGCAAAATCTACCCACTGTTTATTGTTATAATGTAGATTAATTACAGAAAATAATTAAATTCTTTGCTCTAAATAACGTTAGGAACGATTTTTTTTTGTGATCGAAATGTCGCGGGAATTGCCCGAATTCGACTGTACTAAACTATATTGTTATATAATAAGTCCATTATAGTTAGTAAAGCTAGCGATGCCAGGCACAAACATACACTGAAAGATTTTATCCACAATATAATGAATAAAAAACAGCACTAGTATTAATTAATTAAGCATTGTGCTAAATTGGAATTTAAGACAGGGTGACCGGTAGTGGTCTGTAAATTTGAAGTGCAGAAGCGTATTAGCCAATAAGCTTTACTTTTTCATTTTTACTGTAATGCCTATTACAAGTTCTGTATACGACATCCGTATTGGGTAGATTTTTCTTTTGGAGTACAAGTCTAGAAAACGATGTTTATGTGCATGAAGAAAATTTTTCCGATATCCAAATTTCGAAAGATATACAAACTGTCCAAATTATTCCACTATATCCGGTTTATTTTAAGAGTATTGTGAATCTTTTTAGTATGTAGGAATTCAATAATGATCAGTTATTTGAGAAATCTATTTGTTTTTACGCCTACATTGCTGTAGACCTGAGTTGTAGGGATGACCATTACTAAAACATTAAAATGCAATTTGTTTTAGTAGCTGTCACACTAGGTGACCATAATTGAAAGCACAATTTCAGTAGTGGGCATAGAAATAACCACAATAAGAATATTTACTTAGTTTGTCACACAATATTTCTGAAATTATTTTCTTTTCCTTTTTCTATTATAGGCCTAATCTTTTTTCATTTTTTAAATTTTAATTTTGTTTATTTTCTTCCTTCTACCGTAATCCTAATCAGTATATTCTTTCTAAATTTCTTCTCAGAGCTAAACAAATGCCTCTGATGAATAAATTATTTATGTACAACGATGAAGACATGAAAGCCACCATCATAGCTGTTAGGGAAGGGAATGTGTCGCAAAAGGCAGCTGTTGAGAAATATAAAGTACCTAGGCAAGCCTTATATTAAATTAGGTCATCAATTATATTAAATTCCATAATTTTCTGAAGAGAGTGATATGAACGACCTATTCGCTCTATTACCCGTACTACACAACGTATTTTTAAGGAAGTCAAAACCAGAGGTGAGTCAAAAGGGTTATGGAGCAAGTGGCTTTTTTCGCGATGCACTGGATTTCAGCAAGACAAGATTTCAGAAAACCGGCCGCACTGGAGGCAGAAGTAAATGTGTCTCCTACATGCTGCAGATATTCTGGAAAGTCCACCGTGACTGAATCTGTTGGTACGGTTTGGTCTTCAAATTATTTGGGTTACCTGTAATCGAAAATTGATGAACAAACCTGAATAAGTTTGAAATAAGCAGGTGATTCCTAGCACGGAGATAAAAATATCTGATATTTTTTTTTATTTGTTGAAGAAATTCCGTTCTGAGCAGATAACAGAGGATATACAAACAATGCTCCGGGATCCTGCTCAAGATACACAACCTACCTACAACGATTCATCTCATAGATCTGATGAAGAATTCCAATCAAAAATCAATGCGTCTCCTTCAACAGCCACAGTCTCTCAGCCCGTTTGTACGAGTTCGACATGTCATAGCCAATTCATGTCAACAATAAATTCTAAGTAGGAAAACTGTGTTTCTAGGCCACTGAAAAGAAATTTGTTTGTGATGGAAAACTCCAGAGAAAATACAAATTTCCAAAAGGAAGAAGGTTCGATTCCGTGCTGTAGTGAGAACAAACCAGTACACGGACTTCTTAAGTAAAAAGAAAGGGGAAACAAAGTCGAAGTCTAAGAATGGAAACAGCTCACGCAAAGAAAAATCAATTTGTAAAATTAATACCAAAATACATGTCGGCGGATCTGAGTGTTAAAAGCGTAATGCAAGATCTTCTCAAGCAAGTCCACACATAAAATATGTCGAGATAGATGTAGTGTACTAAATGTAAAAAGTGGTTTCATAATAGTTGTGTATCCAGGAAACATTGTGAAGATTTTGGACTTTTGTATCTTCATGATGTGGCTGAATCCGATTCTGTCGACGAAAGAAACTTTTTGTGTGAGTTTTGTGCTCAAACTGAATCCGACTTAGATGAAAACTGGAGTGATTTCAGGTCGGACTATGAGAGGTTGTTTCTTATTGTTTGTTTGACATTAATGATCTTCCATACAGTGAAAATAAACTAGGTTCTACTACGAACTTTACAGTTTCTCTGTAATAACTTTAAAATACTTGAAAAGCAAAAACGGTGTGCACTGGACATTATTATTATTTTCCATGTGACACTGCTATCATTGCTTGCCAAACTGCTATCGCCCTGGAGATATTTATGCACACGGGAATAAATCCCTAATCTGTAAAGAGCTCGAAAACAATAACTGATAGGTGAGACACGATGACGGTATCACATGTAAAACAATATTCTATACCTCACTGTGTTTCCATTTTTCGAATTCTCCTGTTTTGAAGATATTACTGAAAACTAAATTAATCGTGGTTCAATTTCGTTGTATGGAAACCCCTTAAAATATGATGTTCTTTGAAAGGAAAAAAATGAAAATGAAATGAAAGTTTTGAGTTTTACGTCTCACGTTTTTGCCGGCTACGCTAAAGGAGACGGTGATGATGAGATACGAATAAGTAGGAGGAAACGGAAGAACCCCGAGGAAACCCATGCACACGGTGTTTGTTAAACACAAAGTTCACTTGGCGGGGGCTGGGATCGAACCCAGGACCTCGAGCACCAGAGGTAAACGCTCTACAACCGAGAGACCGCTGCCTCGATGTTCTGACAAATTGGACCTTTATGTATGAATGTAAAGCTACATAAGCATATCTTCACTGTAGGATTACATATGTTTTTTTTCTTTAAAAGTTGTAACACCTTACTTAGAATGTAATCATATTATATTTTTTGTATGTTTATGCATTTTTTAGTATCACTAAATATTGTAGCTAATTAAATAACGTGATTATATTAGTTTGATAACATTAGAGTAGTGATCATTTCAATGTAAATTTAATTTACCATGAAAATGTAACATGAATAAACACAGTAACGTATCATAAGTGTTACATAAAATATGTGGCAACTACTGAATACAAAATTGACAATAACTAGAAAAAGGTGCCCACTAGTAGCAAAATTGCTGCAACCAATTTAAAATTGGCATATTTTCTTGCTGCTTCCCCTAATCGCTCAAAGCTGTGCTTGCATTGAAAGAGAATAAAATTTTACTTTAGCCGAATAAAAAAAACACCTCTGTCGCATTGAAACACAAGCGACCACAATATATTAAAATTAAATTTTCTTTAAGGGTCTTCACTACTGGCGCAATCATCCCAGTTTTCACACTCTGTTGCCATGTTACCTTGAACTCCATATCGTACCTCTGAGTTACTGTCAAATAAGACACCTTCATAGTGTGGCAACGAATACAGTAACACTAACCCTTAACAGATAGCAATTTAATTTTTAAAACAATACGAAAATTCAAGTAATTTCCTTTGTAAGCGCTAGAGTGAGATAAAAAATGCACTTAGAGTTCTTTCTCACATGCAACGATGTATTGTTATTATTATTTTTAACAAAGTTTAGTATTTAGTTTCAACCTAAATGTTTTACGTGAATTGTTACAGATATTAATTATTTCTGAGAACCATAAATAATTGTATAACTTTGACTTTGTTTACTTTCAGACCAATATTTTGCTCGAGTAGATGACAATGAAGCTACATTAAGAAGTGTACCCATGACTGTTACCAGCAACAAATTCTGTGTTACATTTACTTATTACATAACACCCAACACATCAAACTCGTTAACGGTTTATCTCGAACTAAATAATATAACCCAAATTCAACTTTTTAGAGGAACTGCTTCTAATTCTAGCGTAAGTATTGTAATTAATCGAGTAGTAGTAAAGAGTGGGTAGAAAATATACAGTTATTTTCGATGTCCATATAATGTATGAAAACATATTGAACTAATATCTTCTGTTCAACTAGAGTAGTCATATTTAGGGAGACATTATACAATTAAACAACTCGGAGTACTTAACTAATACTGAAATCATCTATTGAACACTAACTGAGAGTAAATAAATATTCCAACAACTGATAAGATGAAACGAACAAGGACATTTTCTATTCATTTAACTAGTGATAATAAGATAATTTTCTAAAAGTTACATTTTACGTTTTCGGTTTCATGTACTAACGTAAGATAAATAATGTTCGTTTATATTACCTGTTGTCTTAAATTACATATTAGTAAGTTTGTACGATTTTATCTTAAATAATTTGTCATTAAGGGCGTCTGTAGCACGACAGGTAAATATAGATGATGACCTTAAGTATCGAAATGCTTAATTTAGATAATTTTACATTACATTGGTTCTCTGTGTATCATACGTAAAACACTTAAATGTACTACATTTTAGCAATACCCTTTTAAAATTTACCATTAATTAAACACATGATCCGGTGAAAATTTTAATAGTTGATGGATTTTTTGTTATATGTTTTATAATAAAGCAGTCAATCTCTGATCAGCAAGCTAAACACATCTAATCCAGATTCCGAGTAGACAGAACATATTATCTAAAGGTATGCATTCTCAAGCTGATATTAAGCATATATTCTTACTTTCGTTCTTCGACAATAGGTAGTTAGCACCCAATGGGAGTTTCAAGATTGATTTAGCTAGATCAATTACTAAAAATGAAACAGCGGAACATGTTGAAATAAAATAATGCAGACACAGTACTACAAATTATATATCCTGACTTGAAGGCTTGCACAATATTCTTAAGAAATAAACTTGTGTGGCTGAATTCAAACACGTGAGAACAATTGTCTTTCCACATTAATAACAACATATAAGACATTAACATATCAACTTGGAAATTAGTCACAGGTCTCAAAACAATGAATTTTTCCAACGCTGTTCTTATTCCCATAATGGCTTCGTGTCAGGATATTAACCTGAACTGTGAAAACTTGCTTGTACATACGCGAAGAATTGGATTTAATAAATGAGATAAAATAGCAAGCACTACCCATGTGAAACGTTGTTATAATATTGCAAATACTTCTAAAATCATGAGGAGGTACAATGGTAAACAATTAGTAAGATAGGAGAACAATTGCTTTGATTGAAGATTATCATACTTGTCCTATAACAGTTATTTTGAAACACCCTGTATATCAAAGTTTACTGCACTGTAACAGACGTAGAAAAGAAACTAATTGCTGCATTATCTTTTACTTCGCAACAAGCAAAAGGCGTTTCAAATAATATTATGGAATAGAAAGTTTCCGTATTAAACTCAGATTCTTGTAAGTTAGAAAAGAGTGTGTGTGTTTGTGCGATTTTCCTACTGTAGAGGATATGGCTCTTGGATTCAACTTCCTCTGGAACATGCATCTGAAGAAAACTTTATTGTTTTATGAATTACATCAATGTAGCGTCAAGACTCATAGAGATCGGTCCGCGGTGGCTCAGTGGTAGAGCGTTCACCTCTGCTACTTAGTCCCGGGTTCGATCCCAGCCCCCGTCAAGTGACCTTTGTGGTGGACAAACACCGTGTGCGTGGGTTTTCTCGGGGTTCTCCCGTTTCCTCCCACATTCTTCATTCCACCATTTCATTTATTACACATCATCGCCGTCTCCTTTAGCCTAACCGACATAACCGTGGGACTAAAAACTCAAAAATTTCATTTCATTTCATCTTCAAGGCATTATTCTTTTTCTGTTATTAAACTCGGCACACAATGCAATCATCCTATAAGCCCCTTACCTTTTCTTTTTACCTCCGCTTATGCTTTATGATGCTGTTTATTTACAAATTATTAGGAAATGCTGAATTCTGTCTGCTGGCAGTTGCTTTCCGTGATCAGCAACGAGGAAGACAATATTTTACTGAGGTTTGTATTTTCTGTGATTTTCTTCAAGAGTCAGTGGTTTTCTGCTTCCTGCTAGAATATCGAGTTTCAACCGGGTTCGATTTTGTTTAGTAAGGATTTTGATGACATCGCCTGGTAAGTGGGCAATCTGCAGTGTAGACATTGTTTGTGACGTCACGTAGAGGCGTAGGATGTGGGAGGTGTCTTGTTGGACGCCGATGATCATATTTGTAGCATGATGGCGATGAGAAGATGGAACCCGGAAAAAGATGATTGGAACAAAACTGGGAAGCTGGCTCTACTTGGGATGGAGGGAGACAATTTCATCGTGGAGATAACAAGTTCGATGTTCCCTTTGGAAACTGCGTATAGCAGAACAAGAAATACTATCAACAGCTAAAGGTAATGTTGGTTTTCGGCAAGTCAGTACTTAAACACCAAACAGCATAAGCTTACCCCCGATAATCTCTCACATCTTGCTCTACCTAAATCTTTAATAAGTCTACTGTGCTATTATTAATAGAAATATGAGTTTTATTTCTAAATTGAAATCCAATTTATTAAGTTTGATAGATTTAACAGATAATGATATAAATATACTAAATAGTTTGAAATCAGACTCTAATGAGTAATAATCATAACTACTTAATTCAGTTTAACATTCAAGACTATCAGTAACTTTGCGTATCCTTTGGACAATCATCCTGTGGCGAATATTTGGTTATTAGCTAGAAAACCTTGCTGGAAATGTCAGAATTCTAGTCGCGTTTCATGCTGGAAATGTGTCGTGTTATCGTTGCCTGCATTGCCTCTTATTTATTCTGAACAGTAGATTTGACCAGTCATCAGAAATTTTAATTTCCCCCACACATCCACCCTTGATTTGGTTCATATTGTATTTGATGTAAAAGACTGAATTGTTTTTTACTTTAAGTGTGTTTATTTTATGATATGTGTGTGTATTTTGAGGATTTTATGCTCCGACACTTCGCTCAAGATTGTGAATTATTTAATGATGTTTGGAATGATTTAAATTTTACTGAATACTTTGAACCAATCCTAAGATCTTCGCCGGGAAAAATTGATTGCACTAGGCAGTATTTGGATCGGTTAAGGCAAAATTTACTTTTTTTTCAATCTATTTCGGATACTGAGTCAGCGTCTAGTAGTATACCTTCTATTTCGTTAGTACAGTCAGATATGGCAGTCGGTGGCCAGCAAGACAATCTGTCTTCTTAGTCATATTTTACGACCTAAGCCGTTTTATGAGCGAATGGGAGATGATGCGGCACATTATATTGACCAGTTTGAAGCCTTAGCGGAAGTAAACAATTGGTCTGACTTAAAGAAAAAATGGATCTCGTCAAGGCAAAACAATGCTGGTTTAGACAGTGGTCACGGCACGATAGTAAGAATAATGATCGTAGTAGTAACGATCAAAATAATAATAAAAGATCTATTTGTTTTAAATGTGATAAAGAGAATCATCGTGCAGTCCACTGCCTTAGTCCTCTAAACTAGTTCAGAGGGTTGATGAAAACGGGCCATCAACTCTAAAGCACAAAAAAGTCCCTGTTCTGACAGAAAGAGCTCTTCCATACATAATAGTTCTAATTAATGGTAGAGATAGCTTTATTCTTCTCAATAGTGGCTCACAAATATCTTGTATTACATCTCAGATGGTTCCTCGTAAGACTAAGGTTGTCTCTATATCCAGCGTTTTGAGGGGAGTTACGGATAGTACACTACCTGTTAGTAAAATAGCTTAGGTTTTATTCCGAGTGGGGTCAGAAAATCTTTGTCATCCTTTTAGTTATTCCGATGAATCAAAAAGAGTATACATTAGCAAACTCAAGATATGGGAAAATACCATCTTCTATCTTGCCACAATCTAATCTTATGAGTAATGTATCAGCAGTTTCCAACCGTTAATAAACCTGTGTTAAAAGTTTTGTCATCTGCGTGGTTACCTCCTCGCTCGAACGTTCGAGCTCTTGTACGCAAATCTTATGAATTGTTGAGGTCCAACGATATTTGATTAAACTCGTGTGAACGTAAATCCAGAAATCTTAGTGATAACTGAAAACAACTGCTTTATGACCTAATTACGGAGTTGAAAGGTGTAATTAATTGGTCACCCTACGACTTTTCACAAGCTCGTGGGTACGAGCATGATATTCAACTTATGGGCCCAGAGCCTGTGTCAGTTAAGCCGTATCCCATACCATTTCATCTTCGGGATGCTGTGAGCGAAACAAATTGATTTGTTATCAAAGCAAGATGCCATGCGTCCGTTTCATTCGCCCTGTAACTCTCCAATCACGTTAGTATGAAAGAAGAATGGTTCTTATCGACTAATAGTGGATTTCCGAGCGGTGAACAGTCACGTGATCGCTTCCAGCTTCCCTGTATCGTCCATGCAGGATATTTTGGAACGCTCTAGTGGCCATAAATTAAAAATAGTTCAGATTTGACGTCTGATTTTTATCAAATTAAATTGAAGGAGATTAGTCAGCTTATTACTGCTTTTCCTGTGCCAGGAGAGAGACAATATTGTTTAAATATCCTCCCATGGGTCTGGTGACGAGCCCTAGCGCTCTTGATGACGTTATGTAATTGTCACTCCAAGGTCTTCAGAAGGATTCGGTTTACTATTATTTGGATGATGTATGGGGCTCGGATTCATTTGAAGCAGTCGTAGCAACTACACGGAAACTGTTCCAAAGGCCGAGTGATCGTGGGTTAAAGCTGTCGCCGGAAGAAGCTAAATTAGGTCATTATTCGTTGGAACTTTTGGGTCATGTAGTTTCCCAACAAGTAATTTCTATCTCAGATCGCGTTACTGATTCTATACTGAATTATAAAAGACGCGAGACGCAGAAACAGCTCAAGAGTTTTTTGGGTTTGTGTTCCTTTGTACGGTGATAAGTTAAGGACTTCTCTACCATCGCTGAGCCTTCGCTAAAATTGCTCAAGAAGGATGTTGTCTGTCGCCCAACAACAGGCGCTTCAGAAGATGAAGGATGGGATTATCTTGGCTCCCACTTTGATGAGGTACGACCTTAAGAAGGATGTGTACGTCTACTGTGATGCCAGCTTGTATGGGTTGAGTGGAGCGATTTTACAGCCGGAGACGGATAAAGAAGACGCACCTATGGTACCAATTGCTTTTTGCACTATATATATATATATATATATATATATATATATATATATATATATATATATATATATATATATATATATATATATATATATTCTATAGGTTTTTATTTCTATAGCGTTACAATAATTATTCACTTATTGAAATATAGGTTTCTTTATTACCAGTCAGCAATACTCGTTGATACGATAGAAAAAGAACTATTAGAGAGAATTAATATATTTTTGTTATAGAATGAACTTTCAGAGTTTTTCCTTATTTAGTAATTAACATTGCAAGGCTTGCCTCCTAGTTTAAATACTTGTCCTGGTCATTAAAGACCGGTAGCCCATGATGGAGCTATATCAAGGCACGTTTCAACATATATTTTTTGTCTCAGCGTCATCTGTTAGAAGCATCAAAATGTTTTTCTTTCATCGGGAATTCTGCCTATTTTACAAGTTTTATACTTCAAATAGATTGTCTTTTGCAATTCCTTTTTATGGTTGTGTTAACCATTGTATTTAAGTTTCAGTTTCAGTCTTGTCCGAAATCTCCTTTTCCATTGACGTTTGAATATTCCTATGTACTTTTCACTTCCCTATAAAGCTCTCAACTTGTACTCTACATAGTGCAATACTTACACTTTTTATAATTAGTTTTCAATATACCTTGTTTAGATGTTCAAAAAACACTCTTTCTTCGCAATGTCTTCTTTTCCCACTTCTTCTATTAGATATTTTTGCATGGCTATATGACTAGAGTACACATTTTAGGTTGGAAGACCCGTGTTTTATTTCCAGTGTTAAATTTTGTGATTCACATCACACGTTAACCAGTTGGTCCAGGTTGCAAGTGGACTTGATGCTATGTGTAATAAATGTAATGTAATTGCTAGTCCTACTTATGCTATTCATTTTGTTTCTCTCCATCATTCCAGAATCTTCATTTATGTTACTTTTGCTACAGCTATCCTCTGAAAATTACTTTCCGGTATATGTTTCCAGTATATATTTTATTTATATTTGCATGATCTCTTTAAAACGTACAGCTTTCCATAAAATAGAGATTTAAAAGATGATGTTTATACTTCTAAATCTCAAACTAAGATTTTAAATATTTAAGTTAACTGCTGATTTTTGAGTCATTAATTATATTAACTTACAATTCCACTTACATGTTTCTGAATATAAGTGAAAAACACAATTTAAGGAAATATATCATAGAGATTAATGTGAATCTCTTAAACTGTTTCTAATTACGTCACACTATAGGTACCTGAGTGGCAGTATCACCGAATAGCAGCTGATGTTTCATCATATCAAGATGAGAAATTCACACTGGTGATCAAAGCTTCAAAAGAAAGTAACTCAGAGGTTATTGTGAAAAGTATTCGAGGCTACAATGCAAACAGTAAGTGAAAATACTTATGTAAGTACTATGAGAAAGAATTGTGTATTTACTGAATAGTGACAAATAAAATTTTGAAGAATTAAATTTAAAATACTTCCTGATAAATCAACTTCTGTTAGGTTCCGTCAAGATAAAATTTTCGTTCTTTATAATTGCGTTTTCAACTCTATTCTGAAAGTAATACATTTTGAGCTCATTCCTATTAGTCACTATCTACATAATGGAAACAAAATCGCTTTTAAATGTTGAGTATTCTTCTCTCAAATTGAATTAACTTAACTTCACACAATATTTGAATTGCTGTAGTTAAAGGTTTATGAATAAGAACGCCAGAATTAAAAATAAGAGGAAAATTAGAAATCATAAACGTTCTTTATTGTGAAAAGAATAAATACGATTTTGCTTTAAGATAATGTTTAATTGTTATGCTTTCCCTCAGTAGGAGAAGTGGATTTGCAGCGCTTATGTGCGGTAAATTCCTAATAGTACATTCAATTTTTCATTTTATTTCACGATTTGTTCTTTACTTGTTTTCGTATACCAAAGATTTGAGATAACCCCATTGAAAATAATTCAGTAAGATATATCAGTACTTAATGAAACTTAATGTTAAATCCAACTAAAGTAAAATTTCACAATTTTATTAGCTTAATTTCTGAAGGAACTACTGAAAAAATAGTCATTAACTCAATAGCCTCTCGACTCGAGTTTCTGACCTAGCGTTGACCGAAAACACAGAAGCATAAACCTATCTTCAATTCTCATTCAGCTCCGTATTGTACAATCCGCGGCAAAAAACCTGCAACATGAGCATATAAGTTTATTGTGAAATGATGAAGTCTTTTGCTCCAAAATAAGTGTGCACGAGAGGAGGGCGAGGTTTGTCCTGGCGTGATTCGTTCCACTCAGACGTTATGTTCATTCCCTGTGCTGTTAGGCGTAGTTTCACAATAAACTTACATCCTCATGTTGCAGGTTTTTTGCCGCGGATTGTACATTCTCCTATTCTGTATTCGCAAAATATATTCGCATTTAATATACAACTTTTCACTTGACAATAATATATTTAACTTCCCATCTATTTGGTGTTCGTTTTACTGTTAATGTTTGAAGCCATCATTACCTCAAGTGATAACTACACAGGTACACTCACTACTAGAAAATTGTAGAAGCTTCAAGGTGACCGGTTCTAACTAGTAAGGGTGACGATCACAATAAATTCATAACACCCAATTCTCAGTGATCAAGATATATGAAATTCGAACTAGCCTACAGGCATAGAAGAAAGTAAAAATGGAAGCAAATTTCAGGAGACAGATTGGTACACGCTATTATAAAAATTAGCTTTAAATTTGGGCTCGATTGAGCATCTGTGTATAGTAATATAGTTTCCTTACGCATTCTACTATGTACACCCATCTTCCATAAATATTTTGCGATTACTACAAACGACAACAATATTCAAATAACTTACTTAGCTTCGTTTATTTTTGATGATTTAAGATTTTAAAGCTAATGGAGTTTAATCTATATTGTTACAATCTTTATGACTTTCTGTAACACATCTTCATTTCTTTATATATACCGGATAGCCCACACTGACAACAGAGCATTATTTTATAGATCAAAATAAAGCGAACATTCTATATAATGATATAAGCGCCGGTGAGTCTTTCAGCTGTTATGGGGATCCAAGAATTACTCTGTGTTGCAACGTCATAGGTAAACTTGGATCCATTAACATTGGTCTATGAGTACGCTGAGTATTTACACTGATTGATACGCTCATAAGTGATGCTATCTAACACCCTCAATTGCCGTCTGGGAAGAGTTTATGTTACTATTTGATGAACTTTGTGATTCTTTATTTGCGACATTGCCACATAATGCACTTAGCATCTCCAAATTTAATACATCGATATGACGTTACACCTCAGAACACATCTGGTGTGAGATCATAGAAGTCTTGAATGATGGAATTTACACTATTCTGCGTGCACTTTATCACTCAGTCCATTGAAAACTGCGCCGAGACCGTGTCTCCAAAAGGGACACCAGATATTAACTTTTTTCGGATGTGGACATTGCGGACCCGTCGAAGTTATAACATTCATCCTCATGTTCCTCAAATCATGTTGGAATGAGTGCGTTATCATCTTGGAATATCCGTATTATCATATTTCGGGGAAAACCTTTGGAACGTAGAGGGTGTAAATGGTCCCCTAAAGCAGCACCGTAACCACGAGCAGTGACGCAACTGGTAGACCTCACCACAAGATCCACTTAAAACCAGAGTTCTGACGGCCTATATCAGCCTAAAGCCGCCACATATTTCACAGTTAACAAAACTACCGCGTATCCATGCGCTTCTTTGGTCATCCGATGACATAAGACGAGCCGTGGTTTGAAATAAGGTGACTTCGACTCATCCAACAATTCACATTTTTACAGTTATCAGCGATCCATGTTACATGTTCGCGGGACCATTAATGCAGTGCTGAAGCGTTATGGTCGCTTATCACTGATAGCGCTTATCACTTTCCCGTGCAATCCGACTTGTATGAGCATGTAGTGTTACTCGTGACGAACTATAATCTTCAATACGAACTGTGCCACTGAGAGTTGCAGCTTGAGTTCCTCTATTAGTTGCACCGTAGTCGCACGACAGTACGTTTTAATGATCTGCTATAATATCCAGTGGAACCCGTTACTCAGTATTTACCTGTATTATTGTTAGTCTTTACCGATATGGTTCCGCTGTCAGTATTGTAGATCATCATCATGTTATAACACACTTGCAAATTTCGTATATCACTCATCACATAGCTGAGTGCCAAAAATTTGTCCTCTTTTGAAATCAGAGACGCCCGTCATTTATACAGTATGACAGTCTGTTCAGTTCGTTGCATACTACATATCAAATGATAGTAGCGTAGTACGGAGTTTGTATTAATACACATACAATACTAATAATCAAACATGTCAATCCCCGATTAACCATTGAAAATTCTCCATCTAGCATCTTTCCACATTTATGTGTTTTCACTAAATTGATAATTAGCTATATTCAAACATATACAGTATCTCATAACTCACAGCCTATTTTATATCAATGGAACTTCCTTAATTACGGAAGAAATTTTATATAACTTATATTTTGAAAGAGCATCATTTTCGTATTTCAGTAGTCTTAGGAGATGTTCTACTAAAATAATGTAAGTATCAGTTCTGGCTCTTCGAAGATCTTATCAGGTATCTTGCCGGCGCACGAACATCACAAGACTGGCAGTACTGGGATGCTAAATAGAAATCGCAAGACCACGCCGGTTCTCTAGTATTTGCTACTCTCATATCTGTAGACCACGATGAAACTCGGCGTCATGGACGTTTCTGAATAGGGAGACAGGGGCATATTTTTCCATGATAGCTCATGTAGTTCAGACATGTTAAACTGTAGGTCTATGTTACGTATAACGTCGTTACTGTACGGACTCTAAATCTTAAGTAGAATATGGAATCCTTGAAGTTGGACTTCATATCCTCACTCTGGAATGAAACCGTAGACAGCGTCGACAGCAATCTACACTAATATTTTCGAAGTTTCACATACCGGTAAGTCCTCAGGGCATAAAATTCACTTAGCTCTCGAAATTTAGACTAAATCAACACTCTTCAATTTAAAATGTGAAAAAAGGTATATATTAGTATTAGGCATACACTTACTAGGGATGACTTCAGAGTTCAACCTTGCATCTGATAATAAGCTATAGATTTCTTGAAAGGGTTTGTCAAGCAAGTTCCAAACCAGGTTTCAATTTCTTACCCGGAAGTTACAAACCACTCACATACAGCAAAAAATAACGCGAAGTTCCCGCGAACTACATCCAGCCAGAGCCTTCTTCCCTCTCGTTACGCGGTCCTTGTCGTGGTTAGAGGTATTAAAACCTGAAGGGTGACCAATGGGGTTTATAAATCTACAAAGTGCTGAGCTCAAATTACCACCACGACTAGTTTTTCCTAATTAGTAACTCAAAATCTATTGGACGTTTTCGTACCGTGTGACTAGTCAATCAACTCTTCTATATGAAAATTGACTAATATATATTTAACGTACTGCTCTGACAATGTATATAGATGAAATCGTGGAAAATATGGAAATTGAAATATGTAAACCGAATTTGTCATATAGCCATAACAATAAATCACATTAGTTGTGATACCAAATGACTTACTGTAACTGGATATTATGAATATACTTTTTTCAACTTCATAGGTCCATTAATATAAGATATTTATAATGAAATAATTATATTTTTTGATTTCATCCATTAATATGGGATATAATTAAGTAGTGTATATTATATTCTTAATATACTAATCATGCAGATCATTTTGATATATAGGACATATAGGTCAAGTTTTTCTATATATATTTCCAACACTGGGGGTGGGGTCACTTCGGAGCAAGGAATTGAAACTTGTTTTTGAGCTTACTTTACAAACCCTTTCAGGAAATATATGAGTTATCACCAGATTCAAGGTTCAACTTTGAAGTCATCCCAGCTTACTGGTAAAATGATCACTATGACAGAGATCTGGGCGTACTCTTCGTGAGTAGGAATACTACACCAGGAGAGGTACATTAAAATATAATTATTTACGATTATAATCTGCACGAGTAGTACCAGATCTATTCAGGCCGGAGTCAGTATCGAAGCTGATTATAATTATCTGCGAAGCTTTAAGGCAGTAAATGTCAATCATACTTTTCGTTGCTCTTTCTGATAAATTTTATCACATTAAGCATATAGTATAATAAAAAGCTATAATAACATATGCCAGTGTTATTAAGTTTCAAAATCATAAAGTTTGTTATTTTTCCCGTCATAATAATTTGTATATGATCATCGCAAAGAATGCTTCCAAACTACTCTGCAGAGTCCTCTCATCCGTGAAAAAATGATGACTAAGTATTTACCCGTGAAAAGAAGTCGTTCGTCTATCCTAATATCCTAATTATTGTTGTACGCATAACTAGCAAAAATCTCAGAAATTCTATATTGTCACTAACCTGCTGTTCTAACCTCCCTGCAGCAAGGAGATAGGTAGGAAGATATTTTACTCATGTTAGAAACGTAATAACTTTGTACGTAACAGCAGGGGTTTATTGGACTCCTTTCTGAGGCAGGCTAGCACGAGCTAATGCAGAATGTGAACGGAGAGTAAAATTACGTATAATCACTTACATTGTTCCAAATCCCTCATGTATGTCAATAAGAGTACATTTATATTAAGTACATTTTCCGTATTAATTGGGAAGGCATCTCACTTTGTGGCTATATTTATAGACCCGCACTTGGTTGCAACTCATGAACTATTACTTGTCATTGAGAGGTAATATTAAACATCAGGAAATTGATTATTGAATGAGAAATAAGATGTGTATATATAATGTGAAATGTGCTCAGGAATGACCAACAATAACTCTACAAGAGATAACACGAAAGAGTGATTGGTGATATATACTAGAATGATATTAATTCCTAATTACTCAGGTTATATTTTTAACTTTGATGGAGTCTGACAGACTCCAGTTGCTTGTTTCGCTAATATTTACTTTGTTGTGTGTGCTCTTTTAATTCCACGGCTAGGTCAGTTTTCTTCTATTTATTTCTGGTATTGAAAATTATCAGTACAAATGGTTAATCAAAAAGAAGGAACATTAAGAAGATTTAAAATATGTATTTATAATGAACGACAGTAAATATAAACACATACAATACACCAATGGGTAGAGAGAAGGACAAAATTTTCATTTTATGCATTCCACACGAATACCACATTTCAAAGTTGTGTATTGTGCATTACCACGAGCGCCATTTCTTATGCGACAAACGTCCAATCGGCAATCAATTTCATGAAAAGCACAAAGTAACTGGTACGGGTTATTAAACTCACTGCTGTAACAATTCAATTTTACATATCTTGAAGAGTAGAAAGCAAAAAGAATGCACGCTGTATTTTATTTACCCCACATATAAACATCGCCAGAGTAAGATCTGGTGATCGTGGATGCCACTTAAGATGGACATAATCATGTTATTTATCTCTTGCAATTCATCGTCCTATAATTGTGTCATCCAGATATTACTTTACTTCGTAATGCAAGTTCGATAGGACGCCGTTCTCGATAATGATAAAATCATCTCAATCTTGTTGAATTTGTGAAAATAAGCAGTAGTTGTCGATAAGCAGTTAAAGCATATCGAGATGTGTAATTCCAGTTATAATTTCCTCCATAAAAGAGAAAGAGCCATAAGCTTTATTGACTGAAATCGAGAAAACACTCTAGGATTAGTTAATATCTCTCAAGTTTGACGACTACGCCTGGAATTTCAGTTCCCCAAAGTCTTGAAACTTTAGAGATATTGATTCGTCGGGAAAGATAACCTTTTAACGAAAGGTTTTTTCCCAATCTTGCAAAATTAAAGTACAAAATTGTAAGCCTTTTTACATGATTGCCAGAAAGCAATGACTAAAATAATTGTAACTTGTACTACTTAAGATTCAAACGTTTTGCAAATCACACAAGATATCTTAGGTTACAGAGTTCCAAGTTCTCTGTTTTCTCTGCTTGTGCATTTCCTAGAGCTAGTTTTGAAAGCAGTTTGAATACACTCAACTTTTTCATCTGATGTTCGAGGGCGAACAGAGATCTTCCCTTTGCATACCCCTTTGCCTTTTACGAATTTCGTTTACCAGTTGTAAATCTGTACACAACACAGCTCTTCGTTGTTGAATTTATAACAAAATACACGCTGCACTGCAACAATGAATTTATTATTAGCATACTGTAGCACACTGAACGACTTGTCTTGGGGCGTCTCGTGCAGAAACCACAATGCCATTGTATGCATTGAATGGAACTAACAGATCGGGATTAGAAATTTTTGAATTTTTCTCTATTCTACGATGCGCTATAGTATTTACCTGCATATATTGTCATATATTAGAAATGTATATTTTAAATCAGTTCTTTTTTTTCGAATTATCTGTTAAAACTTGCTGAAGATTAAATGCAATTCCTCTGAGAAGCTACTAGTGTCAGGTTAAAAATTATGGGGCTGGACAACGTTTTTTCATTAAGACAACTAATGTGTTTTCTTGTTGCTTTTTTCTTATATACATCTTCAGATATGTAATGTAAAACTCCACTCAACAAAGCTGCCACCCTTCTCTTTAACATCGTCGTTGTGATGCATTTTTCAAGGCAAGACTCGACACTAGTGATTAAGTGGCCACTGTATATCAATTGATCTTCACTTACATCCTATTTATTCGTTTCTTTCCTCCTTCAACTTCTTCAAGACTCTGGGCATTGTTTTTTATATTAGTACTTTTTTGGCGTTCTGAAATTAATCTTACACTCACAAGCACACTCCGACAGATATTTGTACAGTGCCATTTTTTATACAAGGACGAAACTTCATTTCCATTTGAAAATGGATTAGCCGCAGAAGGTAACGCTTCCTCTAGGGACTAGTGGCATCCATTGAGTTGCTTTCAGTTCTATATATATATATATATATATATAAAATAAAAGTTCCATATGGTAAAGGTAAACACACACACACACACACACACATATATATATATATATATATATATATATATATATATATATATATATATATATATATATATATATATATATATATATATATACATCTCGCTATCCATGTGGCGTCTTTTCATATTGCAGTCATTGGGCATCCCCTTGAAATACTGGAGTATATTACATTTTGATTACAGTATATATATAGTTTATAGATATGGAGAATCATGTCCCGTTCTCAGATTTTCGATAAAATAATAAATTCAGCTGTTTACATAATACATTCCATGTGGCGTCTTTTCATTTTGAAGTCAACTTGCGTCCGAGAATATTCCATTTATAAGTTTATTACCATTTGGCGTCTTTTTGAGTATATTTATGTAGAATTTAAAGTCATATGGAATCCAGCGCTGTTGCCAGATTTTCATTTCTAGCGGATGCCGCATGTTCTTATATTGTAAAACGATATACTGTACATGTTTCTTTTATGAAGTCAGAAGCGCAGCTGAGGGTAGAATTGACTGAGGATTTGAAGTGATGTTGTTTATAAAACATCCAAATAACCATTATGAATAACATAGCTTAACTTTTCTCCCGTTCAGCACCTGTAAGAGGGGTTAGACAGTTTATACTGGAATCCCAATTAGCTCTTGATGAATACTTAATGGAAATAGAAAACTGGACTTTGTACTAGACTTCTCGTTCAAAATCAACACATTAGCTGTACAGTTAGGCGGAAATAGTTTTATTGTATTATTCAACGGGTTTGATATAACACTACGCCATCCACCATCCTTGTATTTTAATACGCATTGATACGGAGAGGAAGTAGTTCTTAGGGAACGCAGTGCACAAATACGGTCAAGGTTCACGCTTACCCTATTGGTTAGTAAATTCGCTTGCTTTTCGTGAGCGTGGTCTCGGGTTCAAGTTTAAGGAATTCTGAATGTTCGTTAATTTTAAACTGTAGGTTCACTTCTGAGCAGTTTCAAATTAGCCTAAAGATAGAATACCAAATGAAACACTAATGCGGTTGCTGAGTAACAGAAAGAATGTGTTTACTGCAAAATGATATATCACAAAGCTATCCAGAAATAGATATTGTAAGTAACAGGCAACATTTTATTTTAAATAAATGAGTTGTATAACATGATATTACATATCTATCTATTTTAAAGTATAGTTATTACTGGGGGCTCCAAGTGTTGAATCAAGGGCGAAAGTTCAAAATCTTACAATCTGCGAATCTTCCCAAAACGGTGCTAATTTTTCAGAATATAGAAGTTTATACTATCCTATTTCCTGTTCACTTTCACCTCTAAAAGGACGAAAACAAAAGTACGTAAGCTATAACATTTCCATTGCTTCTTAGCCTACCTACTCCAATGGGCTTCTGTAAAGTAATTCCTTGCTACAAATATTAATTTCAGTAATTAGCGAATAACACTCTAAAGGAAAAATCTCCAATGATGATAGCTACATATCTCCAGTACTAATATGGTGGCTAATAATAGTTTAATTGGATAATTGTTGTGTTATGTTTACGCATGCACAGCTCGGGTGTAACGTGTATGAGCGTGGCGTAAGTTTCAAATCAAGAAAGTATGTGTTTTTGTCTAGACTGCCTGAACGTGATTATATTGGAACAAATCAGGTTTATTTGTAGGGAAAGGCTGCAAATGTTTTTGCTTACGTCCGTTTATAAGTGAAAGTGAACTGAGAATATTTCCTCCACCTTTGTCGATAACTACCGAACCCTTGGAGCCCTTATAGGAGGGAGAATGGATATATCTTTCAGTCTCAGCTACTAATTTTGTCATTATTAAAGAATTGCCTAGTCGTAGGTGGCTGTTTATGTTACCGAACCTTAGAGCTGGACTGGCCTTTACACTAAATAGTAACGAGTGTTAGTTTGTTCATTTAACATGTATTTAATTTACATTCAGAATGTGCTTTCCAATTATACGCAGAAATCGTAAAATATTCAAAATTTGAGGAACTAAATCAAATACATATCTAAGGAGAGCAATAATTTTTATCTTGATCAAGCAGAGAAATATAATTTTAACTGTAGATCTAAGAAGAATCTTTAAGTTTTTGTTTGTTGGATTGTTCTATCTCTTAAAATTTACAAGTTATATTATTTTTATATACATTGTAGTATTTCGCAAAGACGCCAAGTTGTACAACATCGATTACGGCAACAAAGAAAGTGATGATGGTTCGGGGCGCATTGCACACTCATGAATTGTGTTCCCTGGCAGAAAATACTTGAGCCGCCAGTGGTATTATCCATGTATTAGTTCAGTAAAGTTAGATCACATGTGGTTAAATGTGGAAATTCGGAATAACAAACTGAAGTTTGCAGTATCAATTCCACTATACTTATGAACAGGGGTGTAGCCAAGGGGGGGCATCGGGCCAGGCCCCCCAAATGGTTTTCTGCCCCCCCAAATGACCAGCTTTCAAAGCATCATAGTAAAATTATCTCGCTTCATTCATTTAAAAGTAACAAAGTTTATTCACAAAATTTATGGTAAAATAGTATGGAGAATTATTGTTTTTTCCAAACCGATCGAAAAATAGTATAGTATCTTTTCCTTATACCGATCGAAAAATAGTATAATATCTCTTCCTTATACCGATTGAAAAATAGCATACTTTTTTGTGACAGCAGATTACACAATTTACTGCGATTTATATTTGACAGTTTGAAGACAAACGTTTTAACAAGGTACTACAAATACAGCCATAAAACAAAGGTACTAAACTGATTTATAAATACAGAATATTTTTATATGCTTTAACAAGTCTTTTAAAAGACATAGAGGATCGAAAATTTTGTGAGAAACAATGTTTTTATTCAATTTGGATTTCATTCGCTCTCTCTTTTATTTCTACTCAGTGTAATAAAATAATTATGTTTTTTTTTAAATCTAGAATAATATATAAATATTTTTGTCAGGAAACCGTAAAGAAATTAAGTGAAATTTCAAAGAAAATCAATCTTGTGTAGATAGATTCTGTATACAAGGCCTTAAATTTAAATATAAAGGTAACCAAGAAAAGTTTTGTTGCTTTTACACCCACCACCTTCGCACATCGATATGTCACCTAATCTGGAAGATCAAAAATTGTCCCCATCAGCATCGACGACCTTCTGAAAACGTTCTGGAACGCCATGGAATCCATCACGGTAGACCTTGGTGGGCCGTGAAAAGAAGAAAGTATCAGGTGCATTTAGGACTTTTACTGGGGATTTGAACTGGTGTCCTCTAAGGTGATTGTCCAAAGAATGGAACAGGTGAAAATCGGACGGTTCAATACCCGGGGAATATAGTGGTTGCAATATTGTTTCCCATCCAACGCGAAAAATGGTGTCCTGAGTCATCCTAGTCATGTGGGACTTAGCGTTGTCTCGTAAACGAGGACTCACTTGCAATTCAGAAGTGATGGCTCCAGAGTTTTGAGTTTTTGTTGAGTACAGCTCAACTGCTGACACTACACAGTTGCATTGATATTCTGACCAGCTGGTAGCAGTTCCCGATGCACGATGCACCAAACACACAGAAGGACCTTCTTCTGGTACAGTGCTGGTTTCGGCTGTTTTGAAATGGGTTCATGGGATGCTAATCAACGATGACGGCGCCGTGGAGCTTCGAATAGGACACACTTTTTTATGACATGTCAACGCCCTGTCCAGAAATGGCTCCGAAACAGTAAATAAACACAGGCGACTGCCGCGTTGCCTTCTAGCCCGGAGTCAAAATATGAGAGACCCATCAACCCAACTTGTAGTGCTTAACAAGTTGATGGATGTGCTGCCGAATGCTTTCTCCACACACTGAATTGTAGTCCCAGTTCCTCTTTGTACATGTGTTGGTCTTTTGGCACGTGGTGCTTTCGGGTGTTTCGTCATCGTCCTTAAACTTGTTAAACCATCGCTGCAATGTTCGCGTCGTCACGACACCCTCACCAAAGGCCTGGCATATCTTCTGTCCCGCTACAGCGGCGTTTGACCTCCATTTGAACTCGTTCAGCATACATGCTCTTATGACGCTCTGTGGATGTCCCATGTTCCCTCTGTCTTTACGCAAGTTCACGGTGTGTCTGAATGGCCACAACCAGGTAGTATATTGGATATACCCACACCAACAACTGACGTTCGCCTTATCTCCACTCGCATCAACTCACGGTGTGAGGTTCAATTGAACACAAACCTCCAAGAAAAGGGACTGAACTTTCTTGCTTACTTTTATAGTTATGTACAAAACTATTGCGTTTGGTCCCGGACAGTAGTTCTTGATTAAACATAATAAAAACTATCTTGAATATAATTTATGGATAATAATAATAATAATAATAATAATAATAATAATAATAAGAATAAGAAGAAGAAGAAGAAGAAGAAGAAGCTAAAATAGTGCTTTTAGTTTTCCAGAAGGAAACCAAAATTTTCCTTTCTTTCAGGCCTCAAAAACACTAGAAGCAACACTTTTTTGGCTTTGTACATTGTAATGAATATTCACTTCAAAAACGACGGGCCCTCCTACACAAACCTGCTGGCTACACCCCTGCTTATGAATAATCATAATAAAAGGCACAACGAATCCCACTTAGCGAAACAGGTATGCCGTTATCAATATGGCTGCCAGCGGAAGTCGTCTCTTGAATTTGAAATTGTTATAACTATTATATATTTTAAGATGGCGACTATATTCTTGTATGGCTTTTAAGAGAACATATTAGAAATTACTTTCTAGGATAAACTGGTTCCAAATGTTGCCATCAATTTTAAATATTGTGCAAGGAAGTGAGAGAACGGGTGATTTCCAAGTGTTTTTCATGCTTAAGGTCAAATATCTTCGTAAGCGCTATGAATACCAACAATTCCAAATAATCATCGTTGGGTACTTCAAAAACTTTCTAATGAAGAATGTATTAGACATTTATCTTTAAAACTTATTTAGATAATGTACATGTTATGTAATGGTAGATATGATGCATATTTTTTGATGTCGATAATGATAGAGTAATCGCTTTAGTAATTTAGAAATTACAGGGAATTTTACACGAATGTACTGGATAGTCTGTTCTACTATACACGAGATATCTGTAGTCTGTTACAGTAACAATACATTAATTAAAACGTCCATCTTCCGGTAGGCGTTTTCTTTAAACATTTTGACATCAGTAAGAAATTATATTGACAGTTCTATTTATTCTTAAAATAAGCAATGAATATTCACTTCAATAATAGAAAAGGATACTTGAAAATTAAAGAAACTATCAAATCTTTAATTCCCTACAAAGTACTTAATATCTAAATTGAAACTGGGATTTGAAGGTAAAAGTTCAGTGATTTACTTAATTTTGTGACGGTGATATAATGGTTCAGCATTTTCTTTTTCACCTGCTTCTTCTCCGCCATCAGAAGCAGGAACACTAAGACTTTCTCTTGTATTACACAAGAATTGCTGCATCTATAGCCAATGGAATGATCACAAAAGTTGCAGAAAGTTATTTTCTTGTTACTGGTATATTGATGTTAAAATCAAATCGTCTTTAAACTATATAAAATCAAGTTCAAAAGGTCTCATATGGGCTGTAAATTTTGCCGAACGGGCCCAAAGAAAAATGTAGTTAAGTAGAGAAAAAGAATAAATAAGGATTGATAGAAAATACAAGGAAGATTTGAAATTAATAATCGCAGTGAGAGTTACATACATATCTGCCATTAGATCTGTCAGCGAAGCTAATATAGCGGACCTGCTCATGAAAATCTTCGTTTAACTCTGAAATTGTTTTGTGGGACAATATTATCATAACGAAATATGTACGCAGTTTGAGGCACGAGATACGACTTTAATAATGAATAATAGCTGCATCTATAATAAGCAATATAGTATGATTAAGTCTATTGGGAGAAAATATCCTGCATTTCAAATCTCAGAAGTAACGCAATTATACGCACACGCACTGGCGTATTTACGATTTTGTTTCGGGGTGGCTTTGCAAACTTTTGAAAGGGCTTTGCCTGGAAATTCGAAAATTCTGCAAGATATTTAATTTACTTTACTATATTAAGTAAGATTTCGGGGGTGGCTCATGTCCGGAAGCCCCCCTTAAATACGCCACTGCGTATATGAAACCATGGGAGCCTTAAATGACTATGAAACTGAAATATATCATACTTCAATTAATAAGGCAGCTAAGTACAGGTGAACTATAACGCCTATTCAAAAGAGAGGATAACAGGGGAAATATAGTGTTTAGAGAAAAATGGTGTTTTGTTATGTAGGCTTTGATATCCTAGACAATAAGTTTCAATCGGGAATCATGTTCGGAACAACTAATGTAAAAGCGAGCATATTAGTTATTATCGTTATACTTTACTCAACCCTCTTCTATCTAGAGCGAATATATGATTTTTGGATTGAGTGAAAATATAAATACATAGCACTCCTAACTAGAGATTGAAAGCACATTTTTGTCCTCAAGAAGGCCATATTCATCTTCACTCACTATAATTTTGGTAGAGAGAGTGAGTGCGAGGAAGTTGATTGGCGGTGAGAGAGGGTGAGAGCATCGACAATAATTTGAGTGTGAGGGCGGTTGCATGTGAGCGTGAGAGAGTTGATTGTGTGCGAGAGCGAGTGAGTGTGAAGGAGTCCATTGAGGATCATGGCGAGTCAGTGTGAGTTTGAGGGAGTCGAATAAGGGTTAAGTTAAATACCTATCATCAAAATGAATTTCCAAAAGATGTCTGTTTGAGAAGTTATTATGTTTGGATAATGATTGAAATACAACCTCTGACAATAAAGTTCGGTGAATGATCCCGTAAATAAAAGGTAGTTACAATATGAATGAAACTTACCTTACTGTTCTTCGAAGTAGTCTATTCTCACAGCTATGCAACGCTGAGCACGGATGTACATGTCCTGAAAACTTTTTGAGAAATCTTCTTTCGAGATGGTACTCAGGAACCTCGTCACGTTTCGTTGGATGTCTGGAATATTGTCAAATATCTACCCTTTCAACGCAAATTTGAGACATGGGAACAGGAAAAATTCGGAAAGATTCAGATTTGGCAAGAATGGTGGATGGTCAGTTTGCACCACCCCTTATGGAACATGAATTGTCTGACGAGACTAGCTCTGTGAAAGTGAGCATTGTCGTGAACCAGAAATCATGAACCTTGTTCTTAGTACTGGGGTCGTACCCTTTGTACACGTTACATGAAACGTCTCAAACTTTCAACGTACGTATCAGCATTCAATGTTGTTCCCTCAGGTAGAAATTCATTGATGATTATGCCATTGCTGTCAAAAAGGCGACTAGTGTCATTTTGACCCATTCCGTGCTTTGGCGTTTTGTTCCGGATCGTACCTCACACACCAGAATTCATGCTCAGCATCATTACAGTTGGAGAAATTTGGATTTTCATCCGCCATAGCGATAAAATCTTGTGAGGCAAGAACACGTGCGTGCTTCTGGTCATCAGCCAAGTAATGTGACACTAGTCCACAACACGTTTTCCTTTCCCGTAAGTCGTTGATGAGGTTAAGTCTCGCAGATTCACGGCTAATGTTCGATTCCTCAGCTATTATTCACACAGTTAATCGGCGATCGTTCGTGATTAATGTCCTAACCTTTTCAATATTTTCGCCTGTGCAAACTTGACGACCTTCCGCTACGGGGCTATGAGAAACATTATCTCGTCCTTTTCGAAAACAGCCGAACCACTCGTAAGCACACTTCAAGGACACTGCTTGATCTTCGTAAACCTGTACCAGCATATCATGGGTTTCTTTCAGTGTCTTGCTAATTTTGAAACAAAACTTCAAATTGATCCTTTGTTCGTTCATTTTACCGTTATCAGTTTGGAACCGGACACACTAACACCCACTTGGATTAACGCGCCTCACAGAGACCACAGTTGACTCACAACTGAACAACGGTGGGTCCACAGTGGCGGCACGTGTCGTTACTCGTGCACAGTGTTTCGTTGCGACAGTAGTGCCAAATCGAGCGCTGAACTCTATTGTTAGAGGTTATAATACAGAGCCTGGTTGACACAGAGAGCCTAATTTGATCGTAAACCATCAGCTGCCTCAGTGTACGAAATGGTGGAGAAGGTAAAAGTGATATACCCTGTGACAAAAATTTGTTCCTCCTGGAGAACATTCTCAATCCTGACAGGAAAAATTCCACCCCTCTAGAATTCTTTTTCAAATGGTCCTGAAATACCATTTGTCTCTATCATTAACACTTTATTAAAACCGGAAGTGTAGAAAATCACCACAACTTCCAGCTTCAGTATTGATCTATAGAGTAAACATAAGTAAAGATGTCTAGATAAGTAAAGATGTATAGATAAGTATTGATCTATAGAGTCTGTTTTAGGAACAGACTTTACTTTCAAAAATGATTCATGTGCACTCATAGCTATTCAAACCGAAAGTAACAGAAATCAAACCCTTCCGGTTTTAACGTTGATAGCTATAGAGTAGAAGTGATAGTTGATAGATTCAAACAGTTTTTCTGCAAGCATTTAATCCTATGAAGAATAAATTCCAAGTGCATTCTTATCTCTCTAGTAAACCCGAAAGTGATATAAATCTACTACCACTTCGGGTTTAAATAATAATCAAGATTTATCACACCATTCAGTCTACACTTCTTCATGTGGTGTACACATGACATTAGTTGTTATTTACTTAGTATTAAAATAGAAGTATCATTTCTTCACACTATAGGACTTAAACGCAAAATTTGGAACAGACGGAAAACTATACCTAACAGAACATGAATATGACATATTCAAATGTACTCACTTTGGACTAAACTCAAACACGCTTATTATGTCATTTCGACCTCACACTTACTAATTCATTTCGACATCACACTTACTAAACCTCACGCTCATATCGTCAACCAAACATTCTCCTCACTTGACTTCATGCTCACAATATCTTTTATATATCACGCCCACGCATCACTAGTCCGATATCACACTTACTCAACCTCATGCTTATATTATTAGTTCACCATCACACTCATTCGCATTCAATTCAACTCACTCAACCTCACGGTGATCTCATTTCGACTTAACCTTCACTTAACCTTTCGCACACATAATCGCAAAAACTTCCATCTTCTCGAAATCATTTTCACGCCTTCAAACTTCAATGGAAAGGATAGCTAATTTTTACTAATGATTATTTATTTTAAAATTTGAATTTTGGGAAGATTATGTCGACTAGATTAGATTTTTTTTGCATGCTCACATTATTTTTAGTTACATATATTTTATTTACTTTATCGAATGGAGTGCAAAAGGGTTGTGTTTAATTTATTTCTAAGTTTGCATTACGTATTAAATAATTTTGATTTCAAGCGTAAACTACACTATGTAGAATTTACGTTATTATTATTATTATTATTATTATTATTATTATTATTATTATTATTATTATTATTATTATTATTATTATTATTATTATTATTATTATTATTTGAAATGATCTCGGAGGCCGCGGTGGCTCAGTGGTAGAGCGTTCACCTCTAGTGCATGGGGTCCCAGGTTCAAACCCTGCTCCCGCCAAGTGAACTTTGTGGTGGACAAACACCGTGTGCGTGGGTTCTCTCGGGGTTATCCCGTTTCCTCCCACTTTCTTCATTCCACCAATTCACTCATTGCTCATAATCACCGTCTCTTTTAGCCTAATCGGCATAACCGTGGGACGTAAAACTCAAAGATTTTCATTTTTGAAATGATCTCACGAACGAATTTATTTCCGAAGTTTTCCTTTCTTGTTCATTTATGTGTCCATGTGTGGTCAATCTCCCTTTGGATACTGAGCTCAACAGGGAAAGGGAGGGAACAGAGAAATGACAAAGCGAAAGCCAAACTACACAGCTTATGCTTCTGTAATTCTACTCTAGTTTATTTCACAGAATTACACAGTTTTTGAGTGGGTAAAACTGAAGAAAGAAAGAAAAGGACAACTATTCGGAGGTAGGGATGGTGACTGAAAGTCACGTTCTTGTCAATAATTCATTTCACGGGAAACTGAAAATAGTTATTCATTAAATGATTCCTATTACTATTCTGAATGCATCGTGAATTTTTAAATTGATACCTTCCTAAATATTGACCGGGCAATAACCTACCAGCCCGGACGGTTCCGCAGCCTCTGGCATGTCAGTATATGCTATTAACTTACATCATTGTATATACATATACTGTATACTATTAGTAAAAACTGAACAGGGATGAATCCCAAGGATTATCCGTAAGAAAATCTTTGGAGATTCAGAATTTTCATTAGAGATGCGCACAAGACGAATCGAAACAGGATTTTTTTTGACAAAATTCGTGTCGAGACACGGCTCTTTCAATAGTAAAATATACATTTTTCGAGTCGAGACATCACTTTTACCACACATTTTTGAGACGAGACAGCCACAAATCTTGTCAGGTGCGCATCCCTAATTTTCATTCGGAAGTTCATGAAACAGTTTTATTTTATAGTATTAGGTTTCAATTTTATGTATTATGCGCCAAATGAAGTAAAATGTTCCTATTACTTTATTTACAGTATAATATATTCTTAACATGTAGAGAGCCAATTTGTAGCTATTATTATATTTCTAAGATTTGCTTTATGTCTGTTATTTTTAGAAGAAAAAACAAAATAGCATATTATTTTTAAGACTGCTACACAGAGAGCTTACTTGTTGAAATTGTATTCCTGTCCTTTATTAATTTCCATGCTAACATTCATGGTAACAAGAATTCGAGACACTTTTGGTTGGATTCAGATAGCAATCAGAAAAATAAAGGACAGGAATAATTCATTTTCATTTTCTGTAAAAAAAAAATCATTACTAATACATTAATTAAATTAACAATGCTTGTGGTTTGAAACAATGTGTTGTTAAACGAAATTTTTATAACTATATTCGGTGGTATTCTATAACTTTTGCTTAATGATACAGGTATTTTGACGCTTTCCTTTTAATCTTTAACAAGAATAAAGAGTAGCATAATAATAAACTCTCTATCGCCCAAATCCGTGTTTTTTTTATTTTTTTTGATAATTGGTGAATACATAACGGTTAAGAATCGTAAACATAATTGAAATATTTTGATTTACCGAAAACTTATTGAAATTTATATAAAATAATGATAATCATGCATCTATAAGCTTCTAGGGATTTCTTTAACATTCTTACAGTACTACATAGAGTCTAGGAGTACGTGTAGTATCACATACGTGTTACTATGTATTTTTTTCTGTCAAATTTTATTATAAAGATTATTCGCACCTGACTCGATTTTGCTTTTTGAACAGATAACGCTTCATAATTCATAGTGCTATCCAGTGACGGGAAACATGTTTGGGAGAAGCTGACATGGGAACCTTCTTTATGTTTACCAAAATGTAGTTAAATAGGTTACGAACTCTGAAACAGTATAGTTAGGCTCGGATAGATTCGATCCCCCTCAGCTACATCTTGATTATAACGTAACAAGATCAGGCTCATACCACAACAGATCCACACAGTCTTCTAATGTGTTACAAATAATCAGCTATTGGTGGGGATGTCTGTATTGGAGCAACGTGTCAAGGGAATTGACTGCCTAGAGCTGAGCCTGTTAATAACAGCACTGACTGTATGAAGCTTGTGTTTATTTTTAGGCCCAAAACGAGTTTATTCAATTACAAGATTACAAGAACTGCCCCCTGTCCTTGCATCCACACTCTGCCTCTTATAATATACTTTTATACTACAAATTGAGACATTAGAGAAAAAAATCATACGTAGATGCAATTTTTCCCCCAACCGATAATGGCTATTTTTCAACGAACTTGAAAAATTCGTCACTGAATTCTCCACGTCTGTGTGTGTGTGTGTGTGTGTGTGTGTGTGTGTGTGTGCGTTATTTGCGATTTTTTTCAATTTTGAACAATCTATTCGTTAGAGCATCAAAAGCTATCAGAGAAAGTGGTGGAATTTTTAGCGTCACTCTTACCGTTTCCGAGATATGGGAGAAAAAATCCAATTTCTGGAGATTTAAGGAGCCATATCTCGTGAACCGTAAGCCATAGATTATATTTTGCCTATTTTTAAATTTTGAGCCTACTATTTTGATCACATGTCTGCGTCAATCTTATCGTAGAACTTCTTAACAGTTACCATCCTTGGTATAAACTAAACACTTTCTTATCACTCCCGATCAGGGATTAATTCAGGAGGTAGCCCGGAGGAAATCTCTCCCCCGAAGTAAATCCATTGCCCCCCGGAGACACTCCCAAAATTTCAATCACAAAATGTAGAAATTACTTCATCCAAACTCCTCTCCTCCCAGGAGTTCTTCCCCCTCCCCCCCGTTCCGGGGTGAATATGTCTGAATTCAACACTGCTCCCGATTACAAACTTCCTGTTGCTTGTTGATGTGCGTCCTTGCGAACTCTAAGTCAGCATGTATATGTGCATCTGTTAGTTTGACCTGCAAAGCAGAACAAATAATATGAGTATAGTTACAGGTCTCTGCACTGCATTCCAGATCTAAAGTTGTTTTCAGGTTTGTTGCAGCAGCGAACGGGCTTGAAGCGTTAGCTTCAATAATAGTCGAAACATTTTCGTATCCCGCTGCCGCTTGCGGTCTACTCAGCTTCTGTTTAGTATGTAATCCCTATTCCCATTCTACTTCGAATCGTTCAATTGAATATCTTACTGTTTTAATATCCAGGTTCATGGTTCAAGCAACATGCTTTTTAGATATTCCAGCTTTCCATATGCAATTACTCTCCCTAATAGCCTACCATTTTTTTAATAAAAGCAATTAGCCATGGACAGCAAATGTTTCTTTTTAAAGTTCATTCTGGCAATGCTCTTAGAGCATTCTCAACTGCTTTTTTTCTTTCTTCTATGTACTACGAGGTACAAGTGTAAACTTTCAAGAATTTCCTTTCCCTCTCGATATCTCTTTCTACTCTGGTCCCACGAAAGCACCTACCACGTCGTCTCCAGTGGTATTTCCCGGTCTCCCCCTCGTACGCAACTATGCCATGAATTTATTTTAAAAGCATTACATTCTAAGCATAAATAATTCTTAATTTTGAAAATAGGTTCTAACCAACAGCCACAAATACCATTGCCACGCCCCAGTGAAAGGATTGAGCATGTAAGCTTAATGGTATAAGCTAATTACGACAATGATTGCTGATAACTAATAATACTAGATAATAATTAGGGACAGCTGTATAGCGGGTTCCTAAAAATCCTTTGTGAAGGAAAATCTCCCGTAGGAGCTAAATTAATCACAGTGTGGACTTGTAAGGTGTTTTGAGTTTTACGCCTCGTTCAGTAGCGACGTTATATGAGACGTTGACCTTCTGATTAACGTGGAATCCGAACAACATGAGCTCGCACCGGGAGTTGAATGCGGGTCTCCCAAGCCAAATGCGCGTACGCTAACCGCTTAGCCACGAAGGAGCTCTGCTGTGGACTTGTGTAGGCAACCTTATAAAACTTGAACATGTGAGAAACATTCTACCACAACAGAATGTCAGTAAATACATTTTTTTCACATGGCAGAGAGTACACAGTTCACAATGCACTACTTGCATTCAACATAGCCTTTTAAAATGTTCAGGCTGAACCAGGACTTTATCAGCAGCAATTGTGGCTAGAGTGCGGCTTTCAGTCTTCCAATCCCCCAAGTGTTCTACACGCAAGCACGCTTCTGAACTTGAATTATCTACCCGGAGTGTTAGAAGAATCCTTCATAGAGCTGTAAAATGCATCCTTATAAGATGTAGCTGGTGCAAGAGTTAAGTAAAAGAGAGAGACTGAAATATGAGGAAATTTATGTAGCAATATTCTGCAGAATATCCCTTCGACTTCTATTTTAATCTGATGTGATGGTGCTCATTTTCACTTGTCCGAACTCTGGCTTCAGAATGGAAGGAAAGTGCAAAAAGGTCCCCAGGTTTGATTCTTATTATGCCCTGACCTATGGTGCGTTAGAAACTGGCCATCATTATTCAATATAAATGAAAATGTGGATGAATGTGTCTCGCTTTGTGGGTTTATGCTCCAACATAGCTCTGAAGCACCTGAAGCAATTTCAACCAATTTGGTGTACATATGACTTAAATCTGAAAAACAATATTGTAGAGGTGAAACTGAAATGTTTTCCCCAAATCTATTTAGCTCGTGTCAAAAACGGACATTTCATGTGGTAATATAACAAATGCTTATTTTTCATAATGTGTCACTCAAGGGAGTATGTAAACCCCCATACATCCCTGGCGTACTCCTTTGGATAGACAAACAGTTTCTATATTATAATCCGCACCTTTTTCGTCTTTGTTTGTGAAGATAAACCCAAGGAAAACAGGTAAGGATAAACTAGTGCGGGAGTCGATCGGCACTACTTTAAATTGTGAAACAAGAATGCTGACTGATCATCTATGTTAAAGAGTCCTAAGTATTTTAATTTCCTGTATGAAATAACTATCACATTTGGTTAAAATTTTAATCAGCGTATAATAATCGTTGGTGGAAAGCAAATTGAAGTTCCTAAATTAGGTTGTAGTAAATGTAACACTCATTCTTAGTTAGTATAGCTCCACTAATTCACCTTGTAGAATTAATGCTTCTGAAACATATAATAATAATAGTGATAATAATAATAATAATTGTTATTATTTAAAACTTCCTACATAAGTATATAAATAGTTTGTAGAAAACCTTCTAAAGAGTGACAATATATGTTTAGCTTACCATAGATAACTTTCTTAGCCTTTACATTGATATGACTTGCCCTTCACTAGGAAACAAATCGTTGTTCTCTAAGTTACTTAGAAAGAACACTATTATCTAACAGTCTTTTACCGTACATATAGTTAGTTTCTTCTTATCACTAAATAGAGGAATCAACTAGTGCAAAATGTTGAACCTTTTTGAACACGAGATGACCGTAGTGTCCCAAAACTGCCAGAGTATATGGGTCGCAGCGGGTTAAGCTTAACGTCATTTGACAGGTGACATTTGATGCTAGTAGAGTGCAAAAAAAAGTGTTTTGCAATCAGATTTATGGTATTGCGCCATGAAAGTCATGAACTTCCAACAAAACTGAGCCTCAATTTACAATTTTGTTTCAATAAAGGCGCGAATGATGCGCAGGCCTGTAAAGAAATTTTGTATGTTCATGGGTAAGATAAGTTATCAAAACCAACCGAAAGGTTGCTCATGACAAGTCAAGAAACTAAAGACGTTTCAGATGGTTTCATTCTAGGAATATTGATGTCCAAATTTCCACTCACAGAAGGCGAAATTAAAGAAAACATGTATGCTAGTCTGCTTTTGGTGAAAGTCAAGTAAGACTGGTGTGTAAAAAGTTATGACATTATCCCTGACCTAATCATTCATCACCAAACGTGATAAACCATTTGGAGAAAGCTGGCTACAGGAAAGAAGCTCAACATATGAGTGCCACATTATCTAACTTAAAACATTTACTCAATCGAATTTAGGGGGCCACGGTGGCTCAGTGGTAGAGCGTTCACCTCTGGTGCTTGGGGTCCCGGGTTCGATCCCAGCCCCCGCCAAGTGAACTTTGTGGTGGACAAACACCGTGTGCGTGAGTTTTCTCGGGGTTCTCCCGTTTCCTCCCACTTTCTTCATTCCACTATTTCATTCGTTAATCATCATCACCGTCTCCTTTAGCCTAACCGGCATAACCGTGGGACGTAAAACTCAAAGATTTCATTTCATTTCATTTCAATCGAATTTCTATCTATGCATCTCTACTGAAATATAAGGAACTGGAGCTATTTTGGAAACAATCTTATCCTCCCTTTCTGGTTTCTTTACAAAGCTCTTTAAAGTTGATTAGCTATTTCCTTAACTCACTGCTATTTTCAAAATTTGGATTGCTTTATAGAATTTGACGGATTTTAGAAGAAAACTGAATATGTCTAGATTGAGAAGAAGCGACGCTTCTGCAGATGCTTTCGAAAATTGCAGGTAAGAGATGAGAAAGTATTTTTTTTGTGATATTTATAAAAGGTTGTGCTTTTGGCGTGTAGAGCCAGTTGATTCTTCTATAAATTTAAGTGAGAAGACAACAAATCTCCTGAAGTTGACATTAGACTTGAATGAAACTATACGTGTGAGAAGCACAGTGTTGTTGGACAAGAGCAATCGAAAGAAAACTTTATGATTATATAAAACAATATTGCCTACCAATTCAATCTACCAGATAAAGAATAAGAATATCCTGCGGGGAGAAATCTGTGGCATGGAGCAGTGTAGATCGAGTTCAAGGATTTCCGAAATGAAAAGAAAATTGTTCATATAAATATCAATAATAAAATTTTATGTGTACCGTTCCAACCTCCACTACAGACCATTACATAATCACCTGTGAGTGGATGGTGATTTTGGAAACTGCTACTGGAAGTGGTCATGATGCAAGTACTGTCCTGGCCGTTTACGATTGTCATCTGGAGTCCTTATCGTTTACAATTGCAGATCTATTTTTCATAATTGCGACAATCAAATGCAAGAAACTTTCCCGGTTATTCCATATACTTAGAGAATCGCATACCTTTTATTGGCGACACTCATTAGCCGATATCAACTCGCATAGCATGAGTCAAACTTTTCCTGCTTGCCGATTACGTGGAGCCGTGAACGATATCCAT
The DNA here is from genome assembly GCF_964235325.1 of Thermobia domestica. Classification (NCBI taxonomy): domain Eukaryota; kingdom Metazoa; phylum Arthropoda; class Insecta; order Zygentoma; family Lepismatidae; genus Thermobia; species Thermobia domestica. Next base: position 124,992,059 of record NC_137469.1, on the reverse strand, counting down.
GACATGTATCAAATTTGTCTGCAATTTCAGGAACACGTTTTCAAGGAACGCTTTCACACTGTTCCTAAGGAGTTCATCAGAACTGCTGTTGGTCAGCGTATGCGGGGTTCATTTTCCAATGTTGTCACTGGCATGAAATTTTACAAACTGATAACATATAGTGTGTTTAGTCACCACTCTTGGACCAAATGCACTGTTTGTATTTCGCAGCAAGAAGTGAATAATGGTCCAACTTGGACTCTTAAAAAGAAAACACCAGTCGCATTTATGAGCTTTCCATGGCGTGCTTTCATGCATTCCTGTTCAACGACAAGGGTCCTTTTTTTTTCAATCATTCAATTAAAATCAATCGAAAGCGAGAAACTGAAGTTATTCTTACTACAAGTTTAAAAACATCTTACATAAAAACGTGTTAAAATCAATTTGATTTTGATACAATATGAGGCTTTCCCAAATTCGCAACGTTGGAAGTCAGTCAAAAGTGAGGTCTAATTTTATCACCTTACTCGTACGATTAAAAAATACACATTCCACCAGTGGTGCTTGCTAGGGAGAGTGCCAGGTTTTAACCTTCAATACTTGAGATGATACGGAGTAATAATTATTTGTTATATTAAGATATGGACGCAAAAGTCATGCGTGCTTGCAACTATTAAATTGAATGCCCCCTGTTGAAATATTCCATAATCATTCTATTTTGGTGGAATATATTTTTTTTCTGAGGAATTCCAACCATTTCTTCTGCTTAGAGTTGAACTAGATCAGTTATGTGATAAAGCAAGCCATTTTAAATAAAACACGTCTCTGAAATTTTGTTTGAAAGCAAAATGCTTCGAGTTTTATAAAACATAGTATACATCGGGACAGCTTTAAAGGGCTCTTTCCCCAACCACTGCATCTTTTCACCCCCACAACCCTCGGTTAGTCCTCGCGAGCGTTTAAGGGGATGTCTACCCATCATCAGGGGCTTCAGAATCTCCATAAGATAACATGTAAAATTTAATTCATAAATATCTTACAAAATACTGCACTTAGAAACTAACTTGCAATTTTCTATACGAATGTCAAAGACCAATACAAAGGAGGTGGTTATCTCAATTCTAAACTTAATGACTTAGATTAATTGTAATAATTACTTCCGTAATGACGGAATCACTATTTCAGGTAAAGGATCAAAAGACCACTTTCATACTTCATAAATTACTACGGGTGACATTCTTTGAAGAACTCATGCTGGGGAGGAATGCATTGTGGCAATTTAAGGAGCGAAACTCGTGTCCACCACCTCCATTTTCATAGTCATTTACGCCGTGAGCAGCTTCGTTCCCACCCCTACCCCCACTTCCCTACTGAGTTCCTACAACTTTACAACGGCAACTATAGAACAAAGATAATGATCTTTGAAACCTCAGTATCGAACATGTTTCCGATTGCTTTTCTACATCTTTTGTTGCTTCAAGCGGACAGATTCTCGAAACGGCTTTCACCTCTGCCACTGACAACTATAGTACTATACCTAGGTTCTAGGTACAACCAAAGAAAGTCTAAATGTTTCTTATTTGCCATTTGTTTTGTTGTCTGGATGGATAGGTTTCGTTTCGTTTTATATTATTCATCACAGAGAACCACAATATAATGTTCCTGCGGTTAGAACGAATTAATTGTATGCAGGGGTGGCAAAAACCAAATTGTCCTTTTGTTTTTAAATAACTAGTTTGGTTTACCAAAACTCCTTTATATATTTACCATACCCGTGCATGCATGTCTGTCCGTGTGTGTGAAAAAAAAAACAAAAAAACTAAAGAACCACTTCCTGGATCATCACCAAATTTGATCAAAATATAGTCAAGAGTCAGGAATTGAGTGTGTTATTGAAACCATATACTCAAACCGGAAGGGTTTAAATAAACCATTTCCGGTTTGATCATTGATCACCATAAATCGAAAACGGTAATATGTAGTGAGATCCGGTTTTGTGTTTCGTAAGAACACATTTAATCTCTATTATTAACTTTCTACTAAAACTGAAAATGATTCAAATCAACTATAATTTCTGGTTTCAATTGAAACCTGAAGTCGTAAAAATTAACCACTTCCGGTTTCAATAGTGATTTCCATAGAACAGGAATGGTAAAAGCGAGAAGCGGTTTTTTTTTACTTTCTATTCAGCGTTCTAAAAATAACTACTATCTTCAGTCTTAAGCCTCTATTCAAACCATAAGAGATGGAAATCAACCACTTCCGGTTTTAACGGTGATAGCTATAGAATAAAAACTGTAATAGACAACAAAAGCGGTTTTCTGCAATCAATTAGGCATCACATTAGAATCTATTTCGTCTCTAGTCTAGTCTCTCTACTAAAACCGGAAGTGGTAGAAATCTACTACAATTTCCAGTTTCAATATTAATTGTGAAAATATCTTACCAAAGAAACCAAACTCCTTTGCGTGGTGTACATGTGGCACTGCTACTTGTTTTGAACCATTTTTTTTTACCTTATGGATAATCGTGTCCTCTATTTTTTTAAACCATAAAATAAGTCAAACTCGATGCCATACGTAAACTAGTTGCCAGTAGAGCAGAAATTATTTACTAGCCTGCCCATTCAGCACTGTTCAAGATTGACTAAGTCGAACCGATTAGCGCGTTTGAAGAAGGGATTGTGAGTTATGGAAACTAATATATAAAATTATTTGCATGAAGTTAAATCTACTTTAGATTTGTAATAAGGCATAAGAAATTGTAAACATCTGAGAGATTATTTGTTCATACAGTTACAGTTAAGAAATAGATAAGAGCCTAAGATACATTAGGTTAGAGCTAAGTTAGGATGTTTAAAACCTTCCGGTATAGGGTCTAACATTCTACGACAAAGAATTGGGTTACATAATCTTCAATAAAATTCGTAAGCGCTTGCTCATTTTTGTAAGGAAAGTCTTGATTCTGAGCGAAAAGAGCTAGTTGACCTTTGATCTCGAGTTGGACCGGTTTGCAGTTATTAATAAAATATTTATTTAACAAAGTTGTCTGGGTCATGATTTTTAGAAAATCGAAACTTATTTCCAAGAGTAAACTACCCCGTGGGTTCTTTTTTGTAGGACAAATGAACACTGTCAGGTTACAAACAGAATGGCTTTTTTTTTTATCATCAGAAAACAATAGCCCAAGACTAATACATCTTTTTTTTTCCTAAATAACTTATAACACAGTATAGGCTTGTAAATACAATATTGATGTATGAAACAAACAAAATCCGTTGGAGACGTTTCCGAGAAGATCTTTTTTCTCCCTAAATTTCACCCTTCAGGAAACTACTTTTATTTTTAGAGGTACAAGAAATGCAACCCCTTTCCTGGAGAAAACTGGAAAATTCACACTTAATATACCCACTAGAATCTAGGCTGAAAATAATCACTTGTCCAACATTTCGCTCCCTAGTTTTTTTTTTTTTTTTTAATTACAACAAACTTTCTGCGGACTATATCTCTGAAATAACGCATTTGTGCAACAAGATTGGTCTATAGGCTTGTTCACGTTTACGTGTGAGGATTCACTTCCCAAAGTTATTTCCTAACACCATGTGTATATATTACACTTACTTTCCAGTAACAAGAACTAGAAATGTTCGAAACCCTAGTTCCACTTATATTTATGATCATAGTCTGAAACATTATAAAATCACCCACGTAGTCTAAATTATGGTGACATTACTGAGTCCGTTCTTTATTAGCTTGGTTGGTTTTGTGGGTTTAGAGTTTAGCTTCTCTTTCTGCACCAATGTTGTAAGATACTGGTGATTACGGAGACTTCAGTGGGATCCGTATTCTTAGTAACGCATTGAAATTTCAATTCTCTTCCACCGGGTATCAAACCCGAGATCCATGATCCAAAATGAGCGAGTTAGGCACTATACCAACGGGAAGAGCTGATGTATTTTTTAAATGTTACTTACGTATGTTTATTCACAGGCAGTTTGGTTCATGGGTTTCAGTCCATCGTTTCTGTTGAATGGATCTTGAAGTAAAGTTGAATTTTTCATTACTTCCTGAAAATTTGAATAATGTTGCCAGGAAGTGGAAGTAACTACCCGCTACGAATTTCAAATTCCAGTCACTAGAGAGAATTATGTATTTTGTATTCATGTAAATGTCTCATACAAACTTAGTGCTGCAAAAGAACGCTAAATTTCAGCCATGATCTGTATCGAACTGTTGATCCTACCACACAAAGTATAATTTTTTACAGTTGAGGCAGTGCTATTATAAAGTTGGAACTAACTAATGCAGCAGCAGGAAATCGTAAGAAGCAAAGAGTTCAAATTGTCGTGTTCCTTCTTTCTGACGTTTACAAGAAAATCTACCTGCTCTGCAGAAACGAATGAAACAAATAGGATGAGGGTGGCACCCCGGGGCGTTCTACCACACCCATTCGAAAAGGACTTGAGAGGGGGAGGGAAATCCCTGTCTGTCAGCAGCACATCTGTTGGTGAGGACCAAATTGGAGCAGATGCTTTCAACCACTATGTAATATATAGTCCACTACAATGTTACCAAAAAAAAGTTCATTACTCGCGATCTACGTCATTAAGCGTGAAATTGAAACAACTAATTAATTTCTATTGATTTTCTCTATTCATATGGAAGATTTTAAGTTGTTACGTTCCATATTTCGTTAGACATTCATTTAGTAAAATTTACATGTTATCTTATGGGGACTGAGAAACCACTAGTAAAAGGTATAAGAGCTGTCACTGCTGTCACTGCTGTCAATGTTGCCTTACCTGCGATCCACTTGTGTAGTTCAAGTCCGGCAAAATAAGGAAAAAGCTTTCCTTCCTATTCTCAGTTAAAAACAAAAATTAAAAAAAAAATCAACTAGGAAAAAGGAATTGAGGCAACATTGGTTTTTAGCCAGAAGGGATCATAAATCTCTACCACGTGTCGCGGAGACTAGTTAGCCGAAGGTTGAGAGGGGTGGACAGGGTTTTCAGAATTCCTGGAAAAAAGAACCATCTCTTTCTGTCCCAATGTATATTTGTCTTGTCCCAGCTTAAAGATTTACTCCTATAGTTTTGCGTTCTAATTAGTGTGATGCAGTAAAAGTATCGCTTGCTACTTCAAGCATAGCATTACTGGTTGTAATAATAATAATAATAATAATAATAATAATAATAATAATAATAATAATAATAATAATAATAATAATAATAATAATAATTATTATTATTATTATTATTATTATTATTATTATTATTATTATTATTATTATTATTATTATTATTATTATTATCCTAATTAAGCACTTCTAGAGCAACAATAACATTTTCTTTATTATGCAAACTTGTCAAAAATATGCTTTCTGTCTTCATCGGATGTTGGCTATCTTTCTAAAACAATTTATTTTTGCTAGTTCTGCTAGAATTCCAGTGGTTAGAAGGATGGCTGACCTTGTAACCTGCCAATCAACTCCACAACCGGTTTCAACCCTTCTTATGAATGGACTGCAGAGTTCCCTGCAAATATTTTTACTTCTGATGCTGATGTCTGGCGGTATCGCACTAAAGAATTCTTCCATCTCAAAAACTTACTTCAGTTTAGCTTGACAGAGACAATCCTTTCTTATTCACGAAGTTCTTCATTTTGAACTCTCGGGTTCCCTTCAATAAATCCTGCCTACTTTATGCACCCTCTTCCCGCTCGTTGTTCATACGTGTTTATGTTCGACCCATTTTACGATTTCAGATGGAACATGATTTCTCGAATCTTAAATAATAATAATAATAATAATAATAATAATAATAATAATAATAATAATAATAATAATAATAATAATAATGATGATGATGATGATGATGACATTTTGGACAATTTATTTTTATTTCCATAAAGACTTCTGCATACCACTATAGTGCAGTATTATTATTATTATTAGTAGTAGTATTAGTAATATTATTATTATTATGATACACCAGCTTTGTTGAAACTACAGTTTTTACTCAGTAGTTACTTTGTGTTTGGTATTTAAAACCTCTTTGTCACAACATTCGTAATATTTGTCAGTTGAATAATCATAGGAAACAGCTTAATTTTAATTTACATTCTTGGCTCTTTGTAAATCAGTTATAAATTGTTTAAATTTTGCTTATGTATTTTTTCAGTATATATATTTTTAAATACAGTATTTTAACAGATCATTTCTGTCAATTGCTTGCTTGCATCCCCTTGATCGATTTTCACACTCCTGTCGTCCAGGTTAGACAAGTGACCAGAATTTTCACTTGCGAAAACGGGACGCATATGAATCGGCTACGGGGGGAGGGGTATCTGACTTCTAGATTGCATTTTGGGACTCAGCAGTGTTCTCAATTTACAAACTACACAAGTAAGAGTGAGACACACCGTTTTTAACTTTACGTGTACCACACAACAAATAGTGGTTCTCGATTGCAAGTTCTACCCAACAATTCTTTTAACTAGTTGAACACTCAAAATTCCCACTCAATTCCCACTTGAACCACGAACACTCAATTCTCATTTGAAAATTCAGAAGTTCTAGACACGGCTGAACCTTGGCAACGAATGTTGGTACGGAAGAGAATAGAATTTCCATTTACGATTTATATTTTGAATAATTATTACGGGACACCTAGGTCAATTTTACTTAAAAACGGGACATTTAGGCCTCCCGTTCGAGAATCAGAAAAAACGGGACAACGGTTGAAAAAAAGGGACTGTACCGGCAAAACCGGGACATCTGGCCACCTAGAGGTTAGAAATCACTCATCTAGAATGTTTGTAATTATTTGGTTTTTTACATGAACAGTTTACCTAACTATGCGAATCATGAGGAAGGCTATCTTGTGACTAAATAGCTAGTTCAAACTATGATACGCGAGTTAGGTTTCCGTAATTTTGATATCACATTAAGCTGTAGATCATATTTGATATATCGACAGTATTGTAAAGATAAATAAAATTGCTACCAAGCAAATGAACAAGCAAATGAAAAGCCCTTGCCGCTTGTCTAGTGGCTAGTGCGTGTGCGTTTGGCGTATGTGGTTCCGGATTCGATTCCTAGTGTTAAGTCAACTCAAGCCTTATCGGCACTATCATCAGAAGGAAATAAAAGTCCTATCAACAAGTTTGAATTAAAAATTTCACTGTTAACCTGTTTGAAAATCTCTTCTATTCTCAAAGGAATAGGACATGTGCCTTGGTCCTAGTGTACTTATTCAACCTTCAGTATGAAAAAAGCAAACTCAAAAACTTAGAGTTTACCATCATAATGGAGATTCTTATGTTTGAACATTATTCAAGCGTAACACCAAGAGCATCAGAATTTGGAGAAAAAGAAATGCCTTTATAAAAGGTAGTCGAAAAAGAAAAGAAAGTAATAGAAATGGTATGCATCACAACGAAAATATGTCTGCTTACACAAAAATGGTCTGGAAAATCCAATACGTTTCGTAGCGTTAAACCAAAGAACAAAACAACTTGGGTTCGAGAGAGAGATGGTACCTTAATAATCTGAAACAGGCAAGACACAGGTAGCCTTCCAAATAACGTTATTAAGACACAGGTAGATTTAAACATAACGTTATTACCTTGGTGACTAACTACAGACACATCTCATATTGTCTCGCTGCTGAAAGGGACGTTAAACTCAAAATCAACTCAGCTACAGTACCAAAGTAAAGGATATTCCGGCGAATAACGTGTTGTGGTTTCCTCCTCCTAATCTGTTACGGCTCTCTAAGGGTATCAATTCTCAATGTAAACCACAGTCAAATTACTAACTTCCATCAAATTTATGGGTAATTATATTCTCAATGAAAACTGCTAGTCATATCAGGGTAGATAAATATTTATTTAGATAATAAGTAAGTCAAAAAGTGATTCGATGAAAATTCTTTTAAGGCAAATAAAAAAAATTACGGGACTCCTTCACTTCAGAGCCCTATCCCTTAAGTCGGAAGATCATCACTTAGACCTACAGACTCCTACAAATTTCCTAGTCAGACTCCACCGATCCGTCATTCCCTCACAGTTTCATCTGACGCCTACCTCTATCAGGAAAGCCTGACTACAACTTTCCTTCCAAAATATAAGAGATTTTGTTGTCAATGGACATCACTTAGCCCAATGACTGATTCTCTAAAGAGAAGACCATCACTTAGGTTTTTCTCTGGTCTAGTTAAAAAAAAATCTAATAATAAAAAAAAAACCTTAAAGAGTTTTCTGCCTCTGAGGTTAAAAAAATATATATATAACCTACTTCTCACTAGAAGATAACGGGAATCACTTATCCCAATAAGCTATCATTTAAGCTTATAACCCTGACTAGCTAATTGTCCTCAACTTGGTCATCACTCAGACCGAAGGAAATCGCTTATTCCTTGCTCTGACCATCACTTAGGCCAGTCCCTATTATTTCATTTAATATCAGAAAATTCTAATGCCATCACTTAGGCTCCAGAGAAATCATTTATTCTCTGTCATCGGTCATCATTCAGACCGTTCCCTACAAGATAGGAAAGAAAAAAAAATGAGGCAGGACCTTAATAACGAAGAGTGGCTCTAACAGCCATAGTCACCCAGCAGTATATCCTATGCGGCGAGAGGCTTCCTTTTATATGGTCGATGACCCTTCCCCTTTTAGTTTGCTTAACTTTATTTTCGCTTAAAAATCCGCAAAAAAGTCTTTTAAAAAAAACGAGCAACCGTCGCTACCCTCTGGAAAATTCCATCAATCACTATAAGAAATCTATATAAAAAAAACTTGAACGTAGAGTTCGTTAAATATAGCTGAAAAGAAAAATCCAAGCAGGAATACATAGCTTGAGCAGATATACACATACAAATAAGCAATATCCAATATGAAATTATAAATATATATAACACATAATACGATATATGTAATTAAATATATGTCTGGCCAGACTTACCTTAATCAATAACAACATTATTTACACTTGTACACTAATTATTTATTCACAAAATAAACACAGTAAGGGCGAACCCTTGTCCTTACAAACGTTATTCAGAGATACCATTTTAGAAGTTACGCTGACTAATAACGTTATTTACCATGTGCAGAAATGGGTTAGGAAACGGAAACGGACAATGAATTGCAAATATTGTGGATAGAATTAAGTTATCCACCCCTTTATTACATTCCATTTTTGAGACGATCCCCTTATCAGGGGAAAGTGGTAAAAGGTTTACCCATATCAAAGAATCCCTGCTTCAATCGCATATCAACCTGGTGAACTTGTTATTTCTGGTCTTTTTTCTACTTGTTCTCATTCTCGTCTTAATTGACAAATAGTTGTATTGGTCTTTGTCACATCCCGAGTCGAAAATCGCCGTTTCGGTCTCCGTCTCGTCCCGATAGTCTCAAAACAATTTTTGTGTGAAATAAAGAAAAATGTATAGAATAAGCAGTATAATTTTTATAATATGTCGTTTTCACTTATTTTTTACATTATTCTTTATTGCAGAATTGTTGTAGTTTATATATCCCTTCATCAAATGAGTGCTGTTTTTGTTTCTGTGCGTGTGATTACAGGTTCGATCCCATGTGTAGTGACGGACACAGGAATTCGTCAAGAAAAGTTCAATCTCCCAAGTTTTAATTCAAGGTGTTTGTGAACATATCTTAACATGGTAAATTTTTAGTTTTGCATATTATCTCAGTCAAAAATGAGTTAAAAGCTTCAAGCACTCTTATGTACACCGATATCTGTGAAAATACGAAACCTTCAATAAAAATATAAATTTAGGATCTGATCTCCTTCTAAGCAGTAGATCTACACTGTTGAGACCAAAATGAATCAATGCTCTTCAATTCCAGATAAACAACTTATAGATGGAAGCACTCCTTGAATTGTAGCACCATGCAAACTTTACGCTTGAAATTTTAATTTATCATTCATTCTTCTCCTTCTTCTTTTTCTTTTTTGATTGATGTATTCACCATAGAACATTATATTGACAAATATCGGTAAATTACTCCTACAGTAAGTATTATTTCATAGGTTACTCGTAGCTGTATAGTAACATACGTAAGCGCCTTCCCTACTGGAGATCGGCTTCGGTTCCTGGTAGGAATCCATGTGTTCGAATTTCATGACAAGCTATCGATCTTTGTAGGTCTAACATATCCCTTGTGCTAAATTGGGCCTTAACCTTTAAACTACTTCTAAGTTTTATTTGAACTGTTTGAAACGCCTTATTAGCGTTTCATTCTTTCGAATTTAAGCTGGAAGTTTTTTTTTTTTTTTTTTTTAAGTCGTAGGCGGAAAAATAATAAGGAAGTAACTTTGTTTAGACACCGCATGCTTTCTGGAATTAAATGAATTATAATGCTAATATTTGTAGTGAGTACTTTCGACTCCTGACCGTTTATAAGAATATAGCGCCTACCTACTTACAAAGATAAATAAAGAAAAATTAGAGCAATCTTCATTTATTTAGTATTTTATAATTCTTCCTTTCTTAATGGTTACGTTTTGTCGTACTTTTGTCATTCTGGTGCAAAAAGTAATTAGTTCGATCACAGGCAATGTAAAATTGTGGTAGATAACGTCGTTTCCATGTTTTTCTGCGTGTTCTCCCTTTCCCTTTCAGATTATTATTCTACAGATGTTTCCAAAATACGATTCACACTTTTATTAATCATCCATCTCCTTTGGCCTATAGAGCATAATTGTGAAACGCAAAATTAAGTAATATTTAAACAAATGTATTAATGACAATACAAGCATTAAACTGGTCAACCAAGCAATTTCTAGGTTCGTAATGAATGTAGATTCAATCATAAACAGAAAATACATACGTAAATGAGTAAGTAAGTACTGCCGATATTTTTAACTTTGCATAATATTAAATGATTGTTCCCTTTTGGTTAAACGAGACTATACACAGTAAAATGGTTGTGTTAATTCAACTGAATTTTAACACAGGGCAGTGGTTTCACTATGCGATGTTACTTCAACACACAGCCCGCGATGTTGGCTTTTAACACAGGAGGTGTGTTACGTTTTTAACACACAACCGGTGTTGAGCGGTGTTAAACTCTGATGTGTTAGTATTTTCGGTATTGATTCGACATCATGTCAGGGTAGGTAGTGTGGGGAAACGTTTTGAGTGTTACTTGTGGAGGTGTTGCACCAACACGCAGAAAATAACACAGTGTGTAGTGTGTTAACTATTTTGTTTTAATATTACACCATGTCATGTATCAATATAACACGGTCTCTGTGTTATTTCAACATCAATTTCTTATTTCAATACACAATCTGTGTTATAATTCAAGGTCAAAGCCATATAAGTTACACCGTTCTGGTGCTAATTCAACATTCCTTGTGTTAAAATTCGAAGTCAGACCACCAGATTAACACCGTTTTTAGTGTTAGTTCGGCTCCACTTCTGTGTTACTATGACACCTATTTCGGCGTTTAAATAACTCCGTGTGCGGTGTTGATGTAACCATGTGTTGGACCAAAGCCTTGTGGTATGCATGCTTACGCTTACCGAGGATTTTAATATTAAAATAAGAATAGTAAACTACAGAACGTTTCATTCAGAAAAGCATCAAAAATTTTTTGTTGTCCTCCCCAACATTTATTGTAAAGTATTTCTTGATGAATGGGGCGCGGTGGCTCAGTGGTAGAGCGTTCACCTCTGGTGCTTGGGGTCACGGGTTCGATGCCAGCCCCTGCCAAGTGAACTTTGTGGTAGACAAACACCGTGCTCGTGGGTTTTCTCGGGGTTCTCCCGTTTCCTCCCACTTTCTTAATTCCACCATTTCACTCATCTCTCATCATCACCGTCTCCTTTAGCCTAACCGGCATAACCATGGGACGTACAACTCAAACATTTCATTTCATTTTTTTTAATTTCTTGATGGTGCGAAACACAACCTTCAACATCATGTTAAAGAATGATAGGAAACTCTTATCTATATCCTTATAATGTGTTTGCTTCTTAATTGTTTTCCTCCATTTTTGAAGCACAGTCTACGTTGTTGACTTGTGAGCTCTAGTGCAGTGAAGAAGTAACACAGTAATATGGTGTTGTTTCTCGCTGTTGACATATTTCTTCAGAAACATTATGTAAGACAATTGAAAACACATCGCGAGGTTTGCATGTTGAAATTTTGCGAATACCTGGATTTGTTTAAGTATTTCGTTCTACTGTGTTTGTCTGTATCTTCTGCGTAAGCCTTTATAATTAGATGCTCAACATATTGGAAAATCACGCAGAAAACAATACCGATTTTCTACATTTGTGTTAATTTAACACACAAGCTTTGTGACATTTCAACTATCGGCATTTGATACACAACTCCGAATGGAGAGTGAATTGTTCTAACCATCTGTTTCTGTTATATTTTAACACAATCATGTTAACACATAGGCACGTCCTTAAAATAACAAAACGATTTTTTACAGTAAAGGGACTATACGGGTGTCGGACATAAGCTCACCGGGCATAAGCTCACCGGCAAAAAGCTCATTGGCAGTCTTATATTACAGGAGCAGACAAAAGCTCACTTGTAATAAAATTCCCCGAATGTTGAAATTTAGGCTTTGGCTATTTCCTAAGCAGAAAATGGAGCTACTATCTTACATTACTTATCATATATAAAAAATAATAAAGACGTTGCTGCCTATATTAAACGTAGGCAGACCTTGAGGAACTTGCAATAAAATGTCCTGGATATTAAAATCTAACCATTGACTAAAATTACAAGTAGGCCTAATAATAGTAGAAAGTAGAGCTACTAATGTCGTATAGCAGTTATCAGATATCAGAATAAAATAGAGATGTTGCAAGTTTAATGTGCTAAGCATAGGTGGCAGTAGGCCTAATTTTGGCCCTGGAAATTTTGGAACCAAATTTTTCTTATAGGCCGGACAATAATTTCATGATTAGGCATGAATACTTACATAATAGAATTTTCTTGCTAACTCGACCTCGACTGGTAATTCTGCTTTTTTTTTTTTTTTTTTTTTTACAATTTCATCATACTCAGATGTATTAAGACTTAAACTCTGCATCATTCTTAATATTTTATTCTGATAACTCCTATATGACATTAGTCATATAGCCTATTTTCTATTGAGGAACTAGGCTTACTAGTAGACAAAGCCCAGATTTAAATATCCGGAGCATTTTATTACAAGTTACTCAAAGCCTGCCCTCGTTTAACACATTAAATCCTGCTACATCCTTCTTATTGTTTTCTGATGTCTACCAACTGATATATAGCATTAGTAGCTCTATTTTCTACTGAATTAGGCCTACTACTAGTCAAAATCAAAATTTTAATACCTCTTCATACCCATCACACGTTTTTCTAAAGCAAAATCAAATGTATATCTCAGATACTTTCAGCCATGGTGAGAAAAAAAATAACAAAGAGATACCCTCCCCTCAAAATTTCGTTTACCCACATTTCTTTGCTGCAAAATATCCTGCACCGAAAGTTTCAGCACAGGGGAGGGGGTTGGATTGCTCTCTTCATTAAAAGAATGTAGTATTCTTTTGTTTGACCAAATCTGTTTTCAATTTATATTTTAACATTCAAAATCTACTTCATTTTAATATTCAAAATCTAGTTTTCATTTTTGACATATTTCCCGCTTGCCATTTTCCCGTTGCGTATTAATTTTATTCAGGTTTATTTTCCTTTGCAATTAAAGTAGTTAACCTATAAATGTAATTAGTTAACATAGGTGATTTTATGTCCGGTGAGCTTTTTGCCGGTTAGCTTATGTCCGCGAAACGGACTATACATGAATAAGGAAAGGATGATAATACATAGCTAACATGCTTTGAGCGGGATTCAATACCATGACAGACAGGACTTCCAATTGGGGCATAAGGAATTAGACCACAGAACCACAATTTGTAGGACTTTTCTTATAGGCATCAGTAAGGATAACCAGTCATGACATAATTGTCGAGTTTTCCAACATTATAAGGCATTCCTGGAAATAAATATTAGTGCATTTTGTAAGTACAGGTTGGCAAAAAAAAAAAAAAAAAAACCTCCTATCTTTGGAGTGCCAGATTTGCAAACATACCGGATTTTCAATGGTTATAGGCCAATAGACCTACGCCAAGGGCGCACCCACATGGTGTCCACCGGGTCCAGATCCCAAAACTCAGATTTCATTTCATTTTCTCACCTAAACTTCGTAACTCGACTATCATTTGTACACATTTGTCACAGAGAAATGACTTGATTATACTCCTCATCTGTACTCTTCCTTTCCTCGTAAAAATAAATCTAGTCCTATCAGATTTTCTGTGAATATAGGTGGCAATAATTAACGATTACTTATCGTTTTTCCGGGTGCCGAAAACCACAGGTATAATACTATATAAACGTCAAAAAAAAAAAAAAAAAAAAAAAAAAACTGGACCTCTCCGAACAAAAAATCCGTGTGCGCACCTGCTATATGCTATATATAGTTAACAGAATATGACTACCAGTATAGGTCTTTAAGGAAAAAAAGATAAATAAACATTACATGAAAAGCAAATATAATTTAAGGTTTATCAACTAAATAAAACAAGCCCATAAAATTGTAAATCAACTGAATAAAATAAATAAAATAGTTCCTCGGAAGTACACAGCCATTAAAATATTAACATCATCTGCAGGAGGCAATAGCACGTCAATCCGGTAAATTTGAAAATGCACTCCGAAATCCTTATCGCATTGATTAAATATATATGGTTTCTTCAAACTCAGAAGGATGCAAATGCCCCTTTCCTCCCCAAATGACGCCCCTGTCCAGAAGTGTTTAAATCTATATTCTTTTCGGCTCTGGAGTCTAAACGCGATTCGTTCTTTTAAACCATTTATATAATGCATTTTTAAACATTACATATAACTTTGCTCCTATAGCACTTATTTTCATTAGTTACGTTGTACAATCAAAAACAATATTAGGCATAGATTGGAGCTATCATTTCTTATAGCTCCAACTTATACTTAATATTGTTTCTGATTGTATATACATATCTCACACACCGAAAGTGTTAAACATCAATGAACACATCTGGTTTAAATGTTGATTTTCATAGAGAAAAATAGTAAGAGATATCGGGTAATGGCCTTCTCCATATATATTCAGAGTTCGAGGAACAGATTCTACCTTTGATCTTATTTCTCTATTACAATCAGTAGCACATTGCCCTGCGTAGGATAGCAGTCAACTTAATATTGGTATTTTGGGGCGAGCGGTCCCGAGTTCAATTCATAGTAGAGGGCCTCGGTCCAAAAGGTTTCTCAGACTAGCCATCCTGACTGTAAGTGAGGATTTCCTTGGGCTTTCCTCATTCCTACTAAGCAAATAGCGGGATAGTACCTAATATACAGGCCCCAGGACATTTCCTTGCTTTCCCCGATAATGTGCTCGCCGATGGACGTCGTCCCTAGTACCCAGAAATATGTATAAATAAAGTATAAATAAACAACCAGTAGTTATAGTATAGATGTGCTACTTCAAGTTCATATTAAATTGCATAAATTTTCAAATCTACCATTATCTGAAATGAAACATCTACCATTATCTTGTTGTTATTATTATTATTATTATTATTATTATTATTATTATTATTATCATTATTATTATTATTATTATTATTATTATTATTATTACATTTGAAAAATACATGAAATTTTCTAAGATAGAATGAATAGAATACTAAAACCAATACTAAGAAATACTAACTGATAAGTATTCTTGTCTTTCGTGGGAGCTAATAAGATTATGATTTCACATCTATATTTAGAATCAAATCTCATATAGTTTCGTGTGAAATGTTAGGCTAAGATTGGCATTTTTTTTTTATTTATTTATTTATTTTTTTTTTTTGAGTTGAGCGTTCCTTTCAGCACCGGAGCTATATAAGATTTAAGCCTACAGCTTAACATGTGATCCGAACTACATGAGCACTCACCGAAAACCGAACCCAGGTCTCCATGATAACCATATAGTCATGAGGGAGCTTTGTAATGAACTCATCTATTAGCAACAGTTGGTGGTAGGAATGACTGGGTATTGGGGATATGGTGGCTCAGAGATATGGTGTTCATACGAGAATCCCTCCTAGTTGGATCTCAGTTTATATGAATTTATGGAGGACAAAATCTTGTCTGTGGATTTTATCTCGGTTCTTGCTTTTTCTCCAATATTGCCATTCCACTAATTCTTACGCAATCATTCGTTCCATTAACCATCCGTCTCCTTTAACCTACAGAACATAAACCGAAATTGGGACGTAAAACTGAAAGAGTATTTTGACATAGTTTTGCGATCTTCTCTTATAACACAGATACAGGTTGATGATATGTTAATACATTTAATTTAAGCAATGTTACTCGACATAAGTTTAAAAAATGCACTATAAGAACATAAGAACTATAAGAACACGGTTTGTAACATACAGGTCTGAACACACAGTGAACTTGTTTGTGAAATGCAATACTGTATTACAAGAATATTTAAAATAAACATGGAAAATTCTCTTGCGCATGATTAATCATCTTGAAGCAATGATAATGGTAGGTAAACCTCAGACTATGTTACATCAAAATTAAAACTTTTTACCAAAGCGATTAGAAAAGTCACCTGTTCCCACATTATATGCGGAAACTCCAAAGTTAGGGTTGAATTCACCTCATTTCTTTGGCTCAGTGATGATTTCAGAGGTACTGCTATTTTGGGAAGAAAATTTCTCTAGTTTTCAAAGAATTCATGTGTTTGATCGGAAACAGCATTTCATTTATAGTGTTAGCTTGAATGTCCTGCTATTTTTTATTTCCTTTCATGAGGGTTCCAGACTCTTTTGTCTTTCAAATGCAGCCAAATTCTTTACATTCACTGTTAGAATTACAAATTCATGCCGTAATCAATTTACAATTTTCAGAAGCTGTTACAAATTGAAAAAAATCTGAGGTAATTGTTCCAAGCAATAATACAAATCGCTGTTTTTATTTATTTTCAATAAACATCTAAAGATGGTCAAGAGCAAATGCGTTTTCCTCGTTTCTGAGAATAGTTTTGATAATAAGTTAACGACTTAATTCTGACTTTTCAAAGTTACCCTCACTGTGCAACTTCATTGAGGTGCTAGAAAGTTCCCCATTCAGGAAATGTATCTCCCTGAAGAAGAAAATTTTCATCTCTGGCAGTTATAACTTTCCCTCCTCTACATTTTTTGCGAATGGTTACGAAGATAGATGAAATGACTTATTTTGGCTAGCCAAACTAAGAAAACACTTTTAATTGAATTTAAACATTTTATTAAACATTTCACTTCTCAGCCTTTTTGTAGCAGTTAGAATCACACACTTTTGTTTCTTGAAATATTTATCTATTCATGCGGAAAGTACAATGTTTTGGCAAGGAGCAATTTGAAGAAGGTTGAAGGGTTGGAAAAGTCAACAAATGTTTAGGTCTGAATTCCTGGAAAAGCACCCGTGTCAATGCCACATCATTCACTCAAACAGGTCATATTATAAACTTGCCTGCGGTGCTATCTATTACCAGCGAGAACTTAGTGTTTCTTCTAGAAAGGGGAACGAGAATTGTTATTGTTAATACAATTATCATTGAACATCGTTCTACAAATACTTTGCAACTCTGGTCAACAGAGCAGCATAAATAGGATGAAGTGAGCCGATGTGTTGAACACACACACTCCTCAACAAAAAGCTGTGCCAGCGATGGCCCTTTCGTTATCTAAAGCCAGGGAGTTACGTTAGTTGGTCCTTCAATGAGTAAAGCCATTCCACCTCCATTGTTTTGAAAATATAATCTCAAAAAGACATGCTTTGTTTTTCTTTCAATGCTCCTTGAATGACATGTAAAGTTTGATTTCTGCCAATTTATAGTAACCTCACAAATATTGTATTTGGTAACCTGTGTGTTAATTTGATGATAAGGTGTCCCCACAAGTTGCTACTGTTCTAACTATTCAACATTCTATCTGCGACTCTTGTCATTCTTTCAATCAAACGTACATCTGATGTTATCAGAAATGATTTTATTTTTATAACAATAAAATATCATGTAATTCTAATCAGTGGTAGATGTCCAAGTATAAAACATACACTATTTAAAGAGTGCTAGTATAATCTGAAGCTGTGCGAAACGTGGGAGCCTGTATCAACAGATGGAATCAGAATTCTCCCTATCTATCCCATGTATTTTTTGCACCCCGCAAAAAATGTTCAGTGAACGCATACATATTTTTAACACTTATTTCAACAAAGAGATTGTTTTATTTATATTTTGAAAGGTACAAAATCAGAACTTAGCACGTATTGCACTCTTCAAAGCGTTATGAAGCCTTTGGAAATGAAAAATGAAATTTGTAAGTTTTACGTCCCAGGTTAAGACGGCTAGGCTAAAGGAGACGGTGATGGTGAGAAATGAATGAAATGGTGGAATGAAGAAAGTGGGGGAAACGGGAGAAACACGAGAAAATCCACGGTTTTTGTCCACCACAAAGTTCATTTGGCGCGAGTGTAATCGAACCAGGGACCCGAAGCACCAGAGGTGAGCTGATGAACCACCGCGGTCCCTATGAATGAAGCCTTTGAGCCCGAAAGTTTGTCTTCCTTAGTTGAAATTTTTAAGAGTAATTTTTTGTGTATAAAAAGAGAAAACTGAAAATTCTGCTATCTATTACTTAAGGGGATGTCTACCCACTTGCAAGTGTTTCAGGATCCCTATAAGATAACACGTAGATATTTCTATGTGAATATTTAACAAGATATTGCACTTACCGTCTCAAAATTTTCCATGATATTTTCCAACAGCAATACCTATATGTTCATGGTTTCTGTTTTTGATTTAATGCCCCAGATCAATTTAGATTAATTATAATGTATACTTCCGTTTACACTTGGCAACGTAGAGGATAGAATTTCTCCAGGAATTGAGAGCTCTCTGCTGAACCTCTAGCCCTAATAGTCTTCGCGTCACGTGGTAGTGATTTATGAGCGCTTCTGGCTAAAAACAAATGTAGTCTCTGTTTCTTCCTTTTTTTTTTTTTGGGTCAAAAACTTGTTTTGGGCAGCTTTGTCCTCAGTTTTGTCCACTGCCTCTATCGAGATAGCAGTTATACAATGGAGATCGTTTGCAGATCTCATAGCAGATAATGTAACATTCTTTGAAGAAACTCGAAGACTGACATACGAACCGCGTGACAATTTGGGTAGGGAATCTGGAGCGTTGCAATTTTGTGTTCTGAAGTCCGCCTTATCACACAAGACGAAATGACCATAAACAAGAGACTTGTGAAGGAAGAAGGAAAATGTTCTTAGTAATTGTATCCAATTGTTTCCACATTTTTCACCTTTCCCCCCGAAAGATCCCTTCGAAAAGGGAAAGAGGGGAGGGCGATTTTGTGACCCTTGAGTTTTAGAATAGTCTTGAAATGAACTGCAAAGTGCACTTACTGGAAATTCTACTGTCGTTGTGCTATAATATCTGTGTTGCAAGAAGTGTGACAAAATGAAGGAATCAAAGAGAAAAAGAATTTGGTACTCTCTCCTTCCAAAAAAGAAGTCTCGCCAAGCTAATTCATATGTGTGGTCGATCTCAGAGTATGGAGTTCAGAGACTGGATAGTTAATATTTACCATTCAGGATTACCTTACAACCAATTAAATTCCATTTTCACCTAGCTTGGGCTGGGTTTGGGCAACTCCCTCTTGTGCAGTCGCCTGGACCCAGATCAGGCTCGTATTTATGGACATGTGTCTATTTCCGGATCACTTCGGAATTGATCCTTCGTTAATAACCATTCAAGTTCATTACTCTATTTCCTGAATTATCCAGTAATCCTTTCTCCTCCAATCCTTTATCTTTCTTCATTCTTTCTCTTTTTCCTTTCTTCTCTGCCTCCCTCTGCTACTCTTCTTTCTCACTCTTCTTTTTCCTAACACTAACAAAACTGAAAAACGGTGTCGTGACGGGGAGTAGTCGCTATCAGCACGGTCAATAAGTTGTTTCGATAGTTTTTTTTTCTTTCTTCGGGAGTCCGATATGGAATGATTAACTCGAAAATGAACATATACAGAAAGAATAATAATAATAATATTTATTCATGATTTCAATTATCAGATAGGAGAGTATTGTATTTCTTCCTTACTTCGGGCGACTCCTCCTTCCACCCACGAATAAAATTACCCGTATACATGACAATAGGAAGGTATTTCGTTGAAAAATATGCTTTTTGTAGGATCATTTTAATTTCAGGCATATAGTCATTCTACTCCTTTTCATAATGTAATTAATATAGATGTATGCACAGTATAAATGTAATGTGTTAGAGATGTAATAAACTATTTCGTTGATAATTGTTTTTGGTAGAATCATTTGAATTTCAAGCATAACGTCATACTAAGGGGTTCCATAGTCTTGTGGTTAGAACTTTTGACTCCTGTTCGCGTGATTCTAGGTTCGATTCCCTACTAGAATACTCAAATCATTGGCGTTTGCTCATCGTTGTGAGGCAAGCTGAGGAGCCACGTGATTAAAAGACGTGACAGTCTATAGAATTAATATAAATGTATACACAGTACAAATGTTGTTTGACAGTAGTAAGGTATTTCGTTGATATGTATATACTATTTCTAGGATGTATACATTTCTTTGTATACGACTTTTATAATGTATAATGTATTCTTATAATCAAGAACGAAATTTTAAAATTCTTCTTATTATTATTATTATTATTAAGTATTCTGCCTTTTGGCCGGTCCTGGGACTGATGAGATTTTTTTCGTTTCTTCTTAATTTTCAGTTTGGACCTTGAAATATTTCTTCCATGTTTCTCGATTTTCAGCTTCTTCTTAATAATAATTAATTATTAATGCTTAATAATAATTAGGCATAACAATGTTAGAAAACTGAAATATTTTAACAGAGCAGTCGATTTCCACGAATGTCTAATAACAAATTTTACCACCCAAGTGAGATTTATACCACTTGACACGATGGTTCGGAACTCATGACTATCATATTTGTGTTACAAGGTTATTTTCTAAAGACAGCTGTTTATTAGTCTAAAATCTAAACACAGCAATACAGCCCATAGGGGCCTGGACATGCCAGCTGGTAAACATTCACAACCTAGAAGATCGTGATCAGTGCAATGACATCAAACAATCCTTTCGTCTTTCTTGGCCAGAGATCGCTACCACTTTATTCGGATAGTTCTCCATTTCTTTCACGATGTTGACTCAACTTCGGAAGTTGTGAGCTTACACTGGCAATCGAATCCTATTCTACGTACAATGGAGACACAATATAATGAGATTCAGCTAAGGAAAAACTCCTAAATAGTCATTAGTAGGAAACGAAGCTGAGTACTATTCAGGAATGAATTGTTGATCATCTCTTAGGGGGAGGATATTTTCGAGAAAATGTACGCATGGAAAATAATAATAATAATAATAATAATAATAATAATAATAATAATAATAATAATAATAATAATAATAATAATAATAATAATAATAATAATAACACAGCTACACAAAAAGAATAAAAGTTCTGTGCACCAGACCCCAGGGTATGGATTCAAAATATTTTGGTACCCAGAATCCAAATTTCGAAACCCCAGGACGATTGACCGTGATATTTTTTTAAATGGGCGATAAACATAAGCAAACGTAAAACAGCACTTACGTTCTTCGCCCATAAAACAAAGTTGACACGGTCAAATCGTCCTGGAGTTTCGAAATTTGGGTTCTGGGTACCAAAATACATCGAATCAATACCCTGGGGTCCAGTGCACAGAACTTTTATTTATTTTGTGTGGTTGTGTAATAATAATAATACTGTATAAGGAAAAGGAATGAAGACGTACTAAAGGAAGCTAATGAAGGACGACAGATCATGAAGATAATAGGAAAAAAAAGAAACACATGCTTGGACATCTTATTCGGCACTCCGATTGGATCACCATGTTGACAGGGGAAAAGGCAGAAGAAAAACCAGGAAGTGGAAGATCAAGGATAGAAAAATCTATAAGTTTTACGTCCCACAGTTATGCCTGGTAGGTTAAAGGAGCTAGTGATGTTGAGAAATGAAGGAAATGGTGAAATGCAGAAAGTGGAAGGAAATGGGAGAACCCCGAGAAAACCCCCACACATGGTGTTTGTCCTCCACAAAGTTCACTTGGTGCGAGCTGAGATCGAACTAAGGACGCCATGCATTAGAGGTGAACGCTCTACCACTGACCCACCGCGGCCCGATCAGGGATAGATGCAGTTACGAAGAAGAGACCTTATCAAATTATAAAACAGCTCTCCCAGGGGAGAGAAAAGTTTTAAAATTTCCTTCTTGCGCATCAACCTATGATTGAAGTGAGAAAGATTATTATTATTATTATTATTATTATTATTATTATTATTATTATTATTATTATTATTATTATTATTATTATTATTATTATTATTATTATTATATCGAGAATGTACTTCTGGGTTCCCTCCTTAAAAAATACACACACTATTTCCAATTATGGTTATCCTACTTTTTACAAATTTGTCTTTTTTTTCCTCTGTCTTTCATTCCCATCATGCGATGGGTGGGCCATAGAAGGTGACGCCTTTTCTGTGGCCAGAGTGATCAAATTTGTCTAATTCAATATTGGTTTAAATAGTATTAGTTTTCAAGCTACATATATGAGTTCTTTGACTAACTGAATTGTATCGTTTGTATCGTTTTACACTATATTTACAAAGTTAGGCCCGAAAAAGTCCGAGAAATATGGTTGTATATTTAAAAATTCACAGCCCGAACCCAGGGGCGTCATTTAGGAGGACAGGGAAAGGCATTTGCCCCCCTCCCGAGTTTGAGATTTATATAATTTTATCAATAGCATAGTAGTAAATCAGTAAAAAACGCGAAATTTTACATATATCAAGGGGTCTTGACCCCCCAAGCCAAATCTGAAATGACGCTACTGCCCGAACCCCTCCCAGGCCCGAAGTGATACATTCTTTGTAGGCCCGAGCACGTGCAGACCTCTAGTGCAGAGGCGTTTCAAGTGGTGGGCGACTGCCCACGGCCTTGCATCTTGAGGGACCTCGCAAAGATCAACGAGCCTAAATCGATTTAGCACTCACTTTTGTCGATGCAACAATAGAAACAAATATGAATTCGGACTTAATTACAGAAAAACAATACGCTTCAAACTAACTTTTCATCTATTCGTATATATTAGATCGCTAGCATACGCGACAGGCGGCGAGTTTATTTTAAAATTGCAATAATGAATGTGTATAAGTCTTTATCGTTGAGATGAATTGTTTTCGATAAATTTTATTATAATTAGCAATTTTTAAAAAAGGGGGCAGGAAGGACTCGTAAACCTTATTCGCCTTCTGTGCAGATGGTATGGTAAAAATCAATACTGGATAATGAAAGTGTAAGTGTAAAGGCTAATATGGAACAGAGAAACAAAAGAGAACTTCTTCAGAAGGGAATTGGGAGGGGAGGGGATGAGAGTACAATGCTGTGACACTTAAAATGCGTCTTGATTTGTATACTTCAACAAACTTTTCTTATTAGATTACGCAATTTCTAGTTTCTTACTCCGATTATTCAAAGTATTCAAATGTTCTCGGAGGGAGTGACCGCCCCTCCCTTTAATCCGTCCGTGGTGTCATTCAGTTTGGCTTTTCGCTACTAATTCAAAGTGCTTTCCGAAACAAGTTGTCTTCTTGTGACAGCAGGGGGTGGAAGAAACAAACAAACCGTGAAAGGAAGAAAGAAGAGGTTTTGGGCTCTTCCAGTCCAGACCATTCTAACCACTGAGAAGTGAGAATCACAACGTGATTTTTCTGGTAAGAGCGTCCTTTTAAAAGCAGCTAACAAGCAAACAGATGGTCAGCCCTCTCCCCTCTGCAGCATACTTTTTATTCTCTGTTGCCAAACTTACTGAAGAATATATTGCAATTAATCTAACGCATGTAACGTAAATTGGAGACCGTGGTTGGATTTATATGGGTCTTGTGTATTTGTATTAAAAATTTCAAGTTATTACCTGCAATACTTTGTTAGAAATTACCATATTAAATTTTACATGTTATCAAATGGAGAGTTAGAAACCTAAGCGGAAATGGTAGGAGATCCCCTTAAGGCTGTGTTCGACACTCGGAATGCGATGGGATTTCCCTATATAATAACATAGTATATTTCTTTCCAAAATATTATGAAAACTATTTATTCTAAACATTTCGAAATTCGTCCAAATGTTTGTTAGTATTAATAAGCATGTTCACTTTTACTTTTTTTGCTAGGGTAATATTAAAGCGCGCTAATTAAAAATTAATTTTCTTCCATTTAAAAGCTGTTTAATTTATGGTCTTTATGTTGCAAGAACGCAGAACAGCAGATAGGAGGCTAAGCAGGTAGTTTCTTTCATTCTCTGCCCCCGGCTAGGTCACGTGCGTGAACTTTGGGTTGTCCCCGCAGACGAAGATACCAATGGAATGCAGATTGACAGCAGATAAGAGCAAAGTTAGTTTTTTCTCTCCTCATAGATCACAAAGATTTCATTGATTCTGCGTAAACATCTCGGCGAATCGTTACCTGTAGAAGCATATTGGAACTAACGACGTACGAAAGTTTCAGAAAAGCTCTCTGTGTTACTTTCAAGTGAGGAAACTGTTCATCTTATAAAAATAGTTTTGAACTGTATAGTGAACTGAATAGCAAACTCGCCGGAAATTCAACTCGGATCTCCCGCAACAAGACGCATACACTATCCACATAGCCCCGAGGGGCTCTATGGAGCTTGAAACAGGAAGAGTGAAATTGTTTTGCCATTTCCTGTTTCAGGAGAGAGATACAGGGGAAGATGGTATTTTTCTTCAGATGCTCAATCGACTTTCGACAACTGTCGTTATCTACTACCAATTTAGTTTTATGGCGATCAATGTTATGCGAAAACGGTTGATTTCTTCTGGTTTGAATGCAAGGTTAACGGAAGAAAGATAACCTATTCTTGACACGCTGTATGAATTCCCGAAAATTACTCGATATCTCTGACAGCTCACCTCTGGTGTGTGGGGTGGCCGGTTCGATCCCAGATCGCACCAAGTGGGCTTTGTGGTGGACAAACACATGTGTATGGATTTTCTCGGGGATTTTCTGTTAGCTCAAACTTTCTTCATTCTACCATTTCATTCACTCTGATCATTACCGTGTCTTTTAGCCTAGCCGACATAACTGTGGGACGTAAAACTCAAAGATTTCATTTCATTTCTAAATAATAACCGAATGCATTCTACAGTGCTCTATTCCCCAATAATGGCGTAAAGATTGATTATATGCTTGCAGATTGATATGCCATAACATTGATTATTCATGCAAAGAAATGTACGAACATCTGCCAGGTAGTCGCTACAAAAACGAGTGATATATATTTCGTTCAACATATTTCAAGCTCCACTATCATTGTATGTGTTTACCTTTCCATCTTAATTTTGTTAAAGGGAAAAGGCTTGCATTGTCTTCTTTTCAACTATAATAAAAAGAAACATTGCGATTTTTACGAAGACAATAGTGCTGTACATAACTTCTACAAAATTCTTGAAAGAAAATCACTCTGTTCAGCCCGGTCATTCCATCTTCAGAAAATAAGTAAAGTGTTCAGAACTGGAACGGCATAAAATAATGTTACGAAGTCGTACTCTTTAGTGGATTATTATTATTATTATTATTATTATTATTATTATTATTATTATTATTATTATTATTATTATTATTACTAGTAGTAGTATTAAGGGAGGAACAAATTAATGTTTCATATAAATGGCACAGATTTTCGTTTGTTGAAGATGATTTTTCGACGATGCTTTCACAATATAAATAGCATATTTTATTTTTAAAAAATACAATTTTAAATGTACCAATATTTTCTCATGTTTCTTTGTTTATGTATTTCAGGACATTTCGATCTTACAATGAACACTTTATTGAACCTTAACATACACAACAATTTATTACACTACTCAGTACAAAGTGTATTTTACCTAACAAAAGTATAACGAAATCCGCTGTTCGAACAAAAGAAAAACAAAAAATATTTAGAGCATAGTGTATTTGTTTTCTTTAGAAACAGGTATTAATTGTTATTTGCTTATCGTGCTCCTTGTGTATGTATTTTAAGCTCACGACACATTACCATGCTTTCAGCACCCAAAATGTTTTGATCCTTATAACTCTGCTAGGGTTGAGCACCTGTGCTCTTCCTCTCTCTCTTTAATGACTAAAGAACAAATGTTTCAGTTGAGATATTCTGATATGCTTGATTACACAATAGTCATAACATTTCTCCAATACCTCGGGAAGTTAAAAAAAAACAAGTTCCTTTCTTCCACCCCCATTGACCATCCTCAGCTCTGACTAACACGTTTAATTTCCATATTCATGTGTGAATTATTTATAATTTATCACGAGTTGAGAGCATCAAAGACGGGTTATATAACACATTAAATTATTTTTTCTTAATCTCTGGCTTCATGTAATGCTTACACTTTTTTCATATTAATTACCACGTATGAGATTTGTATCTATGAGCAAATTTATAGAAATTGAAATATTTGAGGTTTCCCCAAGGCTTTGCCTGTTAGGCTAAGGAAGACGATGATTAAACAAGTGAATGATGATGGAAGAATTGGTAGAATGACAAATTGGGAAGAAACGGGAGTACCCCGAGAAAACGCAAGAGCACGATCTTGTCCTCCACAAATTTACTTGGCCAGAAGTCGAACCAGGGATTCTATGCACCAGAGATGAGCGTTCTACCGTGTTTTAGTCCACATTTTTAGAAATCTAGTTGTAGAATGAGCCACTAATATATTCAATAAGTAATTTATTAAACTAAGTTTTGTGTGAAACTAATTTCTTGAATCCAGAAAGTAATGATTTCCTCAATGTAGCTCAGCAGTGATCTGTGGCTATGCACTTATTTATTTTTTACTTAAATTATTGTGATTAATGTCAAATTTTTGTTATGATGGATGATGTAAAATAGTTGTTGTGCGCCATTTGAGGAAAATGGCAAATATCGAACCCGAGAAAATAGTAACGGAACATGGATCAATGGTATTCATTCATACAGCAAATGATGGGCTGACTCAGCACCTAAAACTACAATATTCCGATTGTTATAAAAAGTAGTTTGATTTTGTTGCTTGCTGGCATGTGAGGGCTTCATACCTATCTATATTCTGTTTAGATCACCAAGACAAAAGGCAACAAATATTTACGGGACGAGACGAGATAACCTTATTTCTCGTCTCGTCTCCTGAGCAACACTATTTCCTTTCAAATCTCAAGCTTTTACTTGGATATAGACCTGTGCACGTAGGTTAAACTATCACTAAAATGATAAAGAAAAACAGTTAATTAAAGTTTTGAAAGTATCAGCAGAAACCAAGCCCAGTAAAGCATTTAATATTGATAATTTTCTGTTCTGATGCCTGTCTTCCAGTTACTCTAAAGATAAATACTTTTTTTTAATTCCCTGTTAGCACAACAGGAATTTGTATTCGAAGTATATGCAAGCAATAACTTACTATATCTTCGGAAAGCCATTGAATAAGTAGCCTAACTTCGTAAAAGTTTAATGAAAATACTTTTTAGTAGGTGGAGAAAATAGGATTTTATTTTTTTTAAAATTTCGAATGGTCACTTCTTAACAGTATTAGAAAAAATTGCGATGTCTTTCCATTAGATGAATAAAAATACTGAAGCTGCTTACCCAACGAGCTCTCGAATTATCGGAAGAAAACTGTTGTTGCACAAATAGTAGACGAAAACGTCCCGTAATATATAAACAAAGAAACTTGAGAGCACATTGGTTTCGTTTGAGATTGTAGTTTTGTCATAATCTCAGTTTTCTCCCGCCAGTTTAACAGTATATTTTATGTCCAATATATTTATTCTTTTACTATTTGAATGCCTTCGCTTAAGTTAATTTGTTTTTCATCACCCTTTCTAACAATGGGTTTTACTCAGTTCCATCAAACCGATTTTGTTTAAAATTTGCACACAAGTTCATTGTCGATGAGTTAAGTTGATTTGAGTTTAACGTCCTTTCAACAGCTAGGCTATATAAGACGTGAATCTAAGGATTAACGTGTAATCTGAACCACATGAGCTTTCGTTGGGGATCGAACCCGAGTCTCCCACGCCAAAGACGTCATTGTCCCTGACAGTACAATAATAAAATATATTCGGGTTCGCACTTCACGAGGGACAAACTTCACGAAGTATAACCTCTTTTCCTTGAAACCGATTCCAACCTTCCATCAAAGAGATTTTGTTCAAAGTGTACATACAAATACATTGTTCAGTGTCACTGCACTGGAAATTAGGTGACAAGGACTACAAGAAAACTAAGTTTCAGAAAATTAGATGATGAAAAATTGGTGAAATGGTAATTACATTCACATTTCATCAGTCTTGAGAAGTAACACAGTAATTTTTATTGGCAAAGCATTAGTATTTATAAAATAACTAGTTACTTTTATCATAAGTAAGGCTTTGCTTCCACGTTTTACTCATAAATACTACTATACAACTTTGATTTTTATCAACGTGAACTTCAGGAAAATAATGAGATGAAAATAGACAGCCAAGCGCAAAGGGATATTCTGAACACAAAGCAGAGAGTAACCGCAATGCGTGGATTAACCCCATAGCTTCTCAGAATACAAGATGTGAAAAGAATTGATCTAGTTCAGCCCCTCTGGGGAATTCTTGTAGATGTTGTAAGCGAATTTACTCTGAAGTTTCGAAGTAGGAGTTGTACATTAAACTGTGTTTGCCTGTGAAATTTGTCCATCAGTGACCTTGTAATTTAGAAATGATGGAAGAAACCCTTCTTTGGCTTGGATAACTCAAGAATTATTTCCACGGAAAAGAAATAAATGAGAAACTATTCAAAGCGAGATTTTTATTATGCGTTAGAAATAAATTACCAACTGTTAAGAATTCTGCAAATTTAAGAAAACACTTGAAGTTATATTTATGTTGTTAATAATGTAAACGAAATAGAATAATAATTTTGTACTTGCCTATAACCCTAATGATTAAGCTTACTGCAAACACGGACGTAGTTAGTGCTATTCATTAACTCTTATTAACAAGGAAAAAAAGATATAACAAATGGAGATTTCGGCTTGTCATTCGTATTGGGTTTAAGAATTTTGGTTTCCACAAGGTTTTGTTGTTCAAATCAAAGCAAAAAGTTACGAAATTTAGAATAAAAACAGAAGGGCAATGCTCCCTTAAACTTGGGTGTGACTTTAAAGACTTGCATAATTTCGAAAGCAATTTTTAGAAGTTCGGTGTTTAATAATCATCTTCTAACTTTCACATTTGAGATCAATTGAAACTATGATAATTTATTGAATGTATATTATTCATGTGGCTATGTTGAATATTAATTGGTTTATTTATTTACGCGTGTTGATCAAATGCAGCCGAAAGGTCTTTCAGATATGATATAGCAATAGAAGTGGAAACTATTAAGAAAGTTGGGGCATGCGTTAAGGGCAAAATTTCTATATATACATATGTGTGTGTGTAAACTTACAAGTTTACTTTGGTCTATTTTGAAGAATCATAATGAAGACAATGTCACAGAATATCGAACCCTTAACATTCCGAACGTAATTCCAGCATTTGTTCAGTCCGAATCCTACTCATAACTATGGTGTAATGACTGTTACAAATATTTACTTATAAACAGGACAGAGGGTATAACTAATGCGTGCGTTCTTTTCAGTTATTATTATTATTATTATTATTATTATTATTATTATTATTATTATTATTATTATTATTATTATTATTATTATTATTATTATTATTATTATTATTATTATTAAGTATTCTGCATTTCAGCGGGTTTCCTATTTAGGCCTGAAATGTTTCTTCCACGTTTCTCGATCTTCAGCTTCCTATTTTAACTCCCAATATTTTTTCCTATTTTTGAAATCATCAATCAGCTGTGTTCTTCTCATTATTATTCGCTTTCCTTCTATCTTTCGTTTTATGGCAATTGCAAAGAAGACAATTTCTTCTCAAGATGTGTGCAATTCAATTGGCCTTCCTACGAATGATGCTTAATAGAAGTGTCCTCTTCTCTCCTATACGTTTCAAAACTTCTTCGTTTGTTACTCTGTATGTCCATTTAATCTTCACCATTTTCCTCCAACACCACATTTCGAAGTTCTCCAAATATTTCTTCTCTCACTTCCTTTATGTCCAAGTCTCTGAGCCATACAGTCCAATGCTCCATATATATATATACGAGGGCTATCCAGAAAGTAGATTACGTTTTCGTCTGTGTCCGCTAGGGGCGGGGCTAGCGCGGCCATCTTGGGGTCAGAGCGTTGCGCAGCTCAGTCGGCATCTAGCCGTGCTAGTGAGAGGTTCGTGCTGTGCTCCGTTAAGATACTGTGACGGTTTGAAATGTCTGCGTTAATTGAAAATTCCGCGAGCTGCGAGGTGCGTGCAGTAATAAGGTTTCTGACAGCAAAAAACTGTAAACCGATAGAAATCTATCGGCAGCTGTGTGAAGTGTATGGGGACAACATTATCACTGAAGGTGGAGTGCGACAGTGGGTCATAAGATTTAAAAATGGCCGAACCAATGTTCACGACGAAGATCGAAGTGGGAGACCCAGCAAAGTGACTGCCGAACTTGTCGAAAAAGTCGATGTTAAAGTCCGTGAAAATCGAAAGTTCACAATAACGGAACTTTCTTTGAGTTTTCCACAAATTTCGCGAAGTTTGTTGCACGAAATCATCAGCGAAAAGCTTGGTTACCACAAGTTTTGTGCAAGATGGATTCCAAAAATCTTGACAGAGGACCACAAAAATCAGCGAATGGCTGCAGCGTTGCACTTTTTGGACGCCTACAATAAGGATGGTGACTCTTTACTCGATCGCATCGTTACTGGTGACGAAACATGGGTGAAACACGTGAACTGTGAAACGAAATTGCAATCAATGCAGTGGGGGCACACAGGTTCTCCCCAAAAACCCAAGAAATGCATGCAAACAATGTCGGCAAGGAAGATGATGGCGACTGTTTTTTGGGACAGAAAAGGTGTGATTTTGGTGGACTTCCTGGAAAGAGGCACTACAATAAACGCTCAAAGGTATTGCCAAACTCTGCAAAACCTCAGAAGAGCAATTCAAAACAAGCGCAGAGGAATGTTGAGCTCTAAGATCTTGTTGATTCACGACAACGCCCGGCCCCACACGGCAAATGTCACGCGTGAAGTTCTTGAATCTTTTCAGTGGGAGTTGTTTCCTCATCCGCCGTACAGTCCCGACCTGGCACCGAGCGACTTCCACCTATTCCCAGCAATGAAGAAGTGGCTGGCTATGCAGCGTTTTGATGACGACGAACAGCTGCAAGAAGAGGTAACGAAGTGGTTGAAGTCGCAGGCGGCCGAATTTTTCGACGAAGGAATTTCCAAGCTCGTACATCGCTACGATAAATGCCTTAATTTGAATGGTGACTATGTCGAAAAGTAGTATTTGTGTGTGGCTTTCATCTGTATATAATAAAATTTGTTTCCTATACTTTGTTGATTTTTTATTCCAAAACGTAATCTACTTTCTGGATAGCCCTCGTATATATATAGCACTTGACCAATTTTTTTTTTGAATCCAATATTGAGCCTATTAGTTAAGAGTGATATTTTTTGTTAAATGCTTCTTTAGCTATGGCAGTTCTTGACCGGATCTCTTTGGTGAAGTACGCGCCTCTTGTCAAAATACTTCCCAGATACTTGAAATTATCGACCTCTTGAAGTTTTCTTTCTTCTACTCTGATCCGTAAGGGAGTGTTTCCACGGGATATTCTTATGACTTTCGACTTCCCAATGTTGATTTCCATTCCAAATAGTTTTGCAGTGTCAACCATCTCCTGTAGTCCGCCTTCGGTTTTTAGCTATTATAACCTATTTTCTTAATATCTGATCTTGTTAATGATCTGCCCTCGAATCTTGAAATCTCCAATTCCCATCAATGTTTCCCTCATTAATCATTCACTGTAAATGTTGAATAATTGGGGTGATATACTACCTCCTTGTCCGACTCCTCTTGCAATGTACACACTATTGGTTTCTACTCTATTCAGGCGCAACTTCACTCGTTGTCCTATGTAAGGTTTTGAATGAGTCGTCTATCTCTCAAATTGACTCCGATTTGTTTACGTATTTTCAAAAGTTTCGTCCAATTGACCAGGTCGAAATCTTTTCGCCAGTCGGTGAAGCACAATCACAGCTCTTCCTTTACATCAAGAACTCTTTCTGATATAATTCTCATCGATCCAGTAGCATCTCTTGTGCCTTTTCCTTTCCGGAATCCAAATTGATCTTCTAATTTCTCATCTATCTTACTTTCCAGCTGCCTGTTCAGTATGCGTGCAATAATTTTTCCAGTGTGGGAAATCAAAGTAATGGTTCTATGATCACTGCACTTTTTTGCTCCCTTCTTCTTGGGCAATGCGATCACTGTAACATCAAGAAAATCCTTTGTTGATGTTACACTCAGGTAAATTTTGTTAATAAAAAAAGTCAACATTTTCATTGCGTTGTCTCCTAATCCCTTGAGCAAATCTACTAGTATGTTGTCGTCTCCAGTAGCCTTTCTCCTTCATATATCTGATTGCTCGTACTGCTTCATATATTTTAAAAAACAGCCCTAACATTTGTTTTAGAAAAAAATAAAACAACAGTACCAATTTGATAAAATCTTCATTAAAGAAACGTACGAACGTATACATACTTCGTGAATTCTTTTAACACTTGTCTATTATCTATTATAGAAGTAGTGTCTCCTATTTTCTTTAATGGAGCGGACACTAATATTACTAATGTTCTTACCTGTGTAATTATACATTTTACAATATTAAATTCAACTATTAATGTCAGAGTTACAGGTATAAAACATTGAATATTTGCCCAATTATAATGCCGTAATTTTCGTTCTGGAGTACCTTAATAATGATGATTATACTTATAAATAGGGATGCACACGAATTAAGTCGAGACGAGATTTAAGCCTTTCTCGACTGGTCTCGAGAAAATGTTATCTCGACTCGAAAATATGATTCGGTCTAGACTCGACTCTAATTCGAGACGCCTCGAAATTCGAATCCAGACAGAATGTAAGAGTCGAAATATACCCATACATCAGCCAGAATAATATGACTACCTATTTAATTGTCAGTAGGTCCACCTTTGGTACGGATAACAACTGCACGCTTCTTGGCATGGACGCAATGATCCTTAGTAGGTCGCTGGTGAGAGCTGGCACCACATGTCCACACACAGGTCACCGAATTCTCGTAAATTCCGGGGAGGGGCGATACGGTCTGACGTCACGTTGTATCACATCCTAAATATCTTCGATTGGGTTCAGATGCTGCGAGTTGGGACGAGTACCTCACTTAGAAGTCATCCCTGTGTTCCGCGAACCACTCCATCACACTTCTGGCCTTGTGTCATGGTGCATTATCTTGTCGAAAAATACCACTACCGTTGGAAAACACGGTCGTCATGAAGAGGTATACGTAGTCTTCAAGCAGTGTGTGATACGCCTCGGCCGTCATGCTGCCTTGCTCGAGCTCGATTATACTAGATATGCGCACAAGTGGAGATATGTCTCGAATTTCGACTCGATCCACTCGAATTCGAGTCTAAATTCGAGTCGAGACACACTTTTGAAATTCGAGACGAGTGGAGACAAATGTATTTCTCGAGTTGAATTTTGAGGTCGTGATACGAGTCGAGTTGAGACTGGTCGTAAAAATCTGGACTCGACTCGAATGTCCCGAAAATCTTTCTATAATTCAGAATTAATGCTGGGCAAAGTACAAGTGTGTCTGAACACACAGTGCACCAAACGCTCCTAAAGATGGGCTTACGCAGCCGACGACCCATCCACGTCACGACAGATAACAATCACGACATCCGCAACTACGACTGAAATGAATACCTGATCATCGCCATTGGACCTTGACGCAGTGTCGGAGTGTTGCATTGTTTGATGAATCCCGATACTTTGTTCATCATGAAGATGGGAGGGTGCGAATCCATCGTGTTACAAGGGAACAGCACTTCGACTCCTGTAATGTGAAGAACTGATACAAGCTGTTGGCGGCTTAATTATGCACTGGGGAACCTTCACGTGAGCATGACGGCAATGTTTCCCAACAGTAGTGGCAATCTCCGACAAGATAATGCACGATGTCACAAGACCAGGAGTGTGATGGAGTGGTTCGAGGAATGCAGGGGCGAGTTCCAAGTGATGTGCTGGCCCCCCAACTCGCTGGATTTGAACTCAATCTAACACATCT
Source organism: Thermobia domestica (assembly GCF_964235325.1). Classification (NCBI taxonomy): domain Eukaryota; kingdom Metazoa; phylum Arthropoda; class Insecta; order Zygentoma; family Lepismatidae; genus Thermobia; species Thermobia domestica. The sequence goes on along the minus strand of NC_137469.1, from coordinate 124,957,621 downwards.
GGGATGTGATTGAACATGACGTCAGAGCGCATCGACCCCCACCCCGGAATTTACGGGATTTAGGTTATCTGTGTGCACATGTGGTGAAAAATCTCTCCAGCGACCTACCAAAGATCACTGCATTCCTGTCAAGACGCATCTCGTTTCTTATCCGTGTCAAAGGTTGACATACTGAGAATTAGGTAGGTAGACATAACATTCTGGCTGATGTGTACTTATATTTTAACTCGTATACTTTGTCTCGACTCGAATTTTGACACGTCTTGTCTCGAATTCGAGTCGGGTCGAAACAAAAACTATCGAGTCAAGAGAGAAACATTTTTTCGAGTTGAAACATTTTCTCGAGACAAGTCGAGACAGGCTTAAATATCGACTCGACTCGACTCGTACGCATCCCTACACTGGACACGTGGATGCTTACATGAATGTTCCCCAGAGCATAAATAAACGCTGCCAGCTTGCCTACGTCCCGCAGTACAGGTGTCAAGGAGCTGTTCCCTTGAAACACGACGGATTCGCACCCTTCCATTATCATGATGAAGATGGTATCGGGATTCATCAGACAATGCATCGCTCTGCCACTGCGCCAAGGTCCTTTGGCGATTGCAACGTGTTCATTTCATTCGTAGTTGCCAATCTGTGGTGTTGACATTTGCAGATCATGTGTCATCGGCTGCGGATGCCCATCATTAGGAGTGTTCGGGGCATTGTGTGTTCAGACACACTTGTACTTTGCCCAGCATTAAAGTCTGATGTTAGTTCCGTCACAGTTCCCTGCCTGTCCTGTTTTACCAGTCTGCCCAAATTACAACGTCCGACATCTGTATTGAAGTGGGGCGCCTAACTCCTCGACGTTTGGACGTTGTTTCCCCTTGGTATCGCCACTTGTTGACGGCACTCACCACAGCACTCCTCGAACACCCGACAAATCCTGCAGTTCCAAAATAATCGTGCCGAGTCTTCGGGTCATTACAACATGCTCTCATTCAAACTAAGATAGAATGTACGCGTTTCCCATTCTACACACGGCCAGCACTCTCACTGATACTGCATGCACTGTACGTGTGTCTGACTAGCAGGCATTCCTAAATAGGTGACGCTGCTATCGCCTGAATGGGTTTATATCGATAGTAGGTAGATGATCATAATATTCCGGCTGGAGTATAAGAAATAAATTTAAAATGTAGAAAATTTTCAACATTCTGACTAATTTGCAGGAAATTTCACAAGTTATGGCAAGAAGCAACTGACTTGGACAAGACAAGAATAGTTGATGAGGCAATCATTTTTCAGGTTTTTGAGATGTGCGGCTTTGACGTCAACAAATATTTCATGCCTTGTTTGGTGCTAATCAGTCAAGCTTTCATTTTCTTTACTAACTTTTTCTAATTCACGATAATTAACAATACATGGCGCAGTTCGAATACATGTCCACTTTTTCATTCAATCCGACTCAAGCCGTTTCAGATACTATATAGTTGTATTTACTTACAAAGAATTAATTGCATACATATACTTTCTTCAAAATAATATTAAAAATAATATTAAAGATTTTCGGGACATTCGAGTCGTGTCGAGATTTTTACGATCAGTATCTACTCGAAATTTGAGTGAAGAAATAAATTTGTCTCGACTCGTCTCGAATTTTACAAAATGTGCCTAGACTCGAATCTCGACTCGAATTCGAGTCGACTTGAGTTGAGGTTCGAGACATGTCTCGACTCGTGCGCATCAATACTTATAAAATTTAAAATGAAATGGTGCACATGTTCTAAAAATTTGATTTCAATTGGATCCTAATCACTAATCAATTATGACAGAAAATACTGTTTACCATTTTTAATCAAAATAACGAACAACACTGACATTGCTATAGGTTATTTCATCTATCTGTATACATTCTGCAATTTGATTTTCATATAACAATTATTATCCGAGTTACGGGATATACAATAGTGAATATTTATGATATTATGATGTCCACCATTTTGGTTTAAGAACCCATAGAGAATGATAATTGTCACAATGGCATAACTAGGCCCAGCAGGGAACCGAGCAGAAGTTGAACTGAGCCTCTAAACACATTAAACTGTAGATTATATAATTATGATTTGCACTTATTCGGGATTCAACTAGTGAGCCCAGGGACACTACCCCGGTTGCCCCAGCTTAGTCATATCTCTGTTATGTACCTGTGCATATTACGTTATTTTCCAAAGTTCTGGACATATTCTAAAAATTTCATTCAATTCGCACAGTAGACCTGAAAAATGATAGAAAATGCTTTTCACGGTTTTGAATCAAAATAGTGAACAACACGACTAACATTTAAATGTCAAACAAACTTTTACTATTTATGACAAGTATAGATTTACATATAATCTGAAAGATTTGTTTTCCTATGAAATTAGTCCGGTAGGATAATTAGTTTCTGCAGGACAATTATTAACATTTAATTTTCTAACAATTATCGTTCTGTTTCAAAGTCATGTTAATGGGACGATATTCATACAAAAGGATTTTAATTTATGTAGCTATCGTGCAAGTTTCGATAACATTGATTGACATGCAAAGAAGTTACTCGAAGAGAAGGGAACCTATGCGTTAGTAAATTTGGAATTTTTAAGATCGTCACTTTGTTTTCAGAAACTGAAAATTTAAAAAAATACAAAACGACAAGCCTATATCGATCCATCTATCTGATCTGACATATCAAAATCGCTTCAAAAGTATAAAAGAAAATCGTGGGGGACCAAATAACAAATACGAGTTATGGGCAGTGAAATCATAAACTTGTTTCCTATTTTCTAACAGAAATTATCAAAGCATTATCTATTTACGAAAAACAAATTTTAAGGTTTTGTTTATTGCAATTCAAAGAAAGATTATAAAACGCCACTCAAGACCGTTGTTGAAACGGCTATCCAACTTTTAAACCGTCACTTCCACTCCCAAGTGCCGGAGCGTTACAAAGGAATGCATGTAAACGCAGGAGATACAAGCGTTCAGGCACTTTGCGCTGTTGCCACACTTCGGACGCCATATAGTCAGCAATTTCAAAGGAAGTATACAAAAAAAATATACAAACTTTGCGACTCGAGCGCCAAGGTGGTAAACGGCGGAACTAAAAGCAGAATATAGGTATACAATATGCTATCCATTCGACGTCCGACGAACTTTAAATATCAAAGTTATTACTCGTCGAAGAATATTTTCGGTAAATAAAATATATTATTTTTTACAACCAACAATCAGAAAAAGCATCATTTTCTATGAAACACACACAGGAAGAAAAATATTGAGGATTGTCATCTGGCGTCCGGTATACGGACGTCATATGTACCTGGACGCCACATGTAATGCAATCTTCGTAATGTACGGACGCACCATAGTAGCAAAACTATATATATATGTTCGAAGTGCTGTTCCCTTGTAACACGATGGATTCGCACCCTCCCATCTTCATGATGAACAAAGTATCGGGATTCATCAAACAATGCAACACTCCGACACTGCGTCAAGGTCCAATGGCGATGATCAGGTATTCATTTCAGTCGTAGTTGCGGATGTCGTGATTGTTATCTGTCGTGACGTGGATGGGTCGTCGGCTGCGTAAGCCCATCTTTAGGAGCGTTTGGTGCACTGTGTGTTCAGACACACTTGTACTTTGCCCAGCATTAATTCTGAATTATAGAAAGATTTTCGGGACATTCGAGTCGAGTCCAGATTTTGACGACCAGTCTCAACTCGACTCGTATCACGACCTCAAAATTCAACTCGAGAAATACATTTGTCTCCACTCGTCTCGAATTTCAAAAGTGTGTCTCGACTCGAATTTAGACTCGAATTCGAGTGGATCGAGTCGAAATTCGAGACATATCTCCACTTGTGCGCATATCTAGTATAATCGAGCTCGAGCAAGGCAGCATGACGGCCGAGGCGTATCACACACTGCTTGAAGACTACGTATACCTCTTCATGACGACCGTGTTTTCCAACGGTAGTGGTATTTTTCGACAAGATAATGCACCATGACACAAGGCCAGAAGTGTGATGGAGTGGTTCGCGGAACACAGGGATGACTTCTAAGTGAGGTACTCGTCCCAACTCGCAGCATCTGAACCCAATCGAAGATATTTAGGATGTGATACAACGTGACGTCAGACCGCATCGCCCCTCCCCGGAATTTACGAGAATTCGGTGACCTGTGTGTGGACATGTGGTGCCAGCTCTCACCAGCGACCTACTAAGGATCATTGCGTCCATGCCAAGAAGCGTGCAGTTGTTATCCGTACCAAAGGTGGACATACTGACAATTAAATAGGTAGTCATATTATTCTGGCTGATGTATGGGTATATTTCGACTCTTACATTCTGTCTGGATTCGAATTTCGAGGCGTCTCGAATTAGAGTCGAGTCTAGACCGAATCATATTTTCGAGTCGAGATAACATTTTCTCGAGACCAGTCGAGAAAGGCTTAAATCTCGTCTCGACTTAATTCGTGTGCATCCCTATTTATAAGTATAATCATCATTATTAAGGTACTCCAGAACGAAAATTACGGCATTATAATTGGGCAAATATTCAATGTTTTATACCTGTAACTCTGACATTAATAGTTGAATTTAATATTGTAAAATGTATAATTACACAGGTAAGAACATTAGTAATATTAGTGTCCGCTCCATTAAAGAAAATAGGAGACACTACTTCTATAATAGATAATAGACAAGTGTTAAAAGAATTCACGAAGTATGTATACGTTCGTACGTTTCTTTAATGAAGATTTTATCAAATTGGTACTGTTGTTTTATTTTTTTCTAAAACAAATGTTAGGGCTGTTTTTTAAAATATATGAAGCAGTACGAGCAATCAGATATATGAAGGAGAAAGGCTACTGGAGACGACAACATACTAGTAGATTTGCTCAAGGGATTAGGAGACAACGCAATGAAAATGTTGACTTTTTTTATTAACAAAATTTACCTGAGTGTAACATCAACAAAGGATTTTCTTGATGTTACAGTGATCGCATTGCCCAAGAAGAAGGGAGCAAAAAAGTGCAGTGATCATAGAACCATTACTTTGATTTCCCACACTGGAAAAATTATTGCACGCATACTGAACAGGCAGCTGGAAAGTAAGATAGATGAGAAATTAGAAGATCAATTTGGATTCCGGAAAGGAAAAGGCACAAGAGATGCTACTGGATCGATGAGAATTATATCAGAAAGAGTTCTTGATGTAAAGGAAGAGCTGTGATTGTGCTTCACCGACTGGCGAAAAGATTTCGACCTGGTCAATTGGACGAAACTTTTGAAAATACGTAAACAAATCGGAGTCAATTTGAGAGATAGACGACTCATTCAAAACCTTACATAGGACAACGAGTGAAGTTGCGCCTGAATAGAGTAGAAACCAATAGTGTGTACATTGCAAGAGGAGTCGGACAAGGAGGTAGTATATCACCCCAATTATTCAACATTTACAGTGAATGATTAATGAGGGAAACATTGATGGGAATTGGAGATTTCAAGATTCGAGGGCAGATCATTAACAAGATCAGATATTAAGAAAATAGGTTATAATAGCTAAAAACCGAAGGCGGACTACAGGAGATGGTTGACACTGCAAAACTATTTGGAATGGAAATCAACATTGGGAAGTCGAAAGTCATAAGAATATCCCGTGGAAACACTCCCTTACGGATCAGAGTAGAAGAAAGAAAACTTCAAGAGGTCGATAATTTCAAGTATCTGGGAAGTATTTTGACAAGAGGCGCGTACTTCACCAAAGAGATCCGGTCAAGAACTGCCATAGCTAAAGAAGCATTTAACAAAAAATATCACTCTTAACTAATAGGCTCAATATTGGATTCAAAAAAAAAATTGGTCAAGTGCTATATATATACGAGGGCTATCCAGAAAGTAGATTACGTTTTGGAATAAAAAATCAACAAAGTATAGGAAACAAATTTTATTATATACAGATGAAAGCCACACACAAATACTACTTTTCGACATAGTCACCATTCAAATTAAGGCATTTATCGTAGCGATGTACGAGCTTGGAAATTCCTTCGTCGAAAAATTCGGCCGCCTGCGACTTCAACCACTTCGTTACCTCTTCTTGCAGCTGTTCGTCGTCATCAAAACGCTGCATAGCCAGCCACTTCTTCATTGCTGGGAATAGGTGGAAGTCGCTCGGTGCCAGGTCGGGACTGTACGGCGGATGAGGAAACAACTCCCACTGAAAAGATTCAAGAACTTCACGCGTGACATTTGCCGTGTGGGGCCGGGCGTTGTCGTGAATCAACAAGATCTTAGAGCTCAACATTCCTCTGCGCTTGTTTTGAATTGCTCTTCTGAGGTTTTGCAGAGTTTGGCAATACCTTTGAGCGTTTATTGTAGTGCCTCTTTCCAGGAAGTCCACCAAAATCACACCTTTTCTGTCCCAAAAAACAGTCGCCATCATCTTCCTTGCCGACATTGTTTGCATGCATTTCTTGGGTTTTTGGGGAGAACCTGTGTGCCCCCACTGCATTGATTGCAATTTCGTTTCACAGTTCACGTGTTTCACCCATGTTTCGTCACCAGTAACGATGCGATCGAGTAAAGAGTCACCATCCTTATTGTAGGCGTCCAAAAAGTGCAACGCTGCAGCCATTCGCTGATTTTTGTGGTCCTCTGTCAAGATTTTTGGAATCCATCTTGCACAAAACTTGTGGTAACCAAGCTTTTCGCTGATGATTTCGTGCAACAAACTTCGCGAAATTTGTGGAAAACTCAAAGAAAGTTCCGTTATTGTGAACTTTCGATTTTCACGGACTTTAACATCGACTTTTTCGACAAGTTCGGCAGTCACTTTGCTGGGTCTCCCACTTCGATCTTCGTCGTGAACATTGGTTCGGCCATTTTTAAATCTTATGACCCACTGTCGCACTCCACCTTCAGTGATAATGTTGTCCCCATACACTTCACACAGCTGCCGATAGATTTCTATCGGTTTACAGTTTTTTGCTGTCAGAAACCTTATTACTGCACGCACCTCGCAGCTCGCGGAATTTTCAATTAACGCAGACATTTCAAACCGTCACAGTATCTTAACGGAGCACAGCACGAACCTCTCACTAGCACGGCTAGATGCCGACTGAGCTGCGCAACGCTCTGACCCCAAGATGGCCGCGCTAGCCCCGCCCCTAGCGGACACAGACGAAAACGTAATCTACTTTCTGGATAGCCCTCGTATATATATATATGGAGCATTGGACTGTATGGCTCAGAGACTTGGACATAAAGGAAGTGAGAGAAGAAATATTTGGAGAACTTCGAAATGTGGTGTTGGAGGAAAATGGTGAAGATTAAATGGACATACAGAGTAACAAACGAAGAAGTTTTGAAACGTATAGGAGAGAAGAGGACACTTCTATTAAGCATCATTCGTAGGAAGGCCAATTGAATTGCACACATCTTGAGAAGAAATTGTCTTCTTTGCAATTGCCATAAAACGAAAGATAGAAGGAAAGCGAATAATAATGAGAAGAACACAGCTGATTGATGATTTCAAAAATAGGAAAAAATATTGGGAGTTAAAATAGGAAGCTGAAGATCGAGAAACGTGGAAGAAACATTTCAGGCCTAAATAGGAAACCCGCTGAAATGCAGAATACTTAATAATAATAATAATAATAATAATAATAATAATAATAATAATAATAATAATAATAATAATAATAATAATAATAATAATAATAATAATAATAACTGAAAAGAACGCACGCATTAGTTATACCCTCTGTCCTGTTTATAAGTAAATATTTGTAACAGTCATTACACCATAGTTATGAGTAGGATTCGGACTGAACAAATGCTGGAATTACGTTCGGAATGTTAAGGGTTCGATATTCTGTGACATTGTCTTCATTATGATTCTTCAAAATAGACCAAAGTAAACTTGTAAGTTTACACACACACATATGTATATATAGAAATTTTGCCCTTAACGCATGCCCCAACTTTCTTAATAGTTTCCACTTCTATTGCTATATCATATCTGAAAGACCTTTCGGCTGCATTTGATCAACACGCGTAAATAAATAAACCAATTAATATTCAACATAGCCACATGAATAATATACATTCAATAAATTATCATAGTTTCAATTGATCTCAAATGTGAAAGTTAGAAGATGATTATTAAACACCGAACTTCTAAAAATTGCTTTCGAAATTATGCAAGTCTTTAAAGTCACACCCAAGTTTAAGGGAGCATTGCCCTTCTGTTTTTATTCTAAATTTCGTAACTTTTTGCTTTGATTTGAACAACAAAACCTTGTGGAAACCAAAATTCTTAAACCCAATACGAATGACAAGCCGAAATCTCCATTTGTTATATCTTTTTTTCCTTGTTAATAAGAGTTAATGAATAGCACTAACTACGTCCGTGTTTGCAGTAAGCTTAATCATTAGGGTTATAGGCAAGTACAAAATTATTATTCTATTTCGTTTACATTATTAACAACATAAATATAACTTCAAGTGTTTTCTTAAATTTGCAGAATTCTTAACAGTTGGTAATTTATTTCTAACGCATAATAAAAATCTCGCTTTGAATAGTTTCTCATTTATTTCTTTTCCGTGGAAATAATTCTTGAGTTATCCAAGCCAAAGAAGGGTTTCTTCCATCATTTCTAAATTACAAGGTCACTGATGGACAAATTTCACAGGCAAACACAGTTTAATGTACAACTCCTACTTCGAAACTTCAGAGTAAATTCGCTTACAACATCTACAAGAATTCCCCAGAGGGGCTGAACTAGATCAATTCTTTTCACATCTTGTATTCTGAGAAGCTATGGGGTTAATCCACGCATTGCGGTTACTCTCTGCTTTGTGTTCAGAATATCCCTTTGCGCTTGGCTGTCTATTTTCATCTCATTATTTTCCTGAAGTTCACGTTGATAAAAATCAAAGTTGTATAGTAGTATTTATGAGTAAAACGTGGAAGCAAAGCCTTACTTATGATAAAAGTAACTAGTTATTTTATAAATACTAATGCTTTGCCAATAAAAATTACTGTGTTACTTCTCAAGACTGATGAAATGTGAATGTAATTACCATTTCACCAATTTTTCATCATCTAATTTTCTGAAACTTAGTTTTCTTGTAGTCCTTGTCACCTAATTTCCAGTGCAGTGACACTGAACAATGTATTTGTATGTACACTTTGAACAAAATCTCTTTGATGGAAGGTTGGAATCGGTTTCAAGGAAAAGAGGTTATACTTCGTGAAGTTTGTCCCTCGTGAAGTGCGAACCCGAATATATTTTATTATTGTACTGTCAGGGACAATGACGTCTTTGGCGTGGGAGACTCGGGTTCGATCCCCAACGAAAGCTCATGTGGTTCAGATTACACGTTAATCCTTAGATTCACGTCTTATATAGCCTAGCTGTTGAAAGGACGTTAAACTCAAATCAACTTAACTCATCGACAATGAACTTGTGTGCAAATTTTAAACAAAATCGGTTTGATGGAACTGAGTAAAACCCATTGTTAGAAAGGGTGATGAAAAACAAATTAACTTAAGCGAAAGCATTCAAATAGTAAAAGAATAAATATATTGGACATAAAATATACTGTTAAACTGGCGGGAGAAAACTGAGATTATGACAAAACTACAATCTCAAACGAAACCAATGTGCTCTCAAGTTTCTTTGTTTATATATTACGGGACGTTTTCGTCTACTATTTGTGCAACAACAGTTTTCTTCCGATAATTCGAGAGCTCGTTGGGTAAGCAGCTTCAGTATTTTTATTCATCTAATGGAAAGACATCGCAATTTTTTCTAATACTGTTAAGAAGTGACCATTCGAAATTTAAAAAAAAATAAAATCCTATTTTCTCCACCTACTAAAAAGTATTTTCATTAAACTTTTACGAAGTTAGGCTACTTATTCAATGGCTTTCCGAAGATATAGTAAGTTATTGCTTGCATATACTTCGAATACAAATTCCTGTTGTGCTAACAGGGAATTAAAAAAAAGTATTTATCTTTAGAGTAACTGGAAGACAGGCATCAGAACAGAAAATTATCAATATTAAATGCTTTACTGGGCTTGGTTTCTGCTGATACTTTCAAAACTTTAATTAACTGTTTTTCTTTATCATTTTAGTGATAGTTTAACCTACGTGCACAGGTCTATATCCAAGTAAAAGCTTGAGATTTGAAAGGAAATAGTGTTGCTCAGGAGACGAGACGAGAAATAAGGTTATCTCGTCTCGTCCCGTAAATATTTGTTGCCTTTTGTCTTGGTGATCTAAACAGAATATAGATAGGTATGAAGCCCTCACATGCCAGCAAGCAACAAAATCAAACTACTTTTTATAACAATCGGAATATTGTAGTTTTAGGTGCTGAGTCAGCCCATCATTTGCTGTATGAATGAATACCATTGATCCATGTTCCGTTACTATTTTCTCGGGTTCGATATTTGCCATTTTCCTCAAATGGCGCACAACAACTATTTTACATCATCCATCATAACAAAAATTTGACATTAATCACAATAATTTAAGTAAAAAATAAATAAGTGCATAGCCACAGATCACTGCTGAGCTACATTGAGGAAATCATTACTTTCTGGATTCAAGAAATTAGTTTCACACAAAACTTAGTTTAATAAATTACTTATTGAATATATTAGTGGCTCATTCTACAACTAGATTTCTAAAAATGTGGACTAAAACACGGTAGAACGCTCATCTCTGGTGCATAGAATCCCTGGTTCGACTTCTGGCCAAGTAAATTTGTGGAGGACAAGATCGTGCTCTTGCGTTTTCTCGGGGTACTCCCGTTTCTTCCCAATTTGTCATTCTACCAATTCTTCCATCATCATTCACTTGTTTAATCATCGTCTTCCTTAGCCTAACAGGCAAAGCCTTGGGGAAACCTCAAATATTTCAATTTCTATAAATTTGCTCATAGATACAAATCTCATACGTGGTAATTAATATGAAAAAAGTGTAAGCATTACATGAAGCCAGAGATTAAGAAAAAATAATTTAATGTGTTATATAACCCGTCTTTGATGCTCTCAACTCGTGATAAATTATAAATAATTCACACATGAATATGGAAATTAAACGTGTTAGTCAGAGCTGAGGATGGTCAATGGGGGTGGAAGAAAGGAACTTGTTTTTTTTTTAACTTCCCGAGGTATTGGAGAAATGTTATGACTATTGTGTAATCAAGCATATCAGAATATCTCAACTGAAACATTTGTTCTTTAGTCATTAAAGAGAGAGAGGAAGAGCACAGGTGCTCAACCCTAGCAGAGTTATAAGGATCAAAACATTTTGGGTGCTGAAAGCATGGTAATGTGTCGTGAGCTTAAAATACATACACAAGGAGCACGATAAGCAAATAACAATTAATACCTGTTTCTAAAGAAAACAAATACACTATGCTCTAAATATTTTTTGTTTTTCTTTTGTTCGAACAGCGGATTTCGTTATACTTTTGTTAGGTAAAATACACTTTGTACTGAGTAGTGTAATAAATTGTTGTGTATGTTAAGGTTCAATAAAGTGTTCATTGTAAGATCGAAATGTCCTGAAATACATAAACAAAGAAACATGAGAAAATATTGGTACATTTAAAATTGTATTTTTTAAAAATAAAATATGCTATTTATATTGTGAAAGCATCGTCGAAAAATCATCTTCAACAAACGAAAATCTGTGCCATTTATATGAAACATTAATTTGTTCCTCCCTTAATACTACTACTAGTAATAATAATAATAATAATAATAATAATAATAATAATAATAATAATAATAATAATCCACTAAAGAGTACGACTTCGTAACATTATTTTATGCCGTTCCAGTTCTGAACACTTTACTTATTTTCTGAAGATGGAATGACCGGGCTGAACAGAGTGATTTTCTTTCAAGAATTTTGTAGAAGTTATGTACAGCACTATTGTCTTCGTAAAAATCGCAATGTTTCTTTTTATTATAGTTGAAAAGAAGACAATGCAAGCCTTTTCCCTTTAACAAAATTAAGATGGAAAGGTAAACACATACAATGATAGTGGAGCTTGAAATATGTTGAACGAAATATATATCACTCGTTTTTATAGCGACTACCTGGCAGATGTTCGTACATTTCTTTGCATGAATAATCAATGTTATGGCATATCAATCTGCAAGCATATAATCAATCTTTACGCCATTATTGGGGAATAGAGCACTGTAGAATGCATTCGGTTATTATTTAGAAATGAAATGAAATCTTTGAGTTTTACGTCCCACAGTTATGTCGGCTAGGCTAAAAGACACGGTAATGATCAGAGTGAATGAAATGGTAGAATGAAGAAAGTTTGAGCTAACAGAAAATCCCCGAGAAAATCCATACACATGTGTTTGTCCACCACAAAGCCCACTTGGTGCGATCTGGGATCGAACCGGCCACCCCACACACCAGAGGTGAGCTGTCAGAGATATCGAGTAATTTTCGGGAATTCATACAGCGTGTCAAGAATAGGTTATCTTTCTTCCGTTAACCTTGCATTCAAACCAGAAGAAATCAACCGTTTTCGCATAACATTGATCGCCATAAAACTAAATTGGTAGTAGATAACGACAGTTGTCGAAAGTCGATTGAGCATCTGAAGAAAAATACCATCTTCCCCTGTATCTCTCTCCTGAAACAGGAAATGGCAAAACAATTTCACTCTTCCTGTTTCAAGCTCCATAGAGCCCCTCGGGGCTATGTGGATAGTGTATGCGTCTTGTTGCGGGAGATCCGAGTTGAATTTCCGGCGAGTTTGCTATTCAGTTCACTATACAGTTCAAAACTATTTTTATAAGATGAACAGTTTCCTCACTTGAAAGTAACACAGAGAGCTTTTCTGAAACTTTCGTACGTCGTTAGTTCCAATATGCTTCTACAGGTAACGATTCGCCGAGATGTTTACGCAGAATCAATGAAATCTTTGTGATCTATGAGGAGAGAAAAAACTAACTTTGCTCTTATCTGCTGTCAATCTGCATTCCATTGGTATCTTCGTCTGCGGGGACAACCCAAAGTTCACGCACGTGACCTAGCCGGGGGCAGAGAATGAAAGAAACTACCTGCTTAGCCTCCTATCTGCTGTTCTGCGTTCTTGCAACATAAAGACCATAAATTAAACAGCTTTTAAATGGAAGAAAATTAATTTTTAATTAGCGCGCTTTAATATTACCCTAGCAAAAAAAGTAAAAGTGAACATGCTTATTAATACTAACAAACATTTGGACGAATTTCGAAATGTTTAGAATAAATAGTTTTCATAATATTTTGGAAAGAAATATACTATGTTATTATATAGGGAAATCCCATCGCATTCCGAGTGTCGAACACAGCCTTAAGTAATAGATAGCAGAATTTTCAGTTTTCTCTTTTTATACACAAAAAATTACTCTTAAAAATTTCAACTAAGGAAGACAAACTTTCGGGCTCAAAGGCTTCATTCATAGGGACCGCGGTGGTTCATCAGCTCACCTCTGGTGCTTCGGGTCCCTGGTTCGATTACACTCGCGCCAAATGAACTTTGTGGTGGACAAAAACCGTGGATTTTCTCGTGTTTCTCCCGTTTCCCCCACTTTCTTCATTCCACCATTTCATTCATTTCTCACCATCACCGTCTCCTTTAGCCTAGCCGTCTTAACCTGGGACGTAAAACTTACAAATTTCATTTTTCATTTCCAAAGGCTTCATAACGCTTTGAAGAGTGCAATACGTGCTAAGTTCTGATTTTGTACCTTTCAAAATATAAATAAAACAATCTCTTTGTTGAAATAAGTGTTAAAAATATGTATGCGTTCACTGAACATTTTTTGCGGGGTGCAAAAAATACATGGGATAGATAGGGAGAATTCTGATTCCATCTGTTGATACAGGCTCCCACGTTTCGCACAGCTTCAGATTATACTAGCACTCTTTAAATAGTGTATGTTTTATACTTGGACATCTACCACTGATTAGAATTACATGATATTTTATTGTTATAAAAATAAAATCATTTCTGATAACATCAGATGTACGTTTGATTGAAAGAATGACAAGAGTCGCAGATAGAATGTTGAATAGTAAGAACAGTAGCAACTTGTGGGGACACCTTATCATCAAATTAACACACAGGTTACCAAATACAATATTTGTGAGGTTACTATAAATTGGCAGAAATCAAACTTTACATGTCATTCAAGGAGCATTGAAAGAAAAACAAAGCATGTCTTTTTGAGATTATATTTTCAAAACAATGGAGGTGGAATGGCTTTACTCATTGAAGGACCAACTAACGTAACTCCCTGGCTTTAGATAACGAAAGGGCCATCGCTGGCACAGCTTTTTGTTGAGGAGTGTGTGTGTTCAACACATCGGCTCACTTCATCCTATTTATGCTGCTCTGTTGACCAGAGTTGCAAAGTATTTGTAGAACGATGTTCAATGATAATTGTATTAACAATAACAATTCTCGTTCCCCTTTCTAGAAGAAACACTAAGTTCTCGCTGGTAATAGATAGCACCGCAGGCAAGTTTATAATATGACCTGTTTGAGTGAATGATGTGGCATTGACACGGCTGCTTTTCCAGGAATTCAGACCTAAACATTTGTTGACTTTTCCAACCCTTCAACCTTCTTCAAATTGCTCCTTGCCAAAACATTGTACTTTCCGCATGAATAGATAAATATTTCAAGAAACAAAAGTGTGTGATTCTAACCGCTACAAAAAGGCTGAGAAGTGAAATGTTTAATAAAATGTTTAAATTCAATTAAAAGTGTTTTCTTAGTTTGGCTAGCCAAAATAAGTCATTTCATCTATCTTCGTAACCATTCGCAAAAAATGTAGAGGAGGGAAAGTTATAACTGCCAGAGATGAAAATTTTCTTCTTCAGGGAGATACATTTCCTGAATGGGGAACTTTCTAGCACCTCAATGAAGTTGCACAGTGAGGGTAACTTTGAAAAGTCAGAATTAAGTCGTTAACTTATTATCAAAACTATTCTCAGAAACGAGGAAAACGCATTTGCTCTTGACCATCTTTAGATGTTTATTGAAAATAAATAAAAACAGCGATTTGTATTATTGCTTGGAACAATTACCTCAGATTTTTTTCAATTTGTAACAGCTTCTGAAAATTGTAAATTGATTACGGCATGAATTTGTAATTCTAACAGTGAATGTAAAGAATTTGGCTGCATTTGAAAGACAAAAGAGTCTGGAACCCTCATGAAAGGAAATAAAAAATAGCAGGACATTCAAGCTAACACTATAAATGAAATGCTGTTTCCGATCAAACACATGAATTCTTTGAAAACTAGAGAAATTTTCTTCCCAAAATAGCAGTACCTCTGAAATCATCACTGAGCCAAAGAAATGAGGTGAATTCAACCCTAACTTTGGAGTTTCCGCATATAATGTGGGAACAGGTGACTTTTCTAATCGCTTTGGTAAAAAGTTTTAATTTTGATGTAACATAGTCTGAGGTTTACCTACCATTATCATTGCTTCAAGATGATTAATCATGCGCAAGAGAATTTTCCATGTTTATTTTAAATATTCTTGTAATACAGTATTGCATTTCACAAACAAGTTCACTGTGTGTTCAGACCTGTATGTTACAAACCGTGTTCTTATAGTTCTTATGTTCTTATAGTGCATTTTTTAAACTTATGTCGAGTAACATTGCTTAAATTAAATGTATTAACATATCATCAACCTGTATCTGTGTTATAAGAGAAGATCGCAAAACTATGTCAAAATACTCTTTCAGTTTTACGTCCCAATTTCGGTGCTGAAAGGAACGCTCCGGTGCTCTTATCTATATAGCTCCGGTGCTGAAAGGAACGCTCAACTCAAAAAAAAATAAATAAATAAATAAAAAAAAATAAATGCCAATCTTAGCCTAACATTTCACACGAAACTATATGAGATTTGATTCTAAATATAGATGTGAAATCATAATCTTATTAGCTCCCACGAAAGACAAGAATACTTATCAGTTAGTATTTCTTAGTATTGGTTTTAGTATTCTATTCATTCTATCTTAGAAAATTTCATGTATTTTTCAAATGTAATAATAATAATAATAATAACAATAATAATAATAATAATAATAATAATAATAATAATAATAATAATAATAATAATAATAATAATAATAACAACAACAAGATAATGGTAGATGTTTCATTTCAGATAATGGTAGATTTGAAAATTTATGCAATTTAATATGAACTTGAAGTAGCACATCTATACTATAACTACTGGTTGTTTATTTATACTTTATTTATACATATTTCTGGGTACTAGGGACGACGTCCATCGGCGAGCACATTATCGGGGAAAGCAAGGAAATGTCCTGGGGCCTGTATATTAGGTACTATCCCGCTATTTGCTTAGTAGGAATGAGGAAAGCCCAAGGAAATCCTCACTTACAGTCAGGATGGCTAGTCTGAGAAACCTTTTGGACCGAGGCCCTCTACTATGAATTGAACTCGGGACCGCTCGCCCCAAAATACCAATATTAAGTTGACTGCTATCCTACGCAGGGCAATGTGCTACTGATTGTAATAGAGAAATAAGATCAAAGGTAGAATCTGTTCCTCGAACTCTGAATATATATGGAGAAGGCCATTACCCGATATCTCTTACTATTTTTCTCTATGAAAATCAACATTTAAACCAGATGTGTTCATTGATGTTTAACACTTTCGGTGTGTGAGATATGTTTATACAATCAGAAACAATATTAAGTATAAGTTGGAGCTATAAGAAATGATAGCTCCAATCTATGCCTAATATTGTTTTTGATTGTACAACGTAACTAATGAAAATAAGTGCTATAGGAGCAAAGTTATATGTAATGTTTAAAAATGCATTATATAAATGGTTTAAAAGAACGAATCGCGTTTAGACTCCAGAGCCGAAAAGAATATAGATTTAAACACTTCTGGACAGGGGCGTCATTTGGGGAGGAAAGGGGCATTTGCATCCTTCTGAGTTTGAAGAAACCATATATATTTAATCAATGCGATAAGGATTTCGGAGTGCATTTTCAAATTTACCGGATTGACGTGCTATTGCCTCCTGCAGATGATGTTAATATTTTAATGGCTGTGTACTTCCGAGGAACTATTTTATTTATTTTATTCAGTTGATTTACAATTTTATGGGCTTGTTTTATTTAGTTGATAAACCTTAAATTATATTTGCTTTTCATGTAATGTTTATTTATCTTTTTTTCCTTAAAGACCTATACTGGTAGTCATATTCTGTTAACTATATATAGCATATAGCAGGTGCGCACACGGATTTTTTGTTCGGAGAGGTCCAGTTTTTTTTTTTTTTTTTTTTTTGACGTTTATATAGTATTATACCTGTGGTTTTCGGCACCCGGAAAAACGATAAGTAATCGTTAATTATTGCCACCTATATTCACAGAAAATCTGATAGGACTAGATTTATTTTTACGAGGAAAGGAAGAGTACAGATGAGGAGTATAATCAAGTCATTTCTCTGTGACAAATGTGTACAAATGATAGTCGAGTTACGAAGTTTAGGTGAGAAAATGAAATGAAATCTGAGTTTTGGGATCTGGACCCGGTGGACACCATGTGGGTGCGCCCTTGGCGTAGGTCTATTGGCCTATAACCATTGAAAATCCGGTATGTTTGCAAATCTGGCACTCCAAAGATAGGAGTTTTTTTTTTTTTTTTTTTTTTTTGCCAACCTGTACTTACAAAATGCACTAATATTTATTTCCAGGAATGCCTTATAATGTTGGAAAACTCGACAATTATGTCATGACTGGTTATCCTTACTGATGCCTATAAGAAAAGTCCTACAAATTGTGGTTCTGTGGTCTAATTCCTTATGCCCCAATTGGAAGTCCTGTCTGTCATGGTATTGAATCCCGCTCAAAGCATGTTAGCTATGTATTATCATCCTTTCCTTATTCATGTATAGTCCGTTTCGCGGACATAAGCTAACCGGCAAAAAGCTCACCGGACATAAAATCACCTATGTTAACTAATTACATTTATAGGTTAACTACTTTAATTGCAAAGGAAAATAAACCTGAATAAAATTAATACGCAACGGGAAAATGGCAAGCGGGAAATATGTCAAAAATGAAAACTAGATTTTGAATATTAAAATGAAGTAGATTTTGAATGTTAAAATATAAATTGAAAACAGATTTGGTCAAACAAAAGAATACTACATTCTTTTAATGAAGAGAGCAATCCAACCCCCTCCCCTGTGCTGAAACTTTCGGTGCAGGATATTTTGCAGCAAAGAAATGTGGGTAAACGAAATTTTGAGGGGAGGGTATCTCTTTGTTATTTTTTTTCTCACCATGGCTGAAAGTATCTGAGATATACATTTGATTTTGCTTTAGAAAAACGTGTGATGGGTATGAAGAGGTATTAAAATTTTGATTTTGACTAGTAGTAGGCCTAATTCAGTAGAAAATAGAGCTACTAATGCTATATATCAGTTGGTAGACATCAGAAAACAATAAGAAGGATGTAGCAGGATTTAATGTGTTAAACGAGGGCAGGCTTTGAGTAACTTGTAATAAAATGCTCCGGATATTTAAATCTGGGCTTTGTCTACTAGTAAGCCTAGTTCCTCAATAGAAAATAGGCTATATGACTAATGTCATATAGGAGTTATCAGAATAAAATATTAAGAATGATGCAGAGTTTAAGTCTTAATACATCTGAGTATGATGAAATTGTAAAAAAAAAAAAAAAAAAAAAAAAAGCAGAATTACCAGTCGAGGTCGAGTTAGCAAGAAAATTCTATTATGTAAGTATTCATGCCTAATCATGAAATTATTGTCCGGCCTATAAGAAAAATTTGGTTCCAAAATTTCCAGGGCCAAAATTAGGCCTACTGCCACCTATGCTTAGCACATTAAACTTGCAACATCTCTATTTTATTCTGATATCTGATAACTGCTATACGACATTAGTAGCTCTACTTTCTACTATTATTAGGCCTACTTGTAATTTTAGTCAATGGTTAGATTTTAATATCCAGGACATTTTATTGCAAGTTCCTCAAGGTCTGCCTACGTTTAATATAGGCAGCAACGTCTTTATTATTTTTTATATATGATAAGTAATGTAAGATAGTAGCTCCATTTTCTGCTTAGGAAATAGCCAAAGCCTAAATTTCAACATTCGGGGAATTTTATTACAAGTGAGCTTTTGTCTGCTCCTGTAATATAAGACTGCCAATGAGCTTTTTGCCGGTGAGCTTATGCCCGGTGAGCTTATGTCCGACACCCGTATAGTCCCTTTACTGTAAAAAATCGTTTTGTTATTTTAAGGACGTGCCTATGTGTTAACATGATTGTGTTAAAATATAACAGAAACAGATGGTTAGAACAATTCACTCTCCATTCGGAGTTGTGTATCAAATGCCGATAGTTGAAATGTCACAAAGCTTGTGTGTTAAATTAACACAAATGTAGAAAATCGGTATTGTTTTCTGCGTGATTTTCCAATATGTTGAGCATCTAATTATAAAGGCTTACGCAGAAGATACAGACAAACACAGTAGAACGAAATACTTAAACAAATCCAGGTATTCGCAAAATTTCAACATGCAAACCTCGCGATGTGTTTTCAATTGTCTTACATAATGTTTCTGAAGAAATATGTCAACAGCGAGAAACAACACCATATTACTGTGTTACTTCTTCACTGCACTAGAGCTCACAAGTCAACAACGTAGACTGTGCTTCAAAAATGGAGGAAAACAATTAAGAGGCAAACACATTATAAGGATATAGATAAGAGTTTCCTATCATTCTTTAACATGATGTTGAAGGTTGTGTTTCGCACCATCAAGAAATTAAAAAAAATGAAATGAAATGTTTGAGTTGTACGTCCCATGGTTATGCCGGTTAGGCTAAAGGAGACGGTGATGATGAGAGATGAGTGAAATGGTGGAATGAAGAAAGTGGGAGGAAACGGGAGAACCCCGAGAAAACCCACGAGCACGGTGTTTGTCTACCACAAAGTTCACTTGGCAGGGGCTGGCATCGAACCCGTGACCCCAAGCACCAGAGGTGAACGCTCTACCACTGAGCCACCGCGCCCCATTCATCAAGAAATACTTTACAATAAATGTTGGGGAGGACAACAAAAAATTTTTGATGCTTTTCTGAATGAAACGTTCTGTAGTTTACTATTCTTATTTTAATATTAAAATCCTCGGTAAGCGTAAGCATGCATACCACAAGGCTTTGGTCCAACACATGGTTACATCAACACCGCACACGGAGTTATTTAAACGCCGAAATAGGTGTCATAGTAACACAGAAGTGGAGCCGAACTAACACTAAAAACGGTGTTAATCTGGTGGTCTGACTTCGAATTTTAACACAAGGAATGTTGAATTAGCACCAGAACGGTGTAACTTATATGGCTTTGACCTTGAATTATAACACAGATTGTGTATTGAAATAAGAAATTGATGTTGAAATAACACAGAGACCGTGTTATATTGATACATGACATGGTGTAATATTAAAACAAAATAGTTAACACACTACACACTGTGTTATTTTCTGCGTGTTGGTGCAACACCTCCACAAGTAACACTCAAAACGTTTCCCCACACTACCTACCCTGACATGATGTCGAATCAATACCGAAAATACTAACACATCAGAGTTTAACACCGCTCAACACCGGTTGTGTGTTAAAAACGTAACACACCTCCTGTGTTAAAAGCCAACATCGCGGGCTGTGTGTTGAAGTAACATCGCATAGTGAAACCACTGCCCTGTGTTAAAATTCAGTTGAATTAACACAACCATTTTACTGTGTATAGTCTCGTTTAACCAAAAGGGAACAATCATTTAATATTATGCAAAGTTAAAAATATCGGCAGTACTTACTTACTCATTTACGTATGTATTTTCTGTTTATGATTGAATCTACATTCATTACGAACCTAGAAATTGCTTGGTTGACCAGTTTAATGCTTGTATTGTCATTAATACATTTGTTTAAATATTACTTAATTTTGCGTTTCACAATTATGCTCTATAGGCCAAAGGAGATGGATGATTAATAAAAGTGTGAATCGTATTTTGGAAACATCTGTAGAATAATAATCTGAAAGGGAAAGGGAGAACACGCAGAAAAACATGGAAACGACGTTATCTACCACAATTTTACATTGCCTGTGATCGAACTAATTACTTTTTGCACCAGAATGACAAAAGTACGACAAAACGTAACCATTAAGAAAGGAAGAATTATAAAATACTAAAT
Organism: Thermobia domestica; assembly: GCF_964235325.1. NCBI lineage: Eukaryota > Metazoa > Arthropoda > Insecta > Zygentoma > Lepismatidae > Thermobia > Thermobia domestica. The sequence continues at coordinate 124,936,269 of NC_137469.1, read as the reverse complement.
AAATGAAGATTGCTCTAATTTTTCTTTATTTATCTTTGTAAGTAGGTAGGCGCTATATTCTTATAAACGGTCAGGAGTCGAAAGTACTCACTACAAATATTAGCATTATAATTCATTTAATTCCAGAAAGCATGCGGTGTCTAAACAAAGTTACTTCCTTATTATTTTTCCGCCTACGACTTAAAAAAAAAAAAAAAAAAAAAAAAAAAAACTTCCAGCTTAAATTCGAAAGAATGAAACGCTAATAAGGCGTTTCAAACAGTTCAAATAAAACTTAGAAGTAGTTTAAAGGTTAAGGCCCAATTTAGCACAAGGGATATGTTAGACCTACAAAGATCGATAGCTTGTCATGAAATTCGAACACATGGATTCCTACCAGGAACCGAAGCCGATCTCCAGTAGGGAAGGCGCTTACGTATGTTACTATACAGCTACGAGTAACCTATGAAATAATACTTACTGTAGGAGTAATTTACCGATATTTGTCAATATAATGTTCTATGGTGAATACATCAATCAAAAAAGAAAAAGAAGAAGGAGAAGAATGAATGATAAATTAAAATTTCAAGCGTAAAGTTTGCATGGTGCTACAATTCAAGGAGTGCTTCCATCTATAAGTTGTTTATCTGGAATTGAAGAGCATTGATTCATTTTGGTCTCAACAGTGTAGATCTACTGCTTAAAAGGAGATCAGATCCTAAATTTATATTTTTATTGAAGGTTTCGTATTTTCACAGATATCGGTGTACATAAGAGTGCTTGAAGCTTTTAACTCATTTTTGACTGAGATAATATGCAAAACTAAAAATTTACCATGTTAAGATATGTTCACAAACACCTTGAATTAAAACTTGGGAGATTGAACTTTTCTTGACGAATTCCTGTGTCCGTCACTACACATGGGATCGAACCTGTAATCACACGCACAGAAACAAAAACAGCACTCATTTGATGAAGGGATATATAAACTACAACAATTCTGCAATAAAGAATAATGTAAAAAATAAGTGAAAACGACATATTATAAAAATTATACTGCTTATTCTATACATTTTTCTTTATTTCACACAAAAATTGTTTTGAGACTATCGGGACGAGACGGAGACCGAAACGGCGATTTTCGACTCGGGATGTGACAAAGACCAATACAACTATTTGTCAATTAAGACGAGAATGAGAACAAGTAGAAAAAAGACCAGAAATAACAAGTTCACCAGGTTGATATGCGATTGAAGCAGGGATTCTTTGATATGGGTAAACCTTTTACCACTTTCCCCTGATAAGGGGATCGTCTCAAAAATGGAATGTAATAAAGGGGTGGATAACTTAATTCTATCCACAATATTTGCAATTCATTGTCCGTTTCCGTTTCCTAACCCATTTCTGCACATGGTAAATAACGTTATTAGTCAGCGTAACTTCTAAAATGGTATCTCTGAATAACGTTTGTAAGGACAAGGGTTCGCCCTTACTGTGTTTATTTTGTGAATAAATAATTAGTGTACAAGTGTAAATAATGTTGTTATTGATTAAGGTAAGTCTGGCCAGACATATATTTAATTACATATATCGTATTATGTGTTATATATATTTATAATTTCATATTGGATATTGCTTATTTGTATGTGTATATCTGCTCAAGCTATGTATTCCTGCTTGGATTTTTCTTTTCAGCTATATTTAACGAACTCTACGTTCAAGTTTTTTTTTATATAGATTTCTTATAGTGATTGATGGAATTTTCCAGAGGCTAGCGACGGTTGCTCGTTTTTTTTAAAAGACTTTTTTGCGGATTTTTAAGCGAAAATAAAGTTAAGCAAACTAAAAGGGGAAGGGTCATCGACCATATAAAAGGAAGCCTCTCGCCGCATAGGATATACTGCTGGGTGACTATGGCTGTTAGAGCCACTCTTCGTTATTAAGGTCCTGCCTCATTTTTTTTTCTTTCCTATCTTGTAGGGAACGGTCTGAATGATGACCGATGACAGAGAATAAATGATTTCTCTGGAGCCTAAGTGATGGCATTAGAATTTTCTGATATTAAATGAAATAATAGGGACTGGCCTAAGTGATGGTCAGAGCAAGGAATAAGCGATTTCCTTCGGTCTGAGTGATGACCAAGTTGAGGACAATTAGCTAGTCAGGGTTATAAGCTTAAATGATAGCTTATTGGGATAAGTGATTCCCGTTATCTTCTAGTGAGAAGTAGGTTATATATATATTTTTTTAACCTCAGAGGCAGAAAACTCTTTAAGGTTTTTTTTTATTATTAGATTTTTTTTTAACTAGGCCAGAGAAAAACCTAAGTGATGGTCTTCTCTTTAGAGAATCAGTCATTGGGCTAAGTGATGTCCATTGACAACAAAATCTCTTATATTTTGGAAGGAAAGTTGTAGTCAGGCTTTCCTGATAGAGGTAGGCGTCAGATGAAACTGTGAGGGAATGACGGATCGGTGGAGTCTGACTAGGAAATTTGTAGGAGTCTGTAGGTCTAAGTGATGATCTTCCGACTTAAGGGATAGGGCTCTGAAGTGAAGGAGTCCCGTAATTTTTTTTATTTGCCTTAAAAGAATTTTCATCGAATCACTTTTTGACTTACTTATTATCTAAATAAATATTTATCTACCCTGATATGACTAGCAGTTTTCATTGAGAATATAATTACCCATAAATTTGATGGAAGTTAGTAATTTGACTGTGGTTTACATTGAGAATTGATACCCTTAGAGAGCCGTAACAGATTAGGAGGAGGAAACCACAACACGTTATTCGCCGGAATATCCTTTACTTTGGTACTGTAGCTGAGTTGATTTTGAGTTTAACGTCCCTTTCAGCAGCGAGACAATATGAGATGTGTCTGTAGTTAGTCACCAAGGTAATAACGTTATGTTTAAATCTACCTGTGTCTTAATAACGTTATTTGGAAGGCTACCTGTGTCTTGCCTGTTTCAGATTATTAAGGTACCATCTCTCTCTCGAACCCAAGTTGTTTTGTTCTTTGGTTTAACGCTACGAAACGTATTGGATTTTCCAGACCATTTTTGTGTAAGCAGACATATTTTCGTTGTGATGCATACCATTTCTATTACTTTCTTTTCTTTTTCGACTACCTTTTATAAAGGCATTTCTTTTTCTCCAAATTCTGATGCTCTTGGTGTTACGCTTGAATAATGTTCAAACATAAGAATCTCCATTATGATGGTAAACTCTAAGTTTTTGAGTTTGCTTTTTTCATACTGAAGGTTGAATAAGTACACTAGGACCAAGGCACATGTCCTATTCCTTTGAGAATAGAAGAGATTTTCAAACAGGTTAACAGTGAAATTTTTAATTCAAACTTGTTGATAGGACTTTTATTTCCTTCTGATGATAGTGCCGATAAGGCTTGAGTTGACTTAACACTAGGAATCGAATCCGGAACCACATACGCCAAACGCACACGCACTAGCCACTAGACAAGCGGCAAGGGCTTTTCATTTGCTTGTTCATTTGCTTGGTAGCAATTTTATTTATCTTTACAATACTGTCGATATATCAAATATGATCTACAGCTTAATGTGATATCAAAATTACGGAAACCTAACTCGCGTATCATAGTTTGAACTAGCTATTTAGTCACAAGATAGCCTTCCTCATGATTCGCATAGTTAGGTAAACTGTTCATGTAAAAAACCAAATAATTACAAACATTCTAGATGAGTGATTTCTAACCTCTAGGTGGCCAGATGTCCCGGTTTTGCCGGTACAGTCCCTTTTTTTCAACCGTTGTCCCGTTTTTTCTGATTCTCGAACGGGAGGCCTAAATGTCCCGTTTTTAAGTAAAATTGACCTAGGTGTCCCGTAATAATTATTCAAAATATAAATCGTAAATGGAAATTCTATTCTCTTCCGTACCAACATTCGTTGCCAAGGTTCAGCCGTGTCTAGAACTTCTGAATTTTCAAATGAGAATTGAGTGTTCGTGGTTCAAGTGGGAATTGAGTGGGAATTTTGAGTGTTCAACTAGTTAAAAGAATTGTTGGGTAGAACTTGCAATCGAGAACCACTATTTGTTGTGTGGTACACGTAAAGTTAAAAACGGTGTGTCTCACTCTTACTTGTGTAGTTTGTAAATTGAGAACACTGCTGAGTCCCAAAATGCAATCTAGAAGTCAGATACCCCTCCCCCCGTAGCCGATTCATATGCGTCCCGTTTTCGCAAGTGAAAATTCTGGTCACTTGTCTAACCTGGACGGCAGGAGTGTGAAAATCGATCAAGGGGATGCAAGCAAGCAATTGACAGAAATGATCTGTTAAAATACTGTATTTAAAAATATATATACTGAAAAAATACATAAGCAAAATTTAAACAATTTATAACTGATTTACAAAGAGCCAAGAATGTAAATTAAAATTAAGCTGTTTCCTATGATTATTCAACTGACAAATATTACGAATGTTGTGACAAAGAGGTTTTAAATACCAAACACAAAGTAACTACTGAGTAAAAACTGTAGTTTCAACAAAGCTGGTGTATCATAATAATAATAATATTACTAATACTAATAATAATAATAATAATAATACTGCACTATAGTGGTATGCAGAAGTCTTTATGGAAATAAAAATAAATTGTCCAAAATGTCATCATCATCATCATTATTATTATTATTATTATTATTATTATTATTATTATTATTATTATTATTATTATTATTATTATTATTATTATTATTATTATTATTATTATTTAAGATTCGAGAAATCATGTTCCATCTGAAATCGTAAAATGGGTCGAACATAAACACGTATGAACAACGAGCGGGAAGAGGGTGCATAAAGTAGGCAGGATTTATTGAAGGGAACGCGAGAGTTCAAAATGAAGAACTTCGTGAATAAGAAAGGATTGTCTCTGTCAAGCTAAACTGAAGTAAGTTTTTGAGATGGAAGAATTCTTTAGTGCGATACCGCCAGACATCAGCATCAGAAGTAAAAATATTTGCAGGGAACTCTGCAGTCCATTCATAAGAAGGGTTGAAACCGGTTGTGGAGTTGATTGGCAGGTTACAAGGTCAGCCATCCTTCTAACCACTGGAATTCTAGCAGAACTAGCAAAAATAAATTGTTTTAGAAAGATAGCCAACATCCGATGAAGACAGAAAGCATATTTTTGACAAGTTTGCATAATAAAGAAAATGTTATTGTTGCTCTAGAAGTGCTTAATTAGGATAATAATAATAATAATAATAATAATAATAATAATAATAATAATAATAATAATAATTATTATTATTATTAATATTATTATTATTATTATTATTATTATTATTATTATTATTATTATTACAACCAGTAATGCTATGCTTGAAGTAGCAAGCGATACTTTTACTGCATCACACTAATTAGAACGCAAAACTATAGGAGTAAATCTTTAAGCTGGGACAAGACAAATATACATTGGGACAGAAAGAGATGGTTCTTTTTTCCAGGAATTCTGAAAACCCTGTCCACCCCTCTCAACCTTCGGTTAACTAGTCTCCGCGACACGTGGTAGAGATTTATGATCCCTTCTGGCTAAAAACCATGTTGCCTCAATTCCTTTTTCCTAGTTGATTTTTTTTTTTTAATTTTTGTTTTTAACTGAGAATAGGAAGGAAAGCTTTTTCCTTATTTTGCCGGACTTGAACTACACAAGTGGATCGCAGGTAAGGCAACATTGACAGCAGTGACAGCAGTGACAGCTCTTATACCTTTTACTAGTGGTTTCTCAGTCCCCATAAGATAACATGTAAATTTTACTAAATGAATGTCTAACGAAATATGGAACGTAACAACTTAAAATCTTCCATATGAATAGAGAAAATCAATAGAAATTAATTAGTTGTTTCAATTTCACGCTTAATGACGTAGATCGCGAGTAATGAACTTTTTTTTTGGTAACATTGTAGTGGACTATATATTACATAGTGGTTGAAAGCATCTGCTCCAATTTGGTCCTCACCAACAGATGTGCTGCTGACAGACAGGGATTTCCCTCCCCCTCTCAAGTCCTTTTCGAATGGGTGTGGTAGAACGCCCCGGGGTGCCACCCTCATCCTATTTGTTTCATTCGTTTCTGCAGAGCAGGTAGATTTTCTTGTAAACGTCAGAAAGAAGGAACACGACAATTTGAACTCTTTGCTTCTTACGATTTCCTGCTGCTGCATTAGTTAGTTCCAACTTTATAATAGCACTGCCTCAACTGTAAAAAATTATACTTTGTGTGGTAGGATCAACAGTTCGATACAGATCATGGCTGAAATTTAGCGTTCTTTTGCAGCACTAAGTTTGTATGAGACATTTACATGAATACAAAATACATAATTCTCTCTAGTGACTGGAATTTGAAATTCGTAGCGGGTAGTTACTTCCACTTCCTGGCAACATTATTCAAATTTTCAGGAAGTAATGAAAAATTCAACTTTACTTCAAGATCCATTCAACAGAAACGATGGACTGAAACCCATGAACCAAACTGCCTGTGAATAAACATACGTAAGTAACATTTAAAAAATACATCAGCTCTTCCCGTTGGTATAGTGCCTAACTCGCTCATTTTGGATCATGGATCTCGGGTTTGATACCCGGTGGAAGAGAATTGAAATTTCAATGCGTTACTAAGAATACGGATCCCACTGAAGTCTCCGTAATCACCAGTATCTTACAACATTGGTGCAGAAAGAGAAGCTAAACTCTAAACCCACAAAACCAACCAAGCTAATAAAGAACGGACTCAGTAATGTCACCATAATTTAGACTACGTGGGTGATTTTATAATGTTTCAGACTATGATCATAAATATAAGTGGAACTAGGGTTTCGAACATTTCTAGTTCTTGTTACTGGAAAGTAAGTGTAATATATACACATGGTGTTAGGAAATAACTTTGGGAAGTGAATCCTCACACGTAAACGTGAACAAGCCTATAGACCAATCTTGTTGCACAAATGCGTTATTTCAGAGATATAGTCCGCAGAAAGTTTGTTGTAATTAAAAAAAAAAAAAAAAACTAGGGAGCGAAATGTTGGACAAGTGATTATTTTCAGCCTAGATTCTAGTGGATATATTAAGTGTGAATTTTCCAGTTTTCTCCAGGAAAGGGGTTGCATTTCTTGTACCTCTAAAAATAAAAGTAGTTTCCTGAAGGGTGAAATTTAGGGAGAAAAAAGATCTTCTCGGAAACGTCTCCAACGGATTTTGTTTGTTTCATACATCAATATTGTATTTACAAGCCTATACTGTGTTATAAGTTATTTAGGAAAAAAAAAGATGTATTAGTCTTGGGCTATTGTTTTCTGATGATAAAAAAAAAAGCCATTCTGTTTGTAACCTGACAGTGTTCATTTGTCCTACAAAAAAGAACCCACGGGGTAGTTTACTCTTGGAAATAAGTTTCGATTTTCTAAAAATCATGACCCAGACAACTTTGTTAAATAAATATTTTATTAATAACTGCAAACCGGTCCAACTCGAGATCAAAGGTCAACTAGCTCTTTTCGCTCAGAATCAAGACTTTCCTTACAAAAATGAGCAAGCGCTTACGAATTTTATTGAAGATTATGTAACCCAATTCTTTGTCGTAGAATGTTAGACCCTATACCGGAAGGTTTTAAACATCCTAACTTAGCTCTAACCTAATGTATCTTAGGCTCTTATCTATTTCTTAACTGTAACTGTATGAACAAATAATCTCTCAGATGTTTACAATTTCTTATGCCTTATTACAAATCTAAAGTAGATTTAACTTCATGCAAATAATTTTATATATTAGTTTCCATAACTCACAATCCCTTCTTCAAACGCGCTAATCGGTTCGACTTAGTCAATCTTGAACAGTGCTGAATGGGCAGGCTAGTAAATAATTTCTGCTCTACTGGCAACTAGTTTACGTATGGCATCGAGTTTGACTTATTTTATGGTTTAAAAAAATAGAGGACACGATTATCCATAAGGTAAAAAAAAATGGTTCAAAACAAGTAGCAGTGCCACATGTACACCACGCAAAGGAGTTTGGTTTCTTTGGTAAGATATTTTCACAATTAATATTGAAACTGGAAATTGTAGTAGATTTCTACCACTTCCGGTTTTAGTAGAGAGACTAGACTAGAGACGAAATAGATTCTTGTGATGCCTAATTGATTGCAGAAAACCGCTTTTGTTGTCTATTACAGTTTTTATTCTATAGCTATCACCGTTAAAACCGGAAGTGGTTGATTTCCATCTCTTATGGTTTGAATAGAGGCTTAAGACTGAAGATAGTAGTTATTTTTAGAACGCTGAATAGAAAGTAAAAAAAACCGCTTCTCGCTTTTACCATTCCTGTTCTATGGAAATCACTATTGAAACCGGAAGTGGTTAATTTTTACGACTTCAGGTTTCAATTGAAACCAGAAATTATAGTTGATTTGAATCATTTTCAGTTTTAGTAGAAAGTTAATAATAGAGATTAAATGTGTTCTTACGAAACACAAAACCGGATCTCACTACATATTACCGTTTTCGATTTATGGTGATCAATGATCAAACCGGAAATGGTTTATTTAAACCCTTCCGGTTTGAGTATATGGTTTCAATAACACACTCAATTCCTGACTCTTGACTATATTTTGATCAAATTTGGTGATGATCCAGGAAGTGGTTCTTTAGTTTTTTTGTTTTTTTTCACACACACGGACAGACATGCATGCACGGGTATGGTAAATATATAAAGGAGTTTTGGTAAACCAAACTAGTTATTTAAAAACAAAAGGACAATTTGGTTTTTGCCACCCCTGCATACAATTAATTCGTTCTAACCGCAGGAACATTATATTGTGGTTCTCTGTGATGAATAATATAAAACGAAACGAAACCTATCCATCCAGACAACAAAACAAATGGCAAATAAGAAACATTTAGACTTTCTTTGGTTGTACCTAGAACCTAGGTATAGTACTATAGTTGTCAGTGGCAGAGGTGAAAGCCGTTTCGAGAATCTGTCCGCTTGAAGCAACAAAAGATGTAGAAAAGCAATCGGAAACATGTTCGATACTGAGGTTTCAAAGATCATTATCTTTGTTCTATAGTTGCCGTTGTAAAGTTGTAGGAACTCAGTAGGGAAGTGGGGGTAGGGGTGGGAACGAAGCTGCTCACGGCGTAAATGACTATGAAAATGGAGGTGGTGGACACGAGTTTCGCTCCTTAAATTGCCACAATGCATTCCTCCCCAGCATGAGTTCTTCAAAGAATGTCACCCGTAGTAATTTATGAAGTATGAAAGTGGTCTTTTGATCCTTTACCTGAAATAGTGATTCCGTCATTACGGAAGTAATTATTACAATTAATCTAAGTCATTAAGTTTAGAATTGAGATAACCACCTCCTTTGTATTGGTCTTTGACATTCGTATAGAAAATTGCAAGTTAGTTTCTAAGTGCAGTATTTTGTAAGATATTTATGAATTAAATTTTACATGTTATCTTATGGAGATTCTGAAGCCCCTGATGATGGGTAGACATCCCCTTAAACGCTCGCGAGGACTAACCGAGGGTTGTGGGGGTGAAAAGATGCAGTGGTTGGGGAAAGAGCCCTTTAAAGCTGTCCCGATGTATACTATGTTTTATAAAACTCGAAGCATTTTGCTTTCAAACAAAATTTCAGAGACGTGTTTTATTTAAAATGGCTTGCTTTATCACATAACTGATCTAGTTCAACTCTAAGCAGAAGAAATGGTTGGAATTCCTCAGAAAAAAAATATATTCCACCAAAATAGAATGATTATGGAATATTTCAACAGGGGGCATTCAATTTAATAGTTGCAAGCACGCATGACTTTTGCGTCCATATCTTAATATAACAAATAATTATTACTCCGTATCATCTCAAGTATTGAAGGTTAAAACCTGGCACTCTCCCTAGCAAGCACCACTGGTGGAATGTGTATTTTTTAATCGTACGAGTAAGGTGATAAAATTAGACCTCACTTTTGACTGACTTCCAACGTTGCGAATTTGGGAAAGCCTCATATTGTATCAAAATCAAATTGATTTTAACACGTTTTTATGTAAGATGTTTTTAAACTTGTAGTAAGAATAACTTCAGTTTCTCGCTTTCGATTGATTTTAATTGAATGATTGAAAAAAAAAGGACCCTTGTCGTTGAACAGGAATGCATGAAAGCACGCCATGGAAAGCTCATAAATGCGACTGGTGTTTTCTTTTTAAGAGTCCAAGTTGGACCATTATTCACTTCTTGCTGCGAAATACAAACAGTGCATTTGGTCCAAGAGTGGTGACTAAACACACTATATGTTATCAGTTTGTAAAATTTCATGCCAGTGACAACATTGGAAAATGAACCCCGCATACGCTGACCAACAGCAGTTCTGATGAACTCCTTAGGAACAGTGTGAAAGCGTTCCTTGAAAACGTGTTCCTGAAATTGCAGACAAATTTGATACATGTCATGGATATCGTTCACGGCTCCACGTAATCGGCAAGCAGGAAAAGTTTGACTCATGCTATGCGAGTTGATATCGGCTAATGAGTGTCGCCAATAAAAGGTATGCGATTCTCTAAGTATATGGAATAACCGGGAAAGTTTCTTGCATTTGATTGTCGCAATTATGAAAAATAGATCTGCAATTGTAAACGATAAGGACTCCAGATGACAATCGTAAACGGCCAGGACAGTACTTGCATCATGACCACTTCCAGTAGCAGTTTCCAAAATCACCATCCACTCACAGGTGATTATGTAATGGTCTGTAGTGGAGGTTGGAACGGTACACATAAAATTTTATTATTGATATTTATATGAACAATTTTCTTTTCATTTCGGAAATCCTTGAACTCGATCTACACTGCTCCATGCCACAGATTTCTCCCCGCAGGATATTCTTATTCTTTATCTGGTAGATTGAATTGGTAGGCAATATTGTTTTATATAATCATAAAGTTTTCTTTCGATTGCTCTTGTCCAACAACACTGTGCTTCTCACACGTATAGTTTCATTCAAGTCTAATGTCAACTTCAGGAGATTTGTTGTCTTCTCACTTAAATTTATAGAAGAATCAACTGGCTCTACACGCCAAAAGCACAACCTTTTATAAATATCACAAAAAAAATACTTTCTCATCTCTTACCTGCAATTTTCGAAAGCATCTGCAGAAGCGTCGCTTCTTCTCAATCTAGACATATTCAGTTTTCTTCTAAAATCCGTCAAATTCTATAAAGCAATCCAAATTTTGAAAATAGCAGTGAGTTAAGGAAATAGCTAATCAACTTTAAAGAGCTTTGTAAAGAAACCAGAAAGGGAGGATAAGATTGTTTCCAAAATAGCTCCAGTTCCTTATATTTCAGTAGAGATGCATAGATAGAAATTCGATTGAAATGAAATGAAATGAAATCTTTGAGTTTTACGTCCCACGGTTATGCCGGTTAGGCTAAAGGAGACGGTGATGATGATTAACGAATGAAATAGTGGAATGAAGAAAGTGGGAGGAAACGGGAGAACCCCGAGAAAACTCACGCACACGGTGTTTGTCCACCACAAAGTTCACTTGGCGGGGGCTGGGATCGAACCCGGGACCCCAAGCACCAGAGGTGAACGCTCTACCACTGAGCCACCGTGGCCCCCTAAATTCGATTGAGTAAATGTTTTAAGTTAGATAATGTGGCACTCATATGTTGAGCTTCTTTCCTGTAGCCAGCTTTCTCCAAATGGTTTATCACGTTTGGTGATGAATGATTAGGTCAGGGATAATGTCATAACTTTTTACACACCAGTCTTACTTGACTTTCACCAAAAGCAGACTAGCATACATGTTTTCTTTAATTTCGCCTTCTGTGAGTGGAAATTTGGACATCAATATTCCTAGAATGAAACCATCTGAAACGTCTTTAGTTTCTTGACTTGTCATGAGCAACCTTTCGGTTGGTTTTGATAACTTATCTTACCCATGAACATACAAAATTTCTTTACAGGCCTGCGCATCATTCGCGCCTTTATTGAAACAAAATTGTAAATTGAGGCTCAGTTTTGTTGGAAGTTCATGACTTTCATGGCGCAATACCATAAATCTGATTGCAAAACACTTTTTTTTGCACTCTACTAGCATCAAATGTCACCTGTCAAATGACGTTAAGCTTAACCCGCTGCGACCCATATACTCTGGCAGTTTTGGGACACTACGGTCATCTCGTGTTCAAAAAGGTTCAACATTTTGCACTAGTTGATTCCTCTATTTAGTGATAAGAAGAAACTAACTATATGTACGGTAAAAGACTGTTAGATAATAGTGTTCTTTCTAAGTAACTTAGAGAACAACGATTTGTTTCCTAGTGAAGGGCAAGTCATATCAATGTAAAGGCTAAGAAAGTTATCTATGGTAAGCTAAACATATATTGTCACTCTTTAGAAGGTTTTCTACAAACTATTTATATACTTATGTAGGAAGTTTTAAATAATAACAATTATTATTATTATTATCATTATTATTATTATATGTTTCAGAAGCATTAATTCTACAAGGTGAATTAGTGGAGCTATATTAACTAAGAATGAGTGTTACATTTACTACAACCTAATTTAGGAACTTCAATTTGCTTTCCACCAACGATTATTATACGCTGATTAAAATTTTAACCAAATGTGATAGTCATTTCATACAGGAAATTAAAATACTTAGGACTCTTTAACATAGATGATCAGTTAGCATTCTTGTTTCACAATTTAAAGTAGTGCCGATCGACTCCCGCACTAGTTTATCCTTACCTGTTTTCCTTGGGTTTATCTTCACAAACAAAGACGAAAACGGTGCGGATTATAATATAGAAACTGTTCGTCTATCCAAAGGAGTACGCCAGGGATGTATGGGGGTTTACATACTCCCTTGAGTGACACATTATGAAAAATAAGCATTTGTTATATTACCACATGAAATGTCCGTTTTTGACACGAGCTAAATAGATTTGGGGAAAACATTTCAGTTTCACCTCTACAATATTGTTTTTCAGATTTAAGTCATATGTACACCAAATTGGTTGAAATTGCTTCAGGTGCTTCAGAGCTATGTTGGAGCATAAACCCACAAAGCGAGACACATTCATCCACATTTTCATTTATATTGAATAATGATGGCCAGTTTCTAACGCACCATAGGTCAGGGCATAATAAGAATCAAACCTGGGGACCTTTTTGCACTTTCCTTCCATTCTGAAGCCAGAGTTCGGACAAGTGAAAATGAGCACCATCACATCAGATTAAAATAGAAGTCGAAGGGATATTCTGCAGAATATTGCTACATAAATTTCCTCATATTTCAGTCTCTCTCTTTTACTTAACTCTTGCACCAGCTACATCTTATAAGGATGCATTTTACAGCTCTATGAAGGATTCTTCTAACACTCCGGGTAGATAATTCAAGTTCAGAAGCGTGCTTGCGTGTAGAACACTTGGGGGATTGGAAGACTGAAAGCCGCACTCTAGCCACAATTGCTGCTGATAAAGTCCTGGTTCAGCCTGAACATTTTAAAAGGCTATGTTGAATGCAAGTAGTGCATTGTGAACTGTGTACTCTCTGCCATGTGAAAAAAATGTATTTACTGACATTCTGTTGTGGTAGAATGTTTCTCACATGTTCAAGTTTTATAAGGTTGCCTACACAAGTCCACAGCAGAGCTCCTTCGTGGCTAAGCGGTTAGCGTACGCGCATTTGGCTTGGGAGACCCGCATTCAACTCCCGGTGCGAGCTCATGTTGTTCGGATTCCACGTTAATCAGAAGGTCAACGTCTCATATAACGTCGCTACTGAACGAGGCGTAAAACTCAAAACACCTTACAAGTCCACACTGTGATTAATTTAGCTCCTACGGGAGATTTTCCTTCACAAAGGATTTTTAGGAACCCGCTATACAGCTGTCCCTAATTATTATCTAGTATTATTAGTTATCAGCAATCATTGTCGTAATTAGCTTATACCATTAAGCTTACATGCTCAATCCTTTCACTGGGGCGTGGCAATGGTATTTGTGGCTGTTGGTTAGAACCTATTTTCAAAATTAAGAATTATTTATGCTTAGAATGTAATGCTTTTAAAATAAATTCATGGCATAGTTGCGTACGAGGGGGAGACCGGGAAATACCACTGGAGACGACGTGGTAGGTGCTTTCGTGGGACCAGAGTAGAAAGAGATATCGAGAGGGAAAGGAAATTCTTGAAAGTTTACACTTGTACCTCGTAGTACATAGAAGAAAGAAAAAAAGCAGTTGAGAATGCTCTAAGAGCATTGCCAGAATGAACTTTAAAAAGAAACATTTGCTGTCCATGGCTAATTGCTTTTATTAAAAAAATGGTAGGCTATTAGGGAGAGTAATTGCATATGGAAAGCTGGAATATCTAAAAAGCATGTTGCTTGAACCATGAACCTGGATATTAAAACAGTAAGATATTCAATTGAACGATTCGAAGTAGAATGGGAATAGGGATTACATACTAAACAGAAGCTGAGTAGACCGCAAGCGGCAGCGGGATACGAAAATGTTTCGACTATTATTGAAGCTAACGCTTCAAGCCCGTTCGCTGCTGCAACAAACCTGAAAACAACTTTAGATCTGGAATGCAGTGCAGAGACCTGTAACTATACTCATATTATTTGTTCTGCTTTGCAGGTCAAACTAACAGATGCACATATACATGCTGACTTAGAGTTCGCAAGGACGCACATCAACAAGCAACAGGAAGTTTGTAATCGGGAGCAGTGTTGAATTCAGACATATTCACCCCGGAACGGGGGGGAGGGGGAAGAACTCCTGGGAGGAGAGGAGTTTGGATGAAGTAATTTCTACATTTTGTGATTGAAATTTTGGGAGTGTCTCCGGGGGGCAATGGATTTACTTCGGGGGAGAGATTTCCTCCGGGCTACCTCCTGAATTAATCCCTGATCGGGAGTGATAAGAAAGTGTTTAGTTTATACCAAGGATGGTAACTGTTAAGAAGTTCTACGATAAGATTGACGCAGACATGTGATCAAAATAGTAGGCTCAAAATTTAAAAATAGGCAAAATATAATCTATGGCTTACGGTTCACGAGATATGGCTCCTTAAATCTCCAGAAATTGGATTTTTTCTCCCATATCTCGGAAACGGTAAGAGTGACGCTAAAAATTCCACCACTTTCTCTGATAGCTTTTGATGCTCTAACGAATAGATTGTTCAAAATTGAAAAAAATCGCAAATAACGCACACACACACACACACACACACACACACACACACACACACACACACACACACACACACACACACACAGACGTGGAGAATTCAGTGACGAATTTTTCAAGTTCGTTGAAAAATAGCCATTATCGGTTGGGGGAAAAATTGCATCTACGTATGATTTTTTTCTCTAATGTCTCAATTTGTAGTATAAAAGTATATTATAAGAGGCAGAGTGTGGATGCAAGGACAGGGGGCAGTTCTTGTAATCTTGTAATTGAATAAACTCGTTTTGGGCCTAAAAATAAACACAAGCTTCATACAGTCAGTGCTGTTATTAACAGGCTCAGCTCTAGGCAGTCAATTCCCTTGACACGTTGCTCCAATACAGACATCCCCACCAATAGCTGATTATTTGTAACACATTAGAAGACTGTGTGGATCTGTTGTGGTATGAGCCTGATCTTGTTACGTTATAATCAAGATGTAGCTGAGGGGGATCGAATCTATCCGAGCCTAACTATACTGTTTCAGAGTTCGTAACCTATTTAACTACATTTTGGTAAACATAAAGAAGGTTCCCATGTCAGCTTCTCCCAAACATGTTTCCCGTCACTGGATAGCACTATGAATTATGAAGCGTTATCTGTTCAAAAAGCAAAATCGAGTCAGGTGCGAATAATCTTTATAATAAAATTTGACAGAAAAAAATACATAGTAACACGTATGTGATACTACACGTACTCCTAGACTCTATGTAGTACTGTAAGAATGTTAAAGAAATCCCTAGAAGCTTATAGATGCATGATTATCATTATTTTATATAAATTTCAATAAGTTTTCGGTAAATCAAAATATTTCAATTATGTTTACGATTCTTAACCGTTATGTATTCACCAATTATCAAAAAAAATAAAAAAAACACGGATTTGGGCGATAGAGAGTTTATTATTATGCTACTCTTTATTCTTGTTAAAGATTAAAAGGAAAGCGTCAAAATACCTGTATCATTAAGCAAAAGTTATAGAATACCACCGAATATAGTTATAAAAATTTCGTTTAACAACACATTGTTTCAAACCACAAGCATTGTTAATTTAATTAATGTATTAGTAATGATTTTTTTTTACAGAAAATGAAAATGAATTATTCCTGTCCTTTATTTTTCTGATTGCTATCTGAATCCAACCAAAAGTGTCTCGAATTCTTGTTACCATGAATGTTAGCATGGAAATTAATAAAGGACAGGAATACAATTTCAACAAGTAAGCTCTCTGTGTAGCAGTCTTAAAAATAATATGCTATTTTGTTTTTTCTTCTAAAAATAACAGACATAAAGCAAATCTTAGAAATATAATAATAGCTACAAATTGGCTCTCTACATGTTAAGAATATATTATACTGTAAATAAAGTAATAGGAACATTTTACTTCATTTGGCGCATAATACATAAAATTGAAACCTAATACTATAAAATAAAACTGTTTCATGAACTTCCGAATGAAAATTAGGGATGCGCACCTGACAAGATTTGTGGCTGTCTCGTCTCAAAAATGTGTGGTAAAAGTGATGTCTCGACTCGAAAAATGTATATTTTACTATTGAAAGAGCCGTGTCTCGACACGAATTTTGTCAAAAAAAATCCTGTTTCGATTCGTCTTGTGCGCATCTCTAATGAAAATTCTGAATCTCCAAAGATTTTCTTACGGATAATCCTTGGGATTCATCCCTGTTCAGTTTTTACTAATAGTATACAGTATATGTATATACAATGATGTAAGTTAATAGCATATACTGACATGCCAGAGGCTGCGGAACCGTCCGGGCTGGTAGGTTATTGCCCGGTCAATATTTAGGAAGGTATCAATTTAAAAATTCACGATGCATTCAGAATAGTAATAGGAATCATTTAATGAATAACTATTTTCAGTTTCCCGTGAAATGAATTATTGACAAGAACGTGACTTTCAGTCACCATCCCTACCTCCGAATAGTTGTCCTTTTCTTTCTTTCTTCAGTTTTACCCACTCAAAAACTGTGTAATTCTGTGAAATAAACTAGAGTAGAATTACAGAAGCATAAGCTGTGTAGTTTGGCTTTCGCTTTGTCATTTCTCTGTTCCCTCCCTTTCCCTGTTGAGCTCAGTATCCAAAGGGAGATTGACCACACATGGACACATAAATGAACAAGAAAGGAAAACTTCGGAAATAAATTCGTTCGTGAGATCATTTCAAAAATGAAAATCTTTGAGTTTTACGTCCCACGGTTATGCCGATTAGGCTAAAGGAGACGGTGATTATGAGCAATGAGTGAATTGGTGGAATGAAGAAAGTGGGAGGAAACGGGATAACCCCGAGAGAACCCACGCACACGGTGTTTGTCCACCACAAAGTTCACTTGGCGGGAGCAGGGTTTGAACCTGGGACCCCATGCACTAGAGGTGAACGCTCTACCACTGAGCCACCGCGGCCTCCGAGATCATTTCAAATAATAATAATAATAATAATAATAATAATAATAATAATAATAATAATAATAATAATAATAATAATAATAATAATAATAATAATAATAACGTAAATTCTACATAGTGTAGTTTACGCTTGAAATCAAAATTATTTAATACGTAATGCAAACTTAGAAATAAATTAAACACAACCCTTTTGCACTCCATTCGATAAAGTAAATAAAATATATGTAACTAAAAATAATGTGAGCATGCAAAAAAAATCTAATCTAGTCGACATAATCTTCCCAAAATTCAAATTTTAAAATAAATAATCATTAGTAAAAATTAGCTATCCTTTCCATTGAAGTTTGAAGGCGTGAAAATGATTTCGAGAAGATGGAAGTTTTTGCGATTATGTGTGCGAAAGGTTAAGTGAAGGTTAAGTCGAAATGAGATCACCGTGAGGTTGAGTGAGTTGAATTGAATGCGAATGAGTGTGATGGTGAACTAATAATATAAGCATGAGGTTGAGTAAGTGTGATATCGGACTAGTGATGCGTGGGCGTGATATATAAAAGATATTGTGAGCATGAAGTCAAGTGAGGAGAATGTTTGGTTGACGATATGAGCGTGAGGTTTAGTAAGTGTGATGTCGAAATGAATTAGTAAGTGTGAGGTCGAAATGACATAATAAGCGTGTTTGAGTTTAGTCCAAAGTGAGTATATTTGAATATGTCATATTCATGTTCTGTTAGGTATAGTTTTCCGTCTGTTCCAAATTTTGCGTTTAAGTCCTATAGTGTGAAGAAATGATACTTCTATTTTAATACTAAGTAAATAACAACAAATGTCATGTGTACACCACATGAAGAAGTGTAGACTGAATGGTGTGATAAATCTTGATTATTATTTAAACCCGAAGTGGTAGTAGATTTATATCACTTTCGGGTTTACTAGAGAGATAAGAATGCACTTGGAATTTATTCTTCATAGGATTAAATGCTTGCAGAAAAACTGTTTGAATCTATCAACTATCACTTCTACTCTATAGCTATCAACGTTAAAACCGGAAGGGTTTGATTTCTGTTACTTTCGGTTTGAATAGCTATGAGTGCACATGAATCATTTTTGAAAGTAAAGTCTGTTCCTAAAACAGACTCTATAGATCAATACTTATCTATACATCTTTACTTATCTAGACATCTTTACTTATGTTTACTCTATAGATCAATACTGAAGCTGGAAGTTGTGGTGATTTTCTACACTTCCGGTTTTAATAGAGTGTTAATGATAGAGACAAATGGTATTTCAGGACCATTTGAAAAAGAATTCTAGAGGGGTGGAATTTTTCCTGTCAGGATTGAGAATGTTCTCCAGGAGGAACAAATTTTTGTCACAGGGTATATCACTTTTACCTTCTCCACCATTTCGTACACTGAGGCAGCTGATGGTTTACGATCAAATTAGGCTCTCTGTGTCAACCAGGCTCTGTATTATAACCTCTAACAATAGAGTTCAGCGCTCGATTTGGCACTACTGTCGCAACGAAACACTGTGCACGAGTAACGACACGTGCCGCCACTGTGGACCCACCGTTGTTCAGTTGTGAGTCAACTGTGGTCTCTGTGAGGCGCGTTAATCCAAGTGGGTGTTAGTGTGTCCGGTTCCAAACTGATAACGGTAAAATGAACGAACAAAGGATCAATTTGAAGTTTTGTTTCAAAATTAGCAAGACACTGAAAGAAACCCATGATATGCTGGTACAGGTTTACGAAGATCAAGCAGTGTCCTTGAAGTGTGCTTACGAGTGGTTCGGCTGTTTTCGAAAAGGACGAGATAATGTTTCTCATAGCCCCGTAGCGGAAGGTCGTCAAGTTTGCACAGGCGAAAATATTGAAAAGGTTAGGACATTAATCACGAACGATCGCCGATTAACTGTGTGAATAATAGCTGAGGAATCGAACATTAGCCGTGAATCTGCGAGACTTAACCTCATCAACGACTTACGGGAAAGGAAAACGTGTTGTGGACTAGTGTCACATTACTTGGCTGATGACCAGAAGCACGCACGTGTTCTTGCCTCACAAGATTTTATCGCTATGGCGGATGAAAATCCAAATTTCTCCAACTGTAATGATGCTGAGCATGAATTCTGGTGTGTGAGGTACGATCCGGAACAAAACGCCAAAGCACGGAATGGGTCAAAATGACACTAGTCGCCTTTTTGACAGCAATGGCATAATCATCAATGAATTTCTACCTGAGGGAACAACATTGAATGCTGATACGTACGTTGAAAGTTTGAGACGTTTCATGTAACGTGTACAAAGGGTACGACCCCAGTACTAAGAACAAGGTTCATGATTTCTGGTTCACGACAATGCTCACTTTCACAGAGCTAGTCTCGTCAGACAATTCATGTTCCATAAGGGGTGGTGCAAACTGACCATCCACCATTCTTGCCAAATCTGAATCCTTCCGAATTTTTCCTGTTCCCATGTCTCAAATTTGCGTTGAAAGGGTAGATATTTGACAATATTCCAGACATCCAACGAAACGTGACGAGGTTCCTGAGTACCATCTCGAAAGAAGATTTCTCAAAAAGTTTTCAGGACATGTACATCCGTGCTCAGCGTTGCATAGCTGTGAGAATAGACTACTTCGAAGAACAGTAAGGTAAGTTTCATTCATATTGTAACTACCTTTTATTTACGGGATCATTCACCGAACTTTATTGTCAGAGGTTGTATTTCAATCATTATCCAAACATAATAACTTCTCAAACAGACATCTTTTGGAAATTCATTTTGATGATAGGTATTTAACTTAACCCTTATTCGACTCCCTCAAACTCACACTGACTCGCCATGATCCTCAATGGACTCCTTCACACTCACTCGCTCTCGCACACAATCAACTCTCTCACGCTCACATGCAACCGCCCTCACACTCAAATTATTGTCGATGCTCTCACCCTCTCTCACCGCCAATCAACTTCCTCGCACTCACTCTCTCTACCAAAATTATAGTGAGTGAAGATGAATATGGCCTTCTTGAGGACAAAAATGTGCTTTCAATCTCTAGTTAGGAGTGCTATG
This sequence comes from Thermobia domestica, assembly GCF_964235325.1. Taxonomy (NCBI): domain Eukaryota; kingdom Metazoa; phylum Arthropoda; class Insecta; order Zygentoma; family Lepismatidae; genus Thermobia; species Thermobia domestica. The sequence goes on along the minus strand of NC_137469.1, from coordinate 124,915,511 downwards.
TATTTATATTTTCACTCAATCCAAAAATCATATATTCGCTCTAGATAGAAGAGGGTTGAGTAAAGTATAACGATAATAACTAATATGCTCGCTTTTACATTAGTTGTTCCGAACATGATTCCCGATTGAAACTTATTGTCTAGGATATCAAAACCTACATAACAAAACACCATTTTTCTCTAAACACTATATTTCCCCTGTTATCCTCTCTTTTGAATAGGCGTTATAGTTCACCTGTACTTAGCTGCCTTATTAATTGAAGTATGATATATTTCAGTTTCATAGTCATTTAAGGCTCCCATGGTTTCATATACGCAGTGGCGTATTTAAGGGGGGCTTCCGGACATGAGCCACCCCCGAAATCTTACTTAATATAGTAAAGTAAATTAAATATCTTGCAGAATTTTCGAATTTCCAGGCAAAGCCCTTTCAAAAGTTTGCAAAGCCACCCCGAAACAAAATCGTAAATACGCCAGTGCGTGTGCGTATAATTGCGTTACTTCTGAGATTTGAAATGCAGGATATTTTCTCCCAATAGACTTAATCATACTATATTGCTTATTATAGATGCAGCTATTATTCATTATTAAAGTCGTATCTCGTGCCTCAAACTGCGTACATATTTCGTTATGATAATATTGTCCCACAAAACAATTTCAGAGTTAAACGAAGATTTTCATGAGCAGGTCCGCTATATTAGCTTCGCTGACAGATCTAATGGCAGATATGTATGTAACTCTCACTGCGATTATTAATTTCAAATCTTCCTTGTATTTTCTATCAATCCTTATTTATTCTTTTTCTCTACTTAACTACATTTTTCTTTGGGCCCGTTCGGCAAAATTTACAGCCCATATGAGACCTTTTGAACTTGATTTTATATAGTTTAAAGACGATTTGATTTTAACATCAATATACCAGTAACAAGAAAATAACTTTCTGCAACTTTTGTGATCATTCCATTGGCTATAGATGCAGCAATTCTTGTGTAATACAAGAGAAAGTCTTAGTGTTCCTGCTTCTGATGGCGGAGAAGAAGCAGGTGAAAAAGAAAATGCTGAACCATTATATCACCGTCACAAAATTAAGTAAATCACTGAACTTTTACCTTCAAATCCCAGTTTCAATTTAGATATTAAGTACTTTGTAGGGAATTAAAGATTTGATAGTTTCTTTAATTTTCAAGTATCCTTTTCTATTATTGAAGTGAATATTCATTGCTTATTTTAAGAATAAATAGAATTGTCAATATAATTTCTTACTGATGTCAAAATGTTTAAAGAAAACGCCTACCGGAAGATGGACGTTTTAATTAATGTATTGTTACTGTAACAGACTACAGATATCTCGTGTATAGTAGAACAGACTATCCAGTACATTCGTGTAAAATTCCCTGTAATTTCTAAATTACTAAAGCGATTACTCTATCATTATCGACATCAAAAAATATGCATCATATCTACCATTACATAACATGTACATTATCTAAATAAGTTTTAAAGATAAATGTCTAATACATTCTTCATTAGAAAGTTTTTGAAGTACCCAACGATGATTATTTGGAATTGTTGGTATTCATAGCGCTTACGAAGATATTTGACCTTAAGCATGAAAAACACTTGGAAATCACCCGTTCTCTCACTTCCTTGCACAATATTTAAAATTGATGGCAACATTTGGAACCAGTTTATCCTAGAAAGTAATTTCTAATATGTTCTCTTAAAAGCCATACAAGAATATAGTCGCCATCTTAAAATATATAATAGTTATAACAATTTCAAATTCAAGAGACGACTTCCGCTGGCAGCCATATTGATAACGGCATACCTGTTTCGCTAAGTGGGATTCGTTGTGCCTTTTATTATGATTATTCATAAGCAGGGGTGTAGCCAGCAGGTTTGTGTAGGAGGGCCCGTCGTTTTTGAAGTGAATATTCATTACAATGTACAAAGCCAAAAAAGTGTTGCTTCTAGTGTTTTTGAGGCCTGAAAGAAAGGAAAATTTTGGTTTCCTTCTGGAAAACTAAAAGCACTATTTTAGCTTCTTCTTCTTCTTCTTCTTCTTCTTATTCTTCTTCTTCTTATTATTATTATTATTATTATTATTATCCATAAATTATATTCAAGATAGTTTTTATTATGTTTAATCAAGAACTACTGTCCGGGACCAAACGCAATAGTTTTGTACATAACTATAAAAGTAAGCAAGAAAGTTCAGTCCCTTTTCTTGGAGGTTTGTGTTCAATTGAACCTCACACCGTGAGTTGATGCGAGTGGAGATAAGGCGAACGTCAGTTGTTGGTGTGGGTATATCCAATATACTACCTGGTTGTGGCCATTCAGACACACCGTGAACTTGCGTAAAGACAGAGGGAACATGGGACATCCACAGAGCGTCATAAGAGCATGTATGCTGAACGAGTTCAAATGGAGGTCAAACGCCGCTGTAGCGGGACAGAAGATATGCCAGGCCTTTGGTGAGGGTGTCGTGACGACGCGAACATTGCAGCGATGGTTTAACAAGTTTAAGGACGATGACGAAACACCCGAAAGCACCACGTGCCAAAAGAACAACACATGTACAAAGAGGAACTGGGACTACAATTCAGTGTGTGGAGAAAGCATTCGGCAGCACATCCATCAACTTGTTAAGCACTACAAGTTGGGTTGATGGGTCTCTCATATTTTGACTCCGGGCTAGAAGGCAACGCGGCAGTCGCCTGTGTTTATTTACTGTTTCGGAGCCATTTCTGGACAGGGCGTTGACATGTCATAAAAAAGTGTGTCCTATTCGAAGCTCCACGGCGCCGTCATCGTTGATTAGCATCCCATGAACCCATTTCAAAACAGCCGAAACCAGCACTGTACCAGAAGAAGGTCCTTCTGTGTGTTTGGTGCATCGTGCATCGGGAACTGCTACCAGCTGGTCAGAATATCAATGCAACTGTGTAGTGTCAGCAGTTGAGCTGTACTCAACAAAAACTCAAAACTCTGGAGCCATCACTTCTGAATTGCAAGTGAGTCCTCGTTTACGAGACAACGCTAAGTCCCACATGACTAGGATGACTCAGGACACCATTTTTCGCGTTGGATGGGAAACAATATTGCAACCACTATATTCCCCGGGTATTGAACCGTCCGATTTTCACCTGTTCCATTCTTTGGACAATCACCTTAGAGGACACCAGTTCAAATCCCCAGTAAAAGTCCTAAATGCACCTGATACTTTCTTCTTTTCACGGCCCACCAAGGTCTACCGTGATGGATTCCATGGCGTTCCAGAACGTTTTCAGAAGGTCGTCGATGCTGATGGGGACAATTTTTGATCTTCCAGATTAGGTGACATATCGATGTGCGAAGGTGGTGGGTGAAAAAGCAACAAAACTTTTCTTGGTTACCTTTATATTTAAATTTAAGGCCTTGTATACAGAATCTATCTACACAAGATTGATTTTCTTTGAAATTTCACTTAATTTCTTTACGGTTTCCTGACAAAAATATTTATATATTATTCTAGATTTAAAAAAAAAACATAATTATTTTATTACACTGAGTAGAAATAAAAGAGAGAGCGAATGAAATCCAAATTGAATAAAAACATTGTTTCTCACAAAATTTTCGATCCTCTATGTCTTTTAAAAGACTTGTTAAAGCATATAAAAATATTCTGTATTTATAAATCAGTTTAGTACCTTTGTTTTATGGCTGTATTTGTAGTACCTTGTTAAAATGTTTGTCTTCAAACTGTCAAATATAAATCGCAGTAAATTGTGTAATCTGCTGTCACAAAAAAGTATGCTATTTTTCAATCGGTATAAGGAAGAGATATTATACTATTTTTCGATCGGTATAAGGAAAAGATACTATACTATTTTTCGATCGGTTTGGAAAAAACAATAATTCTCCATACTATTTTACCATAAATTTTGTGAATAAACTTTGTTACTTTTAAATGAATGAAGCGAGATAATTTTACTATGATGCTTTGAAAGCTGGTCATTTGGGGGGGCAGAAAACCATTTGGGGGGCCTGGCCCGATGCCCCCCCTTGGCTACACCCCTGTTCATAAGTATAGTGGAATTGATACTGCAAACTTCAGTTTGTTATTCCGAATTTCCACATTTAACCACATGTGATCTAACTTTACTGAACTAATACATGGATAATACCACTGGCGGCTCAAGTATTTTCTGCCAGGGAACACAATTCATGAGTGTGCAATGCGCCCCGAACCATCATCACTTTCTTTGTTGCCGTAATCGATGTTGTACAACTTGGCGTCTTTGCGAAATACTACAATGTATATAAAAATAATATAACTTGTAAATTTTAAGAGATAGAACAATCCAACAAACAAAAACTTAAAGATTCTTCTTAGATCTACAGTTAAAATTATATTTCTCTGCTTGATCAAGATAAAAATTATTGCTCTCCTTAGATATGTATTTGATTTAGTTCCTCAAATTTTGAATATTTTACGATTTCTGCGTATAATTGGAAAGCACATTCTGAATGTAAATAAAATACATGTTAAATGAACAAACTAACACTCGTTACTATTTAGTGTAAAGGCCAGTCCAGCTCTAAGGTTCGGTAACATAAACAGCCACCTACGACTAGGCAATTCTTTAATAATGACAAAATTAGTAGCTGAGACTGAAAGATATATCCATTCTCCCTCCTATAAGGGCTCCAAGGGTTCGGTAGTTATCGACAAAGGTGGAGGAAATATTCTCAGTTCACTTTCACTTATAAACGGACGTAAGCAAAAACATTTGCAGCCTTTCCCTACAAATAAACCTGATTTGTTCCAATATAATCACGTTCAGGCAGTCTAGACAAAAACACATACTTTCTTGATTTGAAACTTACGCCACGCTCATACACGTTACACCCGAGCTGTGCATGCGTAAACATAACACAACAATTATCCAATTAAACTATTATTAGCCACCATATTAGTATTGGAGATATGTAGCTATCATCATTGGAGATTTTTCCTTTAGAGTGTTATTCGCTAATTACTGAAATTAATATTTGTAGCAAGGAATTACTTTACAGAAGCCCATTGGAGTAGGTAGGCTAAGAAGCAATGGAAATGTTATAGCTTACGTACTTTTGTTTTCGTCCTTTTAGAGGTGAAAGTGAACAGGAAATAGGATAGTATAAACTTCTATATTCTGAAAAATTAGCACCGTTTTGGGAAGATTCGCAGATTGTAAGATTTTGAACTTTCGCCCTTGATTCAACACTTGGAGCCCCCAGTAATAACTATACTTTAAAATAGATAGATATGTAATATGTTATACAACTCATTTATTTAAAATAAAATGTTGCCTGTTACTTACAATATCTATTTCTGGATAGCTTTGTGATATATCATTTTGCAGTAAACACATTCTTTCTGTTACTCAGCAACCGCATTAGTGTTTCATTTGGTATTCTATCTTTAGGCTAATTTGAAACTGCTCAGAAGTGAACCTACAGTTTAAAATTAACGAACATTCAGAATTCCTTAAACTTGAACCCGAGACCACGCTCACGAAAAGCAAGCGAATTTACTAACCAATAGGGTAAGCGTGAACCTTGACCGTATTTGTGCACTGCGTTCCCTAAGAACTACTTCCTCTCCGTATCAATGCGTATTAAAATACAAGGATGGTGGATGGCGTAGTGTTATATCAAACCCGTTGAATAATACAATAAAACTATTTCCGCCTAACTGTACAGCTAATGTGTTGATTTTGAACGAGAAGTCTAGTACAAAGTCCAGTTTTCTATTTCCATTAAGTATTCATCAAGAGCTAATTGGGATTCCAGTATAAACTGTCTAACCCCTCTTACAGGTGCTGAACGGGAGAAAAGTTAAGCTATGTTATTCATAATGGTTATTTGGATGTTTTATAAACAACATCACTTCAAATCCTCAGTCAATTCTACCCTCAGCTGCGCTTCTGACTTCATAAAAGAAACATGTACAGTATATCGTTTTAGAATATAAGAACATGCGGCATCCGCTAGAAATGAAAATCTGGCAACAGCGCTGGATTCCATATGACTTTAAATTCTACATAAATATACTCAAAAAGACGCCAAATGGTAATAAACTTATAAATGGAATATTCTCGGACGCAAGTTGACTTCAAAATGAAAAGACGCCACATGGAATGTATTATGTAAACAGCTGAATTTATTATTTTATCGAAAATCTGAGAATGGGACATGATTCTCCATATCTATAAACTATATATATACTGTAATCAAAATGTAATATACTCCAGTATTTCAAGGGGATGCCCAATGACTGCAATATGAAAAGACGCCACATGGATAGCGAGATGTGTATATATATATATATATATATATATATATATATATATATATATATATATATATATATATATATATATATATATTATATATATATATATATATATATATATATATATATATATATATATATATATATATATATATATATATAAATGAGTTTATCACTCTTGACGTTCAACAAAATTATTAATTCTTATACTCTGGTGGAGTACCTCAGGTCTCAAGAAAGCTATATTGAGAAAAACCACCGTACCTTTTTGTCCACTGTCATCTATTGAAAAACGTTAAGTTCAGAAGGGGAATATATGATGGCTGAGGTCTGTGAGACTCCACCAGAGTTGTTAAATGTTAACAGAGGTAAAGAAAGTACATGTTCTTTTTTTAAATAAAGGTGGGTCTTTTATAATGCGGATTACTAGGCTACATCTAAATCGCATATTGTTGCTATCAATAGAGTGTTTTAATTAATGAATCAAACAGAGTAAATGAACATCACACTAAGTGAATAGTACAATATCAGCATTTTGTGTTTTGAACGAATCGTGTAAAAATAATCTTGTCTCTTGTATTCTACAACACATGCTCAAAAGTTCCTGCTTATAGTTTACAACGCTTTTTAATCGGGGGTTACCAAGAGGGGTGAAAAAGTAAAAGATAACTAAGATCTATAAACTTAAAATATTTGTAACGATTATCTTGATTTTTTATTTGGGTGGACATACTTTTGTCTCCAGATTTATCAAACTATTATTTCTATCCCGATATAATGTTTAAATGTATGCATATATGTAAGTGATAAACAGCAGTAATCAAAAAGTTTATCGTAATTCATAATTTCTTATAGGATTTATTGGCAAGAAAATGGAAAACGGTTGGCGTGCTATGAACTATCTTTAGAACAACAACATAACATTTCATTTGGATGGTATATCTTAAATCGACATTTTTTGCTTCCGTTTTGGTAAACCAAACTATATTTTCATTATATATCGTTATTTAAATGATGATGTTAGGATACTAGAAGTGTTAATTACGTCATTTTATGCCTACGTAAACAACATGTGAAACAGTGAAAGAATGGGTTTACAAATATATAACATACGAAAATCAGGTTAAAATATTTAACATCTCCTAATAATAAATATGAAGTGAAGTATCTTACAGAGGGAGTGATTTCACTAAATATAATTGTGAAATCACTAAATGATTTTGGATACATCAATCGTAAATTCGAAGGATAGCCAAATTTGTTGATGGGTACTTCAAAAAATAAGGATTCATACAATAGCGTGAAAGTATATCTAAATCAATTGTTGCACGTTGATAAATGAAATATAAGTTTGTAAATATAAATGTAAAGTATTTTTTTCTTTCAGAACCGGACGAAGACATTGCAGTTTTGCCGCAAAAGAGCGTTTTGTCGTCAACCATATGTGATGTTACTCCTCGCAGATCTGGTAAACTTTTTCTAATACATTTTCGCTTTCCAATTTTGTAGTCAACGACAAAATGTTATAATAAAACCAATTGCGGTGACAGATACCTTAAAAGTTGAAGGATTCAAGAAGTAGAATGTTCAAAATATGTACTGTATAAATCGGTATGTCCTGATTATTAAAATATAAATATTACGTGTAATATACGCAAAGTTGCTTTCCTCGAAACAAGTAAGAAAAGAACAAATATAAGCTATGAATCACAGAGGGTCTTCTTGCACTACAACTGGCACTATTATGCCTCTAAGTGTGACCGGAATTAGGTCATTATATTTTCAGAGATGTTTTGGTTAATAATTGCTTGCTGAATGAAGTTGTATCGAGTAGTACAGGTGTTAAGATAAACAGCAAATTAACCAAACAGCAACGTATTTTCTTGGTACAAATACGGTGATAACGCAACAACTGGTGATAATCTTCTTTATGAAAATTTTACAGTTCCAGAATCAATACGACGCGACCTGAAGCCATTGTAACCCTGAACGAATGATTCGAAGGTACAGTTTCTGTGTATGATCTAATAGGAAACCGACGGCCACAAAGTGAACGAAATGAAGGAAACATTAATGTTGTTGCTGAGAGTTGTGTATTTGGCCCGAAAACGTTTACCAGAATGAGTATATGCGATCTGCAAATTACATGGGCGACCTATTTAATGAACTGCTAAAGAATTTGAAGATAAGACTATACCAGTCAAATCTTCTGCAATCGTCGTAGGAATGAAATCTGAACTGGCATGTTGCGTTATGTGAATGATTTCTCACTCGTAACGAATCTGACAGAGACTTCCGGAAAGAAACTTTGTGAAAAAAGGCCTCATCCAAGACAATATATAATACTTTTATTAGAGAGATTCCAATCCACACGAATTTGTGAAAGAGAAGTTAATATCGCTGATGTCTCTTAGAGGTCACCATGCCTTAAACGTCGCCAACACCTAGTGGCCGACTTCCCGGTATGTCGATCGTGGATGTAGCGACGCGTTGAAGGATTCCCTCTGGTGTGACACTGGCGTCAGGGTTTAGTCGAGTAGAAACAAATATCTAGAGTCAGGGTGTTGAATTTCCCACCACGTAGCAGCGAGAACTTCACTTTGTTTATAACAGTCACCAGGTTATATAAGTAACTTTTGTGGATCCTCGGTATATTTTGGAAAGACAGGAATATTTCTTTAATTTATACTTTATTTTTGCGACTCAAATAACCTCCTTTCTTTGGCAGGAGCTACACGCATTTCAATTTCTTTCCCACGAACCAAAAACAAAAGAGTCTTTCTTCACTTATACATATATGTAAAACGTTGTTTTGCCGTGAGAAGACTTTAGGAGTAACATATACAAAACCCATTATCTGAACTACATATGTGATAATTGTGTTTCGCTTACTTCAATCCCCAGTTTATTCCTTTGTCATTAATATGAAAAGACTAAGTTCTATAGTTATAGTGCTTTCTTCAATTGTTTATGGAAATACTGCGGCAGGCGAGACCAGACCATCTGCAACTTAGTCAGACCATCGACAAGCAATGTCTTTCAGCCAGTTTTATCAAGAAGATCTCATACTAAAACGACTCACCAGCATCAACCATATTGTTCAGCCAGTTTTATCTAGAAGTTCTCACGATTTGAACTGCTCACCTACCCCTCATACATTGTAGCCAGTGAAATGTGAATTAAAGCAAATTCTTTCGACATTTAATTTGCATATCCATACACGTGGATTAACCTAATTACATTTTAAAATGAAAGGCCAACATTGACCAGTTGGTCAATCCAGCTTACACCCAGAACACCTGCACTCTGGAAGTTTTCTCCACGTGTCGATTTAGCGAATACGTTCGGGAAAGTCGCCATACAAATAAGTAAAGGTTTAAACGTCTCATAGCCGATTAAGGACTGGCATCACGGCTAGCCTCCACTTAGTGAAGACCTGGTCCGCTGACCCTGTGCGTATAAGTAGAAACGGGACGTCCAATGTAATAATTCTACGTCGTGACTACTTGTATATCTTCTGCTGGATATTGATTTTTTCGCAGCAGCCAGGAACTTACGTCGTTGGATTACTTCAGTATTACCCCACGGTGTTAGCCTCCACGTGCACTAGTGAGTGGTGTGAGGAAATTGTTTGTGGTGAACCACCAAATATATTTCACCCACATACATATGTGATACAAAAGTAAAGGGCTATTATATCGCGAAATGTAGAGTGTGATTTAGTTTGTGGAAGTAGTCAAGTGTCTATACCCATATCAGTGTTTAGTGTTGTGATTGTTTTTTCTTGTATATATTTTTTTTCGCAGTGCACTTAATAAATAAGCATAGTATAATTTTATTTAATGTGTTTTGCATGTGTGAATGATATTTTTGTGTGTCGGGGTCTGAGCAATCATCGGGATGTCCGTGAGACATGATATCCCAACTTCACGATGCTTGATGGTCATCTCACTGTTGAGACCGAAGGTCGAACCAGAAAAGTTCTGTAATCCCTTTTTGGAAATGTCCTTTGATGTCTTAACCAGGTAAGTTCAGGTCCCCTGAAAGTACCTGTTGGTGTGACAGCAGGGGCAGATCCGGAAAGCGGTACATGGTCAGCGCTCCTTCTCGGAGAATTGCGAAGGGACACACACAAACTATTGCCAGTCATGTGACTGAGGTTATTATTATATATTACATTTTCCTGACGAATTGTTACTGAAGTGAACTCTGGAGCTCAAGGACAACGCCTGCCTCAACATCATGAAGTGAAAAATCTTGAAATGATTGCTTGTAATTGTACGAATTTAGACGGCAATTTTTGCAGATCACTAAAAAGTGAATGTGGGAGAACTATGAAATAAAATTCCATGGCTTTGTCATTTTGTTACAAAATTGCATGACTTACGTATTTTATCTGATCCCAAACGGTTATCGTCGAATATACACGGTTTAAAAGACACTAAGCTAGCCCAATTTAAAAACACAAAATTATTTATCCATCTGCAACGAAGTAATCATAATTTTGGTCGTTCGTACTAACCCCAGGCACTTTTTTAGTGTTTTTGGACTCTTCTTAATGTAAACAAATTACGAATGTCGGCGATTTAGCATATTTTGAGACAGTAATTTTGTGGTTCATTGGCAATTCTTCACTCTCTGCAGCTGGTGGACTAGTGGTGGTATAATTTTCAAAACAGAAGTGGGTATACCGCTGATAGTCGCTGAGAGGACGCCGCTTGTTATCCGTCGGCGGTCCACCAACGCTTACGGCATGATATTTGAAATGGTCATGTCATAAGACTATTCTTTACTGAAAGCACTGTTTTTGGTGGTACACATGTTCCGTTGTGGCACGATATATCCGTGTTACGTAAATATTCAGTACATAGAGCAACACGTTGGACAATGGCCTCACTTTGGTGTTATTACGACACATTTCCTAAATCAATATTTCGCAACATGCGACTTGTCTATTAAGGGTATTGTCAGAAAAAAAGAATTTTTTGGACAATAGCAGGATTTGGATCACTTAAAACAGCTAATTGAGGAATCATTTGAGAGAGAGGATGTCAAATTTCGATTGTGTCATGATATTTGCAAAATGGTGCTGAAGATATGTATTTTGTGCATTGGGCATGGTGTAGACACTTTGAGCAGTGTTTGTGAATATAATAAAGATTACCAAGTCACCTAACACATTCCTGACGCATTTTATTTTATTTCTTCACATATTGGGGAAAGCAACTTTGTGTCCACCTTTTATACTAATAAGTAAATTGAACCTTTGTTCGTTTTCCAAACAGCGTTCCGTTGATAGTAAAATTTTAGGTACAGTGCGATTCCTTAATTTTCATATTTCATTGATTGATTGGCTTTAACAATATATGAGATATTAATCTACAGGAGCTTCACCGGGAATATATGTTTGGAGTAGACCACTTTGATCTGGATACCCTTTTCCTGTTCCCAGTGGAACCTCATGTGGTTCGTATTCCACGCTAAGTTGCAGTACAACGTCTCTTATAGACTCTATTTTGAAAGGAACTCTAACATTTCAGATCAACCAATCAACGAACAATAGCTTATGTATAGTCTGAATAATTCATAAGTCAAGACTACTAGTACATTCTAATAATGCCTTAGTTTACGCAAAAATTTAGAGTGTGCTACTTTACGAGTGATGCGATTGAATACATTTGATATATTTGACAATATTAGTGTAATTTTAAGACTTGTCCTACTTTCCTACGATAACAAATGATAATATCATTTTTTTTATTTCGAGTATAAAGCAAAATGTTAAATCTTCAGCCTGACTTACTCAGATATTTTATTTTGATCTAAAATAATTAAATAACGCATTCAATTTATATTTCTCGAAAGAGTTTTGGAATTCGTATTAGTAAAAGTGCCTCTGCATTTCTATGACAAAGCTCTTACAGACAAACATAACTCTTACCTTAGTCAATATGTGCAGGTGGACTCAAGTTTTACTTAAAGCCGGTGACTTTTCGGAAGCAGAAACCAAACAAATCGTCTTCGTTTTTCAAAAATTACATTATAAATATTATTAATAACTCTTCTTATAAAAGAATATGCTTTCAGATTCATGGACACTTTAGAGAAAAATATTGATTTTTAAGTAGCTACTGTTTCAATGCTGTACTTCCAATTTCATGCTTCATATGTCATTCTTTTCAGACTAAATTAAGCTTTTAGGTGGCACCATACGATTATGCACATGATGCACAAAGATAGGAAAGTTTTGGTTATGGTAGGGAAATTTTTATCCATGTTGACTTATCCTTCGGATAATGTAGCCGTTACATTATTTATTCCACTTTAGGTCTTGCACCAAGTGATGAAGATGTTAACTGTCTAAATGGTGGAATTTATAGCACTAAAAGAGGAGGTTGTGTATGTCCAGCAGGATTCAGTGGCGTACGTTGTGAAAAAGGTATGTATTTCATCATTAATATATCCAAAAATGAACTTAGTGATATGATTTCTATAGGGGTGTATCCAAATGGACCTTGTTATTCATAGTTATTCATGCTTCTCTTACCAACAATTAATTATCAATTGATAAATAAATGTAATCTGTCTTACTCAAAATCTTTCAAAGGCTTCATGATATTAGCAGTTCCTTCAGGAAAGGGATTATTCCATTATTTCTTTTGTTTAAGGACCTACAAATGGCATATTACCTGCAGTTTTTAATCAAATCATTTTACCTTAGCTTTTAGGTTACGATCAATTCTAATAAGAGTTACTTCTTTTTTATAAATAACATAAAAGAAAAACAAGTCTGTTTGTAAATTTCTTTACTTATAATAACCTCTTGTATTTAAGATGTTATGACGATTATTGTTGAGGGCAAAACTGTGTATCGCAAAAATTGATAGAACTAAAGCGGCCACAGAAGTATATGGCATGATAGATATTTCATGGAAATATATATAAATATAATTGCTCTAAAAGCGACTTGTAGTATTATGAAATTAGAGCGAGGAAGTAAATTTAAACGAATAGCAACATTGTTGCCATTGGACACATTTCAAAACAAACAGTTCTTGGTAACCGAAATAGTAACAATAATTCTGGTAGCTTCTTACATTATTGAAGGAGCTTTCTTTCCGGGTTGGAAGGTTTGTATATATGAAACTTTGATTAACTCGTTATTGTTTGTGTCACATCTTCTATTTCCGCTATCTTCCGCAAAAATTCTAGCCTTTAATGAAGATTTAGACATTGCTTGGAAACAAACAACAGTAATACAATAGTTTCGATAGGAAAAAAATGAATTCAAGTTGAACTTTTGTTCGTCATAAATTGTTGAGGCTTAAGATTGTTAGGAAAATTAAATTGCCTTGTACTGTCATTTTAAACCTTTTCGTCGTATAAATACAGACGATTCGAATGACGAATTTTCAGTGAATGTTAACATCAGTATTACCGTGAAAATGTGTCAACGTATTACATACAAATGTCGCAAATAGGCTACGACTTATTCATGTATTGTTAAGAAAGTAATTAGTATTTATTTAACAAATAAACATTTCTTTATTTTTACTTATCACACTCATTAATGTACTATTATAGTGCAGAACGTAACTTATGCCTAGATAGATAAATTGGTTATATGATTCAGTTAGATAAGAAATAATTAAGGACTTCGTTGCTTATAGTTGTATTGTAAATTTTAATTTGAGCAGTAAATTTAAAAAAAAATAGGTTGTGAATTGCTAAATATATAATCTATATAAATTTAAAACATATAAGGAAAGGAAGTTAATCTTTCTAGTTCTTATTTTTTTACTTCTAGAACTTTTTGAAATTCACATTGTAAGAGTCCTCCGACATGGTGAATTTCTCTATGTAACACGAAGCATTTTAATGATGTCCATCGTGGCTAACCAGTTAACGTACGCGTCTATGGCTTGGGAAATCTGGGTTTAATTTCCGGCGGAAGGCCATATGGTTCAAATCACACATTAACCTCTACGTCTACGTCTCATATAGCCTTGCTGCTAAAAGGAAGGATAAAATCAAATCAAGTCTTCAAACCTGCTTAGCTTATGCTTCACAAGGGATGCTTATAGTGATGTGAGGTGGAAAATTTTCCGCGGAAAATTTTCAATTTTGGAAAATTTTCCGGAAAATTTTCCGCTATATTTTTCCGGAAAATTTTCCGCTCTATAAAATATCAGCAATCAAGTAACAATTCCTCAGCAATCATGAAATTGATTGAATTCATGTATAGAAATGTTAAAAAGTGAAAGATCGTTTAAAGAACCTCAAAATTTTCATGGCTCAGACAATTTTCAGTACCATGTATGAACAAGTTAAACATTTTTTTATGAATCGAAATATTTTCTGCCTTATATGGAAATATTGAAGAACTTTTTATGAGTCGGAAAGTTTTCATCATTTTGAAGCAAAAGTAAAACAATTTTTTGTGAATCGGAAAGTTTTATTGCTCTGTAGAAACAAGTGAAAGGAATTTTCATAGATCAGAAAATTTTCATCAGGTGTAGAAACAAGTGGAAAACACTTTTCATAGGTCGGGCAATTTTGGATATTATGTATAGTGGTGTTAGGTAGAAAATTTTCCACTATATTTAACTTCACATAGAGCTCGAAAATTGAATTTCACTAGAGGAAAGTTAGTCAACAACAAATTATAATTTTCCAATTAGCTTTCGGGAACCGGCAAATTTTCTATTTCAAGTTGGGAAATAAAATTTTACAGTGTTTCTCTCTCTTTCTCTCTTGCTCTGCGAGCTCCTTCGTTGCTAAGCGGTTAGCATACGCGCCTTTGGCATGGAAAACCTGGCTTTGATTCCCAGCGGGAGCTCATGTAGTTCGGATTCCACGTTAATCAGTTGGTACCGTTTTATATAGTCTCGCTGCTGAAAGGGACGTTAAACTCAATTTTATGAATCCTGACGAATTGTTACTTAATCACTGATATTTGTTAAGAACGGAAAATTTTCCGTAAAAATACAAGAAAATTTCCACCTCATATCTCAACTAAACAACGATGTAGGAAGAAGTGATGAATCGGAAAATTTTCATCACTATACAGGACAGACAATTTTTCGATTCATGAAAAATTGTTCCACTAGTTCCTACATCGTATTGAAAATTGTCTGAGCCATGAAAATTTTCAGATTCTTTAAACGATCTTTCACTTTTTAACGTTTCTATATATGAATTCAATCAATTTTATGAATACTGACGAATTGTTACTTCATCACTGATATTTGTTAAGAACGGAAAATTTTCCGGAAAAATATAGAAGAAAATTTTCCACCTCACATGGAGTATGTTTTTATGAATCGGAAAATTTTCCGGAAAATTTTCTGGAAAATTTTCAGGAAAATTTTCCGTTTCAAAATTTTCCGGAAAATTTTCATCACTGGATGCATATTATTGTACTTAGAAGCGTTTAGCTGTATTATAGAATAATTCATTATGTTATTAATAAACTATTATAATTTCAGGTGTACCATACGTACTCCCAAAACTTTCGTAAAATTCCTCGTAACTATGAAATTAGTTGGTTTATGTGTATATTTATTTCATACATGTTGTCTTTCATGTTAAACTTGTTACGGTGATGATTAAACAATTGTGACAGTTCTCTAAAAGAAGTATTATTAAAGACAATTGAAGACCATTGCTAAATGTGTTGTCTTTATCGAGTCTTATAAAGTATAAACATATAGATACTATTTACTAATACAAATATGAGTCCAGCAGAACTATCGCCTTACCCAAAGAAGGTAACATATATTGTGCATAGCTCTCGGATAGTAAACTTAACGAATTTACATTCTAATAACACACGTTGCAACAAACAGTCATCTCCATTATTACATGAGTACTCTACATGATCTTCTTTAGTTTTTTTATCGTACATTATTTCAAGAGATAACTTTTCTTTCTCAGCTTGTGGTGAGAACCGATACGGAGAAGACTGTGCTGGATTTTGTTCTGTTATGGAATATGGCTGCAAAGGAATGCTTTTATGCAAGCCCGATTTAGGATGTAAATGTGGTCCTGGTATCAAAGGAAAATTGTGTAATCAAGGTAAGAGACACGTTATAACAACAACAACAAAGTATACGAAAATTGACAGATTACTTTACTTATATTTTCATAAATTTTTGCTTACATTATTGGAGAAACTGTGAACAAGGGATGATAACTATGAAAGCAAGGATACACACATATGCACATTAATAGTAAATTGCTTATGTCGCCTTTTGGGGATATATCTGGTCCAGAGACACAAAATCATTGAAGCGTTCAATGGAAAGAATAGATATTATCAATTCAGTGTCATTTTTGATTGTTATACAATTTCTATAATATAACATTTATCTTAATTTTGTTCAATTGTGCTGCATGCTTAAAGCACTATCTAGGTTCATGATTTAGGAAGATACCATAAAATACAGTAGGAAAATCAACCAATATTCAAAGTATATTCATTAATTTGTATAATTATTAAACAACGTACTTTGGAGAGCAAGAGGAAACATTTCTGACATACTCTTCCACTCATATATTATTTTTCTCTTCATTTACTTTCTCTTGTAAGATCTATCATGAAAGAAAATATAGTATCACGCAAGGGATTTTTCACCAATCTATACAACAAAAGTAACTTTCACGTAAGCATTGTCTATATCCGTTGCATACTCTTCACACATCGAGTAATTTTGATCCAAGGAGGAAGCACTCTGTACTGACATAATTATTTTTGACTTTAGAAAGACTTCAAGAAGCTCATGAATTTTATGTCACTCCAAAGGTTACTCTGAGGAAGTCTGTAAGAACATGAGAACTCTTACCATATATCAATTAATTGTCCCGTCGTGATTAGACAAAGAATATAATTTTTTGATCGTGGACTCTGAATATACAAGGCGTATTAAGACTCGAGTACAAAAAACCTTAAAAATTTCGGGAATTATTTTCTAAGTGATTTTACTGATGTGTGAAAGATAACAAAATATG
The DNA here is from genome assembly GCF_964235325.1 of Thermobia domestica. Classification (NCBI taxonomy): domain Eukaryota; kingdom Metazoa; phylum Arthropoda; class Insecta; order Zygentoma; family Lepismatidae; genus Thermobia; species Thermobia domestica. The sequence goes on along the minus strand of NC_137469.1, from coordinate 124,898,180 downwards.
CAATTATTCACCATCTTCTTTGAGTTTCATCTATTATGACTACTAAGGAATTAGTTCAAAGAATCAAATGTTGGACTGCAAATTCTCCTTCCCTAAGTTCAAGGTCAGGATCTTAAGATCCGAACTGAACGAGGAAATCACGACCAGCAATAAATATCTAAACGCATTCGAAGTCATACCTGAAATACTTGTGCTACTACATAGAACTAAAATTCAGGAATAATTTTCGCAAACTCCTTATTGAAAATTTACACATCCAAGAATACAGTGAATTCAATTGTTCTTAATTAAGTGTTTTTGTGTATTATCTGGAGACAAGCACAAGACATCGGATATGAAATAGATCCTTTACCGACAACTGTCCTAATCTACGCGCAGTATGTTGTTGAAATTAGAGAGATAATTGTTGTCATTGTTATGGCAACCTATTTTAATTAATGTGTGGTTGCTGACTCTTGCCGTCTTAGAGTTTATTTAGTATGCTTTTCGTGATCAGAAATAGTAGTTTCTATTAATGCTTTAACTCAGCGCTTTCGGCTTTATACAGAACATTTGCAAATAAATAGGGATAGCTTCTTGTTGTTTATAAAACTTTATGTGAAAATGTACAGTAAGGGACACTTCTAGATGGTAGAGCCATATGGAGATTTACGGCAAGAGTGCTCCACCAGTTGAGTCCAAAGTATTTGCCGGGAAGTATTGCAACCGAATTAACTTTAAAAGAAGGTGGTTGGTATAATCGCCAGGCAATGAAAATTCCAGTACACTTGGTTGAAATTCCCACTACCGTCTACAGCATCATTTCTCCAAAATGAGATGAATCTTAGACGTTTAGTTCTTATGCCATACTACTTGATATTTGTCCTATTCGTGAAGATAAAGTGCAACAAAAAATGAAAGTCCAATCCTGTTGCTGTTGGAATGAACTCTCTTTAAGTCGTTTGATCTGAAATGACTTTGCAGAACCTGAATAAATATTCTCTCCCTTCAGGGAGGGTGTAAGAAGAGCGAATACTCCCCTCCTACAGTATGAAAACATATACTTTTAATCAAATGCTTAGCGAGAGTGAGCCCATTGGTATAGCGTTTTTATGATTTGAAATCTTGCTCCCAAGCCATCTTATGTGATAACTGACAACATAGGAGAACGGGAGATGCAAATATGATGAAGAAGAAATACACTCACATGTGCAAATTCAGAACTGGAGACAAAATGATCCGATAGCATCCATATTTTGTCGAAAATTTTGATTTTGTAAGTAGACAAATAAAAGCTCACCCGAACCTGAGAGCATCCCATTACCAATTGTTCAATTCAAGTGGAGAACTCAGTTGAGAGCGTCAGATGATTAGCGAGGGAAAGAAACATCTTAAGGTATGGGAAACAAACAATAAAAAACCACCAAATTCCCTCGACCGGACTCGAGCTCTAACCCCCATAATTACCAAGCCACGCCTTTGCTCACTTAATATTTATTGTACTCTGTCACTGATATTACATAGCAAAATTACATGGAGACAATATAGGTGTAATCTAGGACAGACCACTGGGAAGAGTGTCCAAGATGTGATTCTGAGCGAACCTACTCCGCTGTACGATGATAATGGTTATGCATCACAACAAGGAAAATGTTCACAAGCACAACTTATTGCCTCCCGGTCTTTCCCGACAGGTGGGACAGAGCTGCTTCCAAAAAGCCACTGAAAGACTGTATTTCTAGATCGACTGAAAAATATTTGCGGCGTTCCCGTTGTAAAAAGTCAAAATATAAGCATTCATCATTCCACGGCATGGAACGATGAACATATAACAATATGGTACCAACTAACCAGAGGACCGTATTATGTTTGGTTTTTGGGTAATACTGAAATGCAGGAAAGGAAAGGAGATCTACGGTAAATAAAGGAACAGGTGTACGGGAGATCAAGCTCAACATACGAAGGAGGAGGTTTCAAATAATATCGGCACCTGAACATGACATGTAGCGATGTTGTAGTGTGTCAGATGGTCACAATATTTGCAGGTGAGGGTTGTGGTACGTCCAATGCGCTGAAGTCTTTCTTGTGCGGCAGGCAGTTGATGAACTATGGTCGTCCATACTGCTTGTGTGTGCAAAGGGAGGACATTGGTTCGTAGATTTTGCCAAATATGGCGCCATTGTTTATTGGGGAACATATCCTGTACCCGGACTCTCACGTCTACAAGTGGCGATCTAGAAAAATTGCCGGTATAAGGTTTGGGGAGTATATGTAGTAGGGGAAGCAAGCTCACCAGAATATGTCCATGCTTGAACAGGATTGCTGACAAACATAGGACTTAAGTTGCCAAATCTGCAGAAAGGCGGATTCCGTGGTTGAGAGTATTCGGGCCAGAAACATTAGATCCACACCTGTGTATAGTCCATGTGGGGCTCAACTTCTTGATACGCATCTAGCATGTATAACACTTGACTATTAAGACGAAAGTTTACGAGTCCAAGGCCCCCTTCCCTGCGAGGAAGATAAATAGTGTTGTGGCGGAGGCGGAAGAAGTAGCCCCGCCAAAGAAACCACATAAATACAGATTCTATTTGGCGAGCGTAAACCGAAGGGAGGGGAAAGGTGCGCGCGTAGTATCAAAGTTTAGCAGCAACATACTGGTTTGCTCACTCATCCACCGAGCCACACAGAATGACAGCCAGTCATACGTCAAAAAAACCGTTCGTTACAACCAGTGATTTATTTGTAGGGAGAAGCTAGGCAAATTCTCCGTCTCTATTTTTTTCTTTCCTTGGCACTAACTAAATTACTGTTGTTTAAGCCTAGGAAGAATACTTTCCACCTCTCTAGAAAATTTCCTTTCAATTTGCATACATTTTTAGCAACACAAAACATTTATTCAGCGCTGTTCTGCATTATTATACTTACAGAAACGAATTACTTCCAATTCTATGAATTCCCGTACCAACTAAACAGAAGCACTGAGTATGAGATTCTATATCTCGCGAATAGTTTTGCAGAAAATATCTAAACTAAATTTTCTATTTGGAACAGGGGTAAACACACACGCGGGGCTTAGGAAGCAGATTGCGTCCATAAGATTTGTTTTGGTCAGTAAGGGACATACATTTACATTCAAATGGCAAAATAACACGTTTAATTATACCATAATTATACTTTTAAGAGCGCCAAATGCGTAGAACGAATGCATTCTTTTTGGCTTGGAAGAATAAAATTATGGCTGAAAGTGGAAGTGAAAAGACTATGATTATGATCAGGAACAATGGATGCTACCAAGCAGTGGCGTAGCCAGGAGGTCTGGAATCCCCGACATTTGTAAAAGCTGTTAATATAAGGCCTAAGATTGCGGTTTTATTCAAACTTTTTCCCGAGTTGAACCCCCGGACGCACCCCAGATGAATATTTAGCCAGCGGCCCTCCTGAAATCAAATCCTGGTTACGCCCCTGCTACCAAGTGATATATTCTATGTCACATAAGAAAATGCATGTTTTCCGTGGGATACTATCTTTTGCCCCTTACTATGAGAATGAAATCGCTACACATTCCTTGCTACCACATCGCGATTTAATTAAATGTTTTAAAACTTTCTAAAGCTCAATCCCTAACCAAATCGATAACTGTATGATCTATCTCTTTGCAGTTCACCCAAGACACTATAGAAATATCGTAAAACTTAATAAAAGAAGAAAAAAGGTCTTTCACATTGTGAAGCTTACGATTATTGCCATATATTTATAGCGTAGATGTGTTGTGTAACTTATTCCGTAGCTCAATGGATCCGTGTAGAATACCCATTCCACGACCCGTGTTCGAATCTTCATGCCGCTATTTTTTATTTTTATTTTATTTTTTTTTTTATTGATCAGGTACGACTCCAGTAGAAAGAAACATATGGTTACAATTCACGGTGTGATTCGATATTCTGCAAGTATTTAATTATTTATTTCTTGTCAAGCAAAAAATGAAGTAGAATTTTATAAGCGTAAAACTTCTAGATATGAATGTTAATAGAAACTATGAATAAGATTACAGCTGAAAATAAATTGAATTCTCTTCAATTGTAGTCCATAATTAGCTATGGTCAAGGAAATGGATTTCAGCTGTTTTGTGTGTGATCAGCACATAGACTTCCATCATCCATATTTCTGGAATTAATATCACTAATTTTGTGTTTCTTTTTCTTTATATATAAAATTCTCATCTTTTAGTACTTAACAAAACAGCGATTATTGCTCAAACTGCTACTATGGCATTACATTTCATTATATAAAATGAAACTAACTATATATATATATATATATACAGATGGTGATCACAAAAATGGAAACATCTGTAGTTGGTAACACGCCAGATGTATGGGTTGGCAGTGGTGTCGTGGCGGCCGCAGCGCCGGACTACTGGTGGTGGTGTGTTAGGACTGTCTCCATACTACGTCAGGCGCAGTGGAACAGCAGTGTCCAGTGGCTGCAGCAGGCGGAGGTAGTGTAAAATGGGAGACCTCTCAGATTTTCAAAGAGAACAAATTGTTGGTGCGCGGTTATATGGAGTGAGTTTGACGGCAGTGGCTACTGTGTTAGGTGTGTCGCGTTGGACAGTGTCGAAGGTGATGACGGCTTACACAACACACGGGAAAACCACATCGGGGAAGCGGAACAGGGGGCGGAAGAAAATCATGAGTGACAGGTGACGCCGGGTATTAAAGTGTATTGTCACGCAGAACCGACGTGCTACTGCGGAGCAAGTGACGGAGGAACTCAATCAGCACCTCCCCCACCCTGTTTCGACAATCACAGTCCGCTGCCAATTACATGACATGAACTTACGGGGTCGTGTTGCACGGGCCAAACCAATCATCAGGGACCACAACGCTTTCGCACGCCGCAAATGGTGCCGCGACCATGCAACTTGGACCGTTGAGGACTGGAAACTTGTGATATGGTCGGATGAGTCTTCCTTCACCTTATTCCCAACCACGGGCCGTGTTTATGTGTGGACAACGCCCAAAGAAGCTTATGACCTGCAGTGTCTCCGCCCAACTTTGAAACATGGCGGTGGCTCCGTGATGCTGTGGGCCGCAATATCATGGTTTTCATTGGGTCACTGTTAGCGGACGAATCACTGCCAACGATTATGTCGCAATTTTAGGAGACCACCTGCATCCAATGGTCCGGATGTTGTTCCCGGACAATGACGCCATCTTCCAGGATGATAATGCACCCATTCACACAGCTGGCGTTGTTGCAGCGTCGTTTGAGGAACATCGGGGTGAAGTTCAACACCTTCCCTGGCTCGCCCAGTCCACCCCCATTCTCTCTCACAGACCTGGCCGATGCCCTATACGAGGAATGGTGTAAAATTCCACTTGCTACCATTCACGACCCCTACGCCTCCATCCCACGTCGCATCAAGGCTGTTCTGAAGGCGAAATGTGGCCCGACACCATATTAATCTGGTAAGTTGCAATTTCGTTCAGGTTTTTCCATTTTTCTGATCACCATTTGTATGTATTTTAATTATTTGTTTACTAAAATATTTACGATACAGCCAAGAGATCATTATTTTTGTAAAATGTTTATTATTTTCATGAATCAGAGTGAATATTCTATTTGGGTTTAAAACTATCACTTGCTACACTTTTAATTGACAACTAATAGTTTATGTTCAGTCATTCTGACCATCTTCTACAAATTTCTTGCAGAGACTATTCGGAGTAAGTGTTTTACTTAGTTTAGTCATATTTTATTTTAATATATTTTAAATATATTTTATTTTATTCCTTTTGTTTTTCTATGGGAATTAACAATTTTCATTTTTTCTTTTTATTATGGAAACTAGGAAAAATATTCTGAACAATTTTAAAGCACTTAACGCCAAGGCGTAGATAAATATGTTATTTTATTTCGTTATCTGTGTGATATATGAGATATATTTTTCTTTCTCATATATAGGAGAATTAACGTTTCCTTTTAGTCTCCTAAGGAAATTAGAAAAATGGATATTCATAACAGCATTGGTTTCAAACACTTAATGTAAGGGAGCAGATAGACTATTTTATTTTGTTCTCTCCATGAAATAAGCATACCTTTTCTTTCTTTCTTTCTTTCTTCATGGTGGCCCTTAAGACTTACTAAGTCGATAGCCAGCAGTTTGCCTGAAGGCATAACGTCGCGTAGCAAACAACTCGGTTCGACACGTGCCACTATGCGTACACCTAGTATCAAAAAGGTTGAGCGCATTCTTTATTGCTGTTTCGAGTCAAAAATTTTCTAAGTTCAACTTCGGGTATCTTTGGAAAAAAGGAAACCAGGTTCGAACGTCGAAGCCAACCTTTGCAATCGGGAAAAAATTTGAAGATGTGTTTTCTTCTTTTAAATGTAATAAGACTTGTTACCAAATGTATAAAAAAGCAACATTGATTGAAATACTTTATGATATAATATTTCGAAACTTTGTATTAATGTCAGCACATGCTTGTTTGTCATTTTGCTCTCCATACTACTATACATCGGTAGAAGTATCTTCCGAAAAGCGCTTGTGTTAGCTCAGTGGTAATCCGTTGGATTTCAAATCGTAAGGTTGAGAGTTCGATTCCCATCTGGGTCAATACTTCTTCTTTTATAAAATTCTATTTTCCACAATGCATGAAAAAATATATAAAATAATTAAATTAAAATACGTCAGTTGTGTATATATGTAAGATATAATCATTGCCGAACATAGTGATTATTATGTTTAAAATATAACAGGTGTTCACATTACGTTGGTATTCTATGATATATGTGAAAGTTAAATACAAATTAAGAAAATAATATCATCGCAATAAATAAATTATGTAGTGTATTTATTTGAAGCTATTTGTCATCTGAAGTTACTTCTCAATTTTCTCATTACAGCAAGTGATTTACGCTTTCTGAAAGTTAAAGTGACTATTTGGGTATAAATAGAAATTATTATACAAACTCCAATCTTCGCTACAGACACAAAACTCGCCATCCCCAAAACCATGTAAACAGGAAATTTACGAACACGAAGTCATGTGTAAGAGACTTATTTATACTTTAGAAAGAAGGCAGAATAGGATTTCTTTCCATAGGGTTTCAGTTCAATAATCTGCAATGCTTTTGTAAATGGATGTGGTCCCGTTCTCTCCGCCTTATATATTGTGTGTGTATGTTCCATCATGTAAACAAACTTCCTACATATAGTGCTTACAGTCTAAAAAAGTAGTCTCGGGGTAAGCTATTGGGAGTTGGAGGGGTATATATATAAAGTAAAAGCGATCGATATTAATGTTGAATCCATAGTTCTCGTTGTTGCAGATATTAATAATTACAACTCCGAAAGCGTTAAAGTCCAAATTTAACTGTCATCGTAAAGCTTCTTTGTGGTTAAGCGTATAGGGTACACGCTTTCGGCGTGGGAGACCCAGATTCGGCCCCCAGCGAGAGCTCATGTAGTTCAGATTCTACGTTAATTAATAGGTCTACGTCTCAAATAACCTCAGTGCTGACGGGACGTTAAACTCAAAATCAAATCAATCGATTCAAAATCCATCATCATGGCGGGCGATAAAGGATGAAAAATAAAATGTCTCAAGTGACTGATTGTCAAATCCATAGCTTGAGTTCGTGACGCTGTTACAAACACAATGTCATTTAATGCCACGTTTTGGCATGAGCGACTATGGTACCTGGATTTTGAATTTACAGAAGCAACATCGAAAGCGTTGCTCACACAGCTCTAAATGTTTTGATGTATGTATACGTGTATATTCCAGCGAAACTCCGGAATGTCTGGAGCAACTTTTACCTAACATAAGAGACATATTACCTTCAATCTATGAAAAAAATATTGTGGAATTCAGATACCTCAAGGGATGGAAGTTGGGAGGAGTGACATGTAAAAATAGTGTAAAATGACTGATTATAGAGTGTTATCCATTGTTTTCTGGGTCGTTGGGATGAGTAGTGAGGCACTTAATGGCGTTATAACCAAATTCATCCCCATCTTCACAGGATGAGGGGTTTGGAGATATGATTAATAAAATGTAAAAATTTACTTAAATATTTGTCGAAGTAATAATTATCTGGGGTCGAGAAAGCGTTTCTAATAACTTTGGAATGTAGTTTGTACCAACTTCAAGATGGGCTTTTTAATCGTATCAATTTCTCACCTTAAGAAGAAATTACCAAAAGACAATTGGTCCAAAGAACATTTCGCCCAAAAGACATTTCGTCCAAAGGACATTCCGTCCAAAGACATTTGGTCCAAAGGACATTTCGTCCAAAACACAATTGATCCAAAGGACATTTCATCCAAAAGACATTTGGTCCAAAGGATATTTCGTCCAAAAGACAATTAGTCCAAAGGACATTTCGTCCAAAAGAGAATTGGTCCAAAGGACATCTCGCCCAGAAAATATTTGGTCCAAAGGACATTTCGTCCAAAAGACAATTGGTCCAAGAGACATTTCGTCCAGGGATGTTTAGTTCAAAGCACATTTCGTCCAAAGAACATTTGGTCCGGTAACGCTTGAGAGTCAAGGGTTTGTTTCTATTAGGATAGTGAAAGTGAGGCATATAACATTATGACTCATAAGTAGTACTTCCCAAGAGCAATACTCCAATTTTGAAAAAAAATTGGCAGGTAGATACTACACATAAAATAAAGGAATACGTGTATTTTTCTGCGGAAAAGTGGTTTTAGGGGGCAAGAGCCCCTACTTAAAATTTTAAAAGTCCCAGACATTCCAGAAATACGCTGGAATATTCATTTATACAGAAACATTAAGATACATAGAGCTGTGCGAGCAATGCCTTTGATGCTGCCCTTGTAATTTCAAAATCTAGCTGACATGTTCGTTCAGAAATGTTGCTATTTATCTGGGTGATAATGAAACCATAGACTCTACACTAATATCGGTCGTTTTGAATCTTTGTATATGTTACTCCCTTCGACTCTCCTTATTAGATGTGCTGGGGGATCTTACTCCTACTGGAAGTTAAAGTTAAACTTAAAGGTCATCAGAAATGCTCCCAATGAATTTGGGGACCACGAAAGATATGGATTGTATACTAACATTGGTCATTTTCAATTATTTCTACATGTCACAAATTTCACACACTCGTTCGGGGTGTTAATGGGGGCTTAACTTACATGGCATCTGGAGTCGCACTCTTTATCTAAGAGACCCCAAAATTATAGATTCGACACTAATGTCGGTCTTTTTTATAATTTTGATGTCAGCCTCTTTCATTCCTCCTAGGACAGCAAACGGATACTGGAACCACTAGGACTAAATTTGGTCTTAAATGGCATTAAAATTTCTAGACTAGCAATTAATTTAGCGAACAGTGCTGCACTTAGAATCACGGCGTCCCTACGCACTTTTGCTCTCGGCGCCTCCAATAACTACATATTTCTCCGCCCCTAGATCCCTAACTTACAATTAAAACTTAATTCGAATATGCTTAATTAGTGAATTTGTTGCAGTTAAATACCACTCACTAGATGCTACAGCTACAACTACGTAATAAAAATAAATGGGAAACATGTTCTGAATTATTTTTAGATTTCTTACGCTATCATTAAATATATTAGAATAGAAAAAGAGGATTGCTCATAAAATAGTATATATGAACAAAAACACCAAAGGTGCAAAAAGTGCAGCCAAGTTCGTCAGCCTCAAAAAGTGTTGAGATGAGGATAGATGAGCCACGTTCCTTGCCTACAGCATCTGAAAGGAACACTGGAACTTGGCGCGAGGTGTTTAACATATTCGAATACATTAAGATGTCTGTTCCTAGTTTCACGGCCGGGACATTTCAGTCCTAAAGCTAGTGGTGACCCCCAAATCCACCACGCTCACAAACACCAACCCTAAGGCTCGTTAACATCATTTACTTTGACATGTCGTGGAGGAATATAAGTTTTCCTTGTCTGGGTTTCGAACCCCAATCTTACTGCAGTATACTGTATATGTGCCTTAGTGCATTAGCAAAGTTGATATTCCTAAGGTTGATGGTGGTCCCAAACCCACCACGCCCACCACCACTATCCTTAACATCATTTTCTTTGACACCTCGCTCCAAGTTCCAGTGTTCCTTTCTGATGCAGTGGCCAACGAACTTGGCTCATCCATCCTCATCTCAATACTTTTTGAGGCTGACGAACTTGGCTGTACTTTTTGAACCTCTGGTGTTTTTGTTCATATTTCACTTCTTTTTGTAGTTCACCATGTCAATATCGTATATTGGAATTCTCAATTGTGGCATATTGCTGGATTTAAATTTAAAATTGTACATTTTAAAGGAGTCATAAAGTGTTACATACAACATTAGTTCCCAAGAGCTCGCCCACCGGGAATGGAACCCAAGACCTGTACAAGAAAGGTGCACATGCTAGCCACTACAACAGCGGGGAGGATTTATTCTATCAAATATCTTTCAGAGCGTTATGTCCAAACAAGATTCCAATTTATTTACCCGAACTACAAAATCACGATCGCTAACATATCATATTTCATTACCTAAATACGAAGAGTACCAACAGGGCCCAAAACCCTTGATGCTGAATCCTCGCTGCTACATCACTAGACATAACTGGTGTTTCAATATACCTAGTTGTTCTCTACCTTTTCACATTGCGAAATTACGGAGTTCATTACATGACGCGCATGTTGCGCAGTTTTATACTGCCTTGGGTTTTCCTTCCAATGATATACACCTTTCAAATAGCTTGTAAACTTAATAATATTTGCCACCAACATATCCTAACTGTATATAAACCTACATGAACTAGCATAAATTAAAGGGGTTCTACCGGTTGACGTGGAAAGTTGAAATAATGAAGGGGGATGAAGAATTTCCCCATGTTATTTAAATGGATCTTTTTTACATATAATCTCATGTTTTAGGAACTTTGAAAAAGAAATAAAAAATTGAAATTTGGTATGCTTGTACGTTTTCATTAGTATTACCTAAGTAAATCAGTAAAAATAAACAATTCCGACATTAGAGTGGTTTTATGGAGAACTGAAAAATCTTTCCCACGGTACGTATTTATATGGGACACCTTTTACACCCCCAAAATTATACGGCACTTCCTGTAGGGCTACAATGATTAAATTTGACGTGATTGTAGTTTTTCGGAACTAACCGACAGAAAAATTGCCAAAAGTGAATATTTTTAATTTTTAGGGAGTCTAAAAGAGATGAAGAAATTCCCCATGCTATTTAAATAGGCCTTTTTGGACAAATAATCTCATATTTTAGGTACTTGAAATTGGAATACAAACGTGAAATTCGGTATGCTTCAACGTTTTCGTTAGTATTACCTAAGTAAGTCAGTAAAAATGAAAATATCCAAATTTAGAGTGGCTCTATGGGGAACAGTAAAACCTTTTCCATGTTATTTATATTGGACGTCTTCTACACCTCAAAATGCTTAGACACTTCCGGCAGGGTTAGAATGATGAAATTTGGCACGATTGTAGCCTCCCGGGACTAAGCAACAGGAGAATGGCTAAAATTGAATATTTTAAATTTTTAAGGAGTCTAAAGGGAGATGAAGAAATCACCACGTTATTTAAATAGGCGTTTTCCTGGAATACAAAATCTTATCTTTTAGATAGTTGAAATAGGAAAAGAAACTTGAAATTCGGGAATTGTAAGCTTAAGAGGTGTGAGGAAGTAGGACGAGCAAAGCGGAGGGTGCGTGGGCGAACCCCCGAAGGGCAAATTCAGAAAATATGAAGAGCAAAGGCACGAAATTCACTGTTGATGAAAAGGCTGATACGTAAGAGATTCTCACACTGTTCACAGATAGAGACACGAAGTATCAAGAACATAACGACTGTGGTAACTATAACATAACTCTAGTACCAATATATTTACGAAATCGGTTACATTTTGTTGCTAGTCTCACATAAATTCGAACAATTGGATTTCTCATTTCTTCTAAAACTTCATTAATTTTAAACATTCTCACCTCTACATTATCTTACTTATCAAATTAATTTCAATATCTATTTAATACCAATGACTGCAATAAAGGAAAAATATTCGCCGAAAAAAAAACAAAATATTGCCTTTCCTTGTCTGGGTTTCCAACCACGAAATTTACGGCAGTATGTACGTGTCTTAGCCTACGGTTTTAAAAGTTAACTGATTCACAGAACGTACCTCATTAACTTGCTTAACTACTTATTACTAGCTTTCACTTATTTTACTTGCACACTGAGAAAAACTGTATGTGGCGTACGTAAAAACGTTTGTTACATGTGTAAATCCTGTAGTTGTTGGACTTAACGTACACTAAACGTAGAACTGAAAAAGTATATTTGAACGTACTTTCCATATAAGTGTTCCGAATAAACGTACTTTCCACACGAACAAAAAGACTGTATGTAGGCGGTCAGGATCTCACATACAGGTGGCCGTATGTAACTTATATCTGACGTACGTAATGTACGGAAGACTGTTAGATGTCAGACATCCTGCAACGACATTGTGTAACATCTAAGCGGGAGTAATGTTAAATATTGATTTCTGCAGTAAACATAAGGATCCCGTATATTTGTACACTATACCGCTATCCGGATAACGGATTTTTCTCAGTGACCTTAGCTCATTTTTCTATTAACCTAGAACGACAGGAACACGAACACAGAAACATCGAGGAGAGTTAAGATTCCAAAGGCTCTTACACCGGGAATCGAACCCAGGACAACACACACCAAAGGCGCACGTGGTAGCCAATTCACCAGCGAGGAGGGCACCAACTCGACCACTCAGACGATTGACGACATTATCACTATGCACATGATGTGTTCAATAACGGAATCGTTCCCGATTTCTGATTGTAAGGACAGTTTTTTTTGCTAATGAAAAAATTTCCGTAGCAAATTCCTCAAATTTCATTTTCAAGCCATTATAGTGTACCTTTATGGAGAGTTTCGCCTCTTTATCTTATTAAAAAGTAGCTAATGTATATGACAGTTTTTCGCCCATAAAAATTCCCATAGTACATTCCTTAAATTTGGAACCTTTTACTTACACAGGTCATTACATAAGGTAGGTATCATTATGCAGTTTCAATTCTCTATCTCATTTGGAAGCATCTAATCAATGATGAGTGAGTAAATGAACCGATCTCTGTTTGAGAAGGACAATTTTTCGCCCATAGAAAATTCCATAGCACATTCCTTAAATTTCGGATATTTTTCATATTCAAGCCATTATAAGCTACCTTAGTGTAGACATTTTCATCTTCATCTCATTGGGAAGTACCTAATGGCTACGGACAATTTTTCGTCTAAAAAATTTCCCATAGCACATTCGTTCACATTTCGGACTTTTTCCATACTCAGGTCATTATAAGATACCTTCATGCAGTTTCACGACTTATCTCATTGGAAATACAAAATCAATGTGATGAGCGAGTGAGTGAACCGATTTCTGCTTGACTAAGGACAGTTTTCACCCATAAAAGTTTTCCATAGCACTTCCTTAAATTTCGGAAATTTTCCATACTCAAATCATTATAAGGTACCTTTATGCAGAGATTCATCCTTCTATCTCATTGGGAAGTACCTAATTAATGCTATGAATGAGTCAATCAGTGAGTGAACCGATTTCTGCTTGGCTACGGACAGTTTTCACCCATTAAAAATTTCATTTAGTACATTACTTAAATTTCAAACCTTTTCCATACTCAAATCATTATAAGGTACTAATATACAGACTTTTACGTCAATATTTCATAAACAAGTACTTAATCAATGTGACGAGTGAATGAATGAACCGATATCTGCTTGGCTAAAAATAGTTTTTCACCCATAAAAAAATCCCATTGCACATTCCTCACATTGCACATAAGACTTTTTTCACACTCAAGTATTTATAAGGTACCTTTATGCACAGCTTCACGTCATTATATCTAATTGGAAACTAACAAATCAATGTGATGAGTGACTGAATGAACCGTGTTTTGCTAAGGACAGTTTTTCACCCATGAAAAATTTCCAATAGCACATTCCTCACATTTCGGAATTTTTTTCACACTTAAGCCATTATAAGGTACCTATATGAAGAATTTCACGTTTATATCTCATTGGAAAGTACCTAATCAGTTTGATAAGTGAGAGGACGAACATATTTATGTTTGCCTAAGGACAGTTTCTCGACCATAAAAAAATCCCATAGCACATGAATCACATTTCGGACTTTTTCTGTACTCTAGTCATTATAGGGTGCTTGCTTCACGTTTCACTATGCAGTTTCACGTCTATACCTCATTGGGAAGTACCTAATCAATTTGACGATTGATAGAATGAAACAATTTCTACTTGGCTAAGAAGAGTTTTTCACCAATAAACATTTATTATAACACATACCACACATTTCGGAATTTTTCTATGCTCAAGTCATTATAGGATAACCTTATGCAAAGTTTCACGTTTCTATCTCATTGGGAAGTATCTAATCAATTTGATGAGGGAGAGACTGAACCGATTTGTGTTTGACTAAGGACAGTTTTTCGCCCATGAATAACTCCCATAGCATATTCCTCACATTTCGGACTTTTTCCATACTCAAGTCATTATAGGCTACCTTTATGCAAAGCTTCACGTCTCTATCCCATTGAGAAGTAGCTAATTAACTTGATAAGTGAGTGAGTGAAACGATTTCTTGCTTCGCTAAGGAAAGTTTTTTGCGTATAAAAACTTTCCCATTGTACATTCCTTAAATTTCGGACTTTTTCTATACTCAGGTCATTATAATGTACTATTGTGCAGTTTCACGTCTCTGTCTCATTAGGAAGTACCTAATCAATTTGATGAGTGAGTGAGTGAAACGATTTTTTTCATGGCTAAGGACAGTTTCTTGCCCATAAAAAAATTATCATAGGACAATCCTCAGATTTCGGACTTTGTCCGTACTCAGGTCGTTATAGGCTACCTTTATGCAAAGTTTCAAGTTTCTATCTCATTGGGAAGTACCAAATCAATTTGATGAGTGAGTGAGTGAAACGATTTTTTTCCTGGCTAACGACAGTTTTTTGCCTATAAAAATTTCCCATAGCACATTCCTCAGATTTCGGACTTTTCCCGTACTCAGGTCGTTATAGGTTACCTTTATGCAAAGACTCAAGTTTCTATCTCATTGGGAAGTACCTAATCAATTTGATGAGTGAGTGTGTGAAACGATTTTTTCCTGGCTAACGACAGTTTTTTGCCTATAAAAATTTCCCATAGCACATTCCTCAGATTTCGGACCTTTTCCGTATTCAGGTTGTTATAGGGTACCTTTATGCAAAGTTTCAAGTTTCTATCTCATTGGGAAGTACCAAATCAATTTGATGAGTGAGTAAGTGAAACGATTTTTTCCCTGGGTAATGACAGTTTTTTGGCCATGAAAATTTGCCATAGCACATTCCTCAGATTTCGGACCTTTTTCCATACTCAAGTTATTGTAGGGTACCTTTATGCAAAGTTTCACGTTTCTATCTCATTGGAAAGTACCTAATCAATTTGATGAGTGAGTCAGTGAATCAGTGAGCCTGAAACCTGCATATTTTGGGAGTGTAGTACTCGAATACGATTGAAGGCAGGAGATTCGGCATGTGAGTACATCGGTGTGATATCTCCCTACATTCGAAATTTCATGTTTCTACCCTTAACAGAATCGTTTTTACAAAGCCTCGAAATCGACGATTTTACCCAAAACTCTTGTTCGTGTATAATATGCTTACGGCAGTGCAGGCCACTTTTTATTTGCTTCGCGGAACTTGGCTGCTATGCACTGCCGTGCATGTTGATTTGCTCACGATTTTTAAAATTTTTCATCAGGAAAAAAAATAAAATTTTAAACTATGCGCTCTTGAAATATGTTGCCATCTAGGCACGGGCCTAGTTGGACTAATGGGAAATGCGGCACTGAAAACTTACGTTTCGACGCTACTTAACCACCCTGGGTGCTAATGGGAGCTTAATTGGACTTGAGTTGAAAGTGGAACAGTTTACATAAGCGACCACGAAACTATGAATTCGATACTAATATCGATCCTTTTCTAGCATTTTATATGTATCCCGACAGTCCTCTTTTCCAGATTGTAAGAAATATGGTTAAAATTGCTCTAGACATATCAGAATTATGTTGAAACACACATATACATCCATTTTCATATATATAAATACAGAGTGAGCGAGCGAGAAAGTTAGAGAGAGCGCCCAAACGCATCACCACTTCCACATTGCAAAAGCATATATCAGGTATTGAATTCAAAATCTATGTAAAGACCTTCTGCTGTGGCATGCTTCAAAAGGACAATTCCAGTCTGCTCACGTGACCTTTGGGGTTGGTGAATTTCTTGCGAGATTTCCGACTTTGGATTCTCTGTTTAAACCCTCTTTTTATGCCTCGGATAATTTTCCAAGAACATGAATGACATCCTGTAATACGAATGTTGAGAAGTAACCTCTATATGACAAAGAGATGCAAATAAATACACTACATAATTTATTTATTGCGATATTATTATTTTCTTAATTTGTATTTAACATTCACGTATATCATAGAATACCAATGTACTGTCAACACCTGTTATATTTTAAACATAATAATCACTATGTTCGGCAATGATTATATGTTTTATATATATATATAACTGACGTATTTTAATGTAATTATTTTATATAATTTTTCATGCATTGCGGAAAATAGAATTTTATAAAAAAGAAGCATTGACCCAGATGGGAATCGAACTCTCAACCTTACGATTTGAAATCCAACGGCTTACCACTGAGCTAACACAAGCGCTTTTCGGAAGATACTTCTAGCGATGTATAGGAGCATTTAAGATAATAATGACATTCATATCCACTGGAAACGCTGTTTTTGTTCTACTTCGACTTTTATTTTAGTACTCAGGCGAGAATTATGTTCTATATCTTAACTTTCAGCATTCTTTTACATATGCAAAGGTTCGTTTACGTATCTAAATATTCCATTGAGTATGGAGAGCAAAATGACAAACAAGCATGTGCTGACATTAATACAAAGTTTCGAAATATTATATCATTAAGTATTACAATGAATATTGCTTTTTTATACACTTGGTAACAAGTCTTATTACATATAAAAGAAGAAAAACACATCTGCAAACATTTTCCCCATTACAAAATTTGGCTTCGAGGTTCGAATCTGGTTTCCATTTTCCGAAGATACCCGAAGTTGGACTTAGAAAAATTTTGCCTTGAAACAGCAATAAAGAATGCGCTCAACCTTTTTGAGACAAGGTGTACCTTCTGAATAGAGTTGGAAGTCTTTTTTTTATATTTTCATGATTTCATGGAAAGATATATATATATATATATATATATATATATATATATATATATATATATATATATATATATATCTTCGCTTCTGTACTATTACTACCACTTATCTGCACAAAAATTAAGCAAATCCCCTTTTTGAGTACTTTTTTCATCATATTTTATTGAAAAAAAAGTGTTATGAACGATTTAAAAAAAATAGAAAACTTCCCTTAGGCCGGGTCTGAACCCACGCCAAAAGCAATTCTCGTTACCAGCCTAGAGCGCTATTACGAACAGCCACGAGAACAGACAGTAACAAGCGTATTATTTCTGTTATATACATAGGTATAGGCTACGTAGCAAGATACGGATAACGCCAACCAATCAGAATCGTGTGTTTAGTTAATACTTCCCGGAGTACTCTCATGAGCTAGATCTCAACAACCTAGTCCAAGCTAGAGATTAACTATGTCAATAAAATACATTTCAAACGGTTCAGCCATTTTTCGTTATGATAGATAACTATTTTTCATTTATATATTGTGTAGATACCCGTTAATAGTATTGTTACTGTCTGTTTGTTCCACGATAAAGTCCTTTAGGCTAAAGGAGACGGATCATCAACAAAACTAAGGTTACTTAAAGCAAAGTTTTAATGATCTCCTAACGAAAATCGAATCCGAGACTACACGAACCACAGGCGCACACGCTACCCATTAGACCAACAGCAACGGTTACGACTCCTTTAACTGTGTCGTAGACATTTTCATTTCCATCGTTTCCAGGTTTGTTCATTGATTCCAGGTAATGAAATTCTATTCCAGTTTCATTACTGTTTTCCAATAACAAATGTATCACAAGGTTTGTTGCAACCGAAACGGGTAAGAACTGACTGTAGTAAGACACTTTGTTCTAAAAGCGAAGTTCAAATACCGGCAAGAGCTCGTGTGGTTTGGATCCCACGTTAAGCTGTATATCCATGTCTCATATAGCCTCGCTGCTGAATGGGACGCTAAAATCAAATCAACTACTACAACTAATAACAGACATTCTAGAAAGAGCTCTGCAGACCATTTTCTTCATAATAAATACTTTTTTCATTTCAAGCAGAGCAACCATAAATGTATAAGTACAAGCATTCTGTTAAAATCTTCCGAAGTATTCAGAACGCTAAGAAAACTAACCCAAAAAAAAAAAAAGAAACAAACAAAACGAAAAACGATTTGATGTATGAACTTCTACCAAACATAAGTTCTAGCAAGCAAAATATGCTATTTTTAGCATTATTCAATTTGATCAGTTGCTACATTTGCTAATAAAATGTTGACGTTACAAATTCTCCCTGAAATATACACAAAGGAGAAAATACCTTTTGATCAAAGATTCGGCTTTAGATTGGTTGATTTATATAAAAAGATCGGGAAGCAGGAATTCTTTCAATGAGTCACTATCGCTAGTGAGTTTGTAACGACACTATTATAACCATGGGATTCAAACTTGTGTTGCGTTATTCAAGGTTTAAAGTTCTTAACATATTTCAGACTCTATCGAGAATCAAATTCAAGGTGTATATTTCAAGGTGTCCCTATCTGTTCAAGAAACTTGTATTTCAGAATCTACTGGCAATATTATCGCTAGCTTCAAATACTCTGCATTTCATTGCAGTTTATGTTATTATAAACCATTGCTTACTTCTATTATAAAATTGTTCATAATATTTGTCATATTATTTTCAGTACTTTTAGGTGTATATATGTATATATATATAGTTAGTTAGTTTTATTTCTTTATATAATGAAATGTAATGCCATAGTGACAGTTTGAGCAATAATCTCTGTTTTGTTAAGGACTAAAAGATGAGAATTTTATATATAAACGAAAAAAAAAACAAAATTGGTGATATTAATATGGATTATGGAAGTCAATGTGCTGATCACACACAAAACAGCTGAAATCCATTTTCTTGACCATAGCTAATTATGGACTACAATTGAAGAGAAATCAATTTATTTTCAGCTGTAATCTTATTCATAGTCTCTATTAACATTCAAATCTAGAAGTTTTACGCTTGTAAAATTCTACTTCATTTTTTGCTTGACAAGAAATAAATAATTAAATACTTGCAGAATATCGAATCACACCGTGAATTGTAACCATATGTTTCTTTCTACTGGAGTCGTACCTGATCAATAAAAAAAAATAAAAATAAAAAATAGCGGCATTAAAATTCGAACACGGGTCGCGGGAATGGGAATTCTGCATGGATCCAATGAGCTACGGAATAAGACACACGACACATCTACGCTATAAATATATGGCAATAATCGTAAGCTTCACGCTGTGAAAGAACTTTTTTCTTCTTTTATTAAGTTTTACGATATTTCTATAGTGTCTCGGGTGAACTGCAAAGAGATAGATCATACAGTTATCGATTTGGTTACGAATTGGGCTTTAAAATGTTTTAAAACAGTTAATTAAATCGCGATGTGGCAGCAAGGAATGTGTAACGATTTTATTCTCATAGTAAGGGGCAAAAGATAGTATCCCACGGAAAACATGCATTTTCTTATGTGACATAGAATATATCACA
Source organism: Thermobia domestica (assembly GCF_964235325.1). NCBI lineage: Eukaryota > Metazoa > Arthropoda > Insecta > Zygentoma > Lepismatidae > Thermobia > Thermobia domestica. Next base: position 124,878,266 of record NC_137469.1, on the reverse strand, counting down.
TGGTAGCAGGGGCATAGCCAGGATTTGATTTCAGCAGGGCCGCTGGCTAAATATTCATTTGGGGTGCGACCGGGGATTCACCCCGGAGAAAACTTTGATTAAAAATGCAATCTTAGGCCTCATATTAACAACTTTTACAAATGTCGGGGGTTCCAGACCTCCTGGCTACGCCACTGCTTGGTAGCATCCATTGTTCCTGATCATAATCAGTCTTTTTACTTCCACCTTCAGCCATAATTTTCTTCTTCCAAACCGAAAAGAATGCATTCGTTCTACGCATTTGGCGCTCTTAAAAGTATAATTATGGTATAATTAAACGTGTTGTTTTGCCATTTGAATGTAAATGTATGTCCCTTACTGACCAAAACAAATCTTATGGGCGCAATCTGCTTCCTAAGCCCCGCGTGTGTGTTTACCCCTGTTCCAAATAGAAAATTTAGTTTAGATATTTTCTGCAAAACTATTCGCAAGATATAGAATCTCATACTCAGTACTTCTGTTTAGTTGGTACGGGAATTCATAGAATTGGAAATAATTCGTTTCTGTAAGTATAATAATGCAGAATAGCGCTGAATAAATGTTTTGTGTTGCTAAAAATGTATGAAAATTGAAACGAAATTTTCTAGAGAGGTGGAAAATATTCTTCCCAGGCTGGGACAACAGTAATTAAGTTAGTGCCAAGGAAAGAAAAACTAGAGACGGGGAATGTGCCTAGCTACAAATAAATCACTGGTCGTAACAAACGGTTTTTCCTGACGTATGACTGGCTGTCATTCTGTGTGGCTCGGTGGATGAGTGAGCAAAGGCGTGGCTTGGTAATTATGGGGGTTAGAGCTCGAGTCCGGTCGAGGGAATTTGGTGGTTTTTTATTGTTTGTTTCCCATACCTTAAGATGTTTCTTTCCCTCGCTAATCATCTGACGCTCTCAACTGAGTTCTCCACTTGAATTGAACAATTGGTAATGGGATGCTCTCAGGTTCGGGTGAGCTTTTACTTGTCTACTTACAAAATCAAAATTTTCGACAAAATATGGATGCTATCGGATCATTTTGTCTCCAGTTCTGAATTTGCACATGTGAGTGTATTTCTCCTTCATCATATTTGCATCTCCCGTTCTCCTATGTTGTCAGTTATCACATAAGATGGCTTGGGAGCAAGATTTCAAATCATAAAAACGCTATACCAATGGGCTCACTCTCGCTAAGCATTTGATTAAAAGTATATGTTTTCATACTGTAGGAGGGGAGTATTCGCTTTTCCTACACCCCCCTGAATAGAGAGAATATTTATTCAGGTTCTGCAAAGTCATTTCAGATCAAACGACTTGAACAGAGTTCATTCCAACAACAACAGGATTGGACTTTCATTTTTTATCTTCACGAATAGGACAAATATCAAGTATTGTATTTGCCCTAAGAACTAAACGTCTAAGATTCATCTGGTTTTGGAGAAATGATGCTGTAGACGGTAGTGGGAACTTCGCTCAAGTGTACGGGAATTTTCATTGCCTGGCGATTATGCCACCCGCCTTCTTTTATAGTTAATTCGGTTGCAATACTTCCCGGCAAATACTTTGGACTCAACTGGTGGAGCACTCTTGCCGTAAATCTCCATATGGCTGTACCATTTAGAAGTGTCCCTCACTGTACAATTCTATATCTATCAACAACCCTCTTTAATTTTACAACCCAAGCCCTATTCACAACCCTTTGAATTTGTAATAGTAATCTGGGTTGTCTTTCTGTAATTGCAATCTTCCAGGAATAGCCCGATTACGTGATTTAGTTCCACCATATCTTTCTTTCTTTTATCAATGAAACTCGATGCTGAACCATTTTGCTGACCTCCTCTCCCCACTTATGTACGTAGTGTTAAGCGTCTTGAGTTTTCTCATTTTTATGTGGAGTTTTATATCACCACAAACACTTTGCATAAATATTGAAACACCCCATGCATAGCCAATGCTTCTTTTTAATACCCACCTTCTTTATTGTGTCAACTTACCATAATCATGCTCCGCATCCTTTCGACCTTAAAGCTACCCAGATCCCTCTCTTGTTTCTTGAGTCGCGCAACGTATGATACTTACGGTTATCTTCAACTGCAAAGTATCAATATGTTAAGCTTATAGTGAAGTAATGAAATAATGAATTATTTTGTTCTGCACGTTGTAGAATCACTCATTCCTTCAACACACAATGTTGTTTGTTAAACTAACTTAGGAATATATTTAGCAAAATATTTTTTATTATTTTCGCTCAAATTTACACCACACTCTGATACGCAGTTTTTGGGTATTACTACACTGAAACCAAGGTTTTAGCTATTGGTAAAAATATATAATTTCTTTGCAGGCTTTGCTGAAGGCATATTATACGGTTCCTCCATTTTGCTGCTTTTATACAGTATTTGTTGAGGACATGTTTTTATTTTATACAATAAAAGCACGTCCTCAACAAAACAGCCACATAAACAAATGTGTGAGCCAAACAATCATGTGCTTTTGGTATTATGGATAACGTAACGGATTTGAGTACCAATTTTCATTTAACATAGGTTCGAATTGCGTATCTAAAAACTATTTTTAAAATAAAAAATAATACTTTACTGACAAAAGGAATTCATGTCCATATCACAGCTATGTAATATTGTATACACAACTCCAAAAGTGCATTACCACCTGCAATGCTCCTTTTCCTGCAATAGCAGGCAACCCAAAAAGCTCGCCGCTTCGTTTGGTTGCGAATTCGAAAAGCGTTGGACCAAACCTCAATTTTGTAACAAATATATCAGTGTGGAAAACTGCAAATAACAGAATAAAACGAATTATTGAAAATGAAAATTTTATTATCGTGGCGGAGTTGGATGACATCAAAAGTTACAAAATGATCTTACTTAAGCAGTTCAAACAAGATCAATGGCAAGAAACACATATCACAGGAAAGCATTTCTCTCCTCCTCCGCAACAAAAAATAATCTCATAAAAGAAAAAAGTTACATAATGTGAAGGTTTAATATAAAAGCCTCACTAAATATTTTGAAAGTTGACAACGGAAAATTCAAGAACAACTGAACCGAAGTGCATGCGAATGAATTGTAGACGTAAAATGAGGATACGGGTTTTGTATTTTCCAAAAAAAAAAGGTTGGGTGGGGCACGAGCCCCAAACCTTTGATCACGAAATATGAAACGTGCTAGTAATACTATGTTAAATGTGCGTAAAGGACATGAAGAATTGCAACGAAACTTTGTGTATGGACAATACGTCAAAAATAAACGAATACGGGTTTTTATGTTCTGTGGAAAAACGATTTTAGGGGCCAAAAGTCCCCACGCAAAATGTTTAAAGCTGACGCCCGAAAGGCAAGGAGAACTGAACTAAAGTGAATGAAATTGTGAACAGAGTTTGCAGACGTAAAATGAGGATACGGGTATCGAATTTTCTTGAAAAAAAATGTTGGGTGGGGCACGGACCCCTTCAAACCTTTGATCACGGAATATGAAAAGTGCTAGTAATACTATGTCAAATGTGTGTAAAGGACATGAAGAATTGCCAGGAAACTTTACGTACAGACAACACGCAAACAACAAAGGAATACGGTTTTTGATTTTCTGCGGAAAAACGGTTTCAGGGAGCAAAAGAACACACCCAAAAATTATGAAAATTAACGCCCGAAAGATTAAAGAAGTGAACCGAAGGGAATGAAATTTTGCACACATATTATAGACATAAAATGTGAGTATACGGGTTTCGTATTTACCTGGAAAAGACGGTTAGGTGAAACACGGGCCCCTCTAAACCTCTGATCACGAAATATCGAAAGCGATAGTAACAGTATATCAAATGTGTGTGAAGGGCATGAAGAATTGCAACGAAACTTTGTGTATCGACAAGACGCCAAAAATAAACGAAAACGGGCACAGACCCCTCCAATCCTTGATCAATTCTGTTTTTATATTCTGTGGAAATACGATTTTCGGGAGCAATAGCTCCCACCAAAAATGTTGAAATTTTATGCCTCAAAGGCAAGTTGAAGTGGACCGAAGTGAATGAAATTGCGCAAAGATATTGCAGACATCTAATTAACGAATACGGGTTTCGTATTTTTCTGGAACAAACGGTTGGGTGGGACACGGAGCCCTCCAAACATTTGATCACGAAAACATTGTAAGCGTTAAAGGTGCCTCCGGAAATATTATAAAATACTATATATATTGTTTGTGCTTACTGTTGATCTTCCAAATTTGAAAAATCGGATGGATACACTTGTGAAACACGAAAGGTCTTATTTTAAATATCCAATATCTACACACAATTTCTTTCGCTTCTGTCCACTCCTTCCGCCACCAGACGCCTCGGTCCACCCAAAAGTTTTTTCTTTCCAGGAAAATACGAAACACGTATTTCTTCATCTTACCTCTACAATATTTGAGCACAGTTTCATTCACTTCGGTCCACTTGTTTTTGCCTTTTGGGCATCAATTTTCCTAATTTTGTGTGGAGGCCTTTTCCCCTTTACCGTTGTTTCACAGAAAGTAAAAAAAACGCATTAGTTTTTTTCGCATATTTTCACTACACAAAATTTCGTTGCAATTCTTCATGTTCTGTAGGCACTTTGGCAAACTGCTATTAGCACTTTTGATATTTCGTGATCAAAGATTTGGAGGGGTCTGTGCCCCACCTAACCGTTTTTTTTAGGAAAATACGAAACCCGTATTCCCTCATTTTATGTCTACAATATCTGTGCACAATTTCATTCACTTGGGTCCACTTGTTATTACCTTTCGGGCGTCAATTCTCAAAATTTTGGGTCTGGTTTATCACCCCCTGAAACAACTTTACCGCAGAAAATAAAAATACACGTATTAGTTTATTTTATGTGTAGTATCTACCTACCAAAATTTTTATCAAGATCGGATTGTTACACTTGGGAAGTGTTACTTGTCATTCATTGTAGAACTATTTTCCTTCTTTTTCCATCAATAAGAAATTGCATGACAAGTGAAGGGTCCAAATGGATGAATCGAGTTGCGAGATGAGACTTAGTGCGACTGATAGAGGATATGGAAATATGTATATGTGCAAAGTTATAATGGCTGAACGCCATAAGAAACGGAGGGGGGTCAAAATTTATGGGAGGAGGGCTATGGTAAGTTATTGAAATACATCAAATAAACTATTGAATCATGAAAATAGTGAAAGATAGAGAATGCAAACGGTGATAGTTTCTCATATTGACAGAAGAAGAATGGGCAGAGTAGATCGTGAACCTCTAGCGGCACCTTCAAATCCGCCATTTTGAAATATGTGATAATTTTGGAAATGGAAAGGTAGTGATGTGATATATCAGTTAGGGCCAGCATGTTCTCAACAGTCAATTATGAACTTTAGTGATCGGTATCTGTACTTAGTTGTTAGATTTAGGATAATCTTCATACTTATTTACGAAAACCTAGGAGACTAATACTCGTATGTTGAAATTTTTTACTATTCACATTTAAGTTGAACATGTCCAAAGCCAAGAAAACGAACCTCGAAATTGATATCCAAGTTGTATATTATTATATTTCACTGTCGAATATCAAATTTCACTGTTAGTTTTCTTGGTTTGTAGATATGAGTTAGTTTTTGTCCATAATACGACTAATAATGCGAAAAGACTCACAAATCAAATTTAGTTCGTACCTTTAGCATTTCTTACAATCAACGTTCAATCGTAGTTCTTAGCCTTTCAAAATTATGAGCCTCACAGACTCCTTCTTTATTACAAATATTAGTATCAATAATATAACCTATTGAAAAATTATATTAACGGTAACCCACCGACAAACTGTAAGCAACCCCTGTAAACTGAAATGAAGTATTTCATTTTAACGAACAACGATTATGCTCTTTAGGCTAAGGGAGACAATGATTAAGGCAAGTGAATGTTGATGGAAGATATGATGGAATGAGAATGTGGAAGAAAATTGAAGTATCCCGAGAAAACCCACACACGATACGATGGTGTCCACCACAAAGTTTCTTGGCTGAGGATCGAACCAGAGGCCCCACGTACCAGAAACAAGTGTTTACCACTGAGTCACCGTGTCCTCCCCCAATCCCTAAAAGACGCGGACATCCAGTTAAGAATAACTGACAAAAAAAAAACGTACTTACCATTTTCTCACAAAGTAAACTCCACGAATCCCACATTCTGACCGTTTGTACTTCTTGTATGTTGGTTTATCACAAACATTAATTAGTATATCGATACATCTGTCAGAAAAATAGTGTTTGCTCCAAAGTAGGGGCAGGTGACTTAGTGATAGAGCGCTTACTTCTGGTGCGGGATGGACCTCGTTTGATCCCAGACTTAAAGTTTGTAGTGGATACCATCGTATCCGTGAGATTTCTCGGAATTATCCTGTTTTCTCCTACATTCTCATTTCACGAATTATATCCCAAAAAATAGCTTCCATCTATTACCCCTCTTTATTATTGGATCGGATTTCAGTTTAGCATCCCTTGGGTAGCAAAATTACATGAGATATGGAGCTACGGATTAACATGAGATCCGAAATGCTTGCGCTCCCGCCGCGAATCGGAGCCGGGTCTCCTATGCGAAAGTCGCAGACGCTACCCAATATCCATGCGTGATCTCTCCGTCTTCATTAGCCAAGAAGGCATAACATTTAAACTTTATGGACTTCATATAATTTCAGTTCTTCCTCGATAGCCAATTCTATACTGAGACAAAGTAGATCAATCAAATGTGTCCATCTTCCCTTTTTTTAATTTTAATGATGTTCTTGTAACTTTGACCGTGTTCTAAGATTCCTGTTAGTTGAAATATCGTAGTTAACTTACCTCGGACAACTTTTCATAAAATATCCCCATAATTCTTCAATTTCTTTGAGGTGATCTTTGTGCTGCTCCTGTACCATATCGAGTTGTGCACTAATGGAAGCCATGGCTAAAAATAATATACATTTCCTTTCCCCCGACTTCGATCCGACATTTTGTTCTCGAGTTATTGCTGTTATGGGCATTTTTCCGACTGGTTTTTGGCTGGTCATAGCGCCAAAAGGAAGCATTTGTGCACCCAGGCTGTCTTATCATGGTGTCAGGAATCAGCTCCCAACGCTGTCAGTGTTGTTTTGAAACACGCTCTATATTTCTATCCTGTTTCTGATTAGCTTTTCTTTGCCAATCAATTTCCAGTATTCCCAAAACAAACCAAAAGTGAACTAAATTCACTAAATCGCCTACCCGCTATGCTTTCTTCTTGTATAATACTTGTTATATATTTAAATTGTAGTTGACAGAGATTGCCAATATTGATTGAAATATCTGGTTAAAATGCTAGTATAGGAATTCCCTCTTCAGTACAGAAATTTCCTCCTTGCATCCTACCGCAATTTTAGGCGAGATGGGATTAAGTAAGATGAGAATTCCCATCTCGCCTAAAATGATAGGCATTCTTATCTTGGAGATGTAAGTGGCTGATAAATCGTTAGGCTAAGTGGGATTAGGCTAGATGGGATGGAATCATCTGAAAAGGTAAGGGGACGGTAGGTAGCGGCATGACATCACGCCGTACCCCATGCCTATCTTTGCCCATTGTGAATGCTTAGGAAGGGGGGGGGTCGCCGTACCCAGTTTTTTGGAGGTGGGGATAGGGTCCCCGGCGTTCCCACGCACTTTTACCCCTGCTGCTAAGTATTAATTGCTGTGAGGACTAACGAAAAATATTACGTAATAATAATAATAATAATAATAATAATAATAACGGATCTGAATGATAAATTTATTTTTTCAACTTTTATTACAATTGCTGTCTGTTCCCGTTAATCTGGTTATATTGTTTTTGTAAGGAATAAAGAGGCTTCAAACAACAATATGATTTGTATAAAAGAAAAAAAGCCTTATCAGTTTTATTACGAACTGACAAACTGATCTTGCGACTGTTTTTTTTTAAAACACAATGTTACGAGGCACAGAAGCCACCACGCCTGCTGTGTGCTTGCTTTTTTGCCTCAGGCAGCTTCAGTACTAAAGTTAAGACTTTGATTCTGTCAATTTATGTGTAGCTATCAGTCAGTCACACAAGTTCTTTGCAACGCTGAATTTTACAAGAAAGATTTTGTTCATCGGATAGGAAGCAAAGTCCAAACCTACGTTGTAATCCCTTCCCCTCTTTTGCACAGTGTGTGAAATTTAACTTGTATACTGTAGTAAGTTACAGAAAAGAAAATGTTATTTTTTTTAAATGACATTATCGAATAAGATTGACCAGTATTACAATATATTCAAGATGAAAAATATTCATTTAACAGTCGTCGTACTTAGTTGTCTGCACTGAAATTCCCATAATGTGCTTTCTTCTTTTCTAATATGAGCTCCGAGCTTCTTCGTGGCTAAGAGGTTAGTGAACGCGCCTTTGGCGTGAGAGACCCGGGTTCGATTCCGGTGATTTCACGATTAATCAGTAGGTCCCGCCTCATATAGCCTCGCTGCTGAAAGGGACGACAAAATTAACTCAACTCATATTCAGCACCATAGGAGACAGAGTTGGCGTGGGTCAATGAAAACTCGACCCACGACCCACTGACACACCACCCGCCATGACTTACTCTGACCCAAGACCCACCATGACCCACTACACACCGTGACCCACGACCCACCATGACCCTCCACCCGCTGTAACCCACTGTGAGTCACCATGACCCACCATCCACGATGACCCACTCTGACTTACCACCCACGGTGACCCACTCTGACCCACCGTGACCCACCACCCACAATGAACCACTCTCATCCACTTTGACCTACTCTGACTCACCAAAATCAATCGTCATCAAGTCTGAACACGATCCACGGCCTCTTCTGAACTGACTAAAGAGTTTACACTTGTAATAAAACAAGACTGTGAAATTGTCACTAATCGGAGTTTGAATTTCTAGTCAGTCGCTCAAGCACCACTCTGTTACAATAACGGTGGAACTGACCTTTACGATATAAAATGGTAAAGTGTTTATCAGTGAGGAAATTGAAACAGTTCGAGGTGGGGGGAAATTAGTGTGTGCCTAAAATATACTTGTACTGAGAGAGTATTCTTGCAAGTGTTAATTTCTGAACGCATTCCACAAGAAACTTTTATTCGCAGGAAAATACCCCTGTACAATATGGAAAAGGTTATGGTTTCTCAGTTCACAGTATTTTTCTCACAAAAGACTTGAAAAATCAGTTGTTCATAGGGTATAAAGGTGCTCGGGTACCCTATGTGAGAGCATTTCCATAAAGTATGGTCATAATTGTAATTTGTGTAATCACTAAAACCCCACGTTAAATTTAAGTTACAAATATGCCTAATAGCAATTATTATGAATATTTATTCACAGCAGTTTACCTAAAGCAAAGAAGAGACTTACTAAAAATTAGGTACTAAGTTGAATAACACAAATAAGCCATTAGTAATACAAGTATACATTTTCCGTAACTCGTAATATTCCACCTTAAAACAAATCTGAAATCGGATTTATTTCCTGTTGGTAACTTTTTGGCGGTAAATCATCCGCAGTGGAATGATGTCCATCCTTCAGCCAAGAAGTAACTAGCTCGTCTACTTTGAGCATGTCTAGCGGTAGGCCATTAACATTGATGAGCAACAAGTTAGACAATGTTTGACCACTTAGTCTATTTCTAACATCAGTCATCTGTAAATTCATAACGGAAAATCCCCATTCCCACTCTGTCGTGGAAATTGATAATACTTCTACCCGATTTCTGCAACTTCTCATCGACAATCTACTTGTTAGACTTAAGTCTGATAATGATTTTTCTTGATCAGGTTTGAAATACTCAGCAAGAAGTATCATCTCTCTATCACCATACAACATCTTTTCCATATCGACCATGTCAGTTTGCAATGTCGACCCATGTAGAATCTACCACGCCTTTGATAGGGAATCTTGTGAATAAATTATCAATTAAAGCCTGATAAACTGATTATTTCTTATTTGTTTATAAATTTAATTTTTGCAATTACACATGAAGGTTTGATGCCATTACCAAGTTCCCTCCCCCGTCTAGAAAGCGAAAGGGAACGAGGTTCCTGGAAAGTGTTCAGAGGTGAATGGGAATTTCCCTCCTTCTTCCTCTTCAATTACCACACTGCTGTTTGCCATATGCCAAATTACGAGGAAGTTCAATTAAATTATCATAGTATAATTATTTCCTTGTTGAATTATCAATACTTTTCAGTGGAAAAAAAGGATGAAATTTCAAAGTTCCAAATCAAAGTAAGTAGACGAACGTAAAGAGAAAAAAGTATAAAATTTTCATACAATTATGCGTACAATCCAAACTTAAAATTTTCGTGTAATTAAGCTTACAGTACAAATTTTATGACTATTTTTCTAACAACTTAATGGGTTGATTGTCCTGTACTGTACGCGCTCTATATAATAAACATAAACCTCAGCAATTATTACAGCAGAAAGCAATGGATATATGAAGCCAAGCACTGTGTTTTTTGTTTCTGATTTTTTTTCTTAAATAACATCGATCATTTTCGATCATTTTTACAAACCAACTCACTACCAATTTTCCATATATAGAAAGTGCCCTCCACCCACACAAAGGAGAATTTAAAAAATGCTAGGATACATTCTGTTTATTTTCAATAAAGAGTTAATAAACTGAATTTCAGCTCCGTAAGTTTAACGGCTTGCGAGATACTAATTTTTTTCGCAAAAATTCGCATACTCCTTAGGATATTATTATCGCATTATAATAAAAGCAATATAACATCCCAGTTCGGATTAAGGCCTAACTATATACCAAAAGTAATTTCATTTGACTTTGCAATTTGACCGTGATGATCAGGCACACATAGTTACATTCAATTTTTTATATAATAATTTATATATTACAGTGATTCAAAAATGTATTTTTTCCAGTAGTTAGCTCTAAAAACTCAAAGGTCTCGAACAGGGACGTACGCAGAGGATGGGTCCTGGGGGTACGGACCCCCCGAAATTTCTACTTTTATGTAAATTTAGCCTAATTTTAGGGGCAATTTTAGGAATTTTGATATAAAATGCCCTCATATTGAGTTTGGACACCCCCGAAATAAATTCCTACGTACGCTACTGGTCTCGAAAGCCAAGTTGTAGTGTAAGTCCTATTGCTATTATTACTATTAAAAATATCAATATCCAAAAGTGCCTGAAGTTCTTTTTTCACTTGGTTAGATATATTTACCTCAGGTAAGTAGACAGAAACAAGTGGAAAAGGAAGGGAAATGAAGGTCTTGAAAGTAAAACGGAGACAAATTTACCAGTCTTCAGAAGATACTGTCTACAATGCAGTGAGCAGAGAGGATCGGTAGATCATACTGAGTCGGTAGGTCACAGTGGGTCATGGTGGGTGGTGTGTCGCAGTGGGTCACGGTGGGTGGTGAATCGCAGTGGGTCATGGTGGGTGGTGGGTCACAGTGGGTCACGGTGGGTGGTGGGTTACAGTGGGTCATGGTGGGTGATGGGTCACAGTGGGTCACATGCTGTTGACCCACGACCCACTGACCCACTCAGAAAACTTGACCCACTTGACTCACCGACCCACTGACCCATTCCATCTCTGATAGGAGATATAACTCCGAGGGGAATTTTGTTCCTGGAAAACCTCCCAAAATCATCAACGGTACGAAATATGTCTGCAATGCAAGATGTCAATCATTTCCAACTCTATGCTCTGTGACCTAGTTTGCTTTTCATGTTTTCAGTAAACTAGACAGACAAAAGGAAGAATAGAGGCTTTCTTCCAGAAAATTGTGTTCGAGGGTGGGGGTTCACACAGGCCCGTATCCATGGGGTGTCTAGGGGTAAGGGCTCACCCTAAAGTTTTACATGAGAATGATTTATGAGCATTAAAGCAGTCAGCCATTAGGATTTTTTTTTTGTTTTTGATGATACTAGATTCGACTCCTGGTGTAAGCTCAACTTTCAGTCATGTGTCATTTGCAGGTCTCGTTTCATACAGATTCGTTGAAAAACCTCAAAACATGTGCTATGACTAGTATGCGAACTAAAGTTTTTTTTTAGGAGTATGACTAGTATGCGAACATGTGCTATGACTAGTATGCGAACTAAAGTTTAAATTTCTTGCTTTAGACACTGCCCTGTAATCCAGTTTTCCTGGAGGCGAGATAGTATGGTTGGGAACGGCCAATCAGACTCAAGTTCCGAACCAACATTAAAAAGACCTTCCTTTATAACGTTACTCTTGTATAAGGACGAAAAACAAAAATATACTGATAGCTCCAGTAATAGATATTATGGGAAAGAGATTTAAAAAATAGGTGGTTTTGAAATAGAGAAAGGCCAATACCTGAGCTTTATTAGTATTACTAGCATATATTACCCGCTTTGCTAAGTTGAAATGAAAATTTAAAAGCACAACTCCGTATTTCATGTGTTTAGTACCCGTGAAATATGCTGTTTTCGTTTTTAATGGCATCGATTTAAACAGCATCGGAAAGACCATTGATCATCTCGGCGACCCCAAAAATCATGGATTCGACACCAATAATGGTCTTTTTCGGTCCTTTATATGTATATTTCCTCCTCCCCAATGTTGCGGGCCATGGCACACGTTGCCCCCATAGGAAAATATCTAGATTCGACACTAGTAATATATATATAATTGAGAAACAATATGTTTGTGACTCTAAATCTCCCGAACCGCCCCACCGATCTTGATCAAATTTGTAACATGGATGAGTTTTACGGCTGGGCTGGTTGAAGGCTATTCACTTTGATGGTAGAACTTAGGGGGAGGGGTGTAAAAATAAATAAAACTTAATAACTCCTGAACCACTCGACCGATCTTGATCAAATTTTCAACATACATGAGGCTCAGGCCTGGGATCGTTTTAGTAATTTTAATTTAACGGAGTAACGTGGGGGCGGAGAAGGAGGGGAGACATATAAAAATCAATTTATATAAGACTGAAAGTGACTATTTTTGTAACTTAATAACTCTTGAACTATATCTTGAATATCCGACCGATCGCAATCAAATTTTCAAGATATATGAGGTTTGGATCTGGAAACATTTTTGTAATTTCACTTTAACGGTACATCATAGGGTGTGGGGAGGGAGACATATAAATAGAAATTAATAAAACCTAATAACTTTTGAACCACCCAACCAATCTCCATCTAATTTTCAACAAATATGAGGGTCGGGCCTTGGGTGTTTTTTTTTATCGTTTCACTTTGACGAGCCAATGTAGGGAAGAGGAGGGGGAGATATATGTAAAAAAAAATAAAATAAATATGACTGCCTCTGTGACTTCATCACTCTTGAACCACCCGACCGATCTAAATCAAATTTTCAACATACATGAGTTTAGGGGCAGGGATTACTTTAGGCTATTCACTTTGATAAAGCAACGTAGGGGAGGGCGAGAGGAGAGAAATTTAAAAATGATCAAAAATGACCGATATTAGTGTTGAATCCATAGTTTTCGGGCTCGATGAGACAAACAGTGACACTTCTGATGCTGTTTCATTCCAAGTTCAGCCCTAATAGTTTGGAAGGGGGGTACAATGGAGGAGAGGTGTATAAACATTTAAAAATGATCGAAACTGAGTAATATTAGTGTCGAGTCAATAGTTTTAGGAGTAGCTGAGATTAACAGTGACAATTCTGATTCCGTGTGCCGCAGCACGCGGGAGGGGGAGCTGTATATAATAATAATAATAATAATCATAATAATAATAATAATAATAATAATAATAATAATAATAATAATAATGACCAATATTAGTGCCTAATCCATAGTTTTCGGGATCATTCTGATGAACTGTGACATTTTCGATCCGGTTTAAATGCAAAATCAGCTCCGCCACTTGCGGGAAGGGAGAAAGTGATATATAAAATGATCGATAATGGCCACTATCAGTGTCAAATTTATAGCTTTCTGGGTCGCTTAGACAAATTCAACCCCCACAACTTGGGGGAGAGGGAGGAAGAGATATTTAAAAATAATGGAAAATGACCGATAATTAGTGCTGAATCCACATTTGTGGGGGTCGCTGGCATGAACAGTGACATTTTCAATGCCATGGCCCGCAACATGGGGGAGGAGGAAATATACATATGACCGAAAATGACCATTATTGGTATCGAATCCATGATTTTTGGGGTCGCCGAGATGATCAATGACCTTTCCGATGCTGTTAAAATCGATGCGATTAAAAACGAAAAGAGCATATTTCACGGGTACTAAACACATGAAATACGGAGTTGTGCTTTTAAATTTTCATTTCAACTTAGCAAAGCGGGTAATATTTGCTAGTAATACTAATAAAGCTCAGGTATTGGCCTTTCTCTATTTCAAAACCACCTATTTTTTAAATCTCTTTCCCATAATATCTATTACTGGAGCTATCAGTATATTTTTGTTTTTCGTCCTTATACAAGAGTAACGTTATAAAGGAAGGTCTTTTTAATGTTGGTTCGGAACTTGAGTCTGATTGGCCGTTCCCAACCATACTATCTCGCCTCCAGGAAAACTGGATTACAGGGCAGAGTCTAAAGCAAGAAATTTCTCTTTTTTCCTAAAAAAAAACTTTAGTTCGCATACTAGTAATAGCATATGTTTTGAGGTTTTTCAGCGAATCTGTATGAAACGGAACCTGCAAATGACACATGACTGAAAGTTGAGCTTACACCAGGAGTCGAATCTAGTATCATCCTAAAACAAAAAAAAATTGTAATGGCTGACTACTTTAATGCTCATAAATCATTCTCATGTAAAACTTTAGGGTGAGCCCATCCCCCTAGACTTCCCATGGATACGGGCCTGTGTGACCCCCCACCCTCGAACACAATATTCTGGAAGAAAGCCTCTATTCTTCCTTTTGTCTGTCTAGTTTACTGAAAACATGAAAAGCAAACTAGGTCACAGAGCATAGAGTTGGAAATGATTGACATCTTGCATTGCAGACATATTTCGTACCGTTGATGATTTTGGGAGGTTTTCCAGGAACAAAATTACCCTCGGAATTATATCTCCTATGGTGCTGAATATGAGTTCAGTTAATTTTGTCGTCCCTTTCAGCAGCGAGGCTATATGAGGCGGGACCTACTGATTAATCGTGAAATCACCGGAATCGAACCCGGGTATCTCACGCCAAAGGCGCGTACACTAACCACTTAGCCACGAAGAAGCTCGGAGCTCATATTAGAAAAGAAGAAAGCACATTATGGGAATTTCAGTGCAGACAATTAAGTACGACGACTGTTAAATGAATATTTTTCATCTTGAATATATTGTAGTACTGGTCAATCTTATTCGATAATGTCATTTAAAAAAATAACATTCTCTTTTCTGTAACTTACTACAGTATACAAGTTAAATTTCACACACTGTGCAAAAGAGGGGAAGGGATTACAACGTAGGTTTGGACTTTGCTTCCTATCCGATGAACAAAATCTTTCTTGTAAAATTCAGCGTTGCAAAGAACCTGTGTGACTGACTGATAGCTACACATAAATTGACAGAATCAAAGTCTTAACTTTAGTACTGAAGCTGCCTGAGGTAAAAAAGCAAGCACACCGCAGGCGTGGTGGCTTCTGTGCCTCGTAACATTGTGTTTTAAAAAAAACAGTCGCCAGATCAGTTTGTCAGTTCGTAATACAACTGATAAGCCTTTTTTTCTTTTATACAAATCATATTGTTGTTTGAAGCCTCTTTATTCCTTACAAAAACAATATAACCAGATTCACGGGAACAGACAGCAACTGTAATAAAAGTTGAAAAAATATATTTATCATTCAGATCCGTTATTATTATTATTATTATTATCATTATTATTATTATTATTACGTAATATTTTTCGTTAGTCCTCACAGCAATTAATACTTAGCAGCAGGGTTAAAAGTGCGTGGGAACGCGGGGGACCCTATCCCCACCTCCAAAAAACTGGGTACGGCGACCCCCCCCCTTCCTAAGCATTCACAATGGGCAAAGATAGGCATGGGGTACGGCGTGATGTCATGCCGCTACCTACCGTCCCCTTACCTTTTCAGATGATTCCATCCCATCTAGCCTAATCCCACTTAGCCTAACGATTTATCAGCCACTTACATCTCCAAGATAAGAATGCCTATCATTTTAGGCGAGATGGGAATTCTCATCTTACTTAATCCCATCTCGCCTAAAATTGCGGTAGGATGCAAGGAGGAAATTTCTGCACTGAAGAGGGAATTCCTATACTAGCATTTTAACCAGATATTTCAATCAATATTGGCAATCTCTGTCAACTACAATTTAAATATATAACCAGTACTATACAAGAAGAAAGCGTAGGGGGTAGGCGATTTAGTGAATTTAGTTCACTTTTGGTTTGTTTTGGGAATACTGGAAATTGATTGGCAAAGAAAAGCTAATCAGAAACAGGATAGAAATATAGAGCGTGTTTCAAAACAACACTGACAGCGTTGGGAGCTGATTCCTGACACCATGATAAGACAGCCTGGGTGCACAAATGCTTCCTTTTGGCGCTATGACCAGCCAAAAGCCAGTCGGAAAAATGCCCATAACAGCAATAACTCGAGAACAAAATGTCGGATCGAAGTCGGGGGAAAGGAAATGTATATTATTTTTAGCCATGGCTTCCATTAATGCACAACTCGATATGGTACAGAAGCAGCACAAAGATCACCTCAAAGAAATTGAAGAATTATGGGGATATTTTATGAAACGTTGTCCGAGGCAAGTTAACTACGACATTTCAACTAACAGGAATCTTAGAACACGGTCAAAGTTACAAGAACATCATTAAAATTATAAAAAAAGGGAAGATGGACACATTTGATTGATCTACTTTGTCTCAGTATAGAATTGGCTATCGAGGAAGAACTGAAATTATATGAAGTCCATAAAGTTTAAATGTTATGCCTTCTTGGCTAATGAAGACGGAGAGATCACGCATGGATATTGGGTAGCGTCTGCGACTTTCGCATAGGAGACCCGGCTCCAATTCGCGGCGGGAGCGCAAGCATTTCGGATCTCATGTTAATCCGTAGCTCCATATCTCATGTAATTTTGCTACCCAAGGGATGCTAAACTGAAATCCGATCCAATAATAAAGAGGGGTAATAGATGGAAGCTATTTTTTGGGAAATAATTCGTGAAATGAGAATGTATTAGAAAACAGGATAATTCCGAGAAATCTCACGGATACGATGGTATCCACTACAAACTTTAAGTCTGGGATCAAACGAGGTCCATCCCGCACCAGAACTAAGCGCTCTATCACTAAGTCACCTGCCCCTACTTTGGAGCAAACACTATTATTCTGACAGATGTATCGATATACTAAGTAATGTTTGTGATAAACCAACATACAAGAAGTACAAACGGTCAGAATGTGGGATTCGTGGAGTTTACTTTGTGAGAAAATGGTAAGTACGTTTTTTTTGTCAGTTATTCTTAACTGGATGTCCGCGTCTTTTAGGGATTGGGGGAGGACACGGTGACTCAGTGGTAAACACTTGTTTCTGGTACGTGGGGCCTCTGGTTCGATCCTCAGTCAAGAAACTTTGTGGTGGACACCATCGAATCGTGTGTGCGAATACTTCATTTCATTTTACAGGGCTTGCTTACAGTTTGTCGGTGGGTTACCGTTAATATAATTTTTCAATAGGATATATTATTGATACTATTATTTGTAAGAAAGAAAGAGTCTGTGAAGCTCATAATTTTGAAAGGCTAAGAACTGCAATTGAACGTTGATTGTAAGAAATGCTAAAGGTACGAACTAAATTTGATTTGTGAGTCTTTTAGTATATTAGTCGTATTATGGACAAAAAATAACTCACATCTACAAACCAAGAAAACTAACGGTGACATTTGATATTCGACAGTGAACTATAATAATATACAACTTGGATATCAATTTCGAGGTTCGTTTTCTTGGCTTTGGACATGTTCAACTTAAATGTGAATAGTAAAAAATTTCAACATACGAGTATTAGTCTCCTAGGTTTTCGTAAATAAGTATGAAGATTATCCTAAATCTAACAACTAAGTACAGATACCGATCACTAAAGTCCATAAATGACTGTTGAGAACATGCTGGCCCTAACTGATATATCACATCACTACCTTTCCATTTCCAAAATTATCACATATTTCAAAATGGCGGATTTGAAGGTGCTGCCAGAGGTTCGCGATCTACTTGTCCATTCTTCTTCTGTCAATATGAGAAATTATCACCGTTTGCATTGTCTATCTTTCACTATTTTTATGATTCAATAGTTTATT
Source organism: Thermobia domestica (assembly GCF_964235325.1). NCBI lineage: Eukaryota > Metazoa > Arthropoda > Insecta > Zygentoma > Lepismatidae > Thermobia > Thermobia domestica. The sequence goes on along the minus strand of NC_137469.1, from coordinate 124,859,943 downwards.
TGATGTATTTCAATAACATAGCATAGCCCTCCTCCCATAAATTTTGACCCCCCTCCGTTTCTTATGGCGTTCAGCCATTATAACTTTGCACATATACATATTTCCATATCCTCTATCAGTCGCACTAAGTCTCATCCCGCAACTCGATTCATCCATTTGGACCCTTGTCAGGCAATTTCTTATTGATGGAAAAACAAGGAAAATAATTCTACAATGACTGACAAGTAACACTTCCCAAGTGTAACACTCCGATTTTGATAAAATTTTAGTAGGTATTTTTATTTTTATTTTTTGCGGTAAAGTTGTTTCAGGGGGTGATAAACCAGACCCAAAATTTTGAGAATTGACGCCCGAAAGGTAATGACAAGTGGACCCAAGTGAATGAAATTGTGCACAGATATTGTAGACATAAAATGAGGGAATACGGGTTTCGTATTTTCCTAAAAAACGGTTAGGTGGGGCACAGACCCCTCCAAATCTTTGATCACGAAATATCAAAAGTGCTAATAGCAGTTTGCCAAAGTGCCTACAAAACATGAAGAATTGTAACGAAATTTTGTGTAGTGACAATATGCGAAAAAAACTAATGCGTTTTTTTACTTTCTGTGAAACAACGGTAAAAGGGAAAAGCCCCCACACAAAATTAGGAAAATTGATGCCCAAAAGGCAAAAACAAGTGGACCGAAGTGAATGAAACTGTGCTCAAATATTGTAGAGGTAAGATGAAGGGATACGTGTCTCGTATTTTATTGCAAAGAAAAAACTTTTGGGTGGACCGAGGCGTCTGGTGGCGGAAGGAGTGGACAGAAGCGAAAGAAATTGTGTGTAGATATTGGATATGTAAAATAAGACTTCATCCGATTTTTCACAAGTGCATTCATCCGATTTTTCAAATTTGGAAGATCAACAGTAAGCACAAACAATATATATAGTATTTTATAATATTTCGGGAGGCACCTTTAACGCTTACAATGTTTTCGTGATCAAATGTTTGGAGGGCTCCGTGCCCCACCCAACCAGCTTTTTCACAGGAAAATACAAAATTCGTATTCACTTATTTTGTGTGTAAAATATCTGTGCATAATTTCATTCACTTCGGTTCACATGTTCTTGCCTTTCGGGCATAAAGTTTCAAAATTTTGGGTGATAGTTTTACCCTCTAAAACCGTTTTTCCGCAGAAAATAAAAACCGGTATTCATTTATTTCTTGCGTATTGTCAACACGTAAAGTTTCCCTGCAATTCTTCATGTCCTTTACACATTTGACCTAGTGTTACTAACATTTTTCATATTTCGTGATCAAATGTTTGGAAGGGTCCGTGCACCACCCAACCGATTTTTTTTATAAAAATACGAAACCCGTACCCTCATTTTACGTCTGCAATGTCTGTTCACAATTCCATTCAGTTCGGTTAACTTCTATTTGCCTTACGGACGTCAACTTTTAAAATTTTCGGTGCGAGCTTTTGCCCCCTAAAATAGTATTTCCGCAGTAAATAAAACAACTCATATTCGTCTATTTTTCGCGTATTGTCCATACACAAACTTTCGTTGCAATTCGTCACGTCCTTTACGCACATCTGACATACTGATACAAGCACTTTTGATATTTCTTGATCAAATGTTTGGATGGTTCCGAGTCCCACCCAACCGTTTGTTCCAGGAAAATACGAAACCCGTATTCCTTAATTAGATGTCTGCAATATCTTTTCGCAATTTCATTCACTTCGGTCCACTTCAACTTGCCTTTGAGGCATAAAATTTCAACATTTTGGGTGGGAGCTTTTGCTCCCGAAAATCGTTTTTCCACAGAATATAAAAACAGAATTGATCAAGATTTGGAGGTGTCTGTGCACCACCTAACAGTTTTTTCCAGGAAAATACGAACCCGTATACGCACATTTTATGTCTACAATATGTGTGCAAAATTTCATTCACTTTGGTTCACTTCTTACCTTTCGGGCGTAAATTTTCAAAATTTTGGGGTTGGTTTTTTGCCCCCTGAAACCGTTTTTCCGCAGAAAATAAAAAAGCCGTAATCCTTTCGCGTATTGTCTATACGTTGCGTATTCGCGTATTGTCTATACGTTGCGTTTCGTTGCGATTTTTCATGTTCTTTACACACATTTGACATAGTGTTACTAGCACTTCTCAAATTTCGTGATCAAAGGTTTGGAAGGATCCGTGCTTCACCCATCATTTTTTTTTCAAGAAAATTCGATACCCGTATCCTCATTTTACGTCTGCAATCTCTGTTCACAATTTCATTCACTTTAGTTCACTTCTCCTTGCCTTTCGGGCGTCAGCTTTAAACATTTTGCGTGGGGACTTTTGCCCCCTAAAATCGTTTTTCCACAGAACATAAAAACCCGTATTCGTTTATTTTTGACGTATTGTCCATACACAAAGTTTCATTGCAATTCTTCATGTCCTTTAAACGCATTTAACATAGTGTTACTAGCACGTTTCATATTTCGTGATTAAAGGTTTGGAGGGGCTCGTGCCCCACCCAACCTTTTTTTAGGAAAATACGAAACCCGTATCCTCATTTTACGTCTACAATTCATTCGCATGCACTTCGGTTCAGTTGTTCTTGAATTTTCCGTTGTCAACTTTCAAAATATTTAGTGAGGCTTTTATATTAAACCTTCACATTATGTAACTTTTTTCTTTTTATGAGATTATTTTTTGTTGCGGAGGAGGAGAGAAATGCTTTCCTGTGATATGTGTTTCTTGCCATTGATCTTGTTTGAACTGCTTAAGTAAGATCATGTTGTAACTTTTGATGTCATCCAACTCCACCACGATATTAAAATTTTCATTTTCAATAATTCGTTTTATTCTGTTATTTGCAGTTTGCCACACTGATATATTTGTTACAAAATTGAGGTTTGGTCCAACGCCTTTCGAATTCGCAACCAACCGAAGCGCCGAGCTTTTTGGGTTGCCTGATATTGCAGGAAAAGGAGAATTGCAGGTGGTAATGCACTTTTGGAGTCGTGTATACATTAGAACAGATATATTAGACAAAATTGCAGTTTCTTCTTTCGTCTCTTGTGTTTACTCCGACGAGGGAGGAACATGTTCAATTATAGGCGGAAGCAAATGTAGTTCGGATACCATGTTAAGTAATAATGTCTCATATGATCTCGGTGTGGAGAGAGACACTAAAATTATAGGAAGAAGCTCATGTAGTTCGGATACCATGTTAATCAATGTCTCATACAATCTTGGTGTCGAGAGGGACACTAAAATACAATGCAGCAGAATTTAATGTGTACGTTTAAGCAGAAGGCAATATGAAAATATGTTTATCCTAGAAAATGGGGAATAAAATCTACAGTCACGGGAGTAGTAGGTGGGGGATACCTGACACCCGGTAGCTGAAAAATCGCCTTTTTTTCCATGGTCTCCTGAGAGCAAGGACTCAATTTTCCACTGTCTCACGATACGCTATGACCCACGCCCCGTCCACCCATGGTCTTTTACGACCTCCATGTTAGGGGTGAATTTGTTCCCTTTTATGAGCACTTTTAAGGGGGTGTACTCGTTCCCTTTTATGAGCACATTTTAGGGGGTGAACTCGTTCCCTTTTATGATCATATTTTTCAACCCCTACGAACACAGCGAAGAGAAGATAACACATAACACTACGTAACACACAGCAGAACAGATAACACATAAGAGTACATAACATAACAAGGGTGAACTCGTTTTCAACCCCTATTTTAACATAGGAGATAACACATAAGATTACGAACACATACAAGAGAAGATAACACATAACACTACGTAACACACAGCAGAACAGATAATACATAGCACAGCTAATAAAAGAACATGGCATATTTTCCAACCCTTATTTTAAGATAACAGAAATTACACTGAGACTATGAACACACAGCAGAGCATAAGAGTACGTAACATAACAAGGGTGAACTCGTTCAAACCCCTATTTTAACATAGCAGAAATTACATACCACAGCTAATAAAAGAACATGGCATATTTTCCAACCCTTATTTTAAGATAACAGAAATTACACTGATACATGAACACACAACAGAGCATAAGAGTACGTAACACACAAGGGTGTATTCATTCTCTTTTATGAGCATATTTTCCAACCCCTATTTCAACATGACAGAGACTACGAAACATGGCGGACATAGCACAGCTAATAAAAGAACATGGTTTATTTCAGAAATTACACGGAGAGTACGTAACACACAAAAACCTCCATTTTAGGGGTGTATTCATTCTCTTTTATGAGCATATTTTCCAACCCTTATTTCAACATGACAGAAACTACGAAACATGGCGGACATAGCAGAGGGGGTGTATTCATTTTCTCCACCCCTAATTGAACATAGCAGAAATTACACTGAGAGTACGTAACACACAAAAACCTCCATTTTAGGGGTGTACTCGTTCTCTTTTATAATTACTTTTTCAACCCCTAACATAGCGATTCGATACGCTCTTTGAACCGATTTGGATGAAACTTAGCATATGTGGGTTTTCGACCATGCTGAGTACGAATATCATACTTATTTTTACCTGGGTCCTTTAGTTTATGTGGCATACGCCCTTTCTATGACAATTTGAACCGATTTGGATGAAACTCAGAATATAGGGGTTTTCGGACATGCTGATTACGATTATTATATTTATTTCTACCGGGGTCTTATAGTTTATATGGGATACGCCCTTCCTATGACAATTTTATCCAATTTGGATGAAACTCGGCATATGGGGGTTTCCAACCATGCTGATTACGAATATCATATTTATTTTTACCTAGGTCTTATAGTTTATGTGGGATACGCCCTTTCTATGACAATTTTAACCGATTTGGGTGAAACTCAGAATATAGGGGTTTTCGGACATGCTGATTACGATTATTATATTTATTTCTACCGGGGTCTTATAGTTTATATGGGATACGCCCTTCCTATGACAATTTTATCCAATTTGGATGAAACTCGGCATATGGGGGTTTTCGGACATGCTGATTACGAATATCATATCTATTTCTACCTGGGTGTTATAGTTTGTGGGATACGCCCTTGGTATGACACTTAAAACCCAATCACTCATAAACGAAGCAACATATTGAGGTGGTGTTTTCACATTTAGCAAGAGATCATCAACTACTACATGTCCCAAAATTAGTGGCCATCGAGGTCAAAGGTCAAAGTACTTAAAACCTAATAACTCGGAAACGAAGCAACGTATTGAGGTGGTGTTTCCACATTTAGTAATTGGTCATCAAATACTACAAGTTTCAAAAATAATGGTCATCGAGGTCAAAGGTCAACATACTTAAAACCTAATAATTCGAAAACTGAGACACATATTGAGATGCTGTTTCCACATTTAGTAATCGGCCACCAACTACTACAAGTTCCAAAATAATTACCATCGAGGTCAAAGTTCAACATACTTAAAACCTAATAACTCGAAACCAGAGCCACATATTGAGGTGCTGTTTCCACATTTAGTAATCGGCCACCAACTACTACAAGTTCCAAAATAATTACCATCGAGGTCAAAGGTCAAAACTCTAAAATGGATCCACATATTGAGGTGGTGTTTCCACATTTAGTAATAGTTCATCAACCACTGCAAGTTCCAAAAATAATGACCATCGAGATCAAAGGTCAAACTCTCAACGGAGCCACATATTGAGGTGCTGTTGCCACATTTAGTAATTGGTCATCAACTACTACAAGTTCCAAAATAGTGACCATCGAGGTCAAAGGTTAACATACTTAAAACCAAATAACTCTTAAATGGATCCACATATCGAGGTGCTGTTTCCACATTTAGTAATTGGTCATCAAATACTACAAGTTTCAAAAATAATGGTCATCGAGGTCAAAGGTCAACATACTTAAAACCTAATAATTCGAAAACTGAGACACATATTGAGATGCTGTTTCCACATCTAGTAATTGATTATCAGGTAGCACAAGTTCCAAAATTAGTGGCCATCGAGGTCAAAGATCAAAGTACTTAAAACCTAATAACTCGGAAACGAAGCAACGTATTGAGGTGGTGTTTCCACATTTAGTAATTGGTCATCAAATACTACAAGTTTCAAAAATAATGGTCATCGAGGTCAAAGGTCAACATACTTAAAACCTAATAATTCGAAAACTGAGACACATATTGAGATGCTGTTTCCACATTTAGTAATCGGCCACCAACTACTACAAGTTCCAAAATAATTACCATCGAGGTCAAAGGTCAAAACTCTAAAATGGATCCACATATTGAGGTGGTGTTTCCACATTTAGTAATAGTTCATCAACCACTGCAAGTTCCAAAAATAATGACCATCGAGATCAAAGGTCAAACTCTCAACGGAGCCACATATTGAGGTGCTGTTACCACATTTAGTAATTGGTCATCAACTACTACAAGTTCCAAAATAGTGACCATCGAGGTCAAAGGTTAACATACTTAAAACCAAATAACTCTTAAATGGATCCACATATCGAGGTGCTGTTTCCACATTTAGTAATTGGTCATCAAATACTACAAGTTTCAAAAATAATGGTCATCGAGGTTAAAGGTCAACATACTTAAAACCTAATAACATGAAAATTGAGCCAAATATTGAGGTGGTGTTTCCACATCTAGTAATTGATTATCAGGTAGCACAAGTTCCAAAATAGTGGCCATCGAGGTCAAAGGTCAACATACTTAAAACTAAATAACTCTTAAATGGATCCACGTATTGAGGTGCTGTTTTCAAATCTAGTAACTGGTCATCAAACACTATAAGTTCCAAAATCATGACCATCGAGGTCAAAGGTCAACATACTTAAAACCTAATAACATGAAAACTGAGCCAAATATTGAGGTGGTGTTTCCACATCTAGTAATTGATCATCAGGTACCACAAGTTCCAAAATAGTGGCCATCGAGGTCAAAGGTCAACATACTTAAAACCAAATAACTCTTAAATGGATCCACATATTGAGGTGCTGTTTCCAAATCTAGTAACTGGTCATCAACTACTACAAGTTCCAAAATCATGACCATCGAGGTCAAAGGTCAACATACTTAAAACCTAATAACATGAAAACTGAGCCACATATTGAGATGCTGTTTCCACATTGAGTAATAGGTCACCAGCAACCACAAGTTCCAAAATAATGACCATCGTGGTCAAAGGTCAACATACTTAGAACCTAATAACTCAAAACTAGAGCCTCATATTGAGGTGTTGTTTCCACATTTAGTAATTGGCCACCAACTACTACAAGCTCCAAAATCATGGCCATCGAGGTCAAAGGTCAACATACTTAAAACCTAATAACACGAAAACTAAGCCACATATTGAGATGCTGTTTCCAAATCTAGTAACTGGTCATCAACTACTACAAGTTCCAAAATCATGACCATCGAGGTCAGAGGTCAACATACTTAAAACCTAATAACATGAAAACTGAGCCAAATATCGAAGTGGTGTTTCCTGATCATCAGGTACTACGTGTTCCAAAATAATGATCATCGAGGTCAAAGGTCAAAACTCTTAAATGGATCCACATATTGAGGTGCTGTTTCCAAATCTAGTAACTGGTCATCAACTTGTACAAGTTCCAAAATCATGATCATCGAGGTCAAAGGTCAACATACTTAAAACCTAATAACACGAAAACATCCACATGTTGAGGTGCTGTTTCCACATTTAGTAATTGGTCATCAGGTACTACATGTTACAAAATAATGATCATCGAGGTCAAAGGTCAAAACTCGAAAATGGATCCACATGTTGAGGTGCTGTTTCCACATCTAGTAATTGGTCATCAGGTACTATATGTTCCAAAATAATGATCATCGAGGTCAAGGGTCAAGAAACCACATATTGAGATAACGTTTCCTCATTTAGTAAATTTGTGTGATCTATTCAATTTTGTACAAAGCAGAAAAAAAAGTGAAGAAGGAATAAATTTGAGAACATAATTTTAACTAGCGCAGAATTTCTGTACCTTTTTGGGCTATTCAGAGAAAGCAAAGATATGCCATATTAACTAGCTGAGAATTATTTTAGCAAAACGAAGAAAGCGAACATGGACCATTTTACTCAAATTTGGATGGAGTATTTATATTTGTATAAACCAGAAAAAATGAAGAAGGTCCGTTTTGACTAGTTCAATATGATTACTTTTCAACCCCTATTTGAACATTTTAACATAGCAGAAATGACATAAGCATGTCCTCAAACTACTGACCATCGTGAACAAAGGTCAAACTCGAAAACGGATCCAAGTATTGAGGTGCTGTTTCCCAGATTTAGCAATTGGTCATCAAAAAAGTACTGACCATCAAGGTCAAAAATTAAAACTCGAAAACAGAGCCACATTTAGTAATTGGTCATCAGGTACTATATGTCCCAAAATTAGTGGCCATCGAGGTCAAAGGTCAAAACTCGAAAACGGAGCCACATACCCAGGTGCTGTTTCCACATTGAGTGGCATACGCTCTTTCTATGACACTTAAAACCTAATAACTCGAAAACGAAGCAACGTATTGAGGTGCTGTTTCCACATTTAGTAATTGGTCATCAGGTACCACAAGTTCCAAAATAGTGGCCATCGAGGTCAAAGGTCAACGTATTATTTAAACAAAACGAAGGGCTAAATTTGAGAAAGCGAACATGAACCATTTTACTCAAATTTGAATGGAGTATTTAGCTTTGTATGAACCAGAAGAAAAAAGTGAAGAAGGACCATTTTAACTAGTTCAATATTTCTGTATAATTTTGTACTACCCAAATAAACGAAATTTTATTTTTGACCAATCACAAGAAAATCAAAGAAGGGTCATTTTAACTAGCCAAGCAGAAAAAAGAAAGAATTAACACTTTGTACTAACCAGAAAATGAGAAGAAGGATCAGCATTCTATACTTTTTGTGCCATTTATTTGGGGTGTCCTTTTTCCTTTTATACCAACGAGAACCATTTTTAACTGGCTCAGAATTTTATGCCTTTTTGTAAAATTTGTATCAAACCAGAAAAAAGCAAGGAAATACCATTTTAAATAGCTCAGCATGTTATAGCTTTTTGTGTTTTTGGTCTACCGAATTTCTTGACCATGTTGTACTATTTAAACAAACAAAGGAATAAATTTGTGTGACCTATTCACTTTTATAGCAAGCAGAAAAAGGAAAGAATACATTTGAGTGGCTTAAGCAAAGAAGGTCAATTTATACCTTTTTGTGTTTGACCTATTGAAGAATGAATAAATTTTGTTTGCAATTAAAAAAGCGGAGAAGGTCTACTTTCTGTACAAACCAGAGAAAAACAAATTTGTCTAACCTATTCACTTTTATAGCAAAGCCCCTTTTAGTTTTATACCAACCATGAAGGTCCATTATACCATTTTGTATTACTCTATTTCATTTTTGTAACAATTAGAAGAAAACAGCTCAGAATTTTATACCTTTGTGGTGTTACATTTTGTATATTTTTGTGTCATTAACTATATATTTGAACGTAATATTTAACCAACCAGAATTGCGTCATAATTGTGTAGAACAGACTACAAAGCAATTAGCGTTCTAAAGAAAACTGATGAATGACGACGTTAAATATTACGTTCAAATATATAGTTAATGACACAAAAATATACAAAATGTAACACCACAAAGGTATAAAATTCTGAGCTGTTTTCTTCTAATTGTTACAAAAATGAAATAGAGTAATACAAAATGGTATAATGGACCTTCATGGTTGGTATAAAACTAAAAGGGGCTTTGCTATAAAAGTGAATAGGTTAGACAAATTTGTTTTTCTCTGGTTTGTACAGAAAGTAGACCTTCTCCGCTTTTTTAATTGCAAACAAAATTTATTCATTCTTCAATAGGTCAAACACAAAAAGGTATAAATTGACCTTCTTTGCTTAAGCCACTCAAATGTATTCTTTCCTTTTTCTGCTTGCTATAAAAGTGAATAGGTCACACAAATTTATTCCTTTGTTTGTTTAAATAGTACAACATGGTCAAGAAATTCGGTAGACCAAAAACACAAAAAGCTATAACATGCTGAGCTATTTAAAATGGTATTTCCTTGCTTTTTTCTGGTTTGATACAAATTTTACAAAAAGGCATAAAATTCTGAGCCAGTTAAAAATGGTTCTCGTTGGTATAAAAGGAAAAAGGACACCCCAAATAAATGGCACAAAAAGTATAGAATGCTGATCCTTCTTCTCATTTTCTGGTTAGTACAAAGTGTTAATTCTTTCTTTTTTCTGCTTGGCTAGTTAAAATGACCCTTCTTTGATTTTCTTGTGATTGGTCAAAAATAAAATTTCGTTTATTTGGGTAGTACAAAATTATACAGAAATATTGAACTAGTTAAAATGGTCCTTCTTCACTTTTTTCTTCTGGTTCATACAAAGCTAAATACTCCATTCAAATTTGAGTAAAATGGTTCATGTTCGCTTTCTCAAATTTAGCCCTTCGTTTTGTTTAAATAATACGTTGACCTTTGACCTCGATGGCCACTATTTTGGAACTTGTGGTACCTGATGACCAATTACTAAATGTGGAAACAGCACCTCAATACGTTGCTTCGTTTTCGAGTTATTAGGTTTTAAGTGTCATAGAAAGAGCGTATGCCACTCAATGTGGAAACAGCACCTGGGTATGTGGCTCCGTTTTCGAGTTTTGACCTTTGACCTCGATGGCCACTAATTTTGGGACATATAGTACCTGATGACCAATTACTAAATGTGGCTCTGTTTTCGAGTTTTAATTTTTGACCTTGATGGTCAGTACTTTTTTGATGACCAATTGCTAAATCTGGGAAACAGCACCTCAATACTTGGATCCGTTTTCGAGTTTGACCTTTGTTCACGATGGTCAGTAGTTTGAGGACATGCTTATGTCATTTCTGCTATGTTAAAATGTTCAAATAGGGGTTGAAAAGTAATCATATTGAACTAGTCAAAACGGACCTTCTTCATTTTTTCTTGTTTATACAAATATAAATACTCCATCCAAATTTGAGTAAAATGGTCCATGTTCGCTTTCTTCGTTTTGCTAAAATAATTCTCAGCTAGTTAATATGGCATATCTTTGCTTTCTCTGAATAGCCCAAAAAGGTACAGAAATTCTGCGCTAGTTAAAATTATGTTCTCAAATTTATTCCTTCTTCACTTTTTTTTCTGCTTTGTACAAAATTGAATAGATCACACAAATTTACTAAATGAGGAAACGTTATCTCAATATGTGGTTTCTTGACCCTTGACCTCGATGATCATTATTTTGGAACATGTAGTACCTGATGACCAATTACTAGATGTGGAAACAGCACCTCAACATGTGGATCCATTTTCGAGTTTTGACCTTTGACCTCGATGATCATTATTTTGGAACATGTAGTACCTGATGACCAATTACTAAATGTGGAAACAGCACCTCAACATGTGGATGTTTTCGTGTTATTAGGTTTTAAGTATGTTGACCTTTGACCTCGATGATCATGATTTTGGAACTTGTACAAGTTGATGACCAGTTACTAGATTTGGAAACAGCACCTCAATATGTGGATCCATTTAAGAGTTTTGACCTTTGACCTCGATGATCATTATTTTGGAACACGTAGTACCTGATGATCAGGAAACACCACTTCGATATTTGGCTCAGTTTTCATGTTATTAGGTTTTAAGTATGTTGACCTCTGACCTCGATGGTCATGATTTTGGAACTTGTAGTAGTTGATGACCAGTTACTAGATTTGGAAACAGCATCTCAATATGTGGCTTAGTTTTCGTGTTATTAGGTTTTAAGTATGTTGACCTTTGACCTCGATGGCCATGATTTTGGAGCTTGTAGTAGTTGGTGGCCAATTACTAAATGTGGAAACAACACCTCAATATGAGGCTCTAGTTTTGAGTTATTAGGTTCTAAGTATGTTGACCTTTGACCACGATGGTCATTATTTTGGAACTTGTGGTTGCTGGTGACCTATTACTCAATGTGGAAACAGCATCTCAATATGTGGCTCAGTTTTCATGTTATTAGGTTTTAAGTATGTTGACCTTTGACCTCGATGGTCATGATTTTGGAACTTGTAGTAGTTGATGACCAGTTACTAGATTTGGAAACAGCACCTCAATATGTGGATCCATTTAAAAGTTATTTGGTTTTAAGTATGTTGACCTTTGACCTCGATGGCCACTATTTTGGAACTTGTGGTACCTGATGATCAATTACTAGATGTGGAAACACCACCTCAATATTTGGCTCAGTTTTCATGTTATTAGGTTTTAAGTATGTTGACCTTTGACCTCGATGGTCATGATTTTGGAACTTATAGTGTTTGATGACCAGTTACTAGATTTGAAAACAGCACCTCAATACGTGGATCCATTTAAGAGTTATTTAGTTTTAAGTATGTTGACCTTTGACCTCGATGGCCACTATTTTGGAACTTGTGCTACCTGATAATCAATTACTAGATGTGGAAACACCACCTCAATATTTGGCTCAATTTTCATGTTATTAGGTTTTAAGTATGTTGACCTTTGACCTCGATGGTCATGATTTTGGAACTTGTAGTAGTTGATGACCAATTACTAAATGTGGAAACAGCACCTCGATATGTGGATCCATTTAAGAGTTATTTGGTTTTAAGTATGTTAACCTTTGACCTCGATGGTCACTATTTTGGAACTTGTAGTAGTTGATGACCAATTACTAAATGTGGCAACAGCACCTCAATATGTGGCTCCGTTGAGAGTTTGACCTTTGATCTCGATGGTCATTATTTTTGGAACTTGCAGTGGTTGATGAACTATTACTAAATGTGGAAACACCACCTCAATATGTGGATCCATTTTAGAGTTTTGACCTTTGACCTCGATGGTAATTATTTTGGAACTTGTAGTAGTTGGTGGCCGATTACTAAATGTGGAAACAGCACCTCAATATGTGGCTCTGGTTTCGAGTTATTAGGTTTTAAGTATGTTGAACTTTGACCTCGATTGTAATTATTTTGGAACTTGTAGTAGTTGGTGGCCGATTACTAAATGTGGAAACAGCATCTCAATATGTGTCTCAGTTTTCGAATTATTAGGTTTTAAGTATGTTGACCTTTGACCTCGATGACCATTATTTTTGAAACTTGTAGTATTTGATGACCAATTACTAAATGTGGAAACACCACCTCAATACGTTGCTTCGTTTCCGAGTTATTAGGTTTTAAGTACTTTGACCTTTGACCTCGATGGCCACTAATTTTGGAACTTGTGCTACCTGATAATCAATTACTAGATGTGGAAACAGCATCTCAATATGTGTCTCAGTTTTCGAATTATTAGGTTTTAAGTATGTTGACCTTTGACCTCGATGACCATTATTTTTGAAACTTGTAGTATTTGATGACCAATTACTAAATGTGGAAACAGCACCTCGATATGTGGATCCATTTAAGAGTTATTTGGTTTTAAGTATGTTAACCTTTGACCTCGATGGTCACTATTTTGGAACTTGTAGTAGTTGATGACCAATTACTAAATGTGGCAACAGCACCTCAATATGTGGCTCCGTTGAGAGTTTGACCTTTGATCTCGATGGTCATTATTTTTGGAACTTGCAGTGGTTGATGAACTATTACTAAATGTGGAAACACCACCTCAATATGTGGATCCATTTTAGAGTTTTGACCTTTGACCTCGATGGTAATTATTTTGGAACTTGTAGTAGTTGGTGGCCGATTACTAAATGTGGAAACAGCACCTCAATATGTGGCTCTGGTTTCGAGTTATTAGGTTTTAAGTATGTTGAACTTTGACCTCGATGGTAATTATTTTGGAACTTGTAGTAGTTGGTGGCCGATTACTAAATGTGGAAACAGCATCTCAATATGTGTCTCAGTTTTCGAATTATTAGGTTTTAAGTATGTTGACCTTTGACCTCGATGACCATTATTTTTGAAACTTGTAGTATTTGATGACCAATTACTAAATGTGGAAACACCACCTCAATACGTTGCTTCGTTTCCGAGTTATTAGGTTTTAAGTACTTTGACCTTTGACCTCGATGGCCACTAATTTTGGGACATGTAGTAGTTGATGATCTCTTGCTAAATGTGAAAACACCACCTCAATATGTTGCTTCGTTTATGAGTGATTGGGTTTTAAGTGTCATACCAAGGGCGTATCCCACAAACTATAACACCCAGGTAGAAATAGGTATGATATTCGTAATCAGCATGTCCGAAAACCCCCATATGCCGAGTTTCATCCAAATTGGATAAAATTGTCATAGGAAGGGCGTATCCCATATAAACTATAAGACCCCGGTAGAAATAAATATAATAATCGTAATCAGCATGTCCGAAAACCCCTATATTCTGAGTTTCACCCAAATCGGTTAAAATTGTCATAGAAAGGGCGTATCCCACATAAACTATAAGACCTAGGTAAAAATAAATATGATATTCGTAATCAGCATGGTTGGAAACCCCCATATGCCGAGTTTCATCCAAATTGGATAAAATTGTCATAGGAAGGGCGTATCCCATATAAACTATAAGACCCCGGTAGAAATAAATATAATAATCGTAATCAGCATGTCCGAAAACCCCTATATTCTGAGTTTTATCCAAATCGGTTCAAATTGTCATAGAAAGGGCGTATGCCACATAAACTAAAGGACCCTGGTAAAAATAAGTATGATATTCGTACTCAGCATGGTCGAAAACCCACATATGCTAAGTTTCATCCAAATCGGTTCAAAGAGCGTATCGAATCGCTATGTTAGGGGTTGAAAAAGTAATTATAAAAGAGAACGAGTACACCCCTAAAATGGAGGTTTTTGTGTGTTACGTACTCTGAGTGTAATTTCTGCTATGTTCAATTAGGGGTGGAGAAAATGAATACACCCCCTCTGCTATGTCCGCCATGTTTCGTAGTTTCTGTCATGTTGAAATAAGGGTTGGAAAATATGCTCATAAAAGAGAATGAATACACCCCTAAAATGGAGGTTTTTGTGTGTTACGTACTCTCCGTGTAATTTCTGAAATAAACCATGTTCTTTTATTAGCTGTGCTATGTCCGCCATGTTTCGTAGTCTCTGTCATGTTGAAATAGGGGTTGGAAAATATGCTCATAAAAGAGAATGAATACACCCTTGTGTGTTACGTACTCTTATGCTCTGTTGTGTGTTCATGTATCAGTGTAATTTCTGTTATCTTAAAATAAGGGTTGGAAAATATGCCATGTTCTTTTATTAGCTGTGCTATGTAATTTCTGCTATGTTAAAATAGGGGTTTGAACGAGTTCACCCTTGTTATGTTACGTACTCTTATGCTCTGCTGTGTGTTCATAGTCTCAGTGTAATTTCTGTTATCTTAAAATAAGGGTTGGAAAATATGCCATGTTCTTTTATTAGCTGTGCTATGTATAATCTGTTCTGCTGTGTGTTACGTAGTGTTATGTGTTATCTTCTCTTGTATGTGTTCGTAATCTTATGTGTTATCTCCTATGTTAAAATAGGGGTTGAAAACGAGTTCACCCTTGTTATGTTATGTACTCTTATGTGTTATCTGTTCTGCTGTGTGTTACGTAGTGTTATGTGTTATCTTCTCTTCGCTGTGTTCGTAGGGGTTGAAAAATATGATCATAAAAGGGAACGAGTTCACCCCCTAAAATGTGCTCATAAAAGGGAACGAGTACACCCCCTTAAAAGTGCTCATAAAAGGGAACAAATTCACCCCTAACATGGAGGTCGTAAAAGATCATGGGTGGACGGGGCGTGGGTCATAGCGTATCGTGAGACAGTGGAAAATTGAGTCCTTGCTCTCAGGAGACCATGGAAAAAAAGGCGATTTTTCAGCTACCGGGTGTCAGGTATCCCCCACCTACTCACGGGCCTCTCATCATAAAAAAATCGCGCTTTTTAACCATTTGCAACAATGGCCTGCAACGTTCTCTTAGGTAATTAAAATTTCAAGATAGAAGTTGTTACTCTACTTGAATATTAAGGGGACTGAACTTTAAACTTTTATGTAGAATGGATCAAACCATAATAGGGGTTACGTGTATGGTTATAGATTGGCTACGAGCAGGAAGATTAGGACTACCCTGAAGAGCGTGTTAAACTCTGCATATCCTAAACATCGAATTGGGATTTTTATCAAATCACTTTGATTACAGGAAAGGAAGAAAGGAGGGGTTTATAATGTATGCCAAAATCAAGTATCTCATCAGATCTCTTACCAGACATTTGAAACTTGAAATTTCAACTCCTTATTAGATATAAGTGAATGTGCCCAGTGTTTTCGCAAATTTTCCTTCTAAGGAGGATGAGAGAAGGGGCAAGTTGTACAGGGTGTCCAATATACAATGCAACCCGGAGTTTGGGAGAGTAGAACTTTTGAACCTGATATGATACACAAATAATGGTTATACCAAAATGAAGCCTTGTTCATGCACATATTCTTAAACTAGGAAGCAACGATTGAAGTGCACTAGGTACTACACAGTGTTGCCAGATGTAACCAAAGGTTTAAATATTTTTTTTTGCAAAACATGTAAATTGACACATAACTCATATCTATGGACGTTCTTTCATTAATTTTCAGTTTGTTTAGTTGTAGGGGGTTGAAAAATATGGAGCAGAAAAAAGAATTTTTCATTTCCACCGATAACGAATCGGTTGAGGCCTCTGTAAAGGGGAACTAGGAAAATCATAGTTTTCATGAATTGACATTCTGAATTGGCAATTGTGCTGATGTTTCAGTTCAAAAGATGTGTTCAGGATCTGTCTACATTATGCAATTTCTGAAAACAATGAAAAGAAACTTTGAAATTACCATGCAAAAACTTTTCCTTACATCCACCCGGCAACGCTGCTATTCGTTTTCCGTGGGGCTACTAAAAGCAACAGGTATACAAGAACAATCCTCGAAGTATGCAAGACCCGGAAACGAACTTCGCAGTACCATTGAGAACATTAACATTTCTACTCTTCGTATAGTTGCTGCCAACATGGTGTAACGTGTGAACCAGTGTTTGAATCAAAACTGGGAATACTTCCAGCATCTGTTGTAGAACTGATAACTCATTGCGAGGTAATAGCAGTGTTGCGAGGTGCATGTAAGTGACAGTTTTATCATGATACAGTAGGACGTCGATAATCGGAACGTCAAAAACCCGGAGCGTCAAAACTCCGAACGCGGTCCCTAGAACCTTTTTACATTTTGTCTTAATGCTAGCGATAAAGAAACAATAGTGTGTCCGTCGATGTTGTGTGAAGTCAGTGTTTATACCAAAGTTCATTCATATGTAATTGTTTGTCATATATATTTTTATTTTTATTTTCTCTTAGGTCTATAAGTTTTACGTGTGACTTACAAGATTAGAGTAATTTAGTGTACGATCAGGTTCTTCACAAACATTAAATGTAAGTAGCCTTACGTACGGTATTGTAATTACTGTAGGTACTGAATAACCACTGTATCGATAGAACAGAATACCGTACAGCATATGTAAGTCTCAATGGCATTTTCTTGGTCATTTTCGAAAATCAGAACAATTTGAAAATCTGAACTACGTGTGTTCCAAATCAGTTCGGATTTTCGACTTCCTACTGTAATTTCATAGTTTCTTTTTCGTTGTTTTCAGGAATTGCATAATGTAGGCAGACCCTTAATGCACCTTTCGATACACTGAAACATCAGCACAGTTGCCAATTCAAAGTGTAATTGATGAAAACTACGATTTTCCAAGTTCCACCTTACAGAGGCCTCATCCGATTAGTTATCGGTGGAAATGAAAAATTATTTTTCCTTGCCCTATAGATTCCAAGCTACTCCAACTAAACAAACTGAAAATTAATGACAGAACATCCATATGTATGAGTTACGAGTCAATTTACATGTTTTGCAAAAAAAAATATATATTTACACCTTCAGTTACATCTGGCAACATTGTGTAGTACAAACTGTACTTCAATCGTTTCTTCCTAGTTTAAAAATGCATGCATGAACAAGGCTTCACTTTGGTATAACCATTATTTGTCTACAGCTTCAGGTTCGAAAGTTCTACTATCCCAAACTACGGGTTGTATTATATATTGGACACCCTGTAAAAATTTATTCTCAATGTATAAAAGACATTGTTCATTTTACATTTTGTATTTGTCTCTCTCACTGTCATGTTGAAAGCAGTTGAACTGTTTCATATGAATTTTGGAAAGTAGTTAGCATTTAGAAAGAGATTTTTTGTTATAATTTCATTTCTATTCAAATATATATCTTAGGAATAAGAATGGGTGTTCCATTATACCTTTAAAATATTTTACATAGATCTATTCTTGTGCAAAGGAAAGTTATTTTAACAACATTTTCTTTATTGCTTCTGGTCAAAGGTACGCATGAGAGAGAAAAAGAGAGTCGCAATACTGTTTAGAAAGTATTATGCTGAAAAGTACTACATTTCATAGTGGTGATATATCTTATAATTTATAGTAACTTTCATATTGGGTTGTAAGAATTTCCAACATAAAATATTTTTTGAGGAAACTGATAAAGATATCAGAGAAGACATTATTTATATCTAATTGACTTTTTTGCTCTAGTGATAGTGAATTTAATTTTTTCCTCACAATATTGACTTTATTAGCTTCATAATTTTGTGAATTATCTATGTACTTCCTTTTCATTTTGAGTAGTTTACCAGTTTGTTTCTTATTATTCCTTTTCCTCTATATTTTGTTGATTCTATGGATTTCAATCTCGTTTCTAAACAAACACTGTTAGGTGGTTACTCTCCTCTCCCACTCGAATGTCATCAGAGCAAGTATACTACATACAAAATTACAAACAAATGACTGATTTAAAACATGTTACTCATTGGTGAATGAGTAAAAATATATTTACCAAGTAATGCTCTAGCCGTCGACCAGGAATGCATAAAACTAGCATCCATGGTTCGACCAGGAATGCATAAAACTAGCAGAGAAGAGAAAACAGGCAAAATTACTCTGGCTACAAAATCCGAATGAAAGGACTACACAAAATTTCGCAGATATCAGGAGGGAAACTTCCAAACTTTTAGAACAAAGAAACGCGATTTTCTGAAAGCTAAAGTTAAGGAACTTGAAGATAATACTAAAAATAAAAACATACGGGATATGTATAAGGGAATCTACGATTTTAAGAAAGGCTATCAACCTCGTGCTTATATATTAAAGAAATCTGACGGTCAGTTCTCACTGACACGGATAGCATCTTAAATAGATGGAAAGATTTCTTTAACGATTTGCTTAACACGCAACCAAAAACTAGTCTGCGAGGAGAAAATGAGATACACATCGCAGAACCGTATATTCCAGAACCCAACCGAATAGAAGTAGAAACCGCTATAGAGAAATTAAAGAAACATTAATCTCCGGGTGTAGATGAAATTCCGGCTGAGTTAATTTTAGCTGGAGGCGTAAAGTTGTTGAACACAATACACAAACTCATTCTCATTATCTGGAACAAGGAAGAATTGCCACAAGAGTGGAAAGAATCAATCCTTGTTCCAATTCACAAGAAAGGCGACCAATCCTTTCAAATATTCTATTAGCAAGACTGACCCCATACGCAGATGAAATTATTTGAGATTATCAGTGCGGATTTAGACGAAATCCATCAACTATCGACCAAATATTTACCATTCGCCAAATACTCGAAAAAAAGTGGGAATACAATACCCCGGTACATCAACTACGACTCGGTTAGGAGAGAAACATTATACAACGTTCTTACACAAAAACTAAATGAATCCCAAAGTAAAGTCCGGGTAGGAAAATTTTTGTCCACGAGCTTCCACGTCGAAAATGGCCTGAAACAAGGAGATGTGTTGTCGCCATTATTATTTAACTTCGTTCTGCAATACGCTATAAGGAAAATCAAAGATAGCAACCAGGGTCTAGAGTTGAACGGTATTCACCAGGTTATGACGTATGCTGATGATGTAAATTTAATAGCGGATGATAGGAGAATAATAGAAAGAAATGCAGAGATCTTATTAAATGCTTGCAGGGACATGGGTTTAGAAGTAAATGCAGAGAAAACTAAATACATGGAAGTGCGTCGGGACCGTAATACGGCAAATTGTGGATGCGTTAAAATATTAAATAATACTTTTGATAAAGTGGATAGTTTTAAATATCTACGATCAATATTAACAGAGGAAAATCATATTTACGAAGAAATTAAATGTCGACTACAAGCAGGGAATTCGTGTTACTATTCGGTTCAAAATCTCTTGTCGTCGCGAATTCTGTCGAGGAATTTGAAGCTTAAAATATATAAAACGATAATCATGCCTGTTGTTCTGTATGGCTGCGAAACATGGTCACTTACTCTGAGGGAAGAACATAGACTGAAAGTATTTGAGAACAAGATCCTGAGACGAATATTCGGACCTAAGAGGAACGGGAATGGCGGAAACTTCATGACGAGGAACTACATAATTTATATGGTTTACCCAACATTGTTAGGGTAGTCAAATCTAGGAGGCTTAGGTGGGCGGATCATGTAGCTAGAATTCAAGAAAGTAGAAACACTTTCAAAGTCTTAACTGGAAGACCAATCGGAAAACGACCATTAGGAAGACCTAAGCGCAGATGGGAGGACAGTATTAAGATGGATCTTGCAGATATTGGAATACAAAGTAGCAACTGGATGCAGTTAGCTAAGGATAGAAGTCAGTGGAGAGCTTTTGTGAACGCGGCATTGAACCTCCGGGTTCCATAGGCCATAGAGTTAGTTAGTTAGTTTAGTTAGTTAATGCTCTAGCATCGGGATCACCAAGTACTTTCTCGTTTATGAAAGTATGGCTTGTTGGCTGTGCAAATAGGCATTCATGGCGATTTGCTTGCTAGCAGTTTCCTCTTGGGGCATACATGTTTCTTGGAAGTACACCATTGTTTACGAAAACAAAAGCAGGTAGCAGTTATCCTTTATATATGACAAACTGAAAACGAGAAATGAGAAAAAAATACAACAAAATAAACTTCGTGTGGATGGGAGGTGGTGTCCCGAGCGGAAGAAGAAAAAAATAATCATAAAAAGGTTCATGACTAGGTTAAACAATGACTAAATCGCATTATTACTATTCTTTCCGTATATTGCTCATTTTCTGGTTAAATGTCATATCGGACTTCCGAAGAAAAAAAAAACTATTCAAAAAAATTATTGACCGTGTTAATACCGACCACTCCCAGCCACGGCCTCATTTTAAGTTTTGTTAGAAATAGGAGACGAAAATGGAAAAGAAAGAAAGAAAAAATAAGTAATGAGAGTAGGACAAAGATGTAGGAAAGAAGAGGAAAGGAATAAGATAAAGAGGTAACAAAGGAAGAGAAGGAAAGGAAAACAACTATTACTGGATGTCATTGCAAAATGTAGCAAAGGGAAGTGGATGGTTATTGAACTTAGTTTGTCTTCAAGTGCTATTGGGTAAGGATTTAGTACAAAGGTAATCAGATATAGACACATGTTCATACATACAGCTCAGACCTAGACCCAGATAACCACGACTGCTGGGTTATCCCAATCTAGCCCCGATCGGTGAAAAAGTTTAATTTAATAATTCATCCACTGTTTCCGATGTACTCAACTAATATCCATTCTTGGAAGTTCAGACTTTGAAATCGACCACACATATAAATTAACCACAAAAAATAATCAAAGTTATCAATGTAATATTCATATTTTATGCGTCGATATTAATTTCGATGTATCTGAAAGAAAACGTCGTATTCAGGCTCATCCTGCTATGTTAGCTTCTCTCCCAGAGCAGATTTAAACCAGTCGGTATTGGTCCTTCATGACCTTGGTCGTGAACTACCACATAT
This sequence comes from Thermobia domestica, assembly GCF_964235325.1. Taxonomy (NCBI): domain Eukaryota; kingdom Metazoa; phylum Arthropoda; class Insecta; order Zygentoma; family Lepismatidae; genus Thermobia; species Thermobia domestica. The sequence goes on along the minus strand of NC_137469.1, from coordinate 124,838,073 downwards.
CTTAAACTATTAAGCGTACATTACCAATATTAGCCCAGTAAAAAAAACATTCGTATCAATACTAAAACTTAAAGTTAGATTTATCACCCAATCACACACTCATTCACACAGGACAGTGTATAGATATTGAGGTTTATAGTCAAAGTAAACCATCTAACTACAATTTTCACATTTATTATTAAACTACTACTATAAAACTACAATTTAAACATTTATTACATTAATTTAAAAGAAAGAAAAGAAATTCAAAGCACAAATTGTAGTTATATGTCAGTAGCATATACATTAAAATGCATATATATATATTCGTCGTTTGGATTATACAATGGCATCGTTTTAGATGCAGATGAATATATATATATATATCTATTTTGTTTACATAGACGAAAATAAAAGAAAAAAATAATATGATCACATATATGACGTTTTAGATATCGTAAAACAAATTTGTAATTCACAATATGAATCACTAAAATATTTTCCTTACATTATTTATTTAACAGCGATAAACGAGGGAGAAAGAAAAAAAACTTTTGTGTGTAACTAAAACATGAGACCTTACCTCATAAGTTAGATCTTTAATAATATCTATACGTTCTGACGCATATATCAAACGAAGCGTTAGAATCACAACCATCAGGTACTATTCATAGCGTTCAACTATTTCGCTCTACTTTGTTTCATCTTTATATATATATAGTCATAAGAATAGCTCATCGAGCAGATGCTACACAACTTTTATAAGCACACTCACATTTTATAGTTTTCCCACCTTGGGATTCTAAAAGACGAAATTTTGTTTATATCACACTTAACACTAGAACGGCGGCTGGGTCATTTTTGACCCATTTCGAACTTTACACTTTAACAACTTTTCTATTTTCTTAGAAATCAGATCGAATCTTTGTGACTTTTACTCGTTCTCTTGAAGAAATATTTGTACTAAGTATCACTCTTATCCACACTTTTCCTTTTGAAATAACAAACAATTATACTAGAACGGCGGCGTGGGTCAATTTTGACCCAACTCTTATGTTAGTGATATTTTGTTGTATTGTATCAACACTGCTGGCTAGCGTCTTTATCTTGCGACCGTTGTTCTTTCTCATAATTTTCTCCCATTCCACTTCGTCTTCAAGACCAGCTTCTTAGCAATTTTGTCAGTTTAGTTGGAGTTAGCAATACTTTAGAAAGTCTGTAGGAGAATCTCATTATTTTCGGACTGATGTGCTATTTCAAACACTCATTATGAGCAAGAAACTGATGACACTGGATGAAATACTTACAAATTTCAATGATATAAGTGAGGCCGAGTCTGACGCTGAATGCGTTGATATTTCTTCAGATGAAGAGTACCTGCCGAATAACAACGAATATGATTCGGATGAAATATTGAAAGAGGAAGAGATAAGCACAGAAAACCATACTTCTGCAAATAAGCGTCGTAAAATAGGTATTATTATTATTATTATTATTATTATTATTATTATTATTATTATTATTATTATTATTATTATTATTATTATTATTATTATTATTATTATTAAATCGTAACAGTATACTCATAATAATTTCAATCATTTTAACAAAAAAATTGCAAACAATTTGCTTGCTATTGTGAAAATATATAGCTAGTGTTTTTTTTTTTGGGGGGGGGGTATCACTATGTTAAAATGTTTCACGAGAAGACGTTTATAGCACAAAGAAATAATAATAAATAAACCACAGCCATATTCGATCCACTATTGGATGAGGCCTCTCCCGGAGGGAGGACTTGGTCAACTGCTCCCACGATGACCAGACGGGTTGGGACAAGGTTCCTATATACCAGACGGGTTGGGAGAAGAAAGCCGAAGCTCTCACTGTGATCGCCACTATATGACCGCCCCGCTGGACTAGTGAGGAACGTGGCTGAGTACGGATTGAGGGATTCCGAGTTCGATTTCCGGCGCTGCCTAGAATTCTTAGACTACTAGCCTGTGGCGTAACCAGAAATTTCAAAGCTACCGAAACCAAAATGTTTAGAGGTGTAAATGGGAGACAACTTACTTTCTCGTATGCTTGGATAAATTATATTTCAACCAAAAAAGTAGAATCTCTAAAGGAGTTGTTCGAAAGAACAGGTAGTTTACCATCCTTTTTATGTCAGAGCTTTCATGATTAGAACCTAGCGTATCTTATTTAGAAAACAATCACTCTATACTGACTTTTTTTTGGTTTGAACTACTGCAAGTTTACGACTATTTTAGGTTATGTCGGGTTATGTGTTTCCACAAATTCTACATAGGGAGAGAAAAGTTATAGAAATGCATAGATTCGTATTACAACCACATTAGTAAAATATTTTTTGTGTAATACGTCACGTTTTTATTTGTGAACAATGTTTTTCTATGACCCTTCTCCTTGTAGAGGAGTGACTGAACTTTGTTATGTATAAGACGGCAAGTTTAGATGTGTGTAGATTAGTTTAGTTTAGTTCAGTTAGGCCACGCGCTTGAACAAACTATCTAATAATAATAATTATCTAGGAATTAGAATGATATATAACATTACTATATAATAAACTGACATTGTATATAATGCATTGAATAATATCATTCTAACAATATTATATTCATAAAAAATAGCACATTTCTTAAATTTGTATTATTGGCAAAAACACATTGATCAATATATATTAAGCTAGAGTTCAAAGAAGTTTTCGTTTTATTGAATAAGTCACGTTTTATTTAGTGGTTTAGAATTATTAGTGTGGTTTAGAATACACACGCAATAAATATTAGTGGTTTAGAATACAAATATTTAATAAAAATGGAATGGGTCATTTTTGACCCACTCCCGCCGTTCTAGAGAGTATCAAAAACACCGCCGTTCTAGTGTTAAGATATCTTTGCTCGGGTCAGTCCGATTACTAATTGGTTAATTTACCAAATCTAAGTCACTTTTTCTATGTCGGGACACATCCTTTCATTTTATTTAATTGATTATGTAGAAAATTGATATAGAGTATTCCAGTTCGGAGCGACATTTTCACAAGTATTAGGATGAAGATGGCTGGGATCCAGAAAAACACCACTAATTAGGATTCAGGATATGTAGGTGAAGGGGGGTGTAAGGGTACACTTTCCAAGTAACCTGTTATCGTCGAACAGATATTAAACAGGTTGATGAGTTTAGGTTACGTTTAAGACCGGCCGTTATTCCGCCATACATGTTAGTAACACTATTACATTTGGAATTACTAGTTAAATACGCGGCGGTATTCTTAACCTCTACCTCTCTACATTCACAGAAAAATTACTTTAAAAAAACACGGCAACCAATTAGCGTTCGGGGTAAAGGCGGCGCCCTTACATATATCCTTTCAATCAATTTAACATTTGGTATTTCAGTTTAATATTCTATTCATATTTAACATATATTTACATTTCGACACATACATATATATATATTCAATAAACGCGCACACATATAACTCAATAACCCCAACAAAATATTCAAAGTAGCAACATTGCACAGAGAAAGAAAATTCCCCCTTTTTTATACCGCGTGATTATAAACTTTAGATTTTACACATGTATTTCAAGAGTAGGTCATAAAATAAATAAAAAAAGAAATATTGTGGCAGGCACGTAACACAGAATATTCATAAATACATGAACATATATAAACAAAAAAAATTACTTTGGGTCTAGGATTACAACAATATTTACGGAAATCAAATAAATGGAAAGTGACCACTGGATCAGAAGAGAATCCCAGACGGACAATGGTGAAGGAATGAAAGTGGAAATTACGGTGTATTGAATCGTTACTCACTTCGGCAATGGGTCAAATATAATGTAAACCCAGTCCCTAAATATTTCATCAAACAAATCGTGTCCCGAGACGTCTCAGCTGGTCATTTAACAACGAGACGAGTCTGTGCCCTCAATGGGATTTTCGGAAAGACAAAGGCTTTAGGGAAATCCCACCACTCACCGTATCCGGTCAACGCCATTGAAGACCCCGGAATCACCGGAAGGTTAGTGTAGCCTCTAATTTAGAATTTCAGAAAAAAAATCATCCGACCTCTCAGAAAACTAAGAAAGTCCAGAATAGTAATTTGCCAAAATAAAAAAAAATAAATAAACTGAATTTTGGATCGGTGATTTCAGTGACCAAACATCACGATGGCTACCCTGCGCAGACATGCCAAGGTCTGGTACGTCGTTAATTTCCATCATCTAATTAAACTAAGAAAAGAAACGAAAATACTTAAGAGAACTAGGGGTCGACGTCCAGGTACGCAATAAACCTAAATTTTTCTTAGTAGCGGTTAATTTAATTTGGTTTGCCCCGTCTGTCCTATTCACTCTACAAACACTGTATGGTAGTGTAATGTGAGAAAGAAAAAAGTCTCAGAGTCATAGGATCTTCTCTTTCAAGACCGACCGAAAACATGATTCAGAACAGCCCGAAACACCAACTATTTGGTATCATGATCGATTACCTATTACATTTAGTTAGCCATTATATAATGCTATCCCTACCCTGCTGTCAGACGAGATTGATATAAGTAAATACTACTGTTGTAGCATACTCAACTACGAAGTAATAATATATTCTGACATATAACTCGCCTACCTTGTCGAGTGATGTCTTGGCGTGGGGGTCAGAACTCGAAACGAATCTTACCACGCTTTTACGTTTCATCTATATATCAACATATGGCTAAAATACACTGGGCCCATACACTATACGGGTGTCCTATCATCTATTCTCTTTTACTACACTACATTTATATTTCACTTATATTATCATTTTGTTCATATATTTATTCATTTCTGACAGCGCAGTATTTTTAGACACCCTGTTTCTTCTATCTATGCCCGGACTATACATTCATTTCATCATATACTTTGAAAATCTATCAATCGCGTCCCGACCAACACGCAAGAAACATTACTCGAACCCAAGACATCTTTGCCACACAAACCATCCTATATCTTACTTCGCAGCTGTTTTAAAACAAATCTCTATATAGATATATTCACAAAAAATAAAATATCCGCAATAATATTGCTGAATGTGGTGAAATTCTGACAGCAACAATGAAAATTATTCTGCAACCACAAGCAAAAAATTAGAATTCAATAACGTAATTTCAGAACGGAAATAGCATCACATTGGCTGACTTCTGTTAAGAATCTATGCATAGTTTATTTACTTAAATATTTTCATTGCTGGACTACGCAGAATGTCGCAGTTTTCAGAATATTAGAATGTCAAATCACATTATCCAACTATCTGTTCATATGGGCCGGAAATTATGTTTACTCGGTTTTAATTCGAAAATAAGGGTCAATTTTATAGAACCTAAATCACTAACTGGGTTCAATGGTAAAATATGCACGACTGATAGTACTGAATTCCGACACAAGGGCGCTAGTAACTATTTGATCGAACTGTAAACCACGGAATGCGACCTTGTACACTGAATTATTGTACTATATTACTCTCACTTTCAGATATGGATTATAATGAGTTCATTAACTGACGGAATACGAAAATCAAATAGTAAATACCACACTGTCCATATTTAATTATCTCACGCTCCCAATCACTCACTACTACAACTACTACTACAAGAAAATATTTACTAAATTACAAATACACACATACTACTTAAGCTACAATACATATTATGCTAATACATACTAATCATCATTACAATTTTTTTAAAATCGGCTCTTGTTAATTTAGAGGAAGGAAATGGACAGGGAAAAATGAACCAATTGGTCCTGACTAACTCATGATGTTCTGAAAGATAATCGTCAAAACGTGTCCCAAAGGGACATACCAAAGCTCTTAATTTAGAGGCTTCCCTCCCTAAAAGGGAAAGGAAACCTAGAAAATTAAATATTTAGCCCATCCCGACTGGAAGCTATACCCCAATTCGGGATTAAAACAGGAGCCCTTAAAGTTGACTTAAGCGATCATTCTAAATGTTAAAGAGACTATGCTAAACTTAAAATACCGCCATGTCCCTTTTTACAATGAAGATTTAGTAAATGTTTGCTCCTGTACTTCCGGGTTAGTGTAGTTTTGACTTTGAAATATAAATTACCTGGTTTACCCGGCTTTTCTGCTGAAAATCCTCTCAATCTTCTGGGCTGATTAGATACGGCTCTATATTCTTCCTGTGCTTGAAGTAGAATGAAGATGATGGCGCCTTAATATGTAGCGTGGGTAACTGCACCAATTAAAGTAAAGCTTTTTTGGCGGTGGAGTATTTAAAACGAATAAAAATTGGTAAAATCTGGATTGAACCGGATCTTTAGAGGAACATTGGTACCAAAAAGAGGGGTGACGAGAGTCTGAAATATTGTGCCAAATTTAGATTGGTTAATTATTCTAAAACTTCCATCCAATGGTGGGCCTATATTTCCGAATAGCACTGACACCGTGAGATTAGTAATCGTCCATTTAAAATATGCATATATGAGATTTATAATTAGTTAATATATAAATAAAGATATGAATCCCCCCAAAATATGATTCCTGATGAATTTTTTACCGTCTCCATGTTAATTTGGAATAAAATAACGAACAATTAAATAACTTATATGGACCGGAAGGAATTTTTGCTAAACAGAAAGTACAGTTGGTGCAAAAAAATTTTGACACCCTCCCATCAAAAATATCATTACATTAAATTGTAATGTTACATTACAAAACTTCAAGTAGTGTAATTACTCATTTCTGCACTTAAATTAACCTTTCACAAAATTACTCAGCTTTTGTCAATGACGCAGTCGTAACCAGTTTATTTTCCTTGAACTGATTCTATTGTTTTTGTGAGTTTTATTCAGGAAAAAAGATTTGAAAGTATTTCTTCAGAAAAAAATAATTAAAGTACTTTGTTTTTTGTGTAAAGAAACTGTGGATGCCTTAACTTATATATAATGTATTAGCTGAAATATCCTTTTTCTCACGAAATAAAATTGTTTGCGGAACATATTTGAAAGAGTATTTTCGACCCCTCGCTCCTTATTATGTGCTTTTAATCGATGTGAAATGATAAAACCTCACGTTTATCTAAGTGTTATCTATGATTAAACATATTTTATAAACAGTTCAATTGTTTCTCCAGGTTGCCCGATGCATAACACTTGCTCAATTTACCGCTGGGACATCTAAATTTGTTGAGACTAGTGGAGTCGCAGTATACTACATAGGGTTTATATATTCATATGTGCTTCCGCGCCCAATTCTTGACTTGGAGGTCACCCGAGCTTGCAAGTTCGGTTGATCTCTGCAGAGTGCATCTTATCATCTGTATACTATTGATATGATCTTATCGTTAGACCGAAATGAAGTTATGGGCTAAATTCCATTTGCCTCGCTATGATTACTTTTATGTCTGTGAACGAAACAGTACCTAATCTAAATTAATTTAACCCAACCTTGTAATTCCTTGAAAATCTTGGGACAGAGCGCATAGCATTCAAACCCCGCAGGATGTTTTATTAAATGTTAGGTTTTGGTTTTTCAGCGTTTTATAACTCTAACATAGGGCACTTCTCCTCTACCAGAGTCATTTCAGGTTGAACCAGAGGGAAGCATTATAACTACCGAAACAAGACGGTCGCGTCTTTTGTAAGAACATTAGATTTTTTTTAAATAATAACAAAAGAAATGATGTGCATCACAATCTCAAGAAGGGAGTAAATGTCTCTTTGCCTTTCCCAAACAACGCCGCAGTTTTTGACTCATGTTTATTAGAAGTATTGCCTTTCATTCGATGTAAGAAATTGTGCCATGGAGCCCAATATCTAAACTGTAATGTGCCATTACAGTTAAGGTAATGAAATTTTTGTGTTGAGGAACCCAATACTTTCCGAGCACAGTGCGTACTGTAAATTTCTAATACGTAATTTTCGATCCATGTAGTAAATTCAGTTGTTCCTTATTCAATTCAAAATTAATGTGGGAGCTTCGGAATAATCTAATAGAAATTATAATTCTGGGAATAATGTCCTTACTTATACATTATTTTATTGTAAACCGTGTATATGGGCATATCAAATGGAAGAGTATTGAAATTATACACTTTAGTGCTATACGAAAACATAGGCCCGCAATTGGACAGAAATTCTTGAAAATATCCACCAATCTAATATTTGGCAGAATAATTTAGACCTCCTTCGTCCCTCTGAGATTCCCATCTCCTCCCAAAATCCGGTTTCATCCAGTTTTTACTATTTTCCATTTGCTTTATACTTTCCGGTGCCAAATCTCTTTGTTCTGATTGGAACTATTTTCGACGCTCTAGTATTAAGACGCGTCTATTGTCATTCTCTATCTGGAAAAGCATTAAGCAACACCACGTTAGTTTACTGAAAGAATATTTTGGTTTTCTTCAGTAGTAAGCACCAGAAAACAGGTAACAATATATAAATTAGTTAAATATACTCGTTGGAAGCAGAAAGGCGTGTTGAACAGTAAAAGTCTGCTGTGAAAACAGTAAACAAACAGTGAGATATGGACCTCAACCCAAGCGACACTATGTTCGTAAACGTTAATAGTGAAGGACAGGATTTATCGTAGTTTATGATCTTTTCAAAAACAGTTTGAAGATTAGTGTTTCCCTTGATAATTCCAGTTTTCTTCAAAATGTTCCAGTTAGGTTACGATAGGCCTGTACTAATATAACTTTGTCTGTATATGTAGTAAATGGGATTTTTTAAATACTTTTTTGTGGCGGTAGGTGTAAATTTTTTCGTGGTTGAATTTATTACTATAACGTCAATGTAAGTTAAAACAAGGACTCTATCTTGTTCCTGAGTTGATCACAGCTTCCAACACATTATGGGCTAAATAAAGAATAAAAAAGGGGTTATTTTCCCTTCAGGAAAAGGACCCTTACCATTAGTAGTTTCAATATGCCCTCTCTGGGCCATTGAAAGTAATACTGTAATTCGAAAACTATGATTTAATTAATAGGAGGGCCATTGAGCTCTGATTATTCCATTTCCTTTTCATAGTGCATAGAGCCGGTTTAGGGTGGTGAGGTTCAATAATTTGTTTGATTTTCGTATAGTTGAACTGTGATATGATATGTATTAATATTTACTTTCTTAGTTTATGTGGGATGTAGCATGTATGTGTGTGTAATTTAGTACTTTGACCGTAGAAGTGATGTGTGAGTGAAAGTATGATTTATTTCTTTACGGACTTCAAAAAGCAAATTCATAGTAATCCTGTACCGTAATTACTTAGTAGATTGCTTATATTTAACAGACAAAGTACAAAGTTTATTTAATAGTGCAAAGTTATTTTTCTTACTATATGCCATCTCGTGTCGGGTTGAGAACTATTCGCCGCTAGGTTTTTGTTACTCCGAGACTTAACGAGTTGGTCAACATGAAAATTGAACTTCTTTTGCAATTATTGATGCGTAAATATTAGTTCTGGGCCATATAAATAGGTATTTAGACGAAGTACATTATAAATGGACATTCCTGAAAAGCATAATCATTTATATAGTCTAGTAATCGAATTATTAATAATACTAAACTTTGCTTTTTCCCTTAACCCGAAATTTGTCTATATGGCTTTATCTTGCTTTCAGGCTGCAGTTTCAAATTATCTCTCTTCGTTCTTTTCTGTGAACGATCGAATTGTTGACACTTTCCGAAAATATGATTGCATGTAGTTAAGAGGATACTTAATGATAATGAATTATCTTTGCATACAAATAATTCGAAGACGCAAAGGGAAATATACTTTTGAAAGAATCTAATATCAGTTCATACGAGTTCACGCGTACGGATTAGTGTACTACAGTAATTTGTTGATTTTAATATATAAGGACTGTTTTGTACAGTCTTGGGCGTAATTGTATTATATAGGGTGTCTGAAAATATATCGACGTTATAGAAATATATATATATATATATATATATATATATATATATATATATATATATATATATATATTGTAGTGAGTATGAGTAAATAATAGGATACCTATGCATATATGTGCCCAGTTTTAAATTTTACTACGAGATATTGATTGTATTTATATAATGATAAATATTTATTCTGATAAATTAATTAACAGAAGAAATCCATCTACGCAACTGTTTATATCTTTCCCGTTTTGAAGTAGTTCGGATAGCTTTTATTTTTCTCTCATTGGGTTGAATTTGACCGTTCTTAATTTTAAAACCTAGATACTTCATTTCTTGCGCACGAAAAACTGATTTTTCGAGATTGAAGAGAGCCGAATACTGCTGTGACGGGTGCAATACATTTTCTAAATTCTGCATTAAATGGTTAGAAAAAGGTGAGAGTAAAGGTCATGGGAGTAGGTTGCTAGTGGTTTAATTCATACATCCTTAAACATTTAACGCAGCACACTTTGTAAATTAATTCTTAAGAATCATTTGTACTGCTGTGAACTGATATTGAGAATGGTCTAGATTCAATGATGGAACCGAAAAGGCTGTAAATTTGGGATCAATTTCGTTTAACTTTAACTCAAAGAAACTTTGGTATAAGTCTAAACAGACCAACAGCTTAACATTAGGTAACTTCTCTATTGTATCCGAAAGTGACAAAAGTGCATCACATATAAGATCAAATTAAAGGTTTAACCGGCGTAAATCAAGGAGTAATCTCGTATCCTGTGAGTTCGGGAGTATCAACACATTGTTGCGAACATGTGAGTTCGTTTTCTCAAATACGCAGTGCTGCAAAAGCTTGAGAACCTATTCCCGACCTTTGATCGTAGACGGTGCGGAATTGAAAATTCCGGTGTTTGAAATGGTTCACGAAATTTGACATTTAGACTTGCATCAAATGCAATAATAGCTGTAAAATCATCAGGATAACATTTAAAGACATTTGCATATCGATTTAGCAAAGCACGCAACAGTTCTTGTTTGTGCAGTGGTAGCATAATATCAATGTTGACATTTGATGGGTCAACTAAATGTGCGATTTTGTCCCACCGTTCGCGTGCTGTTTTCCGGTATGCGTGTGTTCAATATCCTGATTGTATTCAACTGAACACGTTGCCATTTCGTGCATCAAACACTTGTGCCAAACAATGGGCGTGTATTTAAGAAAATGATTTGTCCTTGGTAACGCATTCACCACAATTAGAAGAAAACTAAGTGGTTTTTGGAACAGTACACAGTACAACATATTTGTGGAAGTTCTTTCAACGGGAGATTGCATTGCCAATTCTCCTGCATTAACATTCAGCGGAAAAGTCAAAGAAATCAACATGGAGGTTCGAGGATGGATTACAACTGTATGTTCCATGCTCAACAATAAATCATTGCTGCATGTGATGTGAAATGAAAGTAAGTTACTCATTTTGGTTTCGATGGCAACCAAACTGTGTTGGAATGGGGACCGAATATGTTGTAATTGTATTACGCGCATAGTCTATGCTTGCAAACGGTTGTCTTAGAAAAGTATTTGATAGAATAACTGGAAAATCCCTTACTCGTATTAAACGAAACAAAACCGGAAAAATTTGTTGTTAAGCTTGATTGGGAGTAAACAAGACAGAGAAATCTGGAGGAGAGTATTGGAAATTCCGAAGAGACTAGCACGTAACGCAAATGGATTCGTGACTGTCAGTAAATCGCAACAGCTGAGAATGCTGGATTCAGGTCCAGTATCTAGCAAGAACGTTGTTTGCTTTCCTGCTAAATCACCCTGAATGAACATTAATTTGCCTTTATAAAGGAGTGGTAAAACAAAAGCCTATCCGTGTTCAAAAGCGCGTACCACAGGAGAGTAAGTGGTGTTTTGGTTTTCACTCGATACACAGCCATGCGAAAGGAGAGGAATATTCGCTGGAAGCTGAACGAGAGGATGCGGTAGAACGTTGGGGAGGGGGAATGAGCGCTGTGTGGACGAAAAGTTGGCTACGCACTTGCCTTAGGAACAGTTTCGATGATCGGAGTGGTTTGTAAACTTTGGTTGGATCCATGTTACCCCTTCACGAGTGTATAGGTTCTGTGAAGGTGAAGAAACCTGTAAAAGTAAAGCCGGTACTGACAGTATATTAAAAGTGGCTACATCGGGAAAGTGGAAAAAATATGGAAATGATGTGCAGAAAGGCGCCTGTGCTGCCGCTGATTGGGTAGAAAATTGGTCATTTCTCTCACATTTTCATCTCTTCTTCTGTGCATCCTTCTCTCTTTGGATGCGTTTGGAAATGTCGCCTCTTGCTTTAGCGGAAATTGCATTGTTTTTCCAACGGCAAGTATTAAAATGAACATTAGCTCGCTAAGGGGAAGGCAGGTGTTCACATGAAGTTCGTGAGGCATACGGTGAAACAGGATGACTCCTGCGCTGGGTGGAGGAATGTTCCTTAACCCCCCCAAAAAGCTGCCCCCATTGGCGACGTAATTTATACGCTTATGTGACTGAAGATGCTTGTGAAATTGCAACTGTAAATATTGAATCTGAGCAACTCTGTCTTCTAATGCTTCATTAGTGTCCTGAGTAGAGAGAGAAGTGAGAGAGGAGTTATTAAACTCCCCGCTTTTCTGTCACGCGGGAGACCGGGATTCGATTCCTGAGCTGGGGAGCTATATAACATACGTTGTGTCCCTTCACTTGCTCAATTGGTCTGTTGTAAATGTATTTCAATGTCGTACAACGTATAATATATCTACCAGCTACTAAAGAGAGCCTTAATTACTAATTTAGTAAATTTTACTAATAAACTCGTAAACTCATAAAGTACGCATCAGAAGATGCAGGTTTTCTGAATAAAATGTGAAGTATGAAATCTTGTAGTTGTATTAGAAAAATGAATGATGATGGGTTGACGAGATGACATTACGGAGATCCGGGTATTTAGTTGTCAGAATAAATGACTGAAATTAATTACCGTTCAACTTATTAACCTGATGGGTCTCGGTATAGATCTGAAGCATTATTAGCTGAAGGCTAATGGCTGAGACTTAAACATGCCAAGAAATAAACATGCCAACGCAGGACTATGTGTGGTTAATAGAGGTTTAGTTTACTTTCTCCTCAAAAGAGAAAATTTAGAGAATGTTAAGAAGTGTTTTTGCTTACTCACGTGGATTTACTTTGCTGAAGTCCACAGGCACAGTATCTGGATAGGCACTTTCAGCAGTTACTGTATTAACGATGCATTTTTGCTCTTGAAGAAGCTTGGTGTCGACTACCGAAGTCGTTGGATCGAACCCGCCGGAAATTATCCCTCTTTTTCGATGGGGCGCTGTCGGGCAAACTCGACGTTCCGGTCGCTGCTCGGCTCTAGAGACTTAAGTCTTGGGTTCGTTCCCGCTGGTGGCCGTGTCTTTAGTCTCTCCTCTTAGGATCTGGTTTCGGAACCAGTAGTTTTCCCTGGATGTCGTCTTGAACCGGACGTCATCTGAAAATTGGAGCCTGGCCAACTTAGCTTCATGGAGTTTTGGGTTGTGATTCCTTGGGGCTACGCTGCGCGGTGTGACGCGAGCGGCTTGGAAAAGAGTAAGCGACATACACTCAGCATGAATTGACAAGAATGGACAACTTTACGTTCTAACTGCTAGTTTCCGTGTTTGCTAGGCTGAGTTTCAATTATAACCAAAAGAAAGCATGATTTGGTAGGACTTCCGTGTATCTGTTCTTGAATTTAGACTTGTTGTCTTCCTTGAATAACACGTCTATTCCGAAATAACAATAGTACTTTTTCTTCCTTGAAGGAATACCACTCAATAATAAAATTGTTTTTCATAAAGCGTATAATTCAGCCACTCTGACTATGTGTTTGCTATATTAGTAAGGATTTTCGAATTATTTATTAATCTTATAATATCTAAATTCCTCTCTGAGATGTTTGTTGCTCTTAAACGTAAAAGGTTTGCTTTCAAATGGTTTATTCTAAGATAAATGTATAATTTCAAGTTCTTAAGTAACATCAATTGACATCACGGGAATAGAATGTAATGGAGAAAGTCCATATATTTTTGACTACTCCATCGTTATGTTTTCTTTAACGCTGGTACAAAGTTCCAAATGCTTCATTATGTATTTCGTATCTTACTATTGCTTTCCATAATATATTTCCACTTATCATTTCATACAGAAGTTTATTATTACCTATTATTTCCTTTATTGTAGATTGCCCTGAAGGTAGATATGGAGCTGATTGTTCGCAAGAATGTCATAATTGTGCCGCCAATTCATCTTGTGATAGATTTAATGGATTTTGCGTTGAAGGCTGTTCAGATGGATATTATCCACCACTTTGTCGTGAAAGTAGGTAAACCCCTTTCCTTATTAAAAGTTCTATAATGTCAATGTATGTGTGAATATTTATAAATACATCTGCAGTGTATAGGAAAACACAACGTTTCAACTTAAGTGCACTATGAAGACTGTTATGAACGATATGCCTTGAATGCAGACCACTTCCTAACAATTTTGATGTTAAAATTGATTGCTCACTGTTTCAATCTTATAAACTACTGTTTCGCGTAAGAATTTCAATCTCCAAGTAAAATGTAATTTTATGCTTCCTATTGAAATACTGGAAGACACTTTCAAATATAGTTTATAGGTACTAGTGCAGAAAAATATTACATGTACATTCATATGGAGTATGATGTTTTACCAGGTATTTTTCGTAGTATCAATTGTATCTAACAGTCTTTTCAATTTGCTACACTTCGCTTTTTTTAAACAAATTGTTACTAAATTCTTTAGTAATAATTTGCATTATTGTTTCAATTAGGTGCAAAAGAGCCAACTTTAGTTTAAAGTAAGAGTTGATAATGTTTGGGATCTTGCATTAAGCTGTAGGTCAAGATGTTGAAGATGGACACTAATGACTAAAATAATAAGAAATTATTCATTAATGTTACGATTTCTTCTATTAACTTCGTAAAATAAGACATTAACGTAAAATAATAAATATATAGAACATATACCAAATTCAAGTTACGTAAACAAAACTTTTCTTATATTAATTTCTTAAGAGATTGCTTCATTCAATAAAATAAGTATCAATTTAAAGTACTATCTAAGAACATTTATTACTCTATGAATAAATTTGAAGGGGCATAGTAATTTGAAATTACAGATAACATCAATCATTTAACGCCAAATAAGCTCTTTGCAATGATGTTACAGTTTCTCGTATTTGATTTTGAGAAATTTTGATTAGTAAAAATATTTTTGTTTTTCAAATATGATTGTTCAATTATAGTAATGAACAAAATGAAATTAGTGACCAAATTCTTAGTATGACCCTGATTATTTCT
This sequence comes from Thermobia domestica, assembly GCF_964235325.1. NCBI lineage: Eukaryota > Metazoa > Arthropoda > Insecta > Zygentoma > Lepismatidae > Thermobia > Thermobia domestica. The sequence goes on along the minus strand of NC_137469.1, from coordinate 124,822,783 downwards.
TAAAATTTCGAACATTATGATGTTACATGAATTGTTTCGTTAAATTATGTCAAAACATTCGAAGCTTGAAATATGTAAAATGATTCATATGCTTGTTCTACTGTATTTTTGCGAAACATGGTAGATAATTTAAGGGAATGATGTAGACTGAAGGTATTTAAAAATGTTTTTCTCAAGCGAATATTCAGTGAGGGATGGGGATGGGAAGCTTCCTAAAAAGAAACTGCATAATTTATGCATTTTCTCTAATAATGATGGGGTCACTAAGTCAAAGAGGCTAATGAGAGCAGGTTATGTTTACAGAATGAAAAGAATTTGGAAACACTTTCAGAATCTAACTTGAAATACAATCGCAAAAATATCATAAGGAAAGACTAGGTGCAGATAGGACGAGAATATTATAATGAATCTCGCACATATAGCAATACAAAATAGGAACTGGGTCAGGTTGACTAACAACAAAAGTAAATGAGGAGCTATTATGAATGCAGTATTCAGCCCAATGGGTTTCATCGTCTACAAAATAGCAAATCAGTTTAGAGTAAATTATTTATACTGTTCTGTTTATATTTTCAGCGTATCCTGTTGTATCATCTCCTCCAACATTAACAGAAAAAAAATACACATCACTGACTTTTAGATTCAACATTCTCAATTACAATGGAAAAGGTTCTCCACTATTTTATGAAATTCAATATAAGGTAAGCTAAATTTTCATAGTACACGAGTTTAGTAACAAGTTCCCTTGTGGAACTATCTTTCGAAATATATAATTTACTTATTTTTACTCAAGATTCTAAATCAAGTGAGTGACTCTTATGACTTCTCTTTAATGAAGTCCTCTTTTCAAATACTTTCAATATTGTTCTAGTAATGGCCAGAAATTTTATTTACCGTTTCAAGAACAATTACTTTTGATATTTGTGTTTGAATCACAGTCAATTGTTTCTAAATTGTACGTAATACTCGTAATATATATATATATATATATATATATATTGTTTTAATTTTATTTTTACGTTTATCTAAACCAAAGATAAATTGTATTCTATAGTTTAAAATGAATAGTAAAACGGAAATGTAGCCAAGTAATTTAGCTTTCGTAAGGAAATTGAATCTTTCATTTCTACGTCCCACGGCTATGTCGTTTAAACTAAAGAAGAAGTCGAAAATAAGAATGAATGAAATTGTACAATGAAGGAAGTTGAAATGGAAGAATTGTAAGAAAAACCCATTAACGCTAGGACGATTCACTACAAAAGGCAATTGACGCGAGATGGTATCGAATCAGAGCCAGAAATAAACGGTCTACCACAGAGCCATTGGAGCCCCAATTTCACTGTTGTAGTAAAATTTATTTTGTATAAGTGCTAAAGTTTCTAAGTAAAAATAACGAACAATGCAGGTAAGTAGTACAAGTGGAGAAAAACTTATAGAACATGTGATATCGATGGCCGCCATCTGGAAATCAGCCATTTTAATTCACTTTCATTTTCTTAAGAGAAACCTATGCAATGTGATATCTTATTCTGATCTGATATTTTCTTTGAAGTCAAATGATGTGTTTGGGTTGCCTTACCATTTACCATAACGAAAGTATGGCTATTTTTTTTACAACGTCTGTCACATACCACATATTTCTATAGCTTAAAGGATGTATTCGGTGGGTTGTCCATTCGGTGGAATTGCAAGTCATTCTTTCTCCGTATTCATCTAAAACCTTGGTTAAAGTGCTTTCAGGTATGCTGCACACGCGTTTAATAAGTGTTCCATTAGGTGGTCAATAAACCGAATATTCAACGAATATACAATGAATTTAAAATGTTCCCAAAGTTAAAATCAAGTGAGTGGGTCAGGGGAACGTGATGACCACTTGATACTACTACGTCTACCGATCCATGAGTTGGAAAACTTACATCTGAATATTCAGGAACACAAATTGCCACAATGTGAACTGGAACCATCGTGTTGGTAGTGTCTTCCACCTCTACCTCCAGACAGTGAGTATCCAACCTTCAGATAGTAAAGATTGCAAAATATCTTCCTCAACGTTAGACTATTATCGATTCCTGTAAAAGTACCATTGATAAATAGAAGACCCACGCCACAGCACGAATCATCTTTCAGGGAACGAATGCAGATACTTCTCACCAATGGGGATTGGTGTCGATTAACATTCTCTTTCTTACTTCACCAAAAATGTAAGCGTTGCCTCATGTGTGAATAAAACGTCATATGCAAAACAGGATTTTGACGTATTGTCTGTGTTGTCTAATCTCTGAATTCCAAACGCCAATTGCAATCAACCTCTAAAAGATGCTGAAACACGTGAGACTTATAGGGATGACACTTATGTAAAGACAGAATATGCAAGGTGGATGTGGAGCTAACACCACTTTCCTTTGACAAATGATGAGTGCTCCCATTCGGACCATTGGTAAATGCTCCAGCACTTTTATTGACGTTGTTTTGTCAATCGCCGTGCATGGAACATCTGATTTTTATTTGTTGGCCACATACACTGTTTCCCTGAATTTCTTTATCCACTTGCTTAGTGCTGTATGAGTAATGTATGCCCTATCTGCGTGACGGTTGTTAAAATCATATTTTTAATGCGATCATCTAAACGACTTTCCCCTCTGCAGTATTGAGCATGAAAGGCTTAAAAGTTTTCCCAGAACTTAGCAGTCAACTAGCTTGCTATTCGAGACCTGCTGAAATTCCTCAACGCTCTTCCACGATCTTCCCTTGACATGTATACGATGGTTTTTACAATGTTGTAGTGATGTATTTGAATCATTATTTTCTCCGCTAAAGGATGCTGGTGTTTTTGTATTGAACTGAAGCAGAGATGGAATAGGAAAAGCAATCTAGCATTTAAGTTGAATTTTGGGGATTTTCCCTAATAACTAATGATTTCATTATTTGTTAACTTTCGATATACGCGACAGCATAAAGAAATCGCCAGTGACCAATATTAGAGTACCAATCAAGTTCAGGTGGATCAAGGTATGCACACAAATTATATAAGATGTAACAAATATAAAAGAATATTTCTGACTGAATAAAGTCCTCTCAGTAACAGTATCAATCACATTCGTTTTTAAACATTACTGATATCGAAAACACATACTTTCATGTCAACAAGAGGCAAGATTTCTCATAAACTCCGAACTCACATAAAGGAACTGTCAGGACCTACGTGAACCTTCGAAAACACGAGAACAACGACCTTAGTAAATGCGAGCGTGGTTGAGTGCATACAAAACATGGAGTGAGAAAGCAATGCAAAAAAGCCTTTTTATGTACAACGTACATTACCTACTACGATTAGTATTATTACAACTGAGACATTTAGGTACACCACTTCAAAGAAAGTTTAGTGGACAGCGTGGAAGATGTAACATTCGTGTTCTACCATTATCTCGCGTAATTAAACTGTGTTGTACCACGAAAGGTAAATATATATAAGTAGTTAAAGTCATACCCATACTTCACAATATAAAACACAAAAGTAATTAGTAATAATAAGACACACAAATAACAGTTTCTTTGAAACCCTTTTTGTTAACTTTGTAAAATTTAGAAAAGTTTGTCATCAGAACAGACAGTTGCAATGAAGTAATTGAAGTATATACAACTATGTTTGGTGCAACTATGCGTTACCTTCCGATACCATTTACAAATGTGCATGGTGCCTTTACATGTACAGACAAGAAAACTCTTATCCACAGTTTAAACGTAGTGTTCATGTAAACAACACATACTGTAAAAGAATTAACTTCAGCAATTTGGAAACCGATCTAGTATGGATGCCATATCCTTTCAGCGTTCTCTTCATTATCATTATGCGATAGTTCGTATACTATAACTTTAGCATAACTGGCTGAATCACACGATTTTTTTAAAACAAAGAAACTGGAACAGATAAGAAAATATGTGGCAATGTTACTTTACATCACATGAAAGAGTTTGGTTTATGTGGCGTAATATTTTGTTTTCAATATTGAAACCGAAAGTAATAGTAGGATTCTACTTTCTCCAGTTTGAGAATAGATATAAGCGTGAATATGTAATACATGGAATAAAATTAATTGTAGAAAATCTTTTTCCAGCTATCTATTAGTTTCGCTCTACATCGTTCAACGTCAAAGCCGAAAGTGGTTGATTTCTTCTACTTTCGGTTTGAACAGATGGTTAAGTGAAGAGAGAGAGAGGTTATTCATAGTATGGTAAATAAGTTACCAAATCCGTTTCTCTGTATCGCTCATCATCTTTGCTCTATCTGTAATGATATAAAACTGCAAATTGTATTCAATTTTTACCACTACCGATTTTAGTACAGAGTTAAGAATGCATATTGTAGGTTGTAGAAAACTGCTTTTCACTATCTATTATCATTTTTGTTTTATAGTGATCACCATGAAAGCCATAAATCTTAGCAGAATTCTAGCGTTTAACCCTCTACTTCGTGGCTAACATTGATGGTGATTTATCAAATACGTGCCATTTGTGTCTCTCCGATGAACAGCAAACATATTGAGTAAACAAGTAATTATACTTAAAGACGTTTTGAGGAAATATTTCATTAGTGTTTTCTGTGAATGATTCACCGAGTTAAGGCATAAATGTATAAAACAATTGAGGGATGTTGTGTAAGGAACTATTACAATGTGAATGGTAACAAGAACACAATTTTTTATTGAATCTATAAACTTCATCTCAGAGAACAGAGTAAGAGAATAGACAAGAGGTAATCCAAGGTTGTTTATTGCACATATACAGTTATGTATTTCTGTGAGGATATTACTAGAAAAATTAAGTTAGGATATTTTATAATCTTGTGCTACTTTATCAGTTTGAAGTGAAAATCATCATAGTCAATTTCGGTATGCAAAGGCCAGTATTGGTATGAATTAACACCAACATAATTGATCTAAAATATATACTTATAGTAACCTACAAAGGAAACACATTGATTATTTAAGTATTTCTTACCAAGATCCAAGGTGAAATTGATTGGCTAAAGAAGGAACCATATGAAATTCGAGAGCTTGAAGATGGTGTTGGCACAAAGGAGGTGACGGGACTTCTTCCAGGAAAGAAGTATAACATTAGAATTGTTCTAATTAATGAAGATGGTAATTCCTATCAAAATGAGAATATACCAATATTAGAGGCATCCACAGAATGTCAAAGTAAGTGATTTATAATTTCAAATTGTATTCCAAAATAAGTTTTTTTCCTTTATATGTTATAAATATAGCATATAGAGTTAAGCGAGCTGAATGTCTTATGATTAATTTATGCACTTATTTGATATCATGTTTTGTAAGAACAGTTCCTCACTTACGCCAAAGTTTGTACGACGATAGCTATTATAATATGTATTGTCTCAAGTAAGATGATTATTAGTAACAAAGTCATTTGGAAAATGAAAACATTTGCAACTTAAAATATTTCCATTAAGAGGAAATTGTGAATATTAAGAATATTTCCATACTGACAGTGTTAATCAAAATTGATAAAATAATAATCTTCAGAAATAATGGGCAGGAAATTGTCTCCTATGTTGTCATTACCTACGCTTTGTTTCTGCCCACATTAGTAGAAAATATTTTGAAAATTACTCCTTGATCTTTATAGAATAATCTTTGTACTTTCATAGTGGCTGTGGGAAGATGTTTTTGAGAGTAAAATTTTAATTGGCCATGCCTCTGAACAGTAGTAGTTGCAAAAGTGACCTAAAATAGCAATGATTTCTTCAATATTATTGAACGTATACGACGGATGGGGTATCCTGTGCTGGATAACACCAACCAAAGAGTACGGGTTTCAAGCAAAAGAGAACACAAATGATGTAGACCGGGATTCAAACCAAGTATTAAAGATACTAACTCCACATCGTGTTTGTGGCACATCCCAGTTTTCTCAATTGTTAATTATGCTGATAGCTCCCTACATGGATGCTCACCATCATTAACGGGAGATCGCACTGTATCTGGTATTGGGAGCCTAAGCTCTCCTTGCTACGCGCTCTCATTTAACCTCGGATTAGTTATTTAAATGGTCTCGTACAGCCCTGGGGAGGAAGGTATCAAGGCTCACAGGATTTTAGAATAAACACTTAATGTTCTCGTTCGATAGTCAATGCCTAGTTTGCATTGCATTGTGCCTAATGATAGAACGAAATAAGAGATCACAGCATGTACATATTAATATTGTACCTTATTAATATATATTAATATAATTACCTTACTTTTTAAATATTCATGATCCTATTTGACACTAATATGAGTATAATTATTATAACATTGAAATAATTACAAATGCAACGGAAATAAATTGTACTGACAACACTTTTATTGAATCACTTGATTTTTTCACATTTTCTTCATAACACACCTTGGATTTACTTGAAGAAATATTATATATATATATATCTATATATATATATATATATATAATTCACAAATGGCCCATACATATAATACACGGACGGTTAGAACGCTCGTATTATTCAGAAAACGCGAATCGTTACGATTACGAAAGATTGTTCGCCATAATGTGTAAATACAATCACTTTTGGAGAAAGTACATATCTCTCATCACAATTAAAGATATTCTAAAGAATACTTTTTATTGTTGGATCTTAGAATGCTGCTACTCCGTTGGATCCTGGGTATGTATTGACGCAGAACAACCTAAGAATATCTATCAATCCGTGATTTGATTGTTACTACTATATTTTGATGTTCGAAATTTTTAGAAAGGAAACTGCACATACATCTTATAATATTCTCATTTTAGCACAGTTTCTCACAAGTTAAAGAATAGCTTTTACTAACTAACTTTAGAGATAAATACACTATTAAGTGGGATTAATATTACATTCGATTATGTTGTGCTAAGTCTTAATTCCCACTGCCCGCCAGACGCGAGCACTTCTCTCTTGGAGACAAAGATATACGGAGAGATACACTATTGAGCAAAATATTTTTCCGCTGGAATGTTTAGATCTTTCTGAAGAAACGACTTCTTATATATAATAATAGTGTATTAACTCTTGATGGTGTGATTAACACAATTATATATATATATATATATATATATATATATATATATATATATATATATATATATATATATATATATATATATATATATATATAGGTAGATAGATAGATGGATAGATAGATTGATAGATGTAGATATAGATATATGACGTAATGAATAGTGATAATTAATAATTAGTAATACCCATTTAAAAATGTAGTTGCACACTTTACGCTTCGAATTGTACGGCGGTGGGTGAGGTAACAATACACACAAATTCCAAGCCTAAAATGGTGAGATAAAAGGAGTCAAAGTTGTTGGGAGAGAAGAGGCACCTTTTGCGGAGTAAATACCATAGTTCTGCTCTTGTGAGAATTGCGACTGGTGGACTCTTGATACCATGACTTCTTTTATTTATACGAGGGTTACAGCAAATATAATATAAGGTTATCGTTATACGTATCATCATCATCACTTCCAACTCATATTAACGACTTCGATATATTTAAATAGTTGTAATTTATAATTTTTATAAACAGTACTGCTGATAAAGACTAATTTAAACATTAGCATTTACTTAAAGATATATATATATATATCTTGGGTGATCCTTATTTATATGGGGAAAAATAAATTTAGGAATTTTCTTGGACTCACCCCCTAAAATGGTTCCATATGGGACAAAATTAAGCCAGGAGAAAAATTAGATCCATTGAATAATTTTAAATGGTGCCCCAAACGAACTAAAATTTTGAATGCGTTTACAATACATAGTATATGGGGAAAAGCTAAAATAAACTCTTGTAATTTACAAACGGCTTAAGGGAATGGAAAGATATCTCGGATAATGGAAATAGAGGAAATGAACAACCTAATTTTGTATAGCATTATTATGGCGGCCATCTTGAAGTCCGCCATCTTGAATTCAGGTCAAAATTTTCAAATCGGAAGAGGGTCATGTTACATACAATTTTGAGGTGGCGTTTTCCCAGAAGCACAAATCTCGTATTATTTTCAAGCTACCAGTAATCTTGTAAGAGTTATTACGTGTGAAAAACGAAATGCTTCAATGTAATGTTATTTTATTGTAGTTATGGACCACAGATTTGTAAGAATTTTGGAAGTATTTTACATAAACTGGAAACAAACTGCTAGAGAAAGTTAAATCTTTGTTTCCCCGTGAACTACCAATAAGTTTTTCCATCAAGATGATTCATAGACCATTATGAGGAAAAAGAAAAAAATATAACATGGAAGAAATTGAAATATCCCTTATTTATGTAGTACTGTAGCTTTGGGGTAAGTTTTCAATAGGTTTTCAATCTTATATACTACACAGTTCACTTTTGTCACGTCTAGGAAAAGGTTATCTATGAGAATTCACAATGTGCAAAAGAAAGTGTTTCTGATACTCATTTTTCGTAAAAACGATCTTGTAATCTGTTAGTTTCACTCCCCTCTCTGCTGCATCGTTTATTACGGATATGAATTTAACTATTGTCTTTCCTTGAAGATAGTTCTTGTTATCTGACCATCAAATCGGATCACACTCAAGAAACCCTTTGGGTATTTTAAATCTCACGACAAAAAGTTGTTTGTTGTATCAAAATCACTGATTTCTCTTTTCGCAAGAATTTTTATGGTATTATCCTTGCGTCAAGCCTCTTTGCTGTTTCACGGTTTCTCCTTACAGTTTTAATTCTTTCAACCAATTTTTGTTTTTCCACTATGTTAGCTTCATCATCAAAAAACTCCAATGCTACGTATTCCTCCTTCAAGTACCAGAGATGCCGAGAAAATTTAGAAAGAGCCACTTCAGATAATTCATTATCTATTTGCATATAACTGTAGAAAGCTTTCAAAAATTGCAGGTCTTGTAATGATGAATGGGATACTTGATGACATTTAAATCAAGCTTGGACATATAGTCGTATCAGAAAAATTCATGCTCTCCGAAGACCCGTTTCTATTTGCTTAAACGAAAATGTTGGCGAAAGAGAAATATTTTTAAACAGTATATTGCTTTTCCCATCTACCTTGCATGGTGAATTGCTCCAGGCAAACGAAAGAAAACTTTTCGAGGAGGTATGCCATCCAAGAATGTCAGTTATAAAAATTTACTGTAATCTTCTCTGCGGTGTCCTGCTTCTACAAGTTTGATAGCAAAATTCAATACTTCATTTCTTACATCTGAAATGTTGTTTCTTACGTCATTATCATCATCAATTCTGGAATAAAGTTCGTACAATCTATTTTAGACCAATCCTTCTGAAAATGCTTAAATATGGGAACGTCCGGTCCAGATGCAAACGAAACACAACACTTGTCAAATACACATTTTAAAACCAATTCATAAATGTAGTGTCTACAAGGAAGGTATAGAAGATCATTTTGGAGCATCTGCTCTAGCAGAATGAAAGCACCGTTCACATGACACATATTGCAAGGAATAGTGTGACAACAACCTGCCTGCACGAACTTTACCAAGTTCCATTCTTCAAACTAATGAACTGTAGTAGAAATAATATGTTCGTTCTCCTCTTCATGATGACAAACTGAGAACCCAAATTAGGCTCTCATGAGCATCTCCTGTAATAAATATTGATAACCCGTCGATAGTCTCTCTACCAGTCAAATTCGGCAGTAGTTTTCCGTCTCATTGCACAACTAACGCACTTGATGCACTCCGAAATTGTTTTTGTGGTCTTATGCAACTTCGCTACGGATTTTCTCTCAGCATCGATGCATATTTATTACTAGTTCCTTTACATTATGGCCTAATGTTTCTGCCGTCGCTGTCAGAATATGTATTCTCGTTCTATCAGTGGACTTGTATCGATCAAGAGCAGCAACCTGCCTTGAAGTTTTAAAATTAGTTTTTCCCCTTTTACATCTCTTGCAGGGTCCGGGCGCACACAGGAACATATTTACATTTTATCTTACATACTCAACTGGGTTTTACTATTCATTTCTTGAAATGCTTACCTCCGTGTATTTTGGTGTAAAATTCATACAAATCATTTTCAGAAGTGCATTTTCCTTTTGCGTTCCTCTTTCTAATGAAGCCGCGCATATCCCTCTTGTTTTTTTCGAGCCAAACTCATGTCTTTGCATTTAGTTGTGTAAGGGTTATTACTTGTGAAAAAGAGAAATATTTTCACAGGTAGTAATTCTTAGACGACTAAGGCTATCTTTAAAATAGTGCCAGATTTGTGTTTCGGGTGAAATGCCACCTCGAAAAGATATGTCAAATGACCCTCTTCCTATTTGAAAATTTTGATCTGAATCCAAGATGGCGGACTTCAAGATGGCCGCTGTGACAATACTATAAAACATTAGATGAGTTTCTTCCTCTAGTTCCATTATTCAGGGTATTTTTGCATTCCCTTAAGCAGTTTCTAAATTACAAGATTTTATTCCAGATTCTTCCCATATATTATGTACTGTAATCGGATTCAAAATTTTAGGTCGCTTGGGGCACCATTTAATATTATTCAATGAAGTTGATTTTTCTCCTGGCTTAATTTTGTCCCATATGGAACCATTTTAGGGGGTGAGTCCAAAGAAAGTAGGAAATCAAAAATTAAGGACCACTCTAATATATATATATATATATATATATATATATATATATAATGATCTAATGTGAATAGCCGGAATCATTATTATATAATCGTAATTCATAAAGATCTGCATGCCTTTTTCCTAGCGAACATCAGGTCAAATGTTCAGTTAACTATTGGAGGATGATGAAAAACTCTCCAAACAACTATGTCTCAGCGTCGGAATCAACAGCATAAGGAGACTAATATATAGATGATGTAGTCAACGAGACTGTTGTAAATCCAATAAGCATTGATATTTAACAAAGGGATAGGCGACAGTTGTAAGACATAAGCACTGAATACATATGCACACATAATGAAAATTTAAAACTCAAATGGAAGACAAGGGTCAAGACCTGACATTCCATGCAAAGCAAAACGTCTAGCTAAAGATATTCCTTTCCCATGATTACTTGATCCATAAAAGCTATACATTTTTCTGGTGAACGGAAGAATTGCTCGACATTTTATAATTGAGCTTATTCTTCCCACACAGACTTAGTCTCACTATCCTCAATAGAGCTCCGCTTGCTAATCTCAATGAAACTTCCAGTAACTCACACTATAATTTACTCGTGCTCGGGTTTTTCTCAATGAGATACCATTTACGAAGTACTCGGTCTTGCTATCCTCAGTGAGGCTCGCACTCAGACGAGCTAGCCACACATGGTCAAGCTCTTTCGGACTCGGACTATGATTTGTTAGAAACTTATAGGATTAGTGGTTACACAGGTTCACGGTCATTTATTGAGCTTAAAGTTCATTCAGCGCATAAACCGAATTAGCTAATCTGGACATTCGTGCTCGGAACTAACATCGGGTATAGTTGAGCGACCTAATTAGATATTTTAAGGACATTACACAATTGATATGACATTAAATAACAACAGGAAAATGCTTGGAACATAGTGAATGAAATACTGAAAAGGTCATTGTATTCCCAACCAATAGAACTGTAATAAATAAAAAAGGTAGTTAGAAAAACGAGAATTCAGACTAGATTGCAGTTTGACAGCAGGAATATTATTTGAAGGATGGGTGGTTAATACATAATATTAATCTTTTATGGTAAATTCTTCTGAAGCACAAATAGTCAAATACCCTCGTCATGGAAGCATTTTCATTGCCTATAAAAGGTAGTTTAAATTAGTACTTTTGTCGACATTGTCAGTAAAGGAATTACAGTTGATTTACTTCATATGGTTTAGCAAATGTATCAATAGTGTCAAAAGTCTTACGTTAACGAGAAAAATAAGCTTAAGCTCTAAATGCCAAAACTTTAAACTACGTTCAGGTATATTAGTTCATAAATAGTACATACTAAACATATCAAACAAGATTACCCTGAAACGAATACACTATCGAAATCACCCTTACAACATGATGCACTTATATAAAAACATTTTAGAAATAATTAGCCAAGAACTAGCAAGCCCGAAACTATTATGTTATAACCATAAAAGTATAAAAATATGTCGGACAGATTTCTTCGGGCTATGGTATCAACAACATAAAATATATATATAATTAACCTAACAAGGCGGATTGAGGCACAGTATACCTCAGCTAGTTCTTTCCGTAATCTTCTGAAATACATTATTAACTATACCGTTCTGAGACTTCGTACAGTTTTCAAACAGAATAAATATCCCCATAAGGTCAAATAATTTTTCTTTCATGAAGCTGAGACTGTGTAAATGTCCTAATAAAGCTACAAGTACGGTATCCCCGTACACGTCTACTTCAGTCTGTGTTTCAAATAGCATTTGCTTTATTTTTAACTTGAAAGAAAGATTTTATCTGTGATATTAAGATTTTATAGCATCAATGTTTGAGGTCTATTTAATTTTGAATTGTTGTTCCGTTTCTTAAGTATGTGAGCTTTTATAGAGTAATACCTAGGTAACGTATGAGAAAGAACAAGGTATCATTCAAAGACTTGCTAATGACGCTGTTGATTATGAGAAACCTGGACGTTTTTGTTGGTACTAGCTTTTGACCAAGGAGGCTGACAAAAAAAAAAAAAAACAAATATGAGACTACAACACGACGAAAGAGGAAACATTTCGCAGTAAAAAAATGTTAGTCTAACGTAAAAACTGTTTGTAATATATCACTGGAAAAGCAGAGAAAAGAGAATTCCTTCTTATATAATTGTTCGTATTAATTTATTATCTTACTTGAAACATCTCGTATATTACATTGTAGTTCTTTCATAAAAGGCCTATGTTTTCTTTTTTACATAGTTATGTAAGAAGTATAGTAAAAAGACCATATCATATATGTGTTTCATTTCTTACAATTGTTATTATCAATATCACTGTTAGTACTGTTACTGATATAACAACTACCTTTATTAATACAGTAATAGTAACAATTTATATTTTGGAAAATAGAGTTTAGGTTTCTAAAAAGTAGTATAAAATTAACAGTAAATTTGAAAATAGTTTCGACACGTTTACATTCCAAAAATTAACCTTTAAAAATCATATTCAGGTACGATCTAGCCTACTTTCAAAACTCATCAGCACATGAAGAATAAATAATTATCTCATTTTTGTATTTTTGACGTGTTAACATTTTGTTTCGTATTTATATATGATCTATATAAGCGATGACCCAAACGGTGAAAACATGAAAAAGCAACATACTGTATTTAAATCTTGGCTTTTGTAAGAGAAGGCATTAATATGTTGACGTTTGTATAGGATTAACTCAACGGAAAATGATTTAATCAGTATTCTTGAAGAATATCTGACCAATATTTTCATTAGTAAGTCAGAAATACAAAATACTTAATGAGGATATTTGATACCACCCCGCTCCCAATTACATAACTATATATGTAATTAATGCTATTCAAAAATTAGTTTTGAATATCTTATTGTCAGCTGATTCAGATCTACTTTTGTGATCCTGATTATATAAATTTTACTTATGATTATTTTTCAGTACCACAACCTGACTTTCACTTCACTTTCAAAAACATTACAGGAAGAAGTTTTCAAGTATCATGGGAGGTAAGATTGAATTCTTTAATGTATATCTGATTTGCACTTACTATTAAAAAATTCATTTTGTATATACAAGAAAAGTGCTTTTTGAATGTGTGGTTACCTATACGATATTAATGAAGATTTTCAAATTAAATAAAAAATATAATAATTTTTTACTAACATTCTTATAAATATGAATGCATATTATAAAATTAAATTTATAGTGTGTGTAATCAGAAGAAAATCTAATAAAGTGATTTTTCATATACTAGTATATATATGAAGTAATTGTCGAAAAGGTAATATATCTTATTAAGACTAACAGAACAATATTTAAATAGGACTAACATTTTATTGGGGACTCCATACAAGACATAGCTTGTTTATTTCCTCCCATAATGACCATTAAAGTGTAAATACTTTTAGTGTCTTAACAACACTTTCAAAAACTTTGTTGACATAATGACTTCTTTCGTGAGCTCAGCCGGGTCTTCGGGAAATCTGGGCAACGGTATTGAATTTTTTGTCACTTTGGCTCACTAGCAACGTAGGAAATGCCTCTTTCATTACCTGTTACTATGTTCAATAACGCTTCAGGAAACATCATAACTAATGCTGGAACGATAAAATGACCATTGAATCCTATTAACTCATACACACATTATTCAAGATCTTTAAGCCGAACACGAGGACTATCGCTCCTTTGGTTGCCTTGTGCATTTTAATGATATTTTGTACAATGAATGTTCTTTCCCTTAACTCAATATTGCTCACTCATTGATAACGTATAATTTCAACAAATTTCTCCACCATTATTTACTCTCGTGTGGAGAAAGTGCATGAGGAACTAATACTTGATTTCAGTGGACTTTATATTACTGTAGCAATTGCCATTCACTGTGTCAATCATACGTGCATAACTATACACTGACAACTTCATGTGTGCTACATATAATGGATGTTAATGTATGCTGCTGGGTGCGCAAGAAATCGTTAGTGTACTTTTACACTTTACTTTCTAAGAAATCCCCTCTTCTCTGACATATGCCTCATACATATTGTAACACTGGTCAACAAAAATTTTGTCTCAGAGCTGAAATTAACTAACTTTGATGTAGTTTCGCATGATAAAGCTGAATCCGTACTCAAACTATGTCCATCTTCCACGTTTTGTCAGACTCAATATACAGGGTGACTGGTAATTTGGTGAATTCCTTGTAATGGGATATTCTACAAATATTGTGAAACATTTTCACCTATATGAATCGAGAGTTGCAAATGAATAGTTTCTAAGTAATTTCCACATGTATGATTTCTTTGAAATTTGCCTGCTAACGAGACTTACACGAGTAAATTTCACCATGAAGCACTTCTACATATCGTACAGCGATGCAATTTTACATGTGTGATTCCGCATACCTATGAAGGTCATGTGTTAATATACAGCTCGTACCTCTGCACCGTTGCTGTGTTATACGTCCGATAGTCGTCCAAAATCCATTGGTGCACCTCAGAAAGCAGCGTGGCAACATGGCAGAAGTAATTTCTCCTAAGAACTGACTACATGGTTGGGAAAATGTATATTGAAGATGGTATGCAGTCAAGAGAAAACGAGCACTATGACGGATTTCATACCCAGTGCCATGCATCTGTCTCTCGAACATTCGAGCAGTGAACGGTGCGTTGCTCTCCAAGAGGCAGACACCTTTCGTCAGCATACCACTGTCTGGGATTTAACAGAATCTCGCAGCGCACCCAGCAGTGAGAAATAGTATATTTAGATAATAGCTCGTTACTCGATACGGGCTTCTCAACTGTGAATACCCGTCACATTTGAGAAACAATATATATATATATATATATATATATATATATATATATATATATATATATATATATATATATATATATATATATATATATATATATATATAATGTATGCGTGTTGCGAGTAATCCTAAAGACAACCATATGTTCAGCTTAAATATGGATACCATACAACTTTCCTAGAAATTAGGCCAATAGCAAAAACCATAAATAAGTAAAGGTTTTAGTATTAGCTTCGTTAAATAATAAGTTAATTATTTAGTAATCTCATCTTTATAACAAAAATCAATCGAATTTACAACTTCCTTACAAGTCATTAAACTCGCTGCTACTAATTTGACACATTAAATCAAATGCAACTGAATTTAATATTAGTCTCAATAAATCTCAAGTTAATCACGTACCACAACGACCTGAAATATATTGTATAATTTCACCGAATTCTCAACATACTGTATATATCGAATATAGGAAGTTATAAGTATGGTTAATACAAATTGTCTATATCCCATTTAATCACAGAGTTAAGTCTCCATTTGAACATATATGAAGCCGATTTAAATTTAAGAAAATTACCAAACAATTCACCAGAATATTAAATAATTAACAATCCACACTTTAGAATATCGAATCGAATTCACTTGTTATGTACACACAATTCTATCATAGAATAAATTAGCAATTTGCGATAGATAGGTTTTACCGAGTATATTTCCAGCATACATCTAATCAGGATAACTCAATTGCTGGGTGAAGTAACAGCCTCGCCACTAAAGGCAAATTTGGACAAACGAAACTATTTTATCGAAGACTCAAAATAGAAAAAAATATATAAAATAATGTTACACTCTTTTATTTATTTATTTATTTATTTGCGTAAGTAAGTTACAGAGTGACATGTTACACACTCGTCCTAGCCAGGAAAAATAAAAATAATGATGATTGTTTTTATTTTTGAATTATAAATTATTTTGAAATCTTGTCCAGCCGGAAGTTAATTTAACCCTCTACTAATAACATTCCACTCAAGATTGATGCCAACTAAACAAATTTAAACTAAAATAAAAAAAATCCCCCAAATAAAACATTCACTATCACTCATCCTTCTCACTCACCCGATCTAATATCATGATTAGTAGGTCTAAAGTCTGTAGTCCATATCCAAAATAAATTATAAATTTGCAATCTCTTATATTGCAAGCGTGGATACAAGGATAACTTAAATTTCAATTTAGCTACCTCGCTGCTGAACGGGACGCTAAACTCAAATCACCTCACCTCACCTCAATTTAGCTATACTTTACTAATAGGATATATTTTTCCTCTTAAATAAATAATATATAACAGTTGTAACACTTACAGTTTGACAATTCTTTTAGTGATACCTATGCGGGAATGAACTCCGTCCAGCAGATCTATTCTTCTATAGAGCAAGGTTTACATAAAGAAGTGAAGTCCAACCGATCACAATATTAAACATACATATACGGACGAGCTACAATACCAGGTCTGGAAAGAACAAACAATACATTAATATTCACGTTTGATAAATACAAACATAAAATTTAAGCGTGTCCATTTTACATATATGTATATTAATAAATTGGAATTTCTGATTGACTAGAGTGACGATAGTTCGGTTGGAAAAATATGATTTATAGCAAAAATATAAATTTAACCTTAAATACACTTTAAACCATGGATTGAAATCAAGATCTTTTTACTTCTTAATTACTTACTGAATAATTATTTACATGTTGGTCTCGTCTCTCCTTGTAAGGTTTCGTCAGCGCAACATGTGTCTTACGAATGTCACTCTCATTGCTTAGAGATTTTACTTGAATACTATTTCAGTTCAAAAACCGCAAGATCTGAATGGTGCCTCCCAGCGATACATTAATGATTTGTTAAGCTTTCCAGCTACAGAGGATTTCTACTGGGATTTAATAAGAATTTTATCTCGAACTTCATAGGTGACAGGATTTCTACGCTGGTCAAATATTTGCTTACTCCATCTCCAAGCCTTTGCCATGTTACTAATGAGCTGGCCAAAATATTGGGATCACGCTTACGCAAGTTTAGTTCATCTATTTTCCATTTAATGTCCATTGGATCACAAACATTATAAGCTAATGTTAATTCCATTGGTGAACATTTTAATTCCTCATGTTCTTCACAATTTATAGAAAATTCTAATTCAGATATTCTTTCTTCCCAACGGCTTTGCTTATCATGGAAATATATTTTCAGGGCATCCTGTGCCAAACGCCAGCACCTTTCAGAATTATTTGAGGCACTGTGATAAGGACTAATTCTTATGTCCATAATACCCTGGCTATATAAGAAATCCTTAAAAACTTTAGACAAAAATACACTGTGGTTGTCCCTTGATAAGCAATGTGGGAATGTAAATATTATTCATGATATTTTAATGTCACATCCTTTTTAGTGTACCAACTCATATGGTGTTTAATAATAACGGACCCAGTGATGAGGTCTTGCTGTTTTGAATTCTTGTGTTTAGTGATTGGTAGTTGCAAATCTCTTTCATTACATTCTTGTATGAATATTTACTTGCATATTTGACATGTCACCATGATATATGATGCCATATCTTTACTATTGTAGCAACTCATATTGGGTTTCTAATAATATGCCCACATAGCATACGGATGTCCACGGGACATACAAGACTCATCCGCAATGAGCAACGGGACATCCCGAGATCATCTGTTTGTTTCCGGCACATCCATAGGACCTACCCGGGATATCGAGGTGTCCGCTAATATACCGGAAAACTGGATATGAAACATTACTCCAAACGGATGTCCACTCCTAAATCGTCGGATAGTGTGGTTCTAGGTGTGTTCGGCGTGGGATTTCCTTGGGATATCCTGTCCCATCCGGGACGTCCCATGGATATCCGACGTGGAAATCCTTTAGGAAGTCCGATTCAGGATGTCCATGGGATGTCTACTCATTGTCCCAATAATTCCGGGAACTATATGGGATAATTAGAATCAAAATGGGACGTCCTATGGACGTCGTGTGCTATGTGGGTGCGGACCCAGTGATGAGGACTAGCAGTCAGTAAGCGTTTTAAAATCTTGTGATTGGTACAGTTCTTTGTTTTTATATAAAAATATTTAGTTGCATATTATTGAAGTCACCCTGTTTGATGTCATATCCTTTTTACTGTATCAACTCCTTAACTGCATTTCAAGAAAAATTAGTAAATAGTATTTATTTTGTTTTAATTTCTGTATTAATAAATGGGAAAAATCATGATCACAAAGAGTTAAGTCATATTTGCCAGAAATAATAACAAGATAATTTAAATTTACGAATGAGCAAAATAGTATATGTCGAATTTAACATTAAATATAACGTTATGCTTAAAAGTAAATATAATTACTAAATTCAGCTCCGTTTTACCAGTAATACATCTTAAAAGTGGAAAAAGGGCTCTCTTGTAAAATCCCTTTGACTTTGACTTACCCTTCTTTTCCCGCGGATGAGTCAATTTTGAAAATAAGCATATAAAGGTAGTATGGGACTATAATATGTAATGTTTTTATAAGAATGATCCTATCGCCTTGTCAGAGGACTTCGATTCTTTTCGTGATGCAAAAATAGTTTGTAATCTTTTTAAAGGCAAAAACAGAATTTCGTTTCAATCTATTTACTTTCACAAAAAATATTTTGTTGAAAGTTTTCGATTGAAATTTTTCCTTTAAATTTTTAAAATTTCTGGAACATAATGTTTTCAAAAATAATTTATTGTTTGGAAAATTATATTTCTGAAATTTTGGTACTGATACGTTTGTAACGAAAAATTTATTTTTTAAATTTTCTGGTTAAGGATTTTAACCATTTTTTTTTTCAATTTCAGAAGTTCCCAGAATCAGAAATTTGAAATTTCCAAACGAAGTCTGAGATTTCAGAAAATTCTACTTCTGAAATTTTAATGCAGATGGAAATTTTCTACAGATAAACTGGGCTTCAAAAACATAAATTCTATTTGAATTTCAGTACATGTAAAATTATTACCGGTAAAATGAATGTTAGTACATGTAAAATTATTACTGGTAAAATGTAAATAATGAGCTGAATTTGAAGATGAATGTGAAATGTGAAATGAAGTATCTATTTCTTCCATACACATATAATTTACTCAAATATTTTTCTTTGATGCTATTGTACACTCATGTCCAAAACGATTGTCGCATATCTATAACTGTCTTCTTGTAAAAATATAATTTGATAATGATTTTGCTGGTTACTTTTAATATTGATACTATGTGTATAATCGGGAAATTTATATTTGTGGTAAATTTCATAGGAAAAGAATTATAAATACGAAAATTGGAATGAGTAAACCAAAAATGTTGCTAAATGGACAAAAAACATTTATTTTCGTTTATTGTTCTTATTTACTGCTCTTTTGACATGAAATTTGCCACATACACGTCTTTGCCAAATAAACACATACTAACATTACAAGAAGTACCGGGCGAATTCGTTATCAAATTATATTCTTACAAAAACATATTTATAGATATGCAACAATAATTTTGGACGTGAGAGTACATTAAGTTTGAAATGTTGGAATTGAGTTGATTCTTATTCTTCGTAGGTGTGGAGTGGTAGATGTGTGCCTGTGATTCCTCGTTTGACTATACAGGAAACAAATTATTTAAAAAAAAGCGAATTAAAATATTGGCATACGTTGTAATTCTCTTCTTTGTTTTTCTGAAAAAATAAAAAAATAAAAAAATAATGAATATTTAGGAAGTACGTGAATAAACTTACACACACACACGCACACACACACATACACATTGTCAGAGATTACACATCCACCACATTATCAGCAGCCACATGACAAAACTTACACGCAAAATTAATTACCACAGATCAGCACCACTAATTATGGTTATTTTAAGAAGAACGAGGGAAAAAGAACTCGTCAGCCAACCATCTCAACTATGACTATAGTGCTGATAACATTACACCTCTTTCAAATGTTACATAAGACAGATGCAAATGCAGAAGCACACACATGTATCTTCTACTTCTTATAACAAGTGAAGAGTAATCGTAAAAGGAATTAACATAAGAAAAAAATATAATAAATCGTTTCATGTGTGACTCAACGTAATACACTAAATTTTATTCAATATAGTACAATATGTATTTAGGTATCTTAGGATTCAAGTATAAACCTTCCGAACATCATGTTTGTCACATCGGCGAAAATAAATAATGAGTTTCAAATTTCAAGTATCGACGAAATCCCAATAGAATGGAGCATTCTTGTACAGCAGCAACTGTATATGTCGACTACATGAAGAAATAGGAAAACATCGGCAATAATTAGGAAGTATATATTAAATATTACAAGATAAGTTCAAATGTATGAAAGAAAGCAAATTGTTTTCCGGAAATAACTTACCAACTAACTAACTCTATGGCCTATGGAACCCGGAGGTTCAGTGCCGCGTTCACAAAAGCTCTCCACTGACTTCTATTCTTAGCTAATTTCATCCAGTTTCTACTTTGTATTCCTATCTCTGCGAGATCCATCTTAATATTATTCTCCCATCTGCGCCTAGGTCTTCCTAATGGTCGTTTTCCTATGGGTCTACCAGTCAAGACTTTGAAAGCGTTTCTACTTTCTTCCATTCTAGCTACATGACCTGCCCACCTAAGCCTCCTAGACTTGACGACCCTAACAATGTTGGGTAAACCGTATAAACTATGTAGTTCCTCGTTATGAAGTTTCCGCCATTCCCCATTATCGTTCCTCTTGGGTCCGAATATTCTTCTCAGGATCCCGTTCTCAAATACTTTCAGTCTATGTTCTTCCCTCAGAGTAAGCGACCATGTTTCGCAACCATACAGAACAACAGGCATGATTATCGTTTTATATACTTTAAGCTTCAAATTCCTCGACAGAATTCGCGACGACAAAAGATGTTGAACCGAATAGTAACACGAATTCCCTGCTTTTAGTCGGCATTTAATTTCATCGTGAATATGATTTTCGTCTGTTAATATTGATCCTAAATATTTGAAAGTATCGACTTTATCAAAAGTATTATTTAATATTTTAAAGCCTCCACAATTTGCCGTATTACGGTCCCGACGCACTTCCATGTATTTAGTTTTCTCTGCATTTACTTCTAAACCCATGTCCCTGCAAGTGTTTAATAAGATCTCTGCATTTATTTCTACTGTTCTGCTATCATCCCCTATTAAATTTACATCATCAGCATATGCCATAACCTGGTGAATGCCGTTCAACTGTAGGCCCTGGTTGCTATCTTTGATTTTCCTTATGGCGTATTCCAGCACAAAGTTAAATAATAATGGCGACAACGCATCTCCTTGTTTCAGGATATTTTCGACGTGGAAGCTCGTGGACAAAAATTTTCCTACCCGGACTTTACTTTGGGATTCACTTAAACATATCTTAATTAATCTAGTTAGCTTTCTCGGTATTCCAAGTTCTGTAAGAACGTTGTATAATGTTTCTCTCCTAACCGAGTCGTAAGCCTTTCTAAAATCAATAAATAGTAAATAGTAAATAGTATTGTATTCCCACTTCTTTTCGAGTATTTGGCGAATGGTAAATATTTGGTCGATAGTTGATCGATTTCGTCTAAATCCGCACTGATAATCTCCAATAATTTCATCTGCGTATGGGGTCAATCTTGCTAAAAGAATATTTGAAAGGATTTTATAGGATGTTGACAGAAGAGAAATGCCTCGATAATTATTACAGTCAGTTTTGTCGCCTTTCTTGCGAATTGGAATAATGATTGACTCTTTCCACTCTTGTGGCAGTTCTTCCTTGTTCCAGATAAGGAGAATGAGTTTGTGTATCTTGTTCCACAATTTTTCGCCTCCAGCTAAAATTAACTCAGCCGGAATTTCATCTACACCCGGAGATTTGTGTTTCTTTAATTTCTTTATAGCGGCTTCTACTTCTATTCGATTTGGTTCTATAATATACGGTTCTGCGTTGTGTATCTCCTTTTCTCCACGCACATTAGTTTTTGGCTGCGTGTTCAGGAAATCGTCAAAGAAATCTTTCCATCTATTTAAGAGGCTATCCGTATCAGTGAGAACTGTTCCGTCAGATTTCTTTAATATATAAGCACGAGGTTGATAGCCTTTCTTAAATTCGCTGATCCCCTTATACATGTCCCGAATATTTTTATTTTTACTATTATCTTCAAGTTCCTTAATTTTAGCTTTCAAAAAATCCCGTTTCTTTGTTCTAAAAGTTATGGAAGTTTCCCGCCTGATATCTGCGAAATTTTGTGTAGTTATTTCATTCGGATTTTGTAGCCACCGTAATTTTTGCCTGTTTTCTCTTCTCTGCTAGTTTAATGCATTCTTGGTCGAACCATGGTTTGTTCCTACGTATTTCCGCGTGTCCCAATTTTTCTATTGCTGAACTTTTAATGCTATCTCTAATTTCAATCCAAGTATCCTCAACAGTAGTGCACTCCGAGTCTTGTAAAACCGAGAATCTATTCAAAACTTCAATCTGGTATTCCTCTCTTACCTGGCTCTCTTCTAATTTCTGTAAATTAAATCTCTCCATTTTCGGACATTGAGTATTACCTTTATTCAACGATAATCTCTCCCGTATTATCTCTGCTACCAGGTAGTGATCAGTGTCACAATCAGCCCCTCTAAACGACCGGACGTCAATTATGCTAGATTGTCTTCTTCTATCTACTAAAACGTGATCAATTTGATTATGTGTTTTTCCGTCTGGTGATGTCCAAGTGTATTTATGAACGTCGCGGTGTGGGAATTTTGTACTCTTCACAATTAGGTTTTTGGATGTTGGAAAGTTCACAAGTCTAACACCGTTGTTATTACTTTCCTTCAATATCAATTCAATGTTCTCATAAGCACTACTAACTCTATATATTTTGAAAAACTTGAATACAATTTTTCCACTCAAAACACTAATCGTATAAAATACACTTATCTTTTCCAATACTCCTCGGTATTCGATCTTTTGGTGTAAGTAGGATTTATAAAGACGTAACTTCAAACCAAGCAACCCCATTACAAAAATGAAGTACTAGTTCTTATATCATTTGACTGCTTCCCCTTACAATTATCTTGGTAGACATTGAGAACGATTATGACGGTATCCTTCCGTATTACGCTACGTGTACACATTAGTACTAGCGGGCACCATCAATGACGCCACTAGTAACTAGTACACAAGAACTGATTGAATCTCCTTTTTTTGAAATTTTAAATAATGTATCTCATTACACCTTATTAACAACAAATTCTACTGTTTCAAGAAACGACCAGATATGAGCAACATCGAACTCTCTGAGCGACGTATCGGGAATGATTCAACTTAATCCTCCTAAAATTTGACGACTTTTTGTAATAATTACTGTATAGATTTGTGTTCCTTTCTAACACAGAAGTTATATATGATGTTTAGGTATAGAAAAACTAATACAGATAAAGTATCACAGAAATTGTACTAGGACTTCTGAAAAGCTACCACCATAAATCGAATCCAGGAAACCGCCATTGTGTTATTATCGAGCGCCCTTCCCTTACACTAACAAGTATAGTAATAATATAAAGAAGCATTACATTTTGGAAGCAATCTAAGGTCCTATACGTATCTATCTAATTGCTAGATGATCTTGACCATATTAAGGATAAAGAATTGAGACAAATAAAAAACCTTCCAAAACTAATTTTTTGACAATAATTTTACTCATGAAACGCAAAAAAAAAAAAAAAAGCCGACCAAACTTGCTTGTACCTTTCAATTGCAAGTTTCAAATTTTAGGGGTGGATATACACACTCATCCTAAAATTTGAGCGGGTATGTGTTAATTTACCCATCTCGTACGAAGGACAATGAAAGATTCTATACTCAACTTTATAACAATATTACGTAATAACCTATTATTAAATAGGACCCATGAGATCACAACATTCCAAATAAATATATGCGCAACTTTTCCCGCGAAAGGGAATGAGATGAAAAGCTCAAATTTAACTACGTACTATATACTATAGTCCTATAATACCAGAAGATATTAAAAAAATTTCAAATTTCAAAAAAATCAGTGTGAGGCTGTACACTCCCGAAATTCTAGAATATGCTTTAATGTAACTGTGTCCTATGAAATAAAAAGAACTCCTGTTCCATTCATCCATATAACCATGTAACGAAATATACCTTCATTAAAGATTATCCATATTGACAAACAGATTCAGAATTTAAATTTCTGGGATTTTTTCCATGAAAAGGAATAAGATGAATCAGTCAAACATGCTAAGGTGCATAATGGTTTTAAGCTATTATATCAAATTTTAGAATTTGACAATTTTCAAAGTTCAAGGGTGGCCGTATATATACCATCAAGAAATTTTAGGTGTGTACATTAATGTTTCTCTGTCCTATGAAGACTATGGGCATCTATATCATTCATAACGTGATAAAATATCACATAATCCAAAATCTCCAATGTTGGGTGGTTTTATACCCATAAAAGGTAACAAGAGAAACCTCCAAACTTCTAGAGGTACACCTTGTCTCAAAAAGGTTGAGCGCATTCTTTATTGCTGTTTCGAGGCAAAAATTTTCTAAGCCCAACTTCGGGTATCTTCGGGAAAAAGTAAACCAGGTTCGAACCTCGAAGCCAACCTTTGCAATCTGGAAAAATATTGCAGATGTGTTTTTCTTCTTTTAAATATAATAAGACTTGTTACCAATTATATATAAAAAAGCAACATTGATTGAAATACTTAATGATACAATATTTCGAAACTGTATTAATGCCAGCACATGCTTGTTTGTCATTTTGCTCTCCATACTTAATGGAATATTTAGATACGTAAACGAACCTTTCCATATGTAAAAGAATGGTGAAAGTTAAGACAAAGAACATTATTCTCTCCTGAGTACTAAAATAAAAGTCAAAGTAGAACAAAAACAGCGTTTGCAGTGGATATGAATGTAATTATTATCTTAAATACCGCTATATATCGCTAGAAGTACTACTCGTGGAGCGCTTGTGTTAGCTCAGTGGTACGCAGTTGGATTTTAAATCATAAGGCCGAGGGTTCGATTCCCATCTGAGTCAGTTTTTTTATGAAATTCTATTTTCCGCAATGCATGAAAAATTATATAAAATAATTACATTAAAATACGTCAGTTGTATATATATAACATATAATCATTGCAGAACATAGTGATTATTATGTTTAAAATATAACAGGTGTTCACAGTACGTTGATATTCTATGATATATGTGAATGTTAAATACAAATTAAGAAAATAATATCATCGCAATAAATAAATTATGTAGTGTATTTATTTGCAGCTATTTGTCATATAGGGGTTACTTCTGAACATTCGTATTACAGCATGTCATTGATATTCTTGAAAAATTATCCGAAGCGTAAAAAGAGGGTATAAACAGAGAATCCAAAGTCGGAACGCTCGCAAGAAATTCATGAACCCCAAAAGTCACGTGAGCAGACTGGAATTGTCCTTATGAAGCTGCCACAGCAGAAGGTCTTTACATAGATTTTCAATTCAATACCTGATATATACTTTTGCAATGTGGAAGTGGTGATGCCTTTGGTCGCTCTCTCTCACTTTCTCGCTCGCTCACTCTGTATTTATATATATGAAAGTGGATGTATGTGTGTGTTTCGACATAATTCTGATATGTCTAGAGCAATTTTAACCATATTTCTTACAATCTGGAAAAGAGTACTGTCGGGATATATATCAAAAATGCTAGAAAAGTATCGATATTAGTATCGAATCCATAGTTTCGTGGTCGCTTAGGTAAACAGTTCTACTTTCAATTCAAGTCCAATTAAGCTCCCATTAGCACCCAGGGTGGTTACGTAGCGACAAAGAAATATCGAAATCAATCAATATTAGAGTCGAAGCGTAAGTTTTCAGTGCCGCATTTCCCATTAGTCCAACCAGGCCCGTGTCTAGAGGGCAACATATTTGAAGAGCGCAAAGTTTAAAATTTTAATTTTTTTCGTATGAAAAAGTTAAAAAAATCGAGAGCAAATATACTATTTCATGAGCAGTCCTCTTTTACTATTCTAATATATTTAATGATAGCATAAGAAATCTGAAAATAATTCAGAACATGTTTCCCATTTATTTTTTGTTCCGTAATTGTAGCTGTAGCATCTAGTGAGTGGTATTTAACTGCAATAAATTCACTAATTAAGCATATTCGAATTAAGTTTTATTTGTAAGTTAGGGATCAAGAGACGGAGAAATGTGTAGTTATTGGGGGCGCCGAAAGCAAAAGTGCGTAAAGACGCCGAGCTTCTAAATGCAGCACTGTTCGCTAAATTAATTGGTAGAAATTTTAATGCCATTTAAGACCAAATTTAGTGCTAGCAGTGGCAGTATCCGTTTGCTGTCCTAGGAGGAATGAAAGGGACTGACATCAAAATTATAAAAAAAGACCTACATTAGTGTCGACTCTATAATTTTGGGGGTCTCTTAGGTAAAGATTGGAACTTCAGATGCCATGTAAGTTAAACCCTCATTAACACAATGAAGGAGTTTGTAAAATTTGTGACATGTAGAAATAATTGAAAATAACCAATGTTAGTATACAACCCATATCTTTCGTGGTCGCCAAGTTCATTGGGAGCAGTTCTGATGACCTTTAAGTTTAAGTTCAACTTCCAGTAAGAGTAAGATCCCCCAGCACATCTAATAAGGAGAGCGTAGTTCTGGAATGTCTGGGGCAACCTTTACCAAACTTGGGGGACATATTACTTTCAATCTAAGAAGAAAATATTGTAGTAGTATGAAGTTATGGAAGTTGGGAGGTGTGACATGTAAAAATAATGTAAAACGACTGATCTTAGTGTTTTATCCATAATTTTCTCGGTCGTTGAGATGGATAGTGATGTTTCCAATGGAGGTTACATCCAAATTCATCCCCATCTTCACAGGATGATGGCCTGGGAGAGCTAAAAATAAAATCTCAAAAATTACTTAAATATTTGTCGAATTCATAGTTTTCGGGGTGAGAAAGCGTTTCTAATAACTTTGGAAGGTAATTTGTACCCACGTCAAGATGGGCTTTTTAATCATATCAATTTCTCACCTTAAGAAGAAATTACCATTACAATTATGATATTAAGCCAACCTTCGCAATCGATGAAAAAATGTATGTTTCGGATGTATGTTTCGTCTTTTAAATGAAACAAGACATGTTAAAATCAAAGATGGAGTGGGTCAGTGGGTCGGTTGGTAAGTGGGTGAAATGGGTCAATATTTGTGAGTGGATCAGTGGATCGTGGGTCAAAAGGACGTGACCTACTGCGAAACACCACTCACCGTGACTCACACTGGCCCACCCGGTGGCCACCCTTTTAGATCAAAGATATTTCGTCCAAAGAACATTTCGTCCAGAGACATTTAATCCAAAGACATTTGGTCCAAAGGACAATTCGTCCAAATGATATTTCGTCCAAAATACAATTGGTCCAAAGGACATTTCGTCCAGGGATGTTTAGTTCAAAGCATATTTTGTCCAAAGAACATTTGGTCCGGTAACGCTTGGGGGTCAAGGGTTTGTTTCTATTAGAAGAGTAAAAGTGATTCATATAACATTATGACTCAGTAGCTTGTTATTTCTAAAGGAAATTTGAAATAGAGATTTATTCCGCAATTTTTATTTTGATAGAACAAATAATATATTCAGAAAAACGTAAACGCCTGAAAACAGCATGGCCGAACAACAGGAGTGAAGGAAAGGATGTTGTGTGAAGTATGTTGCTGTAATAACTGCTAACATGACATCTAAAATTTTCATGTTGTGAATGAAATAGTTCTAAAATAAGTACCGGTAACTAAAATTAATGGAGTTTAAATTTGAGTAAGTTAAATATTAGGTATTCAAACTCTTGTGTTAGAAAAGTGAAAAATTATGTGTCAAGTATCTTTGAAGAAATACTGAGAATAGAAAAATACACATGTGTGAAATATATTCTTAGTGTCCAAAGATAATACTCTTAAACAGTCACATTCTTGGCTGGAACATTGTGAAAAGTGATTGACAAATATAAGATGAAAGTTGGAACATTTTGTGTAGAATATACGTATCTTTTCAGGTTAACCACAAGTCTGGTTTCTATTTGTAGACTATTGATAGTGTGTAACTTCGGCAGACGTTTCTACATAATTAGTGAGTTGTATGACAAACCAGAATTGTTAACTTGTCTTGTATTTTTATTTCAGTGTTACTCCTTATGCAAATATAGTATATACTTTTGCTTTCATATTAATTTTCTCGGTACAGCACAGTACATTTAAGATATCCATTGCAAAGTGTCAAACCAAATACAAGATTCACATGACCATGCGGAGGCAATGTTGTCCGCAAATGAAGAGGGAGTATGCTCTTCAAAGGGTTGTTTATCATTTTGGGAGGTGAATTCCTTAACCAACGAAGCTACAACTGTATTTCTGCGAAGCTAAAACTGTATTTTTGTAAAATTATTAATGAAAGCAAAGAAAGGTGGCCGAAAGGCAAGAAGAAGTGGACCGAAATGAATGAAATCGTGCACAAATATTGTAGACGAAAAATGAGGGAATACGGGTTTCGTGTTTTTCTAGTAAGAATATTTGGGTGGGGTGCGGACCCCTCCAAACCTTTGCTCATGAAATATCAAAAGTGCTAGTAACAGTATGTCAGAAGTGCCTAAATTTACATGAAGAATTGCAACGAAACTTTGTGTATGGACAATATGCAAAAAATAAATGAACACGGGTTTTTTTTATTTTCTGCGAAAAAAGGGTTATAGGGTGCAAAAACTCCGACCCAAAGTTTTGAAAGTTGAAGCCCGAAAACCAAGAAGAAGTGGACCGAAGTGAATGAAATTGTATGTAGATATTGGATACGTAAAATAAGGCCTTTCGTGTTTCACAAGTGTCTCCATCTGATTTCTTCAAATTTGGCAGATCAACAACAAGCACAAACAGTATAGTGTATTTTATAGCATTTAGGAGGCACCTTTAACCCTTACAATGTTTTTCTGCATAAACAAAAACACGTGTCGATTAATTTCCTGTTTGCTGTTGATGTGGCAAATTTGAAGCAAAACGGATAGGGATACTTCAGAAACACGAAAGACCTTATTTTACATAGGGTCTCTAAAATGTCTACCCACAATTTCATTTGCTTTGGTCCACTACTTCCTGCGCTATTACGGTAATATTTACTTTTTTTCGGAGAAGGCCTAGGCCCCAACACTGTTTTCCGCACAAATTAAAACACGTTTCGTTTATTGCTTTGCGAATTGTCCCTATACGAGGTTTCGTTGCAATTCTCCATACACTTTAAGAACCTCTGACGTATAATTATTTGCACTTTTGACATTTCGTAATCAACAGTTTAAAAGGTCCGTGATATACGCAACCGTTTTTTTAAAAGGAAAATACGAAATCCAATTACCTCAATTTACGTCTAAAATATCTGTGCACAGTTTCATTCAATTCGGTACACTTCTTCTTGCCTTTGAGGCCTCAAATTTCAAAATTTTTAGTGGGGGATTTTGTCCCTTAAAACCGTTTTTCCTCAGAAAATAAACTCGCATTCGTTTATTTTTTGCGTATTGTCCCTACACAATATGTCGTTCCAATTCTTCATGTCCTTTAAGCACTTCTGACATACTGTTATTCGCACTTTTGATGTTTCACGATCGAAGTTTTGTAGGGGTCTGTGTCCCATTCAAACCTTTTTCTGTTTTTCAGGAAAATACGAAACCAGTATTCCCTCATTTTATGTCTACAATATCTCTGCACAATTTCATTCACTTTGGTTCATTTCTTGTGACCTTTCGGGCCTCAAGTTTCAAACTTTTGGATGGGGGATTTTGCCCCTTAAAACCGTTCTTTCGCAGAAAATAAAAAAACGTATTTATTTATTTATTGCATATTGTCCCTACTCAAAGTTTCGTTGCAATTCTTCATGTTCTTTACACACATCTGACATACTGTTATTAGTACTTTTGATATTTCGTGATCAAAGGTTTGGAGGGGTCTGTGCCCCACGTAACCATTTTTTCCAGGAAAATACGAAACACGTATTCCCTCATTTTACGTCTGCAATATCTGTGCACAATTTCGTTCACTTCGGTCCACCTCTTCTTGCCTTTCGGGCGTCAACTTTCAAAATTTTGAGTAGGGGCTTTTGCCCCTCTAAAACCACTTTCCCGCAGAAAAACACGTATTCGTTTATTTTGTGTGTAGTATCTACCTGCCTATTTTTTCAAAATCAGAGTGTTACACTTGGGAGGTATTACTTGTGAGTCATAATGTTATATGCATCACTTTTACTCTTCTAATAGAAGCAAACCCTTGACCCCCAAGCGTTACCGGACCAAATGTTCTTTGGACGAAATGTGCTTTGAACTAAACATCCCTGGACGAAATGTCCCTTGGACCAATTGTCTTTTGGACGAAATGCCCTTTGGACCAAATATCTTTTGGACCAATTGTGTTTTGGACGAAATGTCCTTTAGACCAATTGTCTTTTGCACCAATTGTGTTTTGGACGAAATGTCCTTTGGACCAAATGTCCCTGGACGAAATGTGTTTGGGCTAAATGTCTCTGGACGAAAATCCTTTGGACGAAATATCTTTGGACGAAACGACCCCCAACTACCCACCGTCCCATTCTGTTCTGCGCATTGTAGACAGCATCTTCTGAACACTGATGAGCTTGTCTACGTTTTACTTTCAATATTTCCATTTTTCTTCTTCTGAATCTCTTTCTAATGAAAAAAGCTCAGGCATTTTTGGATTTTGATATTTGCAATTGTAAGAGTGGCAATAGCAATAGGAGTTCAATTTTGAGATACAGCTTGTGAGCTTTTAGAGGAGCTAACTGCTGGAAAAAAAATTTGAATCACCTGTAATATATGAATTATTATACCTAGTATAGAAAACTGAAAGTAACTATGTCTGCGTGATTATCACGGTCAAATTGCAAAGTCAAATGAAATGACATTTGGTATATAATCAGGCCGCAATCCCAACTGGGAAGTTATCATACGCATATCACTTTCATTATAACACATATCCTTAGTGGGGAGTAGGTGTCCGAATTTTTGCGAAAAACTGAGTATCTTACAAGCCGTTCAGCTTAGAGAGCTTAAATTCAGTATATAACTCTTTACTAAAAATAAACAGAACGTGTCCTGGCATTTTTAAAAATGTGTTTTATGAGGGGGGGGGATTTTCTATATATTGGAAATTGGTAGTGGGTTGATTTGTAAAAATTATCGAAAACGATTGATATTAGTTGAGAAACTAAAAGAGGAATGAAAACTACAGTCCTTTGCATTTTATACCCACTGCTTTCTAATATAATAATTGCTGAAGCTGGTGTTTAATATATGGATCGTTCAGAGCATAAGGCAATCAAACCATAAAGTTGTGGGAAAAATAGACATAACATTTGTATTCCAAGCTTAATTTCATGAGCATTTTAAATTAGTACGGCATGCTTAATTATATGGAAAACTAGTTTTTCTTTCTTTTCTTCTTACGTTGGTCTACTTTATCTTGATTTGATACTTTCAAATTTCATCCTGTTTTCTACTGAAATGTATATGTAAGCCAAGAAAGAAATAATTATATATGATAAATTTAAATTCATCTTAATTTGGAAGATGAGAAACACATTACCATTGTATATCGTAAAGGTCAGATCCACCGGTATTGTAACAGAGCGGTGCTTGAGCGATTGACGGTAGAAATTTTAAACTCCGATAAGTGAAAATTTCACAGTCTTGTTTTATTTCAAGTATAACCTCTTTAGTCAATGGAGAGAAGGACGTGGATCATGGGTCAGAGTTGATTACGTTGGTGGGTCGGAGTTGGTCACAATGGTTCAGAGTGGTTCATAGTTGGTTGTGGGTCAATTCTGTATTCTACCATTAATTTCATAATTCGCAATCACCCTGTCCTTTAGCTTAAAGACACAATCGTGGAACGTAGAATTTAATATCAGTGATGTAATAAACCCATAATGGGTCGCTTCTTGTTTTACCTTGGTGCATTATACTTTTGCAATGGTAAGACAAGTGTTTACCTCTTCTGGGTAGTTTCACAGTTTCACATTTGTAGAGGTGGTCAAGGAGTTTTCAATGAAGAACTTATTACCATCTTGAACGCTCGCTATTTTGCACAAGTTAGCATAAAGACTCGGGACTCTTACCATTTTTTTTTTAATTTTAGTAATACTTTTAAATGACATACTACTTGATTCCCCTTACCATTTTCAAATTTTGAGTTGCACCCCTCCTGAGACCCACCGGGGAACCTTGGGGCAAATCTTTTTCCTCGACACGGGGTACCTTTGAAATTATAAAATACATGTTTTCCGGTGTTGACATCTGTTTCATCGTTTCAGACTTTTATTAGTGTCAACGGGCTTCGCGGACACCATGCTTCTTTATTCTCTTAGTTTTCAGATACAAGCCCCCATGTCGTAAGCATCAGTGGACCACCGATGCGCAACTGGCGACATTTCGCCAAAAGTTGGTGATCCCGCAGCTACGATCCGTGGTGGTCCCACTTCGGTTTTGAAAATTATACCACCAGCGGCAGAGACTCAACGAAACGCCAACGAACCACAAAATTTCTCCCCCAAAATATGCTAAATCGCCCATATGGTTGATTTGTTTATATTGAGGTGAGTGTAAAAAAAGACTAGGGGAAAAAAGCAAGTATCCCAAGGTGGGCGCGAACCTTCAACCTTAAGTGTACTTGCCGCATATTTTTCTGACTTCGCCACGGAAACGATGCAGAAAATCTCGCTTGTAGAAGGATAAATTATTGAGGTCTTAATTTAGCCAATCAAACAAATCCCTCTATCTCGAGTTCTATGAGATGGTACTGTTAACCGTTTCGAGATTTATTGCTTTCTGGTGGGGTACTATCTATGTGCAAATTTGAGAAAATCGCCGACGCGCACCTTCGGAAACTCTCCTCTTTAGTGCAATGTTGACAAGAGATGGTGTGGGTCAATGAAACCTTGATCCACAAAATACTGACCCACTACACATCGTGACCCACAATAACTCAACACCCAACGTGACCCATTCACCCACCATGACCCACTCTGACCCACCACCAACTATAAACAACTCTGAACCATTGTGACCAACTCCGACCCACTAAAATACATCGTCATTAAGTTTGATCCATTATCCACGTCATCCTCTCTACTGACTTAAGAGGTTATATTTGTAATAAACCAATTTTTTCCAACAGTTAGCTCCTCTAAAAACTCATAGCCTGCATCTCAAAAGCCAAGCAGTAAGTCCTATTGCCATTGTTACAACTGGAAATATCAAAATCCAAAAGAGCCTAAACTTCTTTCTTCATTACAACCAAATGAAAAAAAAGAAGAAAAATGAAGGTCTTGAAAGTAAAACGTAGACAAAGTTGCCAGTGTTCAGAAAATGCTATCTAGAAGGCACTGAGCAGAATGGGTTGGTGGGTCAATGGGTCAGTGTGAGTCACAGTGATGGTGTTTCGCAGTGGGTCACGCCTTGCTGACCTACGATCCACTGACCCACTCATAAATCTTGACCCATTTGACCCACCGACCAACTCAATCTCTGATTTTACATTTAGTATATCATTTAAAAGACGAAACATACATCTACACAATTTCTTCTCGATTGCGAAGGCTAGCTTGATACATATACTAGTTGAGATGGTAATTTCTTCTTAAGGTGAGAAATTGATATGATTAAAGAGCCCATCTTGAAGTGGTTACAAACTACATTCCAAAGTTATTAGAAACGCTTTCGCGACCCCAGAAAACTATTACTTCGACAAATATTTAAGTAAGTTTTTACATTTTATTAATCATATCTCCAAGCCCCTCATTCTGTAAAGATGGGGATGAATTTGGATATAACGCCATTGAGTGCCTCACTACTCATCTCAACGACCGAGAAAACAATGGATAACACTCTACAAAAAGTCATTTTACACTATTTTTACATGCCACTCTTCCCAACTTCACTCCCTTGAGGTATCTGAATTCCACAATATTTTTTTTCCTTAGATTGAAAGTAATGTCTCCCATGTTAGGTAAAAGTTGCTCCAGACATTTCGGAGTTTCGCTGGAATATACACGTATACATACATCAAAACATTTAGAGCTGTGTGATCAATGCTTTTAATGTTGCTCCTGTAAATTCAAAATCCAGGAGGCATAGTTGCTCATACCAAAACGTGGTATTAAATGACATTGTGTTTGTAACAGTGTCACGAACTCAAACTATGGATTTCACCTCTGGTGCTAGGGGTCTCGGGTTCAAACCCTGCTCCCGCCAAGTGAACTTTGTGGTGGACAAACACCGTGCGCGTGGGTTTTCTCGGGGTTCTCCCGTTTCCTCCCACTTTCTTCATTCCACCATTTCATTCATTACTCATTATCACCGTCTCCTTTAGCCTCACCGGCATAACCGTGGGACGTAAAACTCAAAATTTCATTTCATTTCCTTTCAAACTATGGATTTGACACTAATCTCAGTCACTTGAGACATTTTATTTTTCATCCTTTATCGCCCGCCATAATAATGGGTTTTGAATCAATTGAATTGATTTTGAGTTTAACGTCCCGTCAGCAGTGAGGCTATATGAGACGTAGACCTACTAATTAACGCGAACTACATGAGCTCTCGCTGGGGGCCGAATCTGGGTCTCCCACACCGAAAGCGTGTACGCTATACGCTTAACCACAAAGGAGCTTTACGATGAGAGTTAAATTTGGACTTTAACGCTTTCGGAGTTGTAATTATTAATTTCTGCAACAACGAGAACTATGGATTCGACACTAATATCGATCGCTTTTACTTTATATATATTGGCGGAGAGAAAGGGGCCACATCCATATACAAAAGCCTTGCAGATTATTGAACTGAAATCCTTTGGAAAGAAATCCTATTCTGCCTTCTTTCTCGAGTATAAATAAGTCTCTTAGACATGACTTCGTGTTCGTAATTTTCCTGCTTACAAAGTTTTGGGGATCGGGAGTTTTGTGTCTGTAACGAAGATTAGAGTTTGTATAATAATTTCTGTTTATACCCGAATAGTCTCTTTACCTTTCAGAAAGCGTAAATCACTTGCTGTAATGAAAAAATTCAGAATTAACTCCCGATGACAAATAGCTGCAAATAAATACACTACATAATTTATTCATTGCGATGATATTATTTTCTTAATTTGTATTTAACATTCACATGTATCATAGAATACCAACGTACTGTGAACACCTGTTATATTTTAAACATAATAATCACTTTGTTCTGCAATGATTGTGTGTTATATATATACAACTGACGTATTTTAATGTAATTATTTTATATAATTTTTCATGCATTGCGGAAAATAGAATTTCATAAAAAACCTGACTCAGAGGGGAATCGAACCCTCGACCTTCTGATTTGAAATCCAACGGCGTACCACTGAGCTAATACAAGCGCTCCACGAATAATACTTCTAGCGATATATAGCGGTATTTAAGATAATAATTACATTCATATCCACTGCAAACGCTGTTTTTGTTCTACTTTGACTTTTATTTTAGTACTCAGGAGGGAATAATGTTCTATGTCTTAACTTTCACCATTCGTTTACAAATGGAAAGATTCGTTTACGTATCTAAATATTCCATTAACTATGGAGAGCAAAATGACAAACAAGCATGTGCTGGCATTAATACAGTTTCGAAATATTGTATCATTAAGTATTTCAATCAATGTTGCTTTTTTTTATATAATTGGTAACAAGTCTTATTATATTTAAAAGAAGAAAAACACATCTGCAAGATTTTTCCCGATTGCAAAGGTTGGCTTCGAGGTTCGAACCTGGTTTACTTTTTCCCGAAGATACCCGAAGTTGGACTTAGAAAATTTTTGCCTCGAAACAGCAATAAAGAATGCGCTCAACCTTTTTGAGACAAGGTGTACATATCCTGGTAATATACACAGCTCCTTGGGTGCACCAACGTACCCGTTTCAAATTTTAGATGGGAAGTCTTGTGCACGCCTAGACCATTGTCCATGCACCAAGGACATGGCTCCTGAATCGGGATCCAGGGGCACAAAAGTGATCCGAATCAATGCCGTTACTACTGACACCCACACATTAGAACCGTTCTGTATATTTAATTTTTGATAGCTAGAATTCAATATATGGATGAATTCCAAAATTCTCTCTTATAGTTGCTTAACACTAGCTGGTTCCTCATTTCAACTAATATTTAATCCTTTTTCTCTAATTTGGTGATTAGTACGGTTACTTTAGGTATACTGGGATTACAATTTTCAATTTAAGTCAGCGAGCATTAAAAAGTGTATTACAGTTAGTTTAATTTTTCATCAACCTATAGCCTTACTCTCATATTCCATCGCTTCTACATAGGGTCGCTAAACTTCAACAAGCAACAATTACTAATACTTAACCTACTTCTCAAGGCTAGAAACCTTTCTATAAAGCATATTTTACTCCTTTGGTACAAATACGAATGTGAGAAACTGCAAATAATTTTTCAAAGTGAAGTAACGAATACTATCAGTTAAGTGAGACATACTATCAGTTAAACAACCCATGCAGATATCCACTGCTAGATGTTACTTAATATTTGTCAATACAAAATACTCTGTCACGTTGTTACAGAATATCAGGAGCATAGAAGCAAAACTTGTTAAATCCATTCTTAAATTTTGTCAGGAAACGAAACAAAAGTGACTCCCTTATAGTTCAGAATTGTTTAACACTTGTTTTTCTTTCGTGGTAGATTAAACTCGTCTGCACTAAGTAGTTAACACCAAACAAAAAAAAATGTTCAACAATTCTCAAACATAAGGGAGTCACTTTTGTTTCGTTTCCTGGCAAAACTAAAAAACGGAATTTGATGATTTTGCAACTATACCCGTGATATATGTTATTTATAACAGTATGCTTAGAACTGTGATAATGTAAGAACAAAATACAATACTTAAATTAATCATCAAAATTTTGTCTGGAAACATTGATATTATTAAATCAAAATATTGAAAATATAATACACTTTTATTGCTTCTAATATAACACAATATATTCTATATTATAGTTCGATGTTATATAGTGAAACCAAACCTGGATGGTAATATTATACCCATATATATATATATATATATATATATATATATATATATATATATATATATATATATATATATATATATATAATTTCTTATAGCTTCGTGGTGTCAATTTTATAACGTGTACAATTATGAATTATGAAGTTTACGTATTTAAAGACTGGCGGTGGACATTTCACGGTGAACAACTGGAAACAACTGCAAGATTTTCTAAGCTAATTCCAAATACACAATACAATATTAAAATCAAAGCAAAAACTAACGGAGGAGATTCAGATTTTTCCAAAGCAGCATCTGTCATTACAGGATCAGGAGGTATGTCATATTTTGCTATCCTCTACATATGTTATAATCTTTACTATATCGTCTGAAGTCTTTAAAAGAATATGAGTTCATTTTACATTTTACACATGTATGATGCTTCCTCTTACTAGTTAGTCTCAACTTAGCCGTCTTTCAGTACGTTTGATGCAGATTGCCACTCTCTTTTTACTAATCCAGTACTTTTCCTGTGTTTTTAGATCTTGTTTTATCTGGGCATCTATTTAAAACCCAACTTTTTTTTCTGGACATATTCCTCCAAGTATCGTATTAACTGCTTTATCTCCTCTAGATGCAGAGGGTTGTTCCGCGTATGTTTGATTAAACACGATTACAATCAACCTCGCTCGTAGAAAAAAGTGATTTGATCTTAATCAGGGGAGTCTGTCAATGTAGCGGGTGAGTTGTTATCAAATGTATGTATTTACTCTGTGGGGATGAAATTACGAAAAGAACTTAGCCCCTTCCAACTGTATAACTATTTCAAGCATTTGTTTCCTCGCTGGGTGAAAAATGTAGATAAATCTGGTTTGCTGTGATAGTTATGTTGAAAAATGTTAGGTTGCAAATTGTAGTATTTTGATGTTCAGGAAGCAGTGTAATAGCAAGGATCGAAACATTAGTTTAAGCAAGTAAAACTTACTGAACTTTATAAGACTAGCAACGACTGTTAAAGGAGCTTATCAGGAACTACTGTAGATTCTACCTAAGAAACAATATTTTGAAATAATGAAGAAAAGTTCCAAATTTCTTGTTAAATATACTTGTGTGGAGGAACCGATTGACATTGGTTATTGAATCAGCGTCTCTGTAGGAGTCATCCTAGACAGCAAAAAAGGAAACTTCAAAGTCCAATCAGTTACATAAGCAAACCTATTTAGTCGGAGACCTTACGTTCCATAAGCTTACGTAACTCACTTGAAATGTAATAAACTCTGTAGAAGCTTTCCATTCCTAGTCACGTTCTGTCAAATAACAAGTACCAAAATCATTGCTTTTTCTCAATCCCTTTCCAAAAGTCCCTATACTCAGCATGACTTATTATTTTGTAACTACCAGAAAGAATACCCTCAGAGCATCGTTACTTAAATACACAGCTCACAAAGGTCAAAGGTCTTTCGGGCTGTTTATCATCAAGTGGTTATTTGATTTGTGGTTCTAGGGTATTTATAACCGTGCTATCATTGGGCTTGTGGTTCTGCATCACAATCACTCTACTTATATGGTATCCAGCCTATCGAGGGTCAGAGAGAGTCCCGGGAACTCTGCCGTCGGTCAATGGTGTGTACAACCGCTGAAAAGAGTAGCCGAGCAAGGATCCAGTAGTCTAGGAGGAACCAGCTCTGATGTCCTATGACCGACAGCAAACCTTACAACACCTGCATTTGAACATTGTGTCGTGATTTGAAAGACTATTCGTCGTTTCATCGTTAAGGTTGGCAATCTTACACATAATGCACCCATAATTTAAAAGTATCTTCAATGTTGCTTAGTGGTTTGCAATAGTTGAAATATAATTGTATTTTTCTTCGTGATACATTGCAGACGTTCATCAGTATATTCGTGTCTAAGTGGATGAATTTAACAAAATATCCTTTTTATTGTTTGCGCATAAGGTTGTGAATTTTCATTTTCTTTTGAAAGTTATTGCATTAGTAGTTATAAATATGTATATGAGTTTTGAAATTTTAGAAATGACATTTTGATGATAAATTTATTGTCTTATATTGCCTATTAAAATGTATTGTGTTTCTTATATACGTGAGAAGACCTACCATCCTTAGGATAAGATTTTTTGGTTCTTGTATGGGTTGCACATTATGCATTTGGTTTCCTTATATTTGTTGTCTTTATGGTTACCCAATATATTGTTTGCCATGCAGGACTGTTCAGGTTTAATTGATCTCTTCTTGCGCGTAAGGTAACGATGTTCTAGATTATTAGTAATAACAATAGTTAAACAATACTATAAAGTACTCTAAATTTTTCATTTATTCTTTCTAAAGTTCGTTAGTTCATGCAGACCTGCATGAATCTAGTGGGAGCATTTTCCTCCTCTGTAATCAAACGGTAGTTGTAAACACGCTGTTTGACTGATAAATGTTTCATCGCCACAAGTATAAAATAAAACTTCTTACTATAGCTTTAAGAGGTACACTTTATATAATTTCTCTAGTGAATATATTTTGTTGAAGTGTAATTCACATCATAAATTTTATAGTGCATCCAAAAGTAACGTTTGCTACTTTCTTACGGTCCTGAAACAAATCTTATTAATAATTTGTGATCCTACAAATATTTCCAAAGATTGCATACATTTCAGTACGTCTTTCCATGAACTTGCTCTAACTTTTCTTTCCATATAAATTTTGTGGGTTATATAGCATAAGGTATGTCTTCTTAAATTAAATGTTATTCCCCTCGATAGTTTCTTCTACGTGAAGTTCATGTATAGACAAGTTTTTGTATGTTGAAAATCTGCGAAGGAAACGTTGAACAACAATTGTTTATTTTTGAAAGGGTTTATGAAAAAATGATAATTATTACTTATTTTGACATAGATTGGATATTATACAAAATGTATAAGAACTTAAAATTTTTCTCAGCTATTAATATAAAGTAGGAATTTTATATAGAGTAATAATCTCTTAGATTTAAATACATCAATAACAAAATGGTGGAATTGAAAAAGTAATATTTAAAATCAAGGTACTATTGGGTTGGTGATATTATAGAGTTAAGACTAAACAGCTGTTGAAGTATTTCCTACATGTGAAATGAACGCTTAATGAATTTAACACAGTGACACCATGCACGAAAGTATATCTCTTTAAGGTATTTAACAACCATAAGCATTTATATATAGTTTAGTTTTAGTTTTACAAAGGTAAGTTCGTGTGTTATGAAGATGTTCTATTTATTACAGTTTCTACTGGAGTGACGAATTTAAGAGTCAGTAATCACTCTTCAAGGTCTTTTACAGTTATTTGGGATCCTCCATCTCACATTGGTGGTGATATAACTCACTATCATGTCACATATCAGGTAAGGTTTTAATATGCTCACTTATTTGCTTGTACAGTTCATTACTGCATAAACTGTTATTGTTGGTCTGAATTATCTGCATGCATTTTGCCTTATTAATAATTTTAAATAACCTGTTTTATGGATAGGTTAAGATCGTGCGAACTGCCGTTATGCATATATCTATATTGTTTTAGGTAATGACAGAAATCTTTTATTCCCAGAAAAGAGATATTAAATTAGTCTCCGATACTACTATGTATTTTTCTGTGTTCCTCCGATAGCCTCATGTTTCTCAGGATAGAAAGTGTTATCAACAAAAATATTTCAAATTAGAAGTCAATATATTCAATTTACCCGTTCGTTTTTAACATCCTTCGTCCGTCTCTTCCACGTTACTCTTTGTAACATTCTTTATCTGTGATAAGGAAAAGTTATCGGTTGACGGCCGAAAAATCTACACTATACATTTGTAGACCATCGGCAGATTGTATCTAATGTCATGAATATAAAAACAATCGAAAATATCAAGAGAAGAGATATCCGGAATCAGATTAAACATTTCTTAACTAAGACTAAAAACAACTTTTGTACAATTATATTGTAGAGTTCGTAAGTAAACTATGTCGTACTAGTAGATACTGTAGTAACTTTGTTCCGAAATGTGTACAATTTAGACTACTTTCTGATTTATTTATCTTTGAATTACCAGGCCTTATATCAAAGTTCCGTTATTGCTTATTAGAATTACATGATCATGACATAAATAAA
Source organism: Thermobia domestica (assembly GCF_964235325.1). NCBI lineage: Eukaryota > Metazoa > Arthropoda > Insecta > Zygentoma > Lepismatidae > Thermobia > Thermobia domestica. The sequence continues at coordinate 124,780,950 of NC_137469.1, read as the reverse complement.
TCTGGCTAACTCGTATCCTTATTCATTCATCAATGCTTTCTACAGTGAGAAAAATTTCCTGACGGACAGAAAAACATTGTACAGTACATAAAATTTAATCTAATTAGACATTGATATACGTTTACAAATATTTAGTTTTGCAAGAATAAAAAAATCTAATAAAGTCCATACGCAGGAGAAAAACATTGAAAGGATAGACATTTTAAAAAGTTTTAAACCATATTGCTTTCTTCAGAAGACATATTGTGAAAATTTAGAAGTTATTTTCGTTTATACATAGAAATTAGGAAATGTAATCCCTGGACTGCTGCACTGCGAATCCCGGCATCCCTCCCGTTTAGTATCAAAATCTCTGGATTACATATTTCATATTTCCGAGATTTCTGAACTAGAAAATCATATGAAACGTTATTGCATTTACCCGCTTCAAATATATGTCTACTGTAGTAACTGCTAACTTTAAATACCAATTATTATGTTGATTACTTTCCCTTGATAGTGTTTGCATATTATTCAAGCTGGTCAACTGAGTGCTGATAAGGAAATTTAAATAATTCTGCTTCATAAATAGATGTTTAAATCTCGGGATTTCGCTTTTCTTCCCTTCTGAAAGGATAGAAGCTCAAAATTCCTTGTCCTGGATAAATTGTTAATTATTTCCGTTATCCGTTACGGATTTCAAAAATAGTTCATGTCAATATGCAAATGTAAAATTTTTAGTGTTCGTTGCAACCTTATTGCCCGTGTTACTTTTTTCAATGATCTTTTTCGTTAAAGAAACTCTTATTCCTATTTCTTTCCGAAACTAGACTAAACTACACTGCTAAGGTGGTATTATTACTTATGTGTACCAAAGGTACAAAACATATGTTATCTTTGCTGGCTGAGTGCGCTCTTGCCATGTCACAACAATAGTCTAGACCGTCTTTCTGATATCGTGATTGTCAAACAGCCCGTTTGTCACGGCACGATATGACAAGCGAAGATCATTTTAGTTGAAAGGTTCATTATATTTGCTCCCAAAAGAAAATCTCTTTCGTCTTGAATGACTAAACATTTATAACAATGGCGTTTGGTCAAATATACCCTGAGTACGTAGAATGCAGGAAATATTATGGAGAGTTATAGACGTGGCAGTATTTTCTGCTGGAGAAACAATGCCAGTAAACAAAATGTAAGAAGTGTAGTTCCATCATTAAAACAACTAGTGAATCAACGAAATGCGTACATAGTCACTTGAGGTCCAAACACATTTCTTTGCTCACAACAAAAGAAACGGAAGAAAAAAGCAGCAGTACGATTAGAACAGAGGGAATATACAGTCCAAATACCAGTCAGCAACTAACAAAGAAAAATAAATTAGAACATTACTTCATTAACACGAACGAAAGAAACCTATGAGCTACTTTGAGAAGAATGACTGCACGTGACTGTTTGTCTTTTCGTGTATTCTGTACATCACTCGATCTTCAACTCTCGTTAATATGAATTTTCGCTAAGAATTACCTACAACTGAACACTATCTAAAAGTTAGTCATAACCTACGCCGAAAAAGTTCCTGCAAGTGCGATTTGTCAGAATAAAGAGAAAGCTACCCGTCGAGATAAATTTTCTTTGACCTTTGATGAATGAACTTCGAAACGTAATAAACGTTAAATATATATTAACTTGCATTCTGAATGAAGCAGATGTGGAACTTAGGGACTAACTTGTTCCTGGGATGGGTTCACAGTTTTCAGAAAAGTGTGTAGCTTTCCTAAGTATAAAACTTTAACAATATAATCGATCTCTTAACAGAGATATTGTATGCATCACAACTGACGGGGCAAGTGTGATGGTTAAAGTTGGCAAAATAATTAGCACGGAAGAGCAAATATGTTTTCTCTATGGAATACATCTTCATGATGAATGTGTTGTATTTCTCCAAAATACCAACGTTTGAGTCAACAGAAGCAGATGAAGGTGCTTCCAATTTCCTACCTGGAATTTCAGAAGCAGATATTGAGCTTCAAAGAGGTGATAAATTGAAAGTGATGAAACAGAAACTGCAAATGAAAACGGCTTAATTCTATCCGAGGAGCCCCGTCAAGCTCTCCAGCAAGTGAACTCTGATTTATTTACCTTATCTGGAAACCTAAATCCATTAATTTCAAAAGTAAGAAGATAGTAAATCTATTCAGGAAGTCGCCAGCCAAAAAGTTTCTGCTTCAAAAATATGTAACTCAACAGTTACTCCTTCTAGACACTAGAACAAGGTGGAACAGCTTCGTTGTGTGATAATCTGAATTTGTCGATTCAACAGAACACCCATTCGATTCCAACAGCAGACGTGCAACGTGTGAAGAACATCATGAGTGTTCTGAGACGGGAAATGTCTCTTCTTGATCATTTCACGAGGTAAACCTCCCGGAGATTGCGAATCACAGCTTACTGACTGTCCGTCCTTCAAGCGTGGAATCAGAAACAGCGTTCCCTGCTAACTAACTAACTCTATGGCCTATGGAACCCGGAGGTTCAATGCCGCATCCACAAAAGATCTCCACTGACTTCTACCCTTAGCCAATTGGATCCAGTTTGTACTTTGTATTCCTATTTCTGCGAGATCCATCTTCATATTGTCCTCCCATCTGCGCCTAGGTCTTCCTAATGGTAGTTTTCCGATTGGTCTTCCAGTCAGGACTTTGAAAGCGCTTTTACTTTCTTCCATTCTAGCTACATGACCTGCCCACCTAAGCCTCCTAGACTTGACGACCCTAACAATGTTGGGTAAACCGTATAAGTTATGTAGTTCCTCGTTATGAAGTTTCAGCCATTCCCCATTCCCGTTCCCCTTGGGTCAGAATATTCGTCTAAGGATCTTGTTCTCAAATACTTTCAGTCTATGTTCTTCCCTCAGTGTAAGCGACCATGTTTCGCAACCATACAGAACAACAGGCATGATTATCGTTTTGAATATTTTAAGTATCAAATTTCTGGACAGAATTCGCAAAGACAAGAGACTTTGCGTTTCCTGCATTACATGTAGGTTTATTTTGTACAAAACTCCGTTCTCGTTTAAATGTTTGTACATTGGGTTGTCTCTGTGTCCTGAAAGAATATTTGAAAAACTACAAGTGTTTAACAAAATGTTGTAGCGATGGTGTCCCAGCGATATTTAACTGTAAGAACTGCTCATTTATTGCTTTTTCAAACTCAGAGCATTTCCTTTCTATTACTTTAAGATTGTTGACTTTGCCACACTTGGCCATATAAGAATAAAATGTCAAAATTATTTATGCTGGTGCGTATGTTTGACACGAGAAAATACCATCATTTTCATTGCAGGCATGTGTTTGTTAATTCCAACAAATATGTAAGAAAATTTGTATTTTTAAATCTTAATAAGATTGCTCGTACATTTAAGTGTATTCTCCTTACTGAAAAGCTTCTCCTCTCTCCGTTCTAATTATTTTTTATTGAACGTGCATAACCATTTTTCTTCTCTCGATGCGTTAAATAAATATAAACTCTGTTTTGTAAGTACGCTGTAAGTTCGGGACAGACTTACAGGTTTAGGAAATCTTGGGATTGTAAAATCCATTCGGGATTACATTTACTAATAGAAATACCAGTATAATGGCATCTTTTAATCGATAGAATCATTAAGATCTTATCTTTAGAAAATTAACATACACATTTAAATTATGAATAATATTGTACTAATTATAGTGTCACACATGTTTATTGATTTTAGAGAAAAAATGCAATGGTATTTACCTCTAAAGCCTCGCTATGGAAGTTAAAATGGTGGAAAGATGTTCTATTTGTATTATAAATTACTAACATGAAAATCTTTGCTATTTATTAATGACTGGATATTCCATGTTAAACAAAATGAAAAACTCACTAATTATAATATTAGCAATAATTATACAGATTACGAATAAGCACCTTTTTTCGAACTTTTTGGACATTTATCACCCATGCTTCTGTAGGAAACTACGTAATATAGGGCAAAAGAATTATTTGATTTTAAATGAACGATTCAGATTATTTTCTGAAATTTATTAATTATTACATTGATATTTTGTTTAAAAATTCAATTGAAAGTTTTCTTCTAAAACCCATCAACATCTACATGGATTTAAACTTTGTCATATAAGATATATATATATATATATATATATATATATATATATATATATATATATATATATATATATATAGAGAGAGAGAGAGAGAGAGAGAGAGAGAGAAAGAGAGAGAGAGTTACACTAAAGTTTTCTTTTTTCGCCTATGTTAGTAATGTGCTGCTCTTTATATTCAAAAAAGTTACTAAACAATCTGTGACTTCGAACCATGCATACGCAGATTAATGTTTAGAATTTCTTTTAGTGACGGTTGAAAGTAACATGTTCAAATTCGCCTGATTAACTGTAACAGTGTTGCATTCAACCATATTTGCATCATTTCAATTTTATTTTCACCGAAGTTAACATTGTGTCCAAATATATCATGCTGGCAAGAAATTTTGGTTTTAAATGCAGATTTTGTTTCTGAAATTAGCACGTAGCGTAGCATATATAAAGAAACACAAAAAGAAATAGAGAATAAAAGTGTTTGCATACGAAACATCAAAATAACTAAATTCGAAAACTAGTGATCGATAGTTTCAGAAAGCCTTTCTTCTTATTTATTCTAGTTACAATTATGGTAGCAAATACTTTATCATTGATTTTTTATTTTGCTCTCATTAGTTTTGACAGTTATACTCCATCATCCTCTGCATTATATTTAATTTCTTTTAATTTTCTCAGCTATGTTTTATGCAGACAATGCTAATAGTTGCTTCGTAAATTGATACACTCCTTGACCCAACAAATCAAATGAGGTCATTCAACCAAAGATTCTATTTTTAAAATCAATATTTCTTCTCTAATGAGATGTCCTTATTTCTTTATAGTTTTACAATATTAAAATGAAATGGGATGAAATATTTCATTTTTTATGTACCATGCTTAAAGGAAACAGTGCTGACGAGTTAGATTAAAATAGGATGATAAAAGTGAAAGGAAAGGCACATCTTCGAATAAATCCAAACTCACGGTTTGTCTACCATAAAGCCTATGTAGTCACAGCTTGAATGGAAGAAAGATCATCCCATATTTTAGGGTTTTAATCCGTGTTTCTGAATTGTATTGTTTCCTCTCATGTTCTCTTTAAATCATCCTTCCATAGTCATTCTTTTTAATTAGTCATTGTTATCATTTAGTTACAAATGGAATAAATTAATATTTCTTTCACCAAACATCCACTTCCATCTAAACAGAATATTGTTTTAATATACAGTGAAAATATTACTGTTCACAGTGCTTGTAAGAAACGCAGAATTGATAATAATTCCCCCCATGATTTACGAACTCAGTAGAGAAACATGTTGGTAGAAGTTTCAGAAGATTAGTTACCTTTTATTAGCGTGCTTGATATTTCCATAAATGTTTCAATAAAAATATCAGTTACGTTAATTAATTACGTAATATATAATTTCTTTAGTGGCGAATTTAGGTAGAATTAGGTATTTCATTTTAGTTGATATAAGAAGTTCATAACAGATATTTGTACTCTAATATAGTGGCTAGGATTTTATTTAGCATTTCTTTTCTTTTCTTTTCTTTTTTGAAAATAGTGTCTTCGTCGTCTTGCTTGTCAGAGCCAAGTATGTGATTCTTCCGCAGGGAACATGACTGTTAGCACAAACTATGTGAGTTTGTTTGGTTTGTATCCGTTGGCACAGTACCAGATAGAAGTAGCAGCCTTCACTGGCGTCATAGGAAAATATTCAAAAGTATTTGCATTAGTTCAACCTGACAGTAAGTACTAGTAAACTCTGAATGAAACCGAAGCAAAATTTGTGTATTTATCTCTGCAATTTGCAAAATAATCTTTTCTCATGTTTTGATATGAGGAACATGGGTGCGAAGTTTATCAGACTGAAATTTAAAAAAAAAAATATTGAAGTATCTAGGAGCTACGCGTAGGAAGTGGCAAGTAGATAAACCATCACCTTCTCGGCTTAGGACTTAAACAATTATATTATCAGACAATTACTGGAAAGTATTTTCAAGGCTCATACCTGGTAAAAATGACCGTTGATTAGGAATGTTTCATCTCTAGCTCTCTTTTTGCTAACAGGTAACAGCACAGCACATGTAACCCAGTTATTTATCCAAGCACCGCAAATGCAGTAAGTGACAGTACGTACATAAGAATCATGCAATTTACAGAGTTTCTGTTATCTGGGATGTTTCCAAAGCATCTCACGTAGTTACCGAAAAATGGTTCGTACTATAATGATAAATAGTATTAGGAGATGGCTTTTGTTTTCGAGTTTTGTAATGAAGTGCTCATGCGCGTGTTGGAGATTACACGAGGCAATTTTCATTATTGTTAAACAACTACCGAACGTGAGAACAGGAAATCTGTGGAAGATCAAGGAGAAATATTTGCCTTGGTTAAGTTCTATTATAAGTATGAAACCAATCCCAATATGTCTCTAGACATTAAATGGGTACCCGTGTCTGGCATATACAAAATTTGAACACTTTGAATCTATTTTCGCATCAATCGATGCGCCACTTACATGTTGCTAATTACGCTTCCCCCTTTAATTCTCTATTAGGCAGTATAAAATGCATTATATCTGTTTTACATTTTGTTCAGTGATAAGTCGACGTTCACTACCGGTGTAAGTAATATCCATAATACGACTTTGGGTCGTAAAAACATTAACGAATCCCTTGTCAGATAGAACCAAGTGATAGTTTCAATAAACATAGTGTAGCATGGTTGATTATATTCTTGTTAGCTCACTTATCATATATGAACGCGTGCATCATTAGCGTTATCTTTATCTGTTACAAAATGATTTGACGGACCAGTTACATGATGCTTGTATGCACAAATGGTGAAACCTAATTTTTCACGATGAAAGAGCACCAGCTTATGCCAATCAGTTGATCATTCTGCATGTGAATACCACGTACACTAATCGATGGATTTCTCATGGTAGTCTGGTTACTACGACAATAAAACAGTTTATTCCAACGAATCGGTAATTGGCGTCTTGCAATTATATAAGGCGTTTAGTGCACTCAACAGTATATTAATAATTGTTTCTACACTACTCTGCAAATATTTGAGCTACTTTTTGTGTTATAAGTTGAGACCACTCAAACAATTTAATGTGAACACGACTCAGCATGTTTATTTAGACATTCTCACCGATCGTGTGTTGGCATTTCTCCAATATCTGGAGGCGAGAATGCAGTGATCAGTAAAATATTCTAAGATGACGACTGTCTTGTTCACGGATTCAATAACATTCATACATTGCTTGAGTAAAATCTAGAGACACCTTGACTGCAGATTTAAATCCATTTTAGTATTTATCGAACTGTTTCAAGGAGCGGGTAAAACGCAGAAGTAGGTTAAAATGATGCTAGGTAATTTTTACAATGACTAATTAATTGCCTGACGCGTCTTTTACACTTTATTTTTATACATTTTTGATATGAATGTTTAACGTCCTAACGTTATCAAGAGAAAGTACGTTATATATATATATATATATATATATATATATATATATATATATATCGTTTAAAATTTAATTACAATAACTTATTGGTCTACGAAGACTCTTGCAAGACGCACTACATTTTAGAAAGTATTTTTAGCTGGAGTAAAAAAGAATTTTTGTAAATAATAACAATGGTTAATTAATTGACAGTAGCAAAGATCACAATTCCACGTTTGTGGGAAAGAATATCAATGCCTATTTTTTACCATTATGTTTATCCTAAGACACGAAACAAATCATTCGTCTTTTACGATAATCCAGAGTACTTTTCCTACCTAAAACTCAGATTCATGCTGGTTAAAAAGTTTGTTTTAAGATTCTCTTCAAATAATGACATTATTGACACTTCATTCACATGATACAGTTCCATTGTCATTACAAAAAACAAACTAACTCAGTCTTTGGGCTATGGAACCCGGAGGTTCCATGCAGTGTAATCGCCTGGTTCAATCGCTTTTCGTGCGTCAAATTATTTAGATAACTGCTTCCCAGAGTTTGTCCTACGTTGTCCTGCTAATGAGTATTTTCCGGAGGTCTAGACGTATGTGGGTAAGACGGTGAAGGACATCTCCAAAAAGGAAATACAGAATCGTTTCCTAATTGCTCGCCGGTCTCAACAAGATGAGCATTAGGCACCGAGAGGTTCGGATGTTGCCTCTCGAAAAACTCACGGACGATCAGATGGTCACTCAGATCACAACGCACATAAACTTCATTCATACATACAACAAATACACACTGGATTAAATGACGCTATCCTTATTTATTAAAATACGAATAGTACATCTGGTTTAGGTAGCTCAGTTAGTTGTTTCGAAATGGTAGCGAAGTGCTTAACGAATTTCCGAAAGTAGGAGCAGCAGCCTAAAAATGAACGTACATCTTTTACAGTTTTCGGTTCTGGAAGATCGGCAATTGCCTTAACCTTTCCTTGCAGAGATCTTATTCCATCTTTCCCTACTAGAAACCCGAGAATTTCTAGTTGAGGGTAGCCAAAATAACATTTCTTAGGGTGCAGTTTCAATTTCGATTCTCTGAGCCTATCAAAACCTAAATGTAACCAATCAAGCATTTCCTGAAAATTTTCCGAATAAATTATCAAATCATCTAAATACAAAACCATAATTTTGAATTTTAAGGATGCAAAGACCTTGTCCATAACGCGGGAAAAATATGAAGGGGGCAGGTCAGCCGCATTGGTAAAAAGTTAAATACGAATAATCCTGTGCTACATATGAAGGCAGTTTTCTCTATCATCCTTTCTAACCTGAAGCTGACAGAATCTGCTGCGGAGGTCAGAAGAGGGTAGCATTTGTGCGTTCCCTAAATATGAAAGTAAGTTGTCTATCAAGGGAAGTCTGTATCTATCAGGTTTGATATATTGATTTACCTGGCGATAAAAGGTGAAGCATATGAACTACGTATCGGGGAAATGATTCCCTGTGCGAGGAGTTTGCCAACTTCTTCCTGTATTAATTTTCTTTGCGGTGCGGAGGTGAGGAGATTGGTACATTGGTGGTCATTTCTATAGGGGGTACTCATTCATCCGTGACCGTAAGGTCAGAAAATTTAAATGCCAATATATTCCTATATTCTGCCAACAACTGTAATAATTTTGATCTCTGCCCATCTGTCAAAGCTAAGGAAATATTGAATTCCTTCTCTAAGTATTTTTCGTCCACCGATTCCACGATCTTTTCAATTTTATTAATCTGAATCTTCAATTCGGAGGAGGCACAAGACTTTTACATACATTATATTGTTATAGTTTTCCCACTAATGTACCTCCTGGCAATTGAACCTCTCTTTTACTAAAATTTATAATAGGAATATGAGATGCTTCGTTTGTTTCCAAGTATAATGTTCTAGGAGCTAGACAACAAATATGATAGTGAACACCATCGCTTGGTTCAACGTAATAATTTGAAGATACCTTATCTCGCGCCTTCACTAACACTACACTGAGAAAAAAAGGACTAGGATTTCTGTGTGGATACATCGTATTTACGCGGGTGCGCTCCTTAAGTAATGTAATTTCATGTATAAAAGTACAGCAGGTGGGAACACCATGCCAACTCTGGAGATCGGCGTCGAACTAGACTCGCTGTGATTGGATAATTTTATTCACATGATGGATTTCGTGTTAAAAACTATTACTATCGTAAGGTAGGGACTCACAGATTTAGAAAGAGCCAAGAGGGGACAGCCGTAGAAAGGTGGTAACAACATTATATACGTAAGTTACCACCGTCGGAATGGGTATGGCGTTAATTCCAGATTTAAAATGGTGGTCCCACAATACAAAATTTTCGCTGGACGGTGGTGTAGATCGTACTACGGATGAAACAACATTACTTAATGTGGTGACGCGCGTAACCTGGTAAAAACAGCATTTACATGCCGACTGGATTATGCATTTTTCTCAGTGTAACGTCATTCCACGAGCGGGTATTTTAACATCAACAATGGTACAGACAGGAATTTTAATCCTGGATGGTGTGATTTTCTCTATTCTGTTAAGCCAATCGTCAGTTTCGATTTCAATCATTTGAACCGATGTAACTTCGTTTTTCCTATCTTTTGCACTATCAGTTTCCCCTATTTCGGCTACCTCCATCTGTTTAACTGATTGTGTCTGGTTTTGAATTATGGAAGATTGCATGTGCCCAGCCTTACACAGTGACTCTTTTCTGTGTCTCATCTGCTTACCTACTATAGTATTTTTAACCTGTTCGTGCTGTTTTGGATGCCAATTACGACCCTTTCTAGGCCTTATTCCATCCGACTGAACAAGGGGAGGGGCTGTCTTCCTAATTCCTCTTTTATTGTAATATTCTACTTGAGACAAGTTCAATGCAGGATGAGAGGGGATATTCTTCTTTATTTGAGTAGTACTTAAATAAAATTTCATGGATGGTCTCCTGGAATTTCCTTTTATAATGATGTAGTTCAGACCTACCCCGTAAGTAAATTTTGATATGAAATCCATGCCCAAAATTATCTTATGTGAATGATCTGGTCCTTTAACTAAGGATATATTAAGCCATAATCTACGGGAATGTCTGCTTGAGGTCCAACATAAAAACAGAGCCTCATGACCGGCAAGATTTCTGTGAGTGCTCCTCGTAGTCTCTTTGCAATGGAAAAAACCGTGGGGATTATATCCTCATGAATAATGCTAATTTGGTATATCTCGGTAGGCATTACAACGCTGGTTATGTGTTCGTAATTGGAGTCTGTATTTCGATTCCCTTGTTCTTAATCCGGTTTCCTCCTTATTATTAGGATGTGATGTGCTGTAATTCTCAGCCTGGCGTAATAAGCGTAATTTATGAATTCCATCCTCTATGGTTTGAACCTCGTTCATTATCAGTGTGTCTACATATTTGGATGGCAGGGATTGATATAGCTTCGTCATTAACTCCCTCTCTGATATTTCGATATGCACTAGTTTCCAATCCCGAACTAGCGAATAAATAAAAGAGTCAACTGGAGTGCTCGTTTCTAATTTCCTATTGTTTAGTTCGTTTTCCAATTTGGCCTTATACAATTTGTCAGGATAGTTTCTATACAATATTTGTTTAAATTCAGAAAAAATTGTTATTCCCAATAAAATATCCCGTTTACACGAATACCAATGAGCTGCAACACCACTAAAACAGGCGACAATGCGATCCAATTTTTCTTGTTCTGTCCAAAAATAGCTGAGAGCCAAAACTTCATATTCGTTAGTGAACTTAGTCACTGATTCTCCCGCAGAGCCCGAAAGGGGTGGGAATTTTAATTTTGGCACGAAACATTTTGGGGTCTCAGTGTCACTAGAGTTTTCATGTACAGCTGAATTACTATGTTGACTCATTTGTTCTTTCACTACGCTATCCGTCGTTTGAGTACCTGTATTCGAAATTTCATTCTCTGCCCTATCTTGAACTACACTTCCGAATTCAGTAACCTATTCTCGGCTGCTAGTATGAGGAGGTTCGTTAATTATAGTTTCCTTATCTCCTTGCTCATTACTGTCTTTTTCAATTGGACCTTCTAATTCTATATCAACTTGAGTTGAGATTTCGCAACGTTCTAACACAAAAGGTGTGGGACAAACCCACGTATAATCATCCGGAGGTGATCAACTTTTGTATTTTACTCTTGAAACATTAAGTGGATCTGCTTGCGATACAGTGGGTAGCACTTGTGATTTTAATGGAGTAGATGTTGCAGTAGGTTTATCCCACTCAGGAGTATTAGATGACTCTAGTTCATATTTACCTAAATACTGCGTTCGTGGGGCTAAGTGTGGCCTCTCGCGAGAAGGAGTGGGTAATTCCTTGTATTCTGTAGTATTTAGGTTACTAGAGTTAGGAGTTTTTAACTTTGTCTTCAATGAGGACAAAACTTTCTTAACGAAAGACATTGTTGGTTTCTTTTAGCGCATCGCTACACAATCTAATACAAAGTCTCTAATAACCTAATATAAAAAAAATAATCAATTTCACGTAACACAGAGCACATAAAACATCAACATAAAAGTAAAATATGGAACAGAACAATCTTAATCTAACATGAATATTAACTAAATAATAAATGAATGAATACAGTATATATCGCTGCCATGAGTTTTGCTTACCATTGTGCCACACGTAAGGTGAAGGGTAATGGAATTCTAACAGTCTAATTATTTTTTTTATGTTTATCATCCCGGACTAAGAGCCCCCACTTGAAACGAATTCTTCCGCTGAGGGGTGAAATTACGGAGTCACCCGAACACAGAAGCGTCACGAACCCAGGCCCTCTCTCATAAGGACTTGAGACGGAGTAGTTTCATCTAAGCTTCAGTTACCTCGGGGGAAAATACGCTCTGACTGTTAGAAAATACGCTCTGACTCTGACTGTCATACTATGAGACATGTTAGATATGATAAAGTTTATTACATGAATGTAGTGAACAAGATCAATAATTACAGTATGAATAATAACAATAATATGAGAATTAAGTGCAACAAGAAAAGGAAATACTATACACAGAAAAAAATATATTCTAATATATGGAAGTAGAATATTCATTCATAAAAACTTGTATACGATTGCGTCAAGATTTGAAAGTAATATTTGAATTTGAAATAACACTTGAAATTTGATTTGAAAATCAATTATCTATGCAACATGTGCAACGCATCTATACAACTTTAAGTGTGCAACGCATTTCCCAAGCTAGCTTGTTCTAGTTTGTATTGAGAAATTTTGTAGTACATTTTTCAAAAACAGTATTCTTTACTCAAGGTTTTAAAGTTTGATGTCTAGGGGAATTGCATTTTATGTCTCATAGCAACGATAATGATTTAAATGAAAATCATAGTTACCTCCTGCAGTAGAGCACTTCGGAGTCGAAAAAGATGCCTGGCTACTCTTCTGAAATGTTTCATGTCCAGTAATAAGGAGTTGGCCGGAACTCGTAGTCACACAATGTGAATTTACGTAAACGGGAATAAAAAAGGGGGGTCGAATAATACAATTAGGCGGAGTTTATTGTGATTCTTTTGACATGTTTAATCGTGATTGGTTATGAACTTGAGCATCAGAGCATAGGTGGGATGGCATGGAAACGTAGAGGTTGGAAGAATATCCGTTTTCCGGATTTCTTTATTTTCTTACTATCTGTGATGTCAAAACTCCTGTGGTCACTACAACCACATTTTCCGTACAATATGTTTCCCGTAGGAAACCACAATCATCACAATTTAGGATGGCAAAACCCTTGTGGTTTGTGTTAGTGGAAACCTGTTTCTCGTACAAGACCACAACCATCCTGTTATTCTTGGAGCGTGAACCACAATTAAGTCCAAAACCAATCAAGAGTAATACAAGTCAATGACTTAAAAATACTTATAATTTCTTACATTTATATTTATAATTATATAACTAATAATTTTGTTTTGAGCTTATTAAATCGCGTTAATTAGTTAGGTCCAATTTGGAAATTGAGCGGCATAGAGAGGCAACCCTTTCAATATATATATATATATTCAGTTTACATGTTTCTTTCATTATTACACTTGTTTTTCTTAATAACAGCAGGGCGTGCTTTGCACAAATATGTAGCTCTAAAGCATTAGGAACATAGTAATTGATGAAAAAGCTCTACATAATTCTGTTTCCCCTTTGCGAGTGATCTAGGGCTGAACGAAGATTAGTTATGGTTCTCGGCAAGAATAAAACATTTACTGTAATTGCACTTATTTTTCTTTTTCAGTTCCACTTGTTCAGCCTTCTCCAAGCGATAATCCAATATTGAGAACAAACAGCAGTATAACGGTTTACTGGAGTCCTCCTGAAAACTGCAGAGATATCAATGGTTTTCTTTATGGTTACAAATATGAATTATTTCTACTCGGCAGCGACATTCCATTAGAAAGTGGTAAAACTGAAAGTACTTCAGTAACTTTCAGAAATCTTACTCCACGTACTGAGTATGAAGTAAAAGTGTATGTACTGACGTCTGGAGGATGGAACGCCAACTTTTCTTTGATAATTAGTGCTGTTACTAAAGCAACAAGTGCGTACATTCTTTACTAATATGTTTAATTAAGTGCAGAAGTCTTAATTACATATTTTGTTTAGTCAATAAATAAAACAATTTAAATCCTCTCTTTATCCTTGAATTGATCTCGTTAAATATTGATATAACAGTTTACTTTCATGTTTATGAAATTGTATATAATGTCCATCTAATTGCTACTTTTCTAAATTTTAGTTACAAAAGCTATGTACTAACGAATAGTCCGTTCTCGTCAAGAAATACGTCACTAAGGTTCCTAAAGTTGTGTACTTATGTTGTAAACAAAACTATGAACAATATACTAGAACTGCCTAAAACTGTATTAATGTGTAGTGAAGTGAGCTATATACTGCAACAATTGTTATTAAAATGAAATATAATTCTAGAATGAAATATAATTCTAGAAGTTAATCTAAGTACCAATTTAAATTTGAAGAAAAGCAATAATCTGAAATTATTACGTTTATAGTGAAATATTTTCTTTGTTAACTACTGGGAACAAAGAGTTTTCTTTCCCCACGCAAATTATTTCCAAAGCTAGATTTCAATCACTTGATTTAACACTCTCTAAGCCGAACTCATTTATTGCCTTACATTAGTTCTATTCCTTTTAAGTATTGCAAAAGACCAGTCTCGGACCAGGAGGTATAGAGCCCCGGCAGAAGCCTTACTTGATGAACTCCATCTTTCCATATCTTGTAGCATGTAGGAGTCTCACAAAGAATACTGTTATATCATTTTATTACTTTTATTGTGCTTATTGTTATGACACTCTATCTCCAATGGGGTTTGATAAAATTCTAACTGAAACATTATCAATTGACTGATAACACAAAAATGAAGTGGTCGCTTTACGAATGCTGTTTCAGTGGACGCACGAGTCCTCAATTGTATGTTGAAATATTTTAATCTTTATATATTCAAGGGGGTACAAAAGTACGCCATGCATTTGTTTTACTTTATTTTTTATGTCACAGACACCCAAGGGTCACTAGCATTCTTTACACTTTGAACTGGACTGTAAGGAAACTTATTTCCTCAATAACAATTATATTGTAATTTGATCTGCTTACGTATGTGGCTAAAACTACACTGGGGTACATTTGGGTATCTCTGTTACCATATTTGTTTCAAGTATTTTATTATTTGATTTTTGTTCAACGAAATCTAGAATAAAACAACAAGTGATATTACAACCTATTACAACATATTGTTGCAATATTGCATTCATGTTCCAATATTGCAACCTTTCCTGCCACAAAAATATTACGAAATTAATACAGTTCTATAGCGTATTCTAAACGAAATTAATACATTTCCCTTTCGGTAACCTAACGTACATGAACTACACTAACTAAACCAACATAACCTAACAAACACAATCCAACGTAAACTAACATAACAATATTACTGATGCCACAAATAAGGATGTTTCTAATTGCAAAAATTGTGTTGGAGTACACTTGTACACCTGTTGGGAATCCAGAGTTAAAAAATGTCATGGGTATCCGAGGGTTAAGATTTAACCTTATGTTTCCTAATTTAAAGTCTACCAAATTTTAGTTATAATCTATATGTCTCTAGAGAATCAAAAGCTGTTATAACAGAATATAGTTTATTATATGTATTAAAGTATGTAAAACATATTACTGAATCACATTATGGCACTGCTGGTAGACTCAAAATTAAAGGAAACACAAGAAGCTAACCACTCACTAAAAGTTAACAGTGCAACAACCTCTGTAGTTCTACGGAATATTCACAGAAGGCTTCTGACACCTTTTCAATATCGAAAATACTAGAGATTTCATATTCCATGCTGATGAACATAGACATTTCCAATATGACTTGAGACAGAAGAGAGCGCAAATTTGTTTAATTTCTGTTTTGAGACTACTCGTGCTTAGTACACTTGTGCACATGGTGATGTTAAGGCATATTTATAGGCTTTATAGAGTGCATTTAATGAATCCGTCTGATGAGCTCGTCTCTAAGTCAAAAAGAATAACTGCTGTACGGGACAAGCACCTGTCACAAGCTCTATCAGTTACCACACCTTCTTGCTCTTCCTTTTCTTCGGAGTTTTCATCATTGAAAACTCTTTCGATGCATCCCTGTTTGGTAGTTTGTCCACTTTTTATTTAAATTATTACATTCACACAAAAAGCTCCGGACATGTTAGCGAATTTTATAAGTTCTTTCGATAATTGAGCGAGGTATAACTTTGTTGCAAGTGCTGCAAATGCATTCTCTGAAGCCCGTTCTTTTGTTTCGTTTAGACTTTTATGATCTAGCAACCTCAAATCCTTAAGTAATTCAGAAGAAGGTTCAAACCGTTCTCCCAAACTGATAACTACAATATTCAAAATCTCATACTAATGTTCCACTTTAAAGACGGCTGACTGGCTTAAGTCTCTGCCTCTCTCATCAAATGACTTTACATTAACCATTCTTTTCATCTTCGATAGCCGACGAACAGGAAAATCTTCAATCTCAATGTCAGTATAATACTCCTTTAACTGCAGATTCGTTGCTTTGTAAAAGTCTTCCGCTTTGTCATATACTTGTGCAAATTCTTCATCCTGGTGTTGGTTTCTCGCGCGCAAGTAATTTTACTACTAAATTACAAGCAGTAATGTAATTCAGAGCTTGCGATTCTGAATATTTTGAGACTTAGGCTGTTGACGCGAATAAGTCATCGTACACAGCACACATCACATTGGTTTGGAATTCACACCATTTATGCAACAATGTCTGGGTTTGAAACTTCGTTTTTACATAGAACTATCTGCTGGTTGTTTTATTCAGCTGAAGCCCACGTTTGAACTTCACTGGAACTTGCAAAATGAAAGCCCACCAAAGTCAGGCTCATAGTACTTGTAAAAGTCATTTTTTGCTGCTTCCTATTTGATGCACGATCACACAAATTCTCCACTTCAGCTGCTTTTCTTTCATTGTGTCCACTGTCATATTTTTTCCTTGCGGAACTCATATTTCGTTTGGAACAGAAAACACACCACTGACACTAGGACAAAATCACAGACGCACATTCAACTACAGCAGCAAATGGATAATGTTCCCTTCCTATTATTTTGTGTCAAGCAGTTAACCTGTGACCTGACTCACACCTTACATGTAGACGAAGATGATCTTTACTATGGCTTGCTCGACCTTTCTGCTACGCACCTTCAAATGGGTAACGGCATATTATTATTATTATTATTATTATTATTATTATTAGTAGTAGTAGTAGTAGTAGTAGCAGTAGTAGTACAAGTTTAACAGAATCTTTTATAACTTTTGCGATGGGAGGTGGCCTTTCTTCACAAATCTGTCAGCTTCATTTACAGTTGGTAATGGGGCTCCAGAGTGGGGACCTTTTCTGTTTCTTTATGATGTTGTAATAACTTCTCAAAGGACTAACAGAGGGCCCTAGCAGTACTTCATAAATGTCAGTCTTATTTCGGCATACATATTTAGACAATGTGATACTGCGGCACGGTTTTTCATATTGTTGAAATATATTCTTACTATACCACAAACAAAGGGGCCTCAAACAATACTTTATAATACTATTAGTTTCATTCCAATAATGAGTCTTCAGTGTTGAGGGCCATCGAGCTTTGGGAATGGAACAAACTAGAACGAATAACTATGCTCCAACACAACATACAGCATATTACTTTCCATTTTATTCAATATATATATATATATATATATATATATATATATTAATATACTTAGAGAAGGTCCGACAAGCATCCCTGTCCTCCTGACCTGGCCAGTCCGAGCCTGCAAAAGATCTAAAACTATGTTTTACTGTCAAGAAATGCAGCCAACTAAGTACAAAATGCTTCCATAACAATTCTTTAATAAAGTATGTTTTACGTTCTTAGTCTTGTGTACTTCTTCGTTGATATCACCTCATTATCTGAGGTTTCATAAAGCGGACCTAACGATGTGGAATGGAGAAACGATAAATAAGCTGAAAGTATTGAATTATTTTTATTAATGTTCAATTTGTTTATTAACCTCAGATTTCTTGATTATGACAAAATTGCATGAACGAAAGCATTTCGGAAGAAACATAGAAATAAATTATATGTGTGAAAAAGATCAAACCTTATTCTAGCTTCCTAACTGATATATTTATTTTTTAAAATATGTGATGAATATCCATTGATGAATTACTGATGTTGCTAGTGTTGCTGTAGTTTCTGCTTTTATTAACAGGTCCAGGCCCAGTTCAAAATCTTGTAGTGTACAAAAGAAATCGTCGAATGTTGGGTTTGCGTTGGGATAAACCGAAACAGTCATATGGAGAACTAGAATCTTTTACGTTAATATTTCGAAGGGAAAGGGATGGTGAAGAATTGTCGGAAACGATATCAGCATCCTCTTGCCCAGTGTGGAATACCTCTTTCTGTCATACGATAACAACTCTAACTCCAAATGAGGAATACACAGTTACGGTATGTATCATTACACATCACTTCTTTTAAAAAATATTGTAAAATATTAACAAATATTAATTATTTACTATTTTATAATATTACTGTATTTGACTGTTGAAGAACAGTAAGTCATAAGACTATTTACAACTTCCACACACAGTACACATCTATCTATAATTTAAACAATTGAAATTTTTTGATAATAACTCTGATATGACTAGGCGAACCCTTTTCTAGGTCCTGCGTTACTTCACAGAAACTCTCTTTCGTAGCTGTTCATCATATGGGCTTTGCATCTGACCGAATCCGCCACTTCAGATGTTGAAAGGAATTCTCACTCGTTCAATAATAATAATAATAATAATAATAATAATAATAATAATAATAATAATAATAATAATAATAATAATATCACGATTTTTTATTATATCTAGCTAATTTTCTGCATATCGTTGCAGTACTGAACTTAATTATATCAGCTTTGTTCTTGACGAAACCTTAATTCTTAACCAATAGTAACTTTGTGGTTTTAAATTCATAATGTTTCAAATTTGTTTCTGCCAGTACGTAACTTGCTCGCTTCTCACCCTTAGGGTGGTTGACATCCTATGTTGCATGCCACTGCGTTAGTTTGCATATATATATATATATATATATATATATATATATATATCAAAGCTTCTGAAATTCAAAAATATGGGTGTTCAAAAGAATTTTATAGCTCAATTCTTCACTTCGTCTTGAAATTGTAAATTTACTGTTGTTTACCAAAATTATTGTCTTTTATTACTATTTGTTATTAATATTGCTATGTAAACTTTCAGGTAAGAGCCAGAAATAAGGAAGTCCCAGAAGACGGAGAGATAGCAACAGTCAGAGCAATTACACAAGAAGGAAGTAAGTATTTACTATAATTTTAAGATTATAAACAACACCGCAAAAATGTTTATAAACAAACAAAATATAGTTATCTAGTTTCAAATCTCAACTTAGACCCCGACAGTTTTAAAAGGGAAGTTCATTTCTCTTCTTCGCAAAACAACTCCGAACATTTATTTGTATTGTCTCAGTAACTGTGAATAATGACGCGTGCTAGAACGTAAATGAAATCTTAAATCAGATAATAGAAGCATTAATTTCATATTAAATCATGTGCTACTGAAACCCTTGAGCAGGAGAAAAGCTAGGGTGTTTGTTAAGTAGACTAAAGAAACTGAAAAACAGTATTTGACGAATATTACGAGGGAAGGCTTGGAAAGAAGTGAACTGTAAGTGTAAAATTTTGATCGTTCATTCCGATTTACATTTGTTTATTTGTAGAGGTGTAAGATTTAATACATATATATGCATTTTAAGTAATGCGTATACCAAAATCTCACTGCAGATGTGTCAACTAAAAATTGACAAAGGAGAAGAAAAGTAATATCTCATCTTAATATGGTACAAACCCCATTTACGAGAAAATTCGCAACCGACGGAGGAATTTGCACGATATTTGCGTACTGATTCTTGATCACTTGCTTCTGAAGATCGAAAAACGAGCCAAGGCACACAAATATAAGAAAAAACAGTGTTTAATTCCTGAATTATATAACATTATTCAACCCGAAATAAACCAAGCAACATCAATGCTACTACATATCAGCAATAATAAATAAATATTAAATCACATGAAACCACATAAACTTTTAATTAGTACTATCCTTGTTCTTCGCAGGCAATTACCGGCAAACGTTACAGTGCTTTGAACTAACGAATGCAGCTGTTATATTCGTTGTTGTCATTCCACAATACTTGCTACACTAAATACTGAAACTGACACCTATGCGGTTCGCAAATCACAAATCCTGCCTATAACGTATCCTGATTTCTTATTTTATGGGAATCTACAAAGCAGGTTGTTGACCGCACTGTGCGTCGTGGTAAAGGTTTCATGATGTGCTTAATCTTCATGTTGCATCACTTTTCTTGTGTTTATCGTTGTCTAGGAGTTGTTATCTTAGGTATTGTTGTGTAGGCTCAGCGAAATTGTGTAAGAAATACATTGAAGTTCTGTGGTATGCAAGAGAATAATGTATATCTAGATTGGAAACATCATTATAGTCCGATGAAAAGCAGTGTTATAAGGTTCGAACTCTCTGCTATTATTTTGTTATTTTCCCAACGATTATGTGATCTGACAATATTGCTATCTACTTAACCACCGTAAACTTCCAATCATTTGACACATTTATTGATTTTAAGATTGATTTCTCTTTCGTCAAAATGTCTCGACTGTTGATATCTAAACTTTGCATTGCAGAACCTACGAAGCCACGGAATGTTCGCCTAGTTAAGAAAAGTGCTACATCTTTAACAGTGCAGTGGGATTATCCAGACTTTGCAAACGGAAAAATTAGGTCATTTTTAATCAATGTTGACCAAACTGACACCTACGATGCCAGTCTCTGTTGTAAATATTATCCTATTTTGGAATATGTGGTTCGTGGTGAGCAGGCTACATATAACTATGAGGTGAGAAATAATTTACTATAATGTTTAAGTTAAACTTATTACTTTCATAATTTTTCAGGGGCGGGTAGAGGCATTTCTGACGACAAAACGTCATTTGAAGCAATGTCTCAAAGTGAACTAAAAGTTAGCATCGAAGATAGTTTTCTTGAAGAGATGTACACTTATTTCTTCAAAGAGACATACACATATTTCTTCAAATGAAGATAGAACATTTTATTACACGTAACAACAATCTGTTCTTCAAGCAAATTGAAGATAGCGTATTAATTGTAATTTATTAACAAAAAATTACTTGCTAGCTTTTTCTAGTGCATTAAATACTCTTCTCGTTTCATATGAGCAATTTTATCTTAGTTTCTTTCTATGTGTGTGACAAAATTTCAACGTAGCACACATTTAATAACAAAACAATACGCTACAATTCGAAATCTTCGTATTGACTATAATATCGTGATTGGATTAAAGCTGTAGTCATTCATATAAAAAGCAATTGCTAAGAGCTCTTAGTTCTTTGTTACATTGTACCAAAAACGAGAAAATATACAGGATGTAACGGGAGGTAATGCAAATACTCTGGTAGGTGATTGTGCATGACTACTACTTGAAAAATGTTCATATGTTCATATGGTAGCACCTTTGCAACTATTTAAGATGTATAGTACACACACACGCATATATATATGTCTATATATAGTTTTGTTTAGTATTTTGTTTTTAGGTTATATTTTTTCTACTTTATTTTATACATGGTGCTAATGAACTATACCGACACTGTAAGAGGTGATTCCTCACATCAAAATAAGAGAAAAAGTTCATATGGACCTATGGCGAAAAGTGCATAGTTTCAGAGCTAGGGCTGCCCAAAGTCACAGAAAAGCTAAATTTCAACAGGCACTGTTTCGAAACTATGGATGATGGCCCTTATCAGCGTAAAGGAAGCTACGTATACACAATTCAAAAGTGCATATTTCATTAATTTTCAATAAGTTTACAGGGTATTCCCCACAGAGTGCAATTCTCAGATATGCTCTCAATAGAATTTTCAGATATATCCCGATTTTAAGGAGGGTCGAAAGTAGGCACGAGGCAAGCCTTGACAATAATGGACATCCAATGCTTCGGAGGGGAGTTGGAAGTGTTAAGAACCGGCAGCTTCATGTTCGTGTGTGTGTGTGTGTGTGTGTGTTTGTGTGTTTGTGTGTGTTCGAAATAACGTGTGATACGATGTATTTTGTCATGGTATAATTCACGTTTTCTCCACTTAAAAGCGTGAAGGCATACAACCCAGCATGCGTTTTCCCGAGTACGAGAGACCGTGCAGCTTACGATCCTTAACACTTTCGAAATTGTTCCAAATGATTTCTTGTTCACTGCTATCAAGGCTTATCATTTGCCTACTTTGGACCAATCATAAATTCATAGCATATCTCAGAATTCGGTTGATGGCATGTCTGGGAATTTCACCCTACAGGAAATACTCTGTACACCAACTGAACATTAATGAAATATGCATTTTTGGATTGCATATGCGTGACGTCTTTTACACTGTAAAGGACCACCATCCACATCCCCTCGAATTAGAAATAGATAATCTTGAAATTTGACTTTTTCGCGATTTTGGACAGCCCTAGCTCTGAAACTATGCACATTTCCCCACAGGTCCATATGAACTTTTCTGTTATTTTGATGTAAGGGATCACTTCTTGCAGTTTGTCGGTATAGTGCATTAACACCCTATATATATATATATATATATATATATATATATATATATATATATATATATATATATATATAGAGAGAGAGAGAGAGAGAGAGAGAGAGAGATGATACATCTTAAATAGTTGCGAACATGTTACCATCTTGTTAATTCTTTCTTGCAGGTAAATTTCCTTCACATCATAAATACCTTCACGTATGTATTTATATATATTTATCATTAACAAATATAATAAATATCATTTATTAATTTATAAATATATTTATATATATTTATAAATATGAAATGTGTTTATATATATTTCAGATAATGGGCCTAGAACCAGCTTCTAAATATTTAGTTGGCGTTACAGCGAAAACAACTTTAATGGGACCTGGTAGTCAAATTAACGCAACCACAGAACTTCCAACGCCAGTGATGGAGAAACCTCACGTTGAAATGGAAGGCAATCTATGTAAAGTTACATTTAGTCCACTGCAATCTTTTACTGAGATTCTGAGGTAGGTCCTACAATTGATATTGACTACAATATTTGCAAATTTACATTTAGTTACCTGAAGGTCTGAGTGAGATTATGTGGTTGGTCCAACACATAGAGATAAATTTTGTCTGAAGAATTTATTGTAATTTATAATGGCAGTTATCATATTTGTTGCCTGGTTTATTTTATCAGTGTATTAGTATGGACTTGCCAGTTTGAGTTGCTTTGCATGTGATTATTGATGAAGTTTTAAGGGTAATAAATAGGGCTCATAAATATCGAAATGTTTCTGCTACAGTACCGGATTTATTAATATCTCTGAGTCAAAATTATTCCAAACTGCAAATATTCAGGAATTCCTGTGGCACATAAATTGATATTATCCTTGTAATATTTAAAAAAATACTTTTCTTTCTGGTCATCGATATTCAACTAAATGAAATCATTTATGTTTTGTCACTTACTCTTTGCTAGTAATGACTTCTAATAATTAACTTTTTTATCAGAAAGTATGTGCAGTACTATCATAATGTAAATTTACATGATGTGTCTCGGTCTATAGTTTGAAAATCTTGCTGCCCGTAGTACGAAGAACATACTGACTTGGAAGTTGCAAATAAAAGAAGAATATCAATTTACCTTGTTGGTCGTCCATTTGACCACTGTGTGCAATTGAAAAGAGAATTAATGTAGAACGTGCTAATGTAGAAAATGGAAAATCGTTGAAAATGTTAAAATTTACGATAGGTTTAGTACTATTGCTTTATAGATAGATAAACGAAATACTTTTCTCTTATTTTTTACACTTGAACTTAAGTTTTGGAAAGTTTTATGATACTGTCTAACGTCTTTTTAAATCGACAGTCAGTATAATTTTTGAATGTACTGATCATTTGAGATCTATTTTCCTATAAAATATCTTGTGTGTATTCTTGCAGACTATTACTACATATATATGCAACTAAATATTATATTACTGTAATGTAATACTAGTCATGTTACATCATGTATAATGAATGTGCTGTTCAATAACTTAACAAAATAGTCAATAATTGAACTTGAGAACAAGAAACTAAAATACGAAATCAATTAGTCCTTCATTCGCCCTGAAGTTCCTAAGATGAGAGAACTAAAGTACAGAGTTAAATTCAGAAACATGATTTTAATCTAAGGGTATATGTCATATTTGAAGTGTGTTGATAAGTGATGAGTTGAACAATTTTTCTGTTTCGTAATTGTTACGTTCTACTTTCTTTGATTTAAGTAGTGGCAAGATGAGCAAAACTTCCAGAGATCATATTTAGTAATTAATATTGAAATCAATTAGAAAATAAACACTAAGCTCTTCGTTATTAAGACAGGAGAATATACACATATAACGTTCCCAAGTTCCCAACATTCCATTGTAAATTTAGGATTGTATACTTATTTTTCTTTTTTCGCTGAGGCCATTTGCTACTTGCAAATCTTCCAATTGGAATCGCTTGATATTAATGATCCATTGTGCTCTAAGACAGACAGGAAAGCTCCAAGACATTACGTTGAAACATTGAAATAGTATTATTTTATAGATATTAAAAATTTTAGATTCCTCTTTAGAATGAATAAACTGAGGAAGTTGTAATAAAAATTAGTAAAAATCAATTACTACAATATTAGAAACAGTTCCAACTTGTTCCGTGAATTTTTGACGACAGTACAACAAACGATTGTAACTTTCATAATTCTATGCGTTTCTTATTCTCCAGATACACATGACTGTAGTTTCTGCTTATTATAATCACTGACATTCGAAGGATAATTGGATCATTTTCGGATATCTCCCTCCGTACATATTTGTAAGAAATGACCGGAAGAGATAAATCACAAAATATCCAACATACATGCATTTTATTACAACTTCTTTTATCAGTCAATTAACGAAAGTGAATTTAACATAACGATTAGATAAATAAAACTTCTTGAACTCCGTGAAATTCAAATGTAGACAGGCCAATGGGCAATTAATTTATATTGCATATCTTATGATAATTGTACGATCTACAAAGAACAGAGTTAATTAAATATATGCTAATGTTTTAAAAATTGCGAATTCAAAGAAAATAGTTTACAGTATAATCTTATTCAGATACTTATTATTAGTCTATAGTGAACCATGTTTAACACTGTGAAATATTGTTGAATGTAATTTATTTCTAGAAGTGATATTTTTATTTTTATTTCTTTCTTTCTTTTTCTTTTTCTCTCCTTTTTTTTTGTTTCTTACGCTTTGAACTTCACACTACTCCAACTGTTAGTTGCAAAATATTATACGAAATACGCTTACTTTTCTTCTTGATTTTCGTAAAACTACACAATGTCAAACTCTTGTATACTTGTTCACTGTCAAAATAGAACATTAAATTTTTTCTGCCTTTTTACACGGTCAAATTTAATTTCCTCAGTGCTTTTGATGTTTTACAGCGCTTTCAAAAATCATTACTTTTGAAAATAAACCGTGTATGTACGTGCGCGTTCATATATCATTAAATTTTATCTTCAAATAAACCTTTGAAAACTGTACAACATAAAGGTCGACTATTTTTCAAAATTCTATTTGATAATAACACAAAATTGTCATTAGCATCTATCAGTAATTCAAATAAACTAGCTTTTTTTCTTTTTGGACTTCTAAATTTAAGTAGGAAGGATAAAGTTTCAAATTTATTCTATGAGCAAACCCTAGAAAACAGCGTACATGCGCATTTGGCGACAAACGTAGATAATTTTCCATTGATTCTTTCTATTTTTGAATATTTGAAATCAATATCTAAGTCTGCTTTATAACAGGTATAACTGAAGTGAAACATATTTTACTTTGAACTTTATTATTATAGTGAAGAAAAGGAAGAAATGCCCTACAAGCAACACAAACAAATATTGTATTTCAATTATGTAAAACGATAAATTCTGATATGTTAATTTAATGTGGTATTAGAAGTGGACCACAATTTTAAAAGCGAGGAATAAACAATCTTAGTAAGTGACAACTGTAGTTGGAAGTTATTACATAGCAATTATTTAAAAAGCCTTAAGATTGGTAATTTCTTTAATAACATTTGACCTTAAAGTAAAACCTATCACGATCAATATATAATATGTTTAAACCTGCGAATGTGTCGTACAAAGCGTTCAAATGAGTGAAGTTTAACAGAAAACATTATAATCTGTTATTTCTAAGACACTTGATAAACTTAAGGTAAACACCTATCACAAAAATCTATCGCTTTTGAAGAGTGATGTTCGATCAACACGTCCTTTCGTTTCGCATACCCAAAATCGGGAAATGAAATTCAAATTGTTTGTTATGTATTTCAAGTATTATAACTGCATAGTTCAAAATCAAATATTACCGCTTGTAGTGCAACCATGTTTGATATCTGTGGATACAGGTTATATTGAACTTTTTTTCTGGAGAAATCACATGTACTATCAAAAATCAAATTCGTACTATGTATACTTCTTTTTACGGTTACTCACTAAAGCGAATGTATTCTAATCCTAAGATAGATAATATAAAATAGCGTCATCATAAATTGTAATAAATGAAAGATTTAACCACATATTTTCTATTGCTCGTACCTAGATAATTATAATTGATTTGATTAAAATGTAAACGTCCACTAGCGAAAACTTTGACGATTTGCTTAATTGAAAAGAATATAAAATACTAAGTGTAATCATTTGTGCTCTCTGTCAAATTCAAAACTATTTAAATCAATGTAGAATGCGCAGCTTCAGTATACAGAGAAATCCTTACATAAGAGCGAAAATAGTACTTACCGAAAATGATAAATATTAATATAAACCAATATCACATAGTATAACTGTTTTCTTTCTTTCTCTTTTCTTTCTTTTATTTTTCTAAAGAAGGTAATATAATCAAGGTTCAGTTGAAATATAAATCTAGCGATCAAATTGAGCTAATTTTTCAACATAAACGTACAGTTCGTTTGGATATTATAGCCAGAGAAGTAATAAAATTCAAGTTCAGTAATTATAATGTTAGCTAGTTAGTGCTAGAATTAGAAGAAAAAATTTCAAAGGTGGTATTGAGACAAATTTTACCCCCAAAATTGTAATAATTATATCAATACGTCAACACAGTAAGCTACTTTAGTTTAACCCAAACTTCTAACGTTATGTTGTAGACACCTAATAGTAACCATGAGTAAAATCGACTCATAGTAAATATATGTAACTATCGTGTCATAGATAGTACCCATAACTATCATATAAGATCTATTCATTCATAAGGTATTTGTTCTGGATACAAAACCAATTATCCAAATAATTTTTACACTCGAGGAGGCGAAATATCAAAACTCAAGTACAAAAGTGAATAAACGCACACATCTTGATTCGTATGTGGAGTGTGGTCACACGATACTACACGTAAAACGTTTTTTATGTACATCATATAACTTAAGTAACTACAGTAATATAGTATTTAATGTAAATATAGATATGCTAAATGTTATCGTGTACGAGTAAACAAATCTACTATGTGTTGACATGTATTTCGAAGAACTGAACTCTATGAAATCCCAGGACAGGGAAATTGCTGACCATGTCCCACTATACGACCGGCCATTCTAGAGAAATCTGCTGTTTGTCCCATTGAATATATCGTAATACATTCGACAAGAAGGTTAATAAAGTACCAAATGTTCATTCCCTAGGCATTCCGCTCCATGTTACATGCTATTCATCCTAGGTGTTAATCTTACTCTGATGCATTTAGCGTTTAGTTTGCTATCATCTTAGCAATCCAGACTTAACAAAAAATCCGTTAGCTTCGCCAGCCAAATGAAAACATTTCTCATAAAGTCGTTCCCTTGTAAAATAAATGCATGTACTGTAATAGGGCAAAAGTTAATCTAATTATATATATATATATATATATATATATATATATATATATATATATATATATATATATATATATATATATATGGAGAGAGAGAGACAGAAAGAGACACCCAAAAGTAGGTATACAGTCCGTTACTGATCGGTCATGACATTTTATATCATTTACTTATTGTTATCCTTACAGGTATCGACTTATTTCTTCCTTATGTATTCTTCGATTAGTTTCACTTGTACCTTAAGATCGGAACAAACCAATGAAAATAAATGCATTATCTTAATAAATTAAAATGTTATAATTGATCAAAGCTGGTCTGCATCCTACTTTTGGGAAACTCTGTGTACATATATTTCGCATTAAATTTTCATATTCAGACTACTGAGAATACTTGAAAACATATTGTAAAATGGTCCATACAAGATATGTTTTTAGTGAATGCTTGAGTAGATTATCAGTACTTTAACTTAATTTTAAATGGCTTCAATTACCTTCACGTCTTTTATTTCATTATCTTCCGGTAGCGACAAAGAGAAGTATTATTTCCTCTTTCGAGACTTTGTACGGTTCATCATATGACTATTGACTCCGTAAAATGTTCCGTATATTTTTTTACGTTTTCTAACCTTAGGAATAGATAGCTTCTCCTGCTACCAAGTCCAGAAAAAAAACTAGACAACTTCTAGTTCATTTATTCAATATTTTATGCACATTATTGGTACGTGTGTACAAATTTTCTACCATATTGTCAATCGAATTTCTATAATGCATTGTTCGGAAGTTATTTCTGGAATTTACAATTTACATTTTATTATCGTTACTAAGTAGTTTCCATCAGGTTTATTCTTTGCTCGAAATCTGCTGGTACGTACTCGGAAAGTTTTAATGTCCTATACCACTGATATAAAAATCATACTATAAGTCAACACCATGATATTACTTCCAAACATCGTTCCTTAAAGCTACCAGTAAACATACGATTAAGTTAGATAACGTTGTGAGAATACTCTTCCTAAATTAAACAGGGATACTGATAATACTCAATAAACAGCCTCATTAACAACTATCACCATCTTTATAGTTAAAATAGGAAATATTACATTTTCCTACTTCTTCTTATTCTATCAGACATAATCTTATCTACCAAGCATTCACCGATCATATCTCTTTTACATTGTCAATAACTAAATCATATACTTGCATAGTCGAACATGAATCACTTTATTGTATAATTCATCTTAAAATATTTTTCTTGCCTGTTTCTGGTAATCAAGCGTTATTTGACTAAACAAAGCACATATTAGAAAAGTAAATACTAACAATATAATTATTTCTTGTGTGTTTCAGCCGCTATTTAGTTCTAGTAATGATTAAAGATTACTCGTCTCCAGCACCCATTACACAAATGATGCCACAAGCTGTTAATGAAGAAATATTCAAACTAGTCAATGGATCATTTTATGTAGCTAAAGAAGTGAAACAGGTAAGAAATTCCACGAGCATTTTAAAGGAAAACAATAAATATATTATTGCATTTAATTCGATTACTTGAACTATTAACTGAATATTCGGAGGTCATTCATAGTAATTTATTTATTTTTTTTAAATAAGTTACTTTTATTTTGTACTGTTTTAGGATACAGTATGAAATATGAAACACTTAATGCAAAAACGACAAGTGAAATACTCACAGTCGTTCATTAGTGCTTAGATTGTTAGTTTAAGACTGACCTTTGATTGATATTTATACGGAATGTGCTATGTTTTTATTGTTCTCAGTCAAATTTGATTGGGTACAACTCTGAACTCAAGGATAAGACAACGCAATATATCACACGCAAATTAACAGATCATGGTCTATCATAATGCCTAATTCGATGAAAATAGTCTGAATTCGAAAAATGAATATTTGATTTTGAATACATGGCTCAAATTTTGACGGCTCATAACTCGGGAACCAAAAGAATGCACAACATAATATTCCATACATTTATACAACACATATAAGTTTTAACACAACAAAAAAAATGAACCCGATTGCTTCATTTACATATACATATATAATTTTTTTCACTTTGAAAGTATAATGTAAAATTTGACTGGGCGTAACTTGGTAACCATATACCTCGGTAACAGCATTTTGCTCACTCCTTTATATTATGTAAAGTTCTAACATATACCTCAATTTTCCGATCGCATGAATTTGTATAGGTTTTCGCTATCGAGTACCATACGCTTCCAGACAATATATGATGTGCTTATATAACTGGCTAAGCTCTATCATCATCTAAGGTTTGACCTTTATTGGATTCTTCACACACATGTTTTTTAGGCTTTTTTTTATTTTCAATATATGATACAACGTTTGACCATATCTCTGAAACCGTAAGGCAGTACATCACATTTCACAATTTTTTTGCAACAGTTGAAGTTCTACCACGATGCTGAGTCTGATCTCGAGCTAATAACATTTCTGTGTCAGTGTTTTGTGTAGAAAATATAATGCAAAATTAGTACGCCCATAGCTCGGAGACAGTAAGCCTCAAAACATAATTTTCGCTAATTTAGCTGGTTAAGGTCTACCATCAAGACAAATTTGATCTCGACCAGAACATTTACAAATATATTTAGTTTCGTTTATAAATGTTTGATGCAAAACGTGACCGCTCATAACTCGAGAATCATAATGGGACACATTTGATTTGACATGATAGTAGTTGAAGTTCTACCATTATTCCAAGTTTGATCAAGATAGAATGAGTTTGGTGTATGGGATTTCTTTCCGAAAATGTGACAAAAATTCGTTCGCCGGGAACATGGAAACCGTAAATCTGCACAACATAATCTTATACACTTATGTAACAAGTTAACTTTGATTCTGATTGCATAAGTTTAGTTGACCTCGTACGATATGTAGTGTATTTTGATTCATTAGTCAAAAAACGAAAGAAAACCAAAGAGTTATTAATAAATTTGGTTATATAGAACGGGTGACTGTTTATGGTCTGGAATGCTGGTGATGGGAACATTTTTATATGGATTCCAATTTTATATGGAAAGAAACAATGCAGATTAGGTCATAATGATGGCTAATGTTCACCATATTGACTTGTACATAACGTCACTTATTCCATGGTAACTGTACTGTTACCAAAATTCCAGCTGTACTTTATTTATTGAAGTCGGTTGAAGCGTTTGAGCTCCACAATGGAACTAAAGAGCATTAATGATACGTACACTCGTACGATATGTTGTGATCAGTTAACTTCTTTTATATGGATTCCAATTTTGTATGGAAAGAAACAAAGTAGATTAGATGTTAATGATGGCTAATGTTCACCATATTGACTTGTATATAACGTCACTTATTCCATGGTAACTGGACTGTTACCAAAATTACAACGACTTTATTTATTGAAGTCAGTTGAAGCGTTTGAGCTCCACAATCGAACTAAGGATTAAGAACACCATACCCACATACAGGCATGCTAAACAAATATTAACCTCTTTGTTTCGCCGTAGTCTGATAATGAATAAACTGTTCCAGCACAATAAAAGATACAAATTAGTATTAGCAACGAACAATATACAATTAGCCATCGTTTTTCTCTATTTTGTATATAAAGAAAACTACTAATATTTAGCTCAGGCAGATCATTTTGTTTAGCATGACGCGAGCTATTGATTAATGTATGGTTCATCTTTGAACAGTAATATGACTTAACAAAACTTAAAGATATAAACACTCTTCTGAGGCTGTATCTGATTATCCTACTGTATACTATTGTCTTCATGATAGTATAATGACAAGATTCATGAACGTTTACTTCAATATGACTTTCACATTAATATAACAAACGTTTTTTGTACAGTCCAATATCAAATTTTAGGAATAGAAAGCATTTCTTATTTTCAATTTTTCTCTCGTATTATTTTATGATAACTTACGCTCATCTATATAACTTGATTAACTCTATGAGATATATTGTTTGGTATATCTCACCTTTGGATATTTTTACATTTCAACATTAATAATATTGCATATTTTTTATAAATTAATTTCCTCCTTTCAAAACCAAAAAATTACATCCATGACAAACTTTTGTTCAAACTTCTTACAACAGCAATACATAATACTGATTAATGGTAAATCATCTGCGTTTTATTTTATTCAATGCGTTCGCCACAACTACAGTCACGTTAATCTGCTTTTCGTTGGATTAATATTTAGCTTATATTTTAGCACAGAGACTATAAGAGACGAGAATATATAGTTTGAATAAGGATTTGAACCACTGGAAATTAAACCTGGATCTTCAGCGCCAAGGATGTGAACATTAACGATATAACTACTAGTGAGTTCACATATTAATGGGTGTATTTGTTCATTTTAGTATTTTTTGGTTCAAAAAGTGTCTTAGATTAGTTTAAGTGGTCACCAACGGTTTCAAATTGAGATTTGGAATTTGTAATATTTGCTATCGAATAACGTGATAAGTATCCATTTTAGTTACTATTTACATCGAAACGTGATATGTTATCGAGTGTTCTAGTTTATTATATCAGTACAATTTTCATCAAAATGTGCTTTCTTCTGAATTAAGCAGCATTGTTTGAAGTGACATCATAAATATGATGTGTTAGTTTACTTAGACGTATTAAATTTCCAAATTTCTCGTTTAGTTGAAACAGCTAGAACACATGTTGGGCATGAAAGGTACAGCAAGAAAATAAGAAATCTACAGTTCATATATCAAAGTCTAAAACTAAAACGCAATAATATTACTTGTAATTGTAATGTTGAAAGTTTCAACCTGGTATAAGGAAGTTTTCACTTACAAGAGTACATTTGAATTGAAAATTCTAAATTGGAATCCGTCATTCTCGTTTATTATTATTATTATTACAGAATATCTTCTTGCACAGTAATACAAACAATTTATTGTACTTCAGTATTTGTATTAGTGCAAAGAGCGGTAAATGGTAAAACATTCCTTTATGTAGATATTAACCAATTTTTACCTTCCTTTGGTAGTAATTATAAAGAGAATCTCTTTCAGTGCACCGTAATTTACTTCTAGTAGAGGCAACATATTAAATATACAAATACTTGTAGATTCCCAAACAACTCGTGTAGACATTTTTAATATTTTATAAAAGTTATAATATTACCGATTTCATGTTGAAACAGGCTTGATAATATTAAACATTTATTAAGATTTCACATTGTTTTAGATTAAATGTTAACCTCTCAATGTAAATATAAAGGAACGTGGTTGAGCGCTTCCTTTTGTAAGCGAGCTTAGGTCGCTTCGCGTTATGAAAATCGATTCTTAATACAAAGATGGTGGCGAATAGTGTTTGGGGAAATGCAACAATTCATCCAAAGGTAATTAATAATTATCTTTCGAACTTAATGCTACGGCCCCTGTAGACAGAAGAAAATGGCAACCCAACCAATTACAGTCCAGGAAATTTATGGAGAAACTCAAAGAACGCTTACCAATAATCTGAAACCATCAAATGAAATAAAAGTGGATTATCAAGGCATGAAATACGAGTGGCTTCCCATAAAGAATCCAGTTTTTTTTTCAAGGAAATCCCATTATATACAATAACTGAAATCAGAGGGCAGTTACCGAAACAAGCAATTTGGAGAATTAATGCTACCTTGGCACAGATTGGGAAATATAGGTGCTGCTATTCGCTATACAGAGCTGGGAATACAGATCAATCTGGTGAACTTCACCGTTAGAAACAATTTTCATGGAAATAAGGTGTTCTGTATCTCTTCGCCTTTCACAAATAACTATGCAAAGAGGAAAATTCACGTTGGACTATCGTTGTCTTGCCTCTCGTAAAAGAAAAGCGTTACTTTTTTTCCGATGCAAAGTAAGTAGAAGTGCTTAATTTTCATAATACGAGGTAGTAAATACGCCCCTTGGGCGAGTTCGTTGTAGTAGGCATATAATTATTTGTAGTAATAGTTATAAGGTTGATTAGGGTGAGAGGACTTGTCTTTTCTGTGCTGCTTTGAAATGGATCGAAAAGGCAGTATAATATCAGATAATCACTAAGAAAATAAACTTTGGTTTTATATTTAAAGTGCAATAAATCGCTCTACTATTGGTAATGTGGAACTGAAAACCCTCGTCATTAGAATACTGTTATTGAATGACCAAAAAAGGATGAATTTATGTATTTCTGGTTGGTGAAATCAACGGTGCTAACTACGGCACAATGATCAGAAAAACACATAGGAAAACACCTATAGAGCGCAAAAAATTAATTAATGTGAAGAAGGCAGACATGTGGCATTGGATGTTAGCCTTATAACCACTCCAAAGGTCAAGTAGGTTAGTCCTGACACAATTGGCACAATGCAGAAGTGTTGTAACGAAAACTTGAATCTATAGTCTAACTCTGCATTGCAATCTCCTACACAAACCAAATTTCAGGCACAAGAATGTAACTCCATGGATGATAGATGCAATAGGAGTTGGAATCAGAACATATATTATTTCTAGATGGCAAATATAAAATCCAAATATTAACATTTTTGTCATTGTCTGTGATAATGCTACTTGAAGGGCATTTAGGAAAAATTGGTTAAGACGATAATTGTTCCAGAACCAGTTTTGGAAGGATTGGCTTCCCGCAAGCAACTCCTGAGAAAAGATAAGTCTTCACTATAGGATTCTCGCAACGAAAATTATATTCAGAAATGATTTGATGATGTAATCGACTAGTGATTTTTGCTTGTTAAGATTTAAAAAGCTATACGCGTTAATAATGGCTGTACGCGTTGCATGCATAGTTAATGGTAACCTAAAGAAAAATAAACTAAACAATGGTACGCAAGGAAATACCACAATGCACTTGAGAAAGCAAAGACGGATGGCAACTCTCCCACACATCGCCATACTATACAGGGAGGTGATGTGTTCACTTGTCCTAGGTGTAAGATATGTACTTTGCCTGAGCACTAGTTTCAACTGGATGGGGATCTGCTCGTGACTTTGTGAAACAGACACAAACTATTCTTCACTGGAACACTTTTACTTTTCTAAAGTTTATGTGCTCAACTGGATTTATCAAGAGGCGAAGAATGATATCAGCCTTTCGACGTGTCTTATCAAGTAGATATAAACTGAGCTAATATGTCTGTAGAGTGATAATCCATATCGATAGAAGCACTCACTTCCTTGTGGGAATCACCGATGATTGCTAACGCTCTAGTACTTAGGGCGATTACAGGTAACATTTCATCTTCCGAGTTTGAAATGCTGGAACAGAAAGACTCTGCTGTGGGAGACCCGAAGCAATCGTCGCAATAATAGGAGAAGCGGATGAATTACTTGGAGATCCTGTAGTGAAGGTGAGGGTTCTCTGGGAGACCGGTAGCGGGAAAACTGGAGATAGGAGCAGCTGCGGAACTATTTTAGGGAACAGCATGTTGACAATCAGATTCATTTACACTTATTGCCTTGGGAAAGTAGTACCAGAAGGTACAGCTTGAAATGGAATGTTCTCCCGTAAAGTTGCATCATGTTTCTCTTTAATACGGGAAACATGGTAAACGAATGAACGTCAGGTAAAGTTTCAACTTTCTTCAAAGTACCAAAGTATGAAAGTGGATATAGGTTCACTGAACAATGAAGCTGATATGGCGTAGAATACTACACTTCTTACATTACATCAGTAAATGATTTGGTAAGTCAGAAAGAACTCAACTTTTACTTGCCTCCTTTCAACTCTGTCGGTACTAAATGTGACGAACGCTCATAACACTGGAACTTCCAGAGTCCTTTAAAATGTTGTATGTGCCAAGACCATCGGAATAAGTGATCTTTGTATTCACACCAAACGGAACTTGTTTTGAAAGCGTATGGAATATGAATTTAAGATATCAGTACGACTATAATCAAACTCAATACTAAGTTGATCAGGTAGAAGATTGCAAATCAATTCGTACAAGACTAATGTACTAGGCTTATTAACTACGTCATGAAATGAAAAACCTAAAGTATTTACTGTAATAACTGATATGTAAAACTTAGAACGTAAAGTTGTACTTCACACATAATTAGATAATGATGAGAATATATAGGAAAGACTAGTTATTTGATACTAGAAAACACTCTACTTGACGAAGCAGGGCGAGTGGAAGAAAGAAAATACACTTAGTCCTGCCAGGCACACACCAAGTGAGAAAATGGTGTGAAGAGCACGGGATCGGACAAGCATCAGATCACTGAGATATCAACACCCCTGCTGAACTCGTTCTAAAGAAATATAACTGAAAACCAAGATAATGATATTCACATTCATTCCAAATGCTGTTTTTTTCTCTTTTACGTATTTTTCATTCAACTATGGATGAACTATGTTTGTTTATTTCCCTTCCATTGGGAATCTCCTTTTACACATCAAGACGTAGGTGAAAACAGTGTGTGGTCACATTTATACATAGTTTTAAAATGCTAAATTATTACTTATTTCAATGAACATGGATTACAAGACATTTCTAGCAATTTTTAGTACAATCTCCATATCATTCAATTTTGGATTACTTAACAATAAAATTTAGTTACAATTTTTAGTTATTAATACATTATTGACAAACAACGGTTTAAAATGTCTGATAAAGAATTCATAATTTGTAATTTTTATTCTTATTGTCTGTTCAAACTTTCCATGCATTACACTAAATAATAATATAATAATTAAAACATAGAATTTTTTCTGAATAATTATGAGGTTCTTTATATGAGATAGATCTCTAATTATTTACCAGTGGGTAACGTACCCAAAATTACTGAAACGTTCCCCTGCTGTACGGCGATACTGATACGTTGAATCAGGAATGATGTAGATCGTTTATCTTCCAATATAAGTGTTACACGATGGCCGATTACATTGATAAAATTACTCCCTCTTGACCCCAAGTACCACTTGACTATGGAAATTGGAACAAACCAATATTTACGAACGATATTAATATACAGTATTTATTCGTTTTGTCGAGAGCTACGAGATCTGAGCGTGATGACGAATGTGGAAGATTGGAGGGAGTGTAAGTATCGGTGCAGGTGAAGTCCCAAACTAGAGCTTTCTCTTTCGTCCAAGGCACTAATGTCATTCCGTCTGGTCTCTTTCCACCTGAACGACTTCATCCGTTTGGTTCTCACACAGATGAGACACCTGTAGATGTTTGAGCTCTCAAAATGATATCGTTCACACTTGAATGCCGTGGTTTTCTACCTGCTCTGCTCTTGCATGATAAGCCATGTAAGCCTCTTTTATCGACAAGAGCATTCCAAGCACGACAACGGTTTGGTTCGCAAATATCTGCTAACCGCAGAGCTGTAGCTATACGAAAACGTTCATTGCTTAGATGGCGATAAAGCATGAAGCCATGCGCCGTTACGGGGGAAAGAAACAGCGAGGAATTTGGCCTTGTCTTCGATCTTATAAGTTGAAAGTAATGGTGAGGAAACATGATGATTTCCTATGGGTTCGCCCAGGTTGATTGAAGATTTCTTTTCTCGTTGGCCGGAGAAGCAGACCCCCAAAAATTAGACCAATTGACGATACAATCTTGTACATCCGAATCAGTGTCCAATTCGACTTCTCACTGTAGCAGAGTCCCAGTTGATTGACTTGAGGCATGGAAAGACGCAAGAAAATAGGTTTCAGAGGGATGGGTATATTTCCAGATATTTTTAGGTGTAATAAATCACATGTACAGTTGACTACACGATCCTTTGATTCACATTTCTGACTAAGAATGAGATCTTTTAATATCGATGGCCTGAGATTATCCATTCCTCCTGCTGATCCGGAGGGGAAAGATTTTAATGCCTTAATAAATTCATCAGTCGAGACGTTGGTTACTGGAGTACTGGTCTCTGGGAGCTTCAGTGATTAGGATACCTAAAGAATGAGAGTGATTAGGATGATTCTCTCTAACAATGATGAATCTCGGATCGTCATAACATGTTCCAAAGTTAATAGCCTCACTGGTCCACGAATATCTTCATACGACAATTTGTGCTTAATACCCTTGAAGTTGAAATATTTATTTCTTGGTAACTGGCTAGGTTTGTACGTTTTGGTTTGAAGGTCTAATAGAGCTTCTCTGCGATATTCCCACCAACTTTTAACTCTTAGCTTAACCCATGTTGCAAGATTGGTAACTTTTTCAGAAAGTGGAGGGATACACAGAACTCCATAGGGAAAGAGCAAAAGTTCTATCCAGGAATCAAAGTCATTAGTAATTGTTCTTTTTCGAATCAATTTATATAAGGAATCTGCCAATAACAATCTTGTTCCTCTCGGAGCTTGACGGAGGATTGGAATTTTTCTTTTTAATATACCAGCAGGTCACATAGTTTAGTCTGTGATTCCTTGGAATTCATGTCATTAAAATTATAAGTTAATAAGTAGTTGACAGCATTTTGTTTCAGTTTAACGGCTGATTGTTTGCTCCTGGAAACGTCATGGTGACTCTTTGTACTATGAATGGCTAAACCTCTTTGGCTGAAGAAATACTTATTACAGAGAAAGCATTGTATTTCCTTGTAATTATTTGCAGCAGCAAATCTGTGGTCTTGACTTTTATTATATTTTGAGATATCCGCTTTGCTAGAAGTAATATTACCGTCATCGTTCCCATTTGTCTCAATCATATGACTTGTAGCTTCAAGTGGCAATACTTCGCTAGGCTGTGGATATTCATAGTAAATTCGTTTGAAAATGTTGAATTTTATCCCATTTTAAAATAGATTTAAAATGTTGTTTCAATGAATGTTACTTTTTCTTCACATAATAACAGTTCAACATATCTTCAACATATCTTAAAAGAAGGAAATATGTCTACACAATTTTTCCCGACTGCAAAGTTTGGCTTGGGTTTGTTGAACTTGGTATCTTCGGTTTACTGTTTCCAAAGATAGTTCAAGTTGGACTTCTCAAAACAAACATATCAATGCTGTCATTCTTTTTAGAATAGACAGTACATGTTTCTCTAACAAATAAAAATCATTATTATAGAAAGTAGAAAAGAGTTTTTATTATTTAGTTATTTTTCACCAATCACATTGGGTTTTAGCGCTAGCTATTACAAGTTGTATTGCTTACATCTTAGGCCCTCTTTACATTATAGGCTAAAATCATGGCTAATTAGAAAATAAAATTCTTTACTTGTCCTAATAATAAACAATATACTCAATATCATCTTTGTCCAATTTCAACTATATAAATTGAAACAAAAGAGTTGAAGCATTAATTAATTCGTAAAGGTAGTTTGAAATAGGCAAATTGCCTACATCTATTGGCATGAGACAAGTAGTGCAGGTAGCGACTCCTAGTAGGTTGATTGCGTACTATTAGAAATAAGAGTTTCCCATATTTCTGCATATTTCTGTATTATAAACAAGATGTGTATATTACCTGTTCACTTCAAACATTGTTGAAGATAGACACATTAATGTTTGTACTGTATTTAAGATATTATGATTACATTACTCATCATTTTATTATACTTACTAAAAACTATATATATATATATATATATATATATATATATATATATATATATATATATATATATATATATATATATATATATATATATATATATATATATATATTATTGTGTATGAGTGGAAATTTAAATTTTTGTCTGATTAACTGGTAACAATATACACCAACATTTTTTATTATATGTTACCATACAGGTAATTAGAAATCAAGCTATGCTATCTAGATTGTAGATTAAAAAGTGAATTTATTTGAATTTGCAGACCGAATATGAACAACCCATGACGGTTGTTGTTGGAAGTGGAGACAAGAGTAGCAGTGACTTCGGAGAATTCTATGACGCTCCATTGGCTACCAGCACAGCGTGTGATGTAGGAGTGGCTG
This sequence comes from Thermobia domestica, assembly GCF_964235325.1. Classification (NCBI taxonomy): domain Eukaryota; kingdom Metazoa; phylum Arthropoda; class Insecta; order Zygentoma; family Lepismatidae; genus Thermobia; species Thermobia domestica. The sequence continues at coordinate 124,740,776 of NC_137469.1, read as the reverse complement.
CTATTTTAGAATATGATGGATCTTATTCGGTTGGCTATGCTGCGAGTTAAAGCTTGTACACGTCATTTACAAAGCCTGCTGCTAATTGATTTATATTTGTAAATAGTAAACATAAGCGATATCTTCAAACTAATGCTAATCCAAAAAAATGGGGTTTTACTATTCGACTTTGTAGTTAAAAGTGAGTTTGAATAAAGAATAAAAAGCAGACAGAGTATCATTTATTTTTAAATGTTCAACCAATTGGTATTACTGGAAATACGCTTGTAATAACTTTACAGCGTATACGAATCTCTCATTTTCTTCTAATAACTAAACATTCAATACAAATTCACATTGAACCACCGAGAAAATATAAATAGTGATATTATATTTCTATTACTACAAGGATTTCTTTTTTTCAGTATTTACATTATGTTATTATTTAATGATTAAAGATCAAAATTTCAAAAGCGTATAAATTTTGTTTACAAAAAACGAAGTTTGGAGCTGATAGAACCTACAAGTTTCTTAAGAAACATACGATTATAAATAACTATTCTCCTTAGTTTTCTCTCTCTTCTATGTAGTTGTCCTTTGTAAACTTATCGCAATCTTGAGCAAACTGTTACTTATAACGTTATGGTTTTGAAATGGCACGTATGTAAATTGCGCATTAGGTATTAATAGAATACATTTCTAAATGTTAATTCAATACTTACAAGTGCGAAATTTACTTTATAGTATTAATAAGTATCCTTGTTGTTTTGTTATACGAGGATCAAAATTCAATTATGCCACACAGTTTTCATAAGTAAAGATGTTCACCTTTTAAACCTACATACCGTCGTTGTTTAAATTAAAAGTCGAAAAATTTCAATATTTTCCCATTAAGTTTTCCTTTTTTTTTAAAGAAAAAAAAGAAAAGATAATTGTTGGTTCATTGGTTGATGATATATGAAATCCATATTACGTTTTTATAATTCATTCAGAACTTTTCATCGTGGATTAAATCATTTGTACTAAGAAGTTATAAAAATTAGGTAAGAAAAAATAGAAGTAATATAAATTTGAATGAAACTATATTACACCATTTCCCCTTGTGACTTAATTTCTAGGTGAATGAGATATATCATTCATCAAACTATTTCACATTTCTTCCTCTACGTAGCTTGTGTTTATCCTATAAATCTCCAAAATGGAGTGATATTTGAGGTGTATAAATCGTTGGTAAACGTGAAAGATGCATTGATATGTTGTATCATAACCGACGATAAGGAAAGGTGAGATGATAGAAACGATTACGAAGATCAACAGTTAATTACTTCTAATTCGGAAATTACATTACGCCTCTCTGGAGGAAGAGGTATCTGGTCCAACACTAGGCACAACATTACTAAAGGAATTGTTGAAAATAATCACTGTCTGAATGGTGACCTTGATGCATACTCTCATTCTGCAAGCTACTCTAGAACATCCTGTACGTCTCCTGAATAATGGGTCAATTATACATTTATATCAACCTTATTTTTGTTATTCGTAGCAGAAATATCTGCTATAATTTGTACATACTTTAGAGATCCATTCTGTACATTTACTTTGTGACAAACAGAATACTGTAATACCACATATATTAGTAACAAATGCGATGAAAACATGTACCTAATAATACATGTTGTTCTTTAGAATTAGGATTAAGAATTACATTTCTGAGCATTCGGCAGGTATGTCCTTTCAAGGTCGTCATGTAAGAGGCATAATGTTTAACTACAATCATACTACCGGAGAAAGTGGAAGAAAGAAGCGCTCTTTAACCACTTTATGTTAGGTACCATCCCGGAGCTTGCGGGGGTGAATGAGGAAAACTCAGGTAAAACCTCACTCAACATGACTGCCCTAAAGAAGCTTTTATTCCGTTCCGACCGAGTGCCCTTATTGGGAATTGGACCCGGGACTGCTAGTACCAAAGGCGAGAGCGTTAGTGACTACGGTACGCAAGATCATATATATGTTGTTAACAACTATTTACTGATACTATTCCATTAGAGTAATCAGCATTTTCAACGTAATTTTAATCTATTTTGCAGGCTTAGAATGAGATTATTTTGCACAGACATCTTGGCACACAATTTTCTCGTGTCAGAGGCCTGTGCTAATATTAGATAGATTATGAACAAGTTCAAATGTAAGTCACTATAGTCTCGTCGACAACCGACGATCTGATATCAGAAGAGAGTTCATTCTTAACACATTGTTATCCATTGTTTTTGACTTTGAAGGTCTTTCCGTAGAGATATATTCCACATGTTATGAGGTCTCTAAAAATGGATTGTGCTCTGAATATTTAATGTTCATAACCCATTTGTAACTTATCATAAATCACAATAGCTGCTTAGATAAGCTTTATACATAATTTGTGGCACAACATTGGTCAAACTTTTTCTTCCATTTTCGCAACGCCCTTCACAAATACAACTTCACTTCAAATGCTTTTAAAACCATGTAGGAACTGAACAAAGTGTAAGTTTGGACTGAAGGTGAGTCATTATGGATTGAGATAACTGCTATGTAAAGCTGAAGGCAGCAATTTTGCCAATTCATGGACAAGGTTGCTGATCTCATTAAGTTTCTAACACACCTCATAAATGGCAGACGAAAATGATGCCATATCAATGAATCGTACATGTTATTACCAGGTAACGCCTTAGTTTCTAATAGTTATAAGATTTTTTTGTATAAAACATAAACCGTAGTTCTTATATTTTTAAAGATGTAAAACCAATTATTTACATAAACCGTGTCTGTACTTATTAAATCAGGTAAAATTAATTGAATAGGAAACAACTATCATTGAAATTCCTTTTACTACAATTACACTTCAGGCAAATTTATCGATATAACTTGCAACCAATTACAGCCTGTTACTTTTTAGTAGTATAAATAGTAGTGACGTGGTGAATACAGGTAGTTTCCAGTTGAAAATTCTAACGAAAGTACAACAGTAATTTTACAGAAAGAAACTGAAAATGAAATCATTCAGTTTAACGTCCCGCTTTATGCTAAGGGAGACGATGATTAAAGCAAATGCTGATGGAAAGATTGGTGGATTGAGAAAGTGGGAGGAAACCAGAGTACTCAGAGAAAACCGACGCGCATCGTATTGTCCACCAAAAACTTACTTAACCAAAGACGGAACCAGGAACGCTGCTGATGTAAGCGCTCTATCACTGAGCCGCCGTGGCCACCAATTTTAGTGAAGAAAGTTAACATAAAAATATAAAACTGAGTGTATAATAGTTTCAATTAAATAATTATGATGACTATTGCTTTTGGAAAAAAAAAGTCTCATACTTTACTAATATGGAGCACATCAATTGAAAAATTGAGTACCTTGATCTAATGTCCAAATAGTGCTTTAAGTTCTAAGCAAGACTAGTAATAAAGACAACATAATTTTGACCAAAGTCCAATGCGTTATGGATTTTAAGTTGTTTTATTGGTTCAATAATAATTGATTAATTCGTTCCCCTTATTAAATTTCTTCTTTCATTCAAAATAAATTGATATATTCAAACCTCACTATTAATTTCTTTTTCACACTTTCTGAAACCAATTATCATGTTATGAAAACACTTAATATTCTTCCACTTAATGTATTAATGTAGTTTAAATTAAATTAGTACATATCCCATTTTCAATCACAAAGAATATATTACAAATTAGAAGAATATAAAAGTATGTGTAACCATACGTCCTTTTCCTTTTTACTGAATAGCAGAGAAGGACACGTCTCCAGGAAAGTGCCTAGAGAACAGCACCTTGCTGCATCGTCAATAAAATTGCAGATATAATGTGCGACCCCTTTACACAAAGAGGAATATTTGTTGCGAATGGAAGTTCACTAGTTAAATACCTGGTTTTTGCTCTTCCTCTGTTGAAAGAAATTAGTAAATCACTAAACAAGCCTCCATTTCATATCCTGCTCTCACGTAGAAATTAGTTACCATGCATCTCTTACCATTTGCTTATCATCTCTCTTTCTCTTAGTATTACTTTGTATATATCAACAATAAAGGTTTATGATCCCAGCTAAAAATTATGTTACAAATGTCTCAAACTTGCAATACATATTCCTTACCCGCTTTTTCTCAACGTAACTTTTGGGATAAAATAACATTAACCAAAACTTGTGCATTTTCAATTAACTCAACAATGTTTTACTACAACATATTTCACAACAAAATGAAATTAATCCTAAAATATTTCCAACTATTAAGATATAAAAGGCAGTCTGAAGATGACTCAAAGTTAGAACGACATGCTGATCTTCATGGAATTGGAATACAGGAGTCGAGTCCCAAATGAAGTCATTGAACCATTTGTGTATAAGACCAGCTTCTGTTATATGCCTAATAATAAAATTAAATCTGGGTAGATAAGGAGATTCTTTGGGCACAACAAAACAATTCAGTAAATGGCTAATTGTTTCTTTGGCTACATAAAAAAGTGGATGTCCATGTTCATCAACAAATTTAGTCTTTCTGCTATATTCCATGTAACTCTTTTCAATTAAAAACCCTATATTTGTGTGAAACGCGGAATTGAATAATCCTTCAGAAAAAATCTCTGTTCTTCTTGATAAAGTTTTCAGTGCTGGGTTCAAAGATTCTTCAATAGCAGCAAAGAAGAGAGGAACAGTTTTTATTTTAATTTCGGATTCAGCAATTTCTTTGAATGTGTTGAGTTTTGCCATTCTACTCGGTCGAGTCATGAAACTAATCAACGACCCACGATACAAGGAGTCAATTATCAAAGTAAAACATAACCATGAAAACACAACAATTCTCATTTTGTGAGAATCTGGAAATTTCGGAAGTGATATAGAGAGAAAAATTGATAACAACATCAGAAAATTTAAACTGTCAGATTTATGCATCATCTTTCTACATGATAAGCAATTTAGGATTTTGTAGAATATCCAAGTGATAGCAAATGTGCTTGCAATCATCATCCATAAAATTGAGGTGAAAGGTTGCTTTAAATTCTGCCATAATGGTACAAGATCGGTTTGTGGAAGAGCAAAAGCTAGCTGATCAATCATTATCGGTATTGTGAAATCTACGAACATGCTACGTTGTAAAGTTTGTGTGAAGCAAGTAGGAGCTACATTCGCGTGTCCATACAAAATATCTCCCATTCCTCCATTCCAGGTGTTGTTAAATGAATTATACACTCCCCAGACATCAGAAGTTCGAAATATCTCAGAATCAATGGTGAAATTCATGTATTTTGCGAGAGATTCAATCGTTTCTCCGAATGTACCTGCAAAGATTTTGGTTCTTGAATTGCTTCTTGTTAAATAAGGAGGTGCATCACCCCATGTTACTTTTATTATAGATTGGCACATATTTTTAGTTTTATCTTTGTACAATATTAGGTTTCTCAAAGAATGTGTGCTAATGTTGAACTGGAGGAAAATGCTACAAAAAGGATCATAATCTATCAAATTAATGTGTTGTAACATTAATGAAGAAGATAGATACGTGTGATTCACTAAAATTATATGCATATTTGTTATCATTGCTTGCTTCCATGCTATATGTAATAAATTTTCAACTCTTGTTGTGCCACATAAATCGCAGTCAACAATTACCAAAAATCTTGCTTTTGAATTCCAGAAAGAGTATTTCTGAAGTTCAATTAGAAAACACTCGAAACTTCCGTAGGAATCCATTATGATAACAAATGCATTAGCCTTACCGAAAAGTTCTTTATAATAAGCTCCGTACATTTCCGAATTGTTCACATGAAGTTTCTGCAACACAACAGGCGTTCTTATTGTATTTTCAATGTTAAGAATGATTTGCTCTTGAATTGGTGTTAGGGATAGATCCAAAACAGCTATTACAAGATAGTGGTATTTGTAGAAATATCTGGTACAAATATCTGTTATACGTTTTATTAAGAGATTGTCTTTGTAATACATTACTTCATACTTCAAATTTACTCCGAACGATTCCATTCTTGGATACCCCATAAGGAGAAGAAATGTAAATTTTACTAGATCCATACCTACGAATAATATGAAAAAACGATTAATCCCCAAGTTTAATAAAGAAATAATTTCTTAATAAATGTCATTATTAGATTCTGTAAAGTTGAAATATTCATGAAATATAGTTCAATGAACAATTAGTGTTAGTATTTCTCTATTACTGAAAAATGAAAGTGTGAAGACTGTGTGGTTATGGAGTGTATTCTACTCTTCCTATACGAGAAGGACAGAATGCCGATATGGACGTACGAGAATATTTTTTCTATATGAGGAAGAGGTTTGCAAACATGAAAAAGTCAAATATTCTTGTATTCTGAAAAGTATTAAAAATAATAAAATGTTACACATGTAATCTCCAACTCAACACATATGTTGCTTTAGCTAAGAATGAATAAAAAGTATGATAATTAGGTTCTGAAAATAACTGATTTATTCATATCTTTAATGTGATAACGCAATGAATTTTGTATTGGTTGAATTGTACCGATAATAGTAATAATAATAATAATAATAATAATAATAATAATAATAATAATAATAATAATAATAATAATAATAATAATAATAATAATAGCAAATAATTATAATAGAGGTAGCAGTACCAATGATTTACAATGCACAACAGCATTTAATAAGGAATATTAGCAAATCGGAAATATTTCTGAAACGGTTGAAGGTAAATGAACCGATGGAGCGAGCAAAAATTAAAATTACAAATGTGATAGGGCACATCGAATGGTAATAGAGCTCCCTTCCTGGGGGTCCAGGGCCCAACCTGAACATTTTAAATATAAACATGGGTCGAGTTATAGCTCGTTCGATAGATCTTTAAAAACTAAAGAGCACTGTGGCGAAAGATTCTTATATCGGTCACTGTTTCCAAAATGGCCACCAAGAATGTTGCCTGTATCAGAAAAAAGTTGTAGTACCACTAATATGAAAACGGCTAGTGATAAATAAACAGTACAAAACATAAAACAGGAAAATGGAATGTGGCACGTCGAATGGTGTTATTTCGGTGCCCCCAAGGCCGCCGTTCATGGGGGATCAGAGCTCAGCTGCGAAATTTTAAATTGAAACATGGGTCAAATGATACCTCGTTCGATAGGTCTTCAAACACTAAACAGCGTTGTGGCAAAAGATTTTTCAGATGAGTCAATTTTTTCAAGTTGGTCGCAAACGCATGGTATTTGTATCAGATACTTGGAGATAAATGAACAGAATAAAACTCGTAAAGGAAATCACAGAGGATATTTATCATTCCACGGCTCAACAATAATGGAACGTAGAAAAAGATGATTTAAGTAAAAGTGACATAATGCAAAGGAGAAAGTCTAATTCTTAGAAAATTATCTTTCCAACCTCCCTCCGTAAGTGGGTGAAGCAGGAATGAATAGTAAAATCTCAAATCAGAATCCCACTTTTATTTAAAATAGGTATTGGTTTGTGTGAAATATTGTTGTGCACAAGTGACTGGTACTGTAATTAATAAAAATAAGATGAAATTCGATTTGAAGGACACCCATTTGTATTGTAAAATGTGATTTGATGTGAAAAAAGAAGCAACTTAAATGCGAAGCAAAGATTTTAATAATATATTATGTTAATTATTATGTAGTTTATGTTAATTATTTACATATTACTCTTACTGGAAGTTTTTTCTGATACAGGCACCATGTCTTGGCGGCCATTTTGAAAACGGTGACAGATATGAAAAATCTTTTGCCACAATCCTCTTTAGTTTTCAAACATCTATCGAACGAGATATCACCCGACCCATATTTCCATTTAAAATTTCTCAATTGGGCTCTAATCTCCCATGAAGGGCGGCCCTAGGGGGGAACAAGACATCATTCGACGTTCCTTATACCATTTTCCTGTTTCACTTTTTGTTCTGTCCATTTATCTCGAACCGTTCTCATATTAGTTGTACTAGACTTTTCATCTGGTACAGGCACCATGTCCTGGGGGCCATTTTGAAAATGATGACTTATATGAAAATCTTTTGCCGCAGTGATCTTTAGCTTTTAAAGATCTATCGAACGAGATATCACTCGACCCATGTCTCCATTTAAACTTTCATAGTTGGACCCTGGGCCCCATGAAGAGTGACCGTGGAAGGCATCGCGATAATATCATTCGGTAGGCCACATGGCATTTCTTATTTGTGTTTTTGTTCAGTTCATTTATTTTCAACCGTCTTTGAGCTATTTCCGTGGAAAGATTAATGTTTCAAAACAACACCGACAACGTTTCGAGGGTGATTCTTGACACCAAGATAAGAAAAAAGTATAGACCAACCTGGGTTCACAAATGCTTCCTTTCGGAGTTACAGGCTGCAGAAAACATGAAAAAATGAAATTTAAAGCTCCATAGTTCCAAAACTATCGGACATACCGTATTCGGGTCACTTCACTTAGGAACTAGTATGTGCCCTATCCAAATATCCAAGCTTCAGAATCCTGTAGTACGTCCGCAAAAATTTTTATACAGGTAGTTGGTGAGTACTTCAAGTTATGTGCCCGTACCAAAATCCCTCTATAAAAATGTTGTGTGACTACGTTTGGATTCTGAAACATGTACTATTGGATAAGGCACATAAATAGTATCTAAGTGAAGTGTTGACCCAACTACAGTATGAACCCATAGTTTTGGAGCATTAAACGGATGTCCATTTTAATGGATGTCCAATAAAATGAGTGTATACATAGGGTGAAGTTTGTTATTTCATACTGCAAAATGTCTTGAGAAACAAAGTTCAGACGAAAAAAAAGTACGAAATAAAAAGTTAATATTTTGCATTGAAAAATTTACATATGCTGAAAGTAGCCTCCCACTTCTCCACTTATCATAGACGGAGAAACTGAAACATTATATAGGTGCCTCGTCATTTTAATTACCGAATCGAATTCTAGGGGAAAAAAACATAAATTTATTCGAAACACTTTTTCGAACTCTGATACGGGTAGTGAAATTAGTTAAGTGTAGGTTCACTAAGGTATCTTCAATTAGATTTGTTAAATAGGAGTTTATTGTCTTTTTCATCACCGAAGCTATATAAAATGCTAATTAACTAACTCTATGGCCTATGGAACTCAGAGGTTCAATACCGAGTTCACAAAAGCTCTCCATTGACTTCTATCCTTAGCTAACTGCATCCAGTTTCTACTTTGTATTTCAATCTCTGCGAGATCCATCTTAATATTGTCCTCCCATCTGCGCGTAGGTCTTCCTAATGGTCGTTTTCCGATTGGTCTTCAAGTCAAGACTTTTAAAGCGTTTCTACTTTCTTTCATTCTAGCTACATGACCCGCCCACCTAAGCCTCCTAGACTTGACGACCCTAACAACGTTGGGTAAACCGTATAAATTATGTAGTTCCTCGTTATGAAATTTCCGCCATTCCCCATTCCCGTTCCTCTTTAGTCCGAATATTCGCCTCAGAATCTTGTTCTCAAATACTTTCAGCCTATGTTCTTCCCTCAGACTAAGCGACCATGTTTCGCAACCATACAGAACAACAGGCATGATTATCCTTTTGTATATTTAAGCTTCAAATTCCTCGACAGAATTCGCGACGACAAGAGATTTTGAACCGAATAGTAACACGAATTCTCTGCTTTTAGTCGACATTTAATTTCTCCGTGAATATGATTTTCGTCTGTTAATATTGATCCTAGATATTTGAAACTATCCATTTTATCAAAAGTATTATTTAATATTTTAACGCATCCATAATTTGCTCTATTCCGGTCCCGACGAACTTCTATGTATTTAGTTTTCTCTGCATTTACTTCTAAACCCATGTTCCTACAAGCGTTTAATAAGATCTCTGCAATTCTTTCTATTGTTCTCCTATCATACCCTATTAAATTTACATCATCAGCATGTGCCCTAACGTGGTAAATACCGTTCAACTCTAGGCGCTGGTTGTTATCTTTGATTTTCCTTATATCGTATTCTAGAACGAAGTTAAATAATAATGGCGACAACACATCTCCTTGTTTCAGGCCATTTTCGACGTGAAAGCTCGTGAACAAAAATTTTCCTACCCTGACTTCACCTTGGGATTCATTTAAACATGTCTTAATTAATCGAATTAGCTTTCTCGGTATTCCAAATTCTGTAAGAACGTTGTATAATGTTTCTCTCCTAAGTGAGTCGTATGCCTTTCTAAAATCAATAAATAGTTGATGTAGTGTATTCCCACTATTTTTCGAGTGTTTGACGAATGGTAAATATTTGGTCGATAGTTGATTGATTTCGTCTAAATCCGCACTGATAATCTCCAATAATTTCATCTGCGTAGGGAGTCAATCTTTCTAATAGTATATTTGAAATGATTTTATAGGATGTTGGCAGAAGAGAAATGCCTCGATAATTATTACAGCCCGTTTTGTCGCCTTTCTTGTGAATTGGAACAATGATTGATTCTTTCCACTCTTGTGGCAATTCTTCCAAGATCATTTAACCTGTAGTGGTAGCGAATTCTTCGAAACACTGTAGTGGATTAAAAATTCAATATGGTAACCTCTACATATCAAATATCGAACCCGGGAATCAAATATTTGATATGTAGAGGTTACCTTATTTGTTACTTGCAAATTTTACTTGAAATAAGTTTAATTCATAATTATGTAATATGAAAATAACTAGTAATACAAGCTATACTATAATGTAAGTCAAATTTCATAAAACATTATTTTTAGTATGAAAAAATAGTCGCCCCCGAAATATGTCCCTGTCCCTCCTTTGCCGACCTAAGAAATTAAAACTAGCGTCGTCACTGAAACGACCTTTCTTAAATATAGGTCATATCGTAAGAGCTGAATTATTTTGTCAATTGTTTCTAATTCTTATATGTTCAAAATTTAAATTCATGCTTCCACTTCAAAATGTCCATACAGGAAGAGTTTCAGTCCCCTTTGTCGCTCTTTCAGCAAACTCATTAAGGGAAATATGCACTTTCATCCCTAGACCAATCATGTAGTAATTCGAACCACACGTTTATTTTATTTTTTGAAAAAGAATAACCAACTTCGATTTCAACATAATGTCTTTCATCTGACTCGGTGATAATTAATGCTGCAGGTTGAAAATGTCCTTAAATTCCGAAAATATTGCTGATTGCTGCAATGCTTTCCCAGTTAGCAACCTTATTCATATTTGATCCTCAAGGTGTGTGAAGGAAAAATTCATGCATTAAAATATCCATATTTACGTTAAGTGAACCTACATGGAAACAATCAGGTCAAAATATTATTTTCTGTTTTATGTGGGCGTCGAAGTAAAATTATGAAAATAAAAACTATATCGGGATAATATTTGATGCATAGATTACTGAGTTTTTATCAACTGCTCTGTAGCATATGGGTTCACTTTCACTTCGTTACGATAATAATTCTACGTAAATGATCTCGGGTGGCTTGCGGCATTAACTTACGGAATTAAGTGTATAAGTTATTTAAGTAACTTGAGTCTGAATTCATTTCCAACTGAATGCTCTGTGAGGTCACATTTTGCTAAAGATCTTAGTAACCCTCACTGTAGGAGGAGAGGATGGCAGGTAATTTGAAGCTGATAAGAAAAGAAAGAATAGTGACAAGGAAACAAGAACCTCAATAGTGTAATCAATGGGATTAGAAACATACTATTCTTGGATGTACGACTTGATGTTCACTGGCAACACTAGCTTTTTTCATTCTACTACAATACCGCTTAGGATACTACATTCTACTATATTACTGCCACTGTGTACCAATAAAGGGACGTGTTTCTTCTTGTTTCAGACTGTAAAGGCGTATTTGTACGTCATAAATCAACAGTTTTAAATACATCCTCTGAGGCAGTAGTCGCCAAACCATCGATCGCGTGCTACTAGTAGCTCGCGGGGACATTTTCAGTTGATCGCGTTAACGCTCCGGTTGGTTAACCTTGTCTTGCACTGAGAGAGGACGCTAACGACAGCGGTCGCTGTCTACAACTGCTTGTTTCTTCCGAGCAACTGCCATTGTCAGCAGCATCTCACAGTTGATTGTATACGCGTGAGGTTTTTCGTGTGTATATTGCATATTTGCTTACTTGGATAGTACGATTACATATTTACTAGAATTGCAAGTTTATAGCCAATAAATAAATGTAAGCTTTTTTTTTAAAAAAAAAAAACAAGTTGGTAGTTCTATTATTTGGTTGCACATAGTAGGATTTAAAAGCTGTACGGTAGCTTAGAAGCTTCATAAGTTTGTCAGCCACTGCTCTAAAGCATAAATGTTTCCCATCATTTGGGAATTATTTCTGACTTCATTTCTAATATTTCTTCATTTTAATTCTTTTCAACACAATTATGATACTCAAATATTAAATTATACTAAATGTGGTAAAAAGATAACTGAATAACTTTATGAGTGTAGACATACATTCTAAAAGGGACCAAATGAAATGTTTAAACTAATAGTATCAATTTGAGTTTGATTTTCTTAACAACTTACTAGTGTTCTGCTTTCAGTACGTTATAAACTATATGAAAGACTTGTTTGAATTGCTCAGAATAAACTAGTTTACTCAGCCTAACAAGAAGCATTTATTTCTTGCACAAAACAATTAGATCGATTCCGAGCTGTACTGGAAATCCATTTACATACTGAAAATAAAGAAATGCCATTTACCACAGAATAACAAAACATTAGTAGTGCTTTTATGAACTGATATAGAATTCATAGTTCGATTAATGTAACAGATAAAAAATTTCCAACGCGTTCTTTGGGAGAAATAATGGAATGTTACTTTGCTCGGCGCCGTACTGTTACATGAATAGTGTGTCCAAATGTAACATATATAATAGCTTCTTCTAAACAAAACAGCTGACGCTATTATTTTAAATGACTACCTAGATATTTTGTCAATGCATAACATTCCAAGTTAAAAATACTCTTAAAGAGCCTTTATTTACCGTTTCGTTGTCAAATAATATACGAGGCGTGTTTTTTAAGTAAGGTCCGTTTGAACATAAGTACACAACGAAAGGTTATTTCAAAAAAGTAAATGTATTTTCAGAAAGTACATACTTTACTCTATTTTTCGACATAGTTGCCAAGTTTGTTCAATCATTTATCATACCTCTCAACCAATTTCAAAATACACTCTGCATAAAAACTTGCCGCCTGCTCTGATAACCAAGAGTTCACTGCTGTTTTCACATCGTCGTTATCATTGTAACGGTTGCCACTGAGGTGTTGTTTGAGGTTGACGAACAGATGGTAATCGCTCGGCGGAAGATCAGGACTGTAGGGTGGGTGGTCTAAAAATTCCCAGCCAAAAGTGTCCAACAAATCGCGGGTCTGACCTGCAGTGTGAGGTCGTGCATTGTCATGGAGAAGGACAATGCCCTTTGTCAGCATACCGCGTCTTTTGTTTTGAATCGCTCTGCGTAGCTTTCTCAGGGTTTGGCAGTATGTTTCTGCATTGATAGTGGTTCCTCGTTGCATGAAGTCGACCAACAAAACACCATGCCTGTCGCAAAACACCGACGCTATGATTTTGCGCTGGGACAGAGTATCTTTGGTTTTCACCTTTACAGGCGAGTGTGTGTGTGTGTGTCCATTCCATGCTCTGTTGCTTCGATTCGGGCGTGATATGCGAAACCCATGTTTCGTCTCCAGTTACGATCTGACCCAAGACGCCGTTGCCTTCTTCGTGATAACGAGTCAAGTACTTCATCGCACACTCAAATCTTTGGGTTTTATGGACCTCTGTTAGGAGTTTCGGGACTCAACGGGAGCACAGTTTCCTAATATTTAGGTGTTCAGAAACAATTTTGCAAAGCACTGATCTCGACACGTCAGGAAATTCGTTTGAGAGACCTGTTATTGTGAAGCGCCTGTTCGCACGAACCCTCGCTTCAACTGAAGCCACCAAATCGTCTGTAATCGAAGAAGAGCGACCGGAGCGGTCCTCATCATGGACGTTGTCACGGCCATTTTTGAATTCTCGTACCCACTTACGCCCTTTGCTTGCACTCATAACAGTATCACCGTACACTTCGCAAATCTATCGATGAATTTCTGCAGCAGACAGGTTTCTTGCTGACAAAAACCGTATCACTGAGCAAACCTCACACGCGGCGGGCGACTTGATAGTATTAAACATTGTGAAAGCACATAACACAACCGTACATGTCAGCTACAGAGCTGAAACTGAGAAGAGTTGTTTCCGAGGCATCCCGAGGCATTTAATAACAAATGTTCTCTAAACCATCTACATATACACAATCATACTGAAAATTTGCTATCGAATTTCTTGGCTTAGCTTCACTACGAAGAAACTAAAATCTCATTTTAGTAAATTGAAAAACATAAGGGAGTTGCCGGGCACAACGGTAGACTGTTCTTCTGGTGCAAGGGGTCCCTGGTTCGATCCCAGCTCTCCCCAAATTAACTTTGTAGTGAACAAATACCGTGTGCGTTGGTTGTTCGTTTCCTCCCACTTTGTTCATTCCACCATTTCATTCATTTCTCATCATCAACCTCTCCTTTATTCTAGCCGGCATAACGTTGGACGTGAAACTCAAAGATTTCAATTTGGTTTAATTTTGAAGAATGTAACGCAGTATACAGACTATTGCCTATCCCATGCAATGATGGGTTATAATATACTGAAAATTTATATATATATTAGCTATTGTTATGAACACATGTTTTTAAATTAATTAAAATTACGTTTGAGAAATTTTTAATCTGTTTTTGTTGAATCCGAGTTTTCGATAGTTTGAAATAGATTCACTTTAATCTTACTAAAATTTTCACACATCAATCATTTCCGAGAAACTAAAACGGAAAACTGTGAGATCATGGAACAGCAAATTGCAAATGACTGCTCTAGATACTCTACTGTACATAAATTGAAACAAGAAATCTATACAGTTGTCAACTCTTGTTAAATAATTAAAAGACATAATGAATGTTAAATTGCGATTTAAGACATTTTGTGTATGCTATTCCTGGATTTGATGCTTCGAGTATATTTCTTTTACTGACTTATTCCAGACTTCTTGTGATCCTAAGGTCAAACTACAACTCATTACTCATTCGCAGTGTACTGTTGTAACCAGAAGTGGCATAATATGGTATTTAGCACTGTAAAGATATGTTTTCTAATAAATTATGGAGTCGATGCATTGACGATGGACTAGATAAAACTGAAGAAAATCTGAATAATATTGAGTAGATTACTTATTAGGATAATTTACTTAGCAAAATTGCTATATTATTTTTAGACTACTTCATGACATCGAAAAATTGGAAAAGTGGAAACAGGACCCATGAATTGTTCTAATTGATCTCTACCTGGTGTCTTGAAATATATAGCTTTGCCTTCTTTCAACAAAACCCATGGTTAATATTTAACCCTAGATTACAAAGCCTCATTTTTTGTCACGTCGTCACAAAGCCTTCGTAATTTTTACGACGCAATGGTTTCTTATATATATCTACTTGATTTTTGTATATTTTTAAAATTTAAAAATTATCTAGGATTCAGTTGTATGTCTATATCACAAATATATATAATTTGTTTGTCTACGTCCAGTGCGGGGAAAATAAAAAAAAAATATTTTCGCCACATGTGTATTTGGAAGTTTTTTAAAAGAAATATGATGCCTGGGGATGGGGGAGGAAAAATTGAATATGAACTTTCTTTACTTTCTAACTATATTTTGTAAACTAAAATATATAAGGTAAAATAAAAATAATATTAAACTTGAGTATGGAGCAAGAAAACATGTTTAGGTGGAACCGTAAATATTGTGAGGTTTTAACACTGAAAAACGGAAAATTTTAAATATTTCACAGTAAAAGTTAAGAAAGTTTTTTTTTTTTTCAGTTTGCTTACAATGTTCATATAAAACTTTTCACATAATATTGTTCAAATAACACTGTTCCGACCATGAGCATCTGCATATCTTTAGTCTGTATCGCAGTTTACACAGCACATTGCTCTTCGGTGAAAGGGCGAAGTGGCGTAACTTGAAAACGTGATTTGGAGTTACGACCACCATCTATCCTTATTTAACCTTCTCTGTCAACTATAAATTTCATACCGGAATTCCTTATATTAACAGAGGTATGAACGTTCTAGAAATGGCGTATTTTGAAATGTAAAGCAAGATTTAACGTTGAACGAGACATTTTAAATCGCTCTCCTGTAAAATTATAAAAATCCAAATACGCCACTTCGCCCTTTCACCGACGTCCCCACAAATTACATTGTGACAATGGTTTGCAGTAATTAGTAGTCATTCTTCTCTTGGCAGAAGGACAAAAGGAACAGATTTTCCTTGCACCTGCAGGGCAGCGACCATTTGCATTTACAGGTATTCCCAGATTCTCGGAGATAATAGTACGTATGTTTCTCTGCAGTGACGGTGTTTGCAAGCGAGTTTTCATGTGTGGAGTTGTTAGTTCCATGCACAGTTCTTTCATGAAGATCTTGCGTTGTTTGTGTGTTGTGGAAGAACAATAATGTACGGGTCATTAGCAGGGGGTACGCCAGCGGCGGATGATACAGAGTCAAGAGTGGCGGACGTGGATGTTGAGAAAGAGGGCGTAACATTAGATAATGGGACAGAAAAGGGGCAATACACAGTTTCTCTCCGTTTTCTTTTCGTTTCTTAAAAATGATCCTTCGGCAGATGACTCTTTAGAATCCAATGCACTTTCACTACCATCTAATGTATAATCAGGGTCGGCGACTGTGTCATCCATGTCTTCTACTTCGTCATCTTCTACTTCATCTTGCTCTACTTCATCTTCCTCCCCTTCATCACTTTCAACAAATAATGCTTGATGTCGTTGTCATCTTCGTTGTCATCATAATCTGACAAATCCTCTTTCAATAACTGTCTTATGCGGTCTATTTCCCGCTCTTCTGCATCTGCCATGATACTGACAATATATATCAACCCAAAGAGCCACCACTATGTACATACTACAAATAGAACAACTTGTAGAGTAAAATTCTAACGTAAAATAAAAAAGTAACGTAATCACAAAGCCTTCGTAAATTTTACGACGCACTGTCTAAATGAGACACATACATCCGATCTACGCGACTGCCAAATTAGTAATGACATCTATCGTCTATGATAGGAAGGTACTGGGGAAATGACAATGCTCAGAAATGTGGTTTTCAAGTTCTATCGTTTTTGCAAATGGCGCGTCGTAAAATTTACGAAGGCTTTGTAATCTAGGGTTAAAGATTTTACATTGTTGCAATATTTTATAGCCATCTTGTACAACAAATTTTTAATAATATGTACTATAATGTCTTAAGTTAAACGTAGGCCAATTAGTAAAGTTGATTTTAAATTGAATGTGAAAGTACACTCTAAAAATGTTTCATACCAGTAGCAAAAATAGTGACTACGAAATTGTCACATCTTAAAATGTGTTAAGAAACATTCAAGGCATCATGTTGTAGCACAATCAATACTCGGATGGAAGTTTTATCTTTCCTCTTTTATCATGTATACGATAATTCAAATCAACGAGAAGAAAATTTAAATCCACGGCATGAACTAATATTTTTTATGTATTTATGTTCTTTTTATAACATAACTATTGACAGGAAAATCTGCATTTTGTTAAAAACGAATTATAGTCATAATATCATTACTTACTTTATTCACTCAAACTCTTTAATACAATATACAGTATTGTCACTTAAACTACTCTTAATGTGAATAGCACGTTAGAACTCACAGGATGTCCGTCTTTGATTTAGTCTATGCAAAGCCCTACTCGTTTCCTATAACAACGGACTAAACAAATGTAAATTAAAAAATGAATTATCTTGGAAATATTAGAATCCGGAAAATATCTTAATGGATCTAAAACTGTGGACAATATTTTGTTCTTTGATTGGCTACTATCAGCACACAATTCTAAGTAGTTAAGATTGATCAAAACACTATCGTATAGCCTATTTTCCACTTCAGTTAATGGTAAGACGTAGTATTTGCTATTATCAGATAAATCGGTAAGTGATATACTAATGTGTTTTAAAAAGTGCTAATACAATATAAATGGAGTATTGTGAAATGTTGTCCTTGTGTTTCTTGATCAATAAGATAAAGTAATGCATGCCATATACACACAATTCTTCGAGTGCTGCATTAGAGTTCTTTCCAATAACTTTAATGCAGACAGCGATTTAAACAAATAAACAGATACAAAGTATCATAATATATAAGGTTGTTTTATATATAGTTTATCATATTTACAATGTGAAATTAAACTGGACTAGGGCATTAACCTTTAAGCACACGCGCTGGAGTAAAATCCACCCCCAAGCCATTTGATTTTTATGCTAGCAAAAGGAAAATGATTTTAGCGCTCTCTGTTTAGGCCTACCGCTCACTGGCGACAAAACAGTTGCGCAATTATCTTGTCGCTGTCGCCTACAGGCAGCAACTTCACGGCTACAGAAAAGTTGCCGGGCATTTGATATCACAATTTGGCGGAATTGGACACAGTACGATGGACTTCGAAGAATATGCTTTTTTTGCTCTAATGCTGAATTTAAGAAGGAAGAAAAGAAGAAAAAAGAAATACTGGGTACATCCTATATACAGTGAGAGATTGCTCAAGGGAAAATTTTACATGCTATATAATGATTTACGCAATTATCCCTCAAAGTTCTTTAGCTACTGTAGAATGAATGTGATTACCTTTGCTGAACTGTTGTCTCTAGTAGCACCAGAAATAACAAAGATAAACACAAACTTTAGACTAGGTGTACCACCTGAAGAAAGGCTAATAATGACATTAAGATAAACATGTATTATGTGTGTATTAGATTGATTTACCTGTAAAATAATCGTTAATAATAATTGAACCACTTAACGACACGGTCCATTTAGTTCTACTGCGATATCAGATTCAAAATCTAATAGGGTTCTGTGGTAAAGCGTTCACCTCTGATGCTTAGGGTCCCTGGTTCGATCGCAGCTCGTGCCAAGTTTGGTTTGTGGTGGACAAACATCGTGTGCATGGGTTTTCCCATTTCCTCTCCCACTTTATTCATCCTACCATTTTATTCATTCTCATCATCACCGTCTCCTTTAGCCTACCCAGCATAACCGTGGAATATAATACTCCAAGGTTTCATTTCATTTTCATTTCAAAATATAATAGACTCCTGTGTAGATGCCTGTGTTATGTTTTCTTGGCTGGAAAGCTCATTCTAGTTTCACCAATAGCCAAACACACTTCCTCCCACAATTTCTTTAAATTTATATCTGAATATTCTTGCAAACTTTCTTTATATAATGCTGGGTGTTACACTCTTTCCTCAATTTTTCATTGTCTTCATCATTAATTAAAGACACACATGTATTAGCTTCCATTGCAAACACTTCTTTTCATAGGCTATACACGAAACGAACTGTTATGTGGGAAAACTTGTAGAAAACATTTACTTTTTACCTCTCTACTTGGAAGTATCTCGGCAACTTTTCTGTCGCCGTCGCCGAGTGAGCTGACTCCCATAAGACTCAATGCATTTTTAGATGTTGCCCAACTGTTCCGTAGCCGAGCTATCGCCCTCCTTGGCGACACCTCGGCGACTTTTCTGTCGCCGTCGCCTCAGTGAACGGGTTCCCGTAAGACTCAATGCATTTAACCAGAGTAACAAGATAGTTGCCCGACAAAATGTTGCCAGTGAGCGGTAGGCCTTATAGGCACCTTTCTGGCTGCAACTTCTGATTGTATTCACCCAACGCTCAGACAGTAATCGTTACGCGGTCGTGGTGTGTGGATCAGAAAACTTTGGTTGAGGTGAAACCCACCCTGCGCGTGTGTTTCTGTAATATATATATTTGCCAAGTTTGCTACCTAAGTTTTCTAAAACCGTGTGTGAACTTAACAATATACCTCTTTGATTTCGTTGAGAGTGAGGAAGAACTGATTTCTAACGATTCTAGTGACGCAGATGACGATGTACATGAAAGTGGCTCTTCACATTTTTAAAACAACATTGGAATGCAAAACCAAGTAGCCCGAAGGAACTTGGTTTGCAGATTTGTAGAGCGGCCTATATTGTATATAGGCTATTTCTACATTCCCCGGCCTTTCATCTGAGAGCAGCAGTCAAGCTCATCACTAGTGTTAAAGATAAACCCAAAAAGGAGAAAGAAAAGGGGACTTCTGGACAGTGTGAAATATACCCGTGTCAAAATAACAGGAAAACTCAACCTTCATTCTGTAATTACAAGTTGACCTGCACGGGTGCAGTGTAATACGGTTAGAAAAAAATCTAATTTCTACTTTCATGCCATATGATATTACTCTATTTTCGTTCTAGATGATAATAATTTTTTATATTCAATTAGTGGAGAAAGTTCAAGTACATATTGTTTTGAATATTTGTAAGTAATAAATGTTTAATGCCATTTTTCTTATAAACGTTTGAAATGAATGTAGGATAAAACAGACGGGATTGTTAAATATGTTTATCGTCTTAACAGGTACAAACAGCAGAAATACACACTTAAGCTTTAAACACATATATTAAAATACTTTATAGCAACATGTACCGGAATAAAGTATAACATAAAAGCAGGGTAAAAGTATTTTCCTGTAAAAATGGCAATGAAATAAAAAAAATCTACCAGAAAAAAATATCACATCTCATACAAAAGGTGAATTTTACATAATTTTAGTTTTACATCACAATACATACTATAAATTTTATGTTAAAAAAATATAACAGATGGGATGTAAAACATCGCGCTCGTGTGTTTAAATCCTAAAATTTAGCGTGTGTGTATGAAGGTTAAACTGGGCTACTATATGCAAATTATATATAGAAAATATTCTTGGCCGCAGCGCTGAAGAGATCTACGTGGGGCGTTCAAGTCGACCCGGGACTTTTTTTTACAGGTTTAAAATCGAATCCCAGGACGGAGGTAATGTATTAAGTAGGAAATCGTAACTATGTCATTAATCTTCAAGAACGATGAAAATAGTGTGAACATACGGTATATACGAAACAACATATGAGGATGAAGTTTATAGTAAATGTGGACATACAATCAGCTGAAATTTACATAAGGAACCTACAATATCATAATGAAAGAGTTGGCTGCAGTGACTTATTCGAGTACTACAAACACTGGAAATGTGGCCATACTCTGCCACTGACAATACCGTTTGTGGTGGATGAGAGCCCACTGCAATCGTTCATGGGAATTTAGCGTGTTCAAAAGTTCATCATGGCCAATCGTCACATATCCTGAAATCAGAATGGTGAATAACATTTCCTGAGAAACAGCAACCGTAATAATTCATAATAATTTCCTTTCCCTAAACTAAATGCGCTCTGAGGTAGGAAACAGATTTCGAATGTTAATCACTATTTAATAGATTTTTTAAAAAGTCTGCACTTAGTTGAACCCGGTCTGGATTAAGTGTCAAGTAATTTCGACCTGTTTCGATCCATAAAAGAATGACACGTATCCCAACATTCCCATAGAAGTGATGAGATGATGCAGGTTGTCTTGGAATGAAATGCCTCAGACATACTGAAGCCTTCTTTCATGTCTTTCTATAATGAAGCATTCCAGACATTACTTAAAAGCTGCAATAATTTACACAACTATCACAGTTAATGTGGAAAAATAAATGTAGTTCTCATTATTTGAAATATGGTTGTTCTTTTATTTATTTTCAAATTAAGTCCCGAGATTGATTTAAACGACCGTCGAAGAGCCATTGAAACACAGAATAGACTGTATTGTAATTATTGTTGAAATGTGCAATATTTATCACGGATATTATCATAGAACTAACATATATTACCCGCTTCCCTGGGTTGAAATGAACATTTAAATGCACAAATACGTATCTCATGTGTTTAAAGTCCGTGAAATATGATGCTTTCCTTTTTAATGCATCAATTTAAGCAGCATCAGAGAGATCACTGATTATTTTGGTGACCCCGAAAACCATGGATTGGACACTAATATTGATCATTTTCGATCATTTATATATATATATATATATATATATATATATATATATATACAGGGTGGTAGGTAACTCCACCGACAAACTTTGGATGGTGATTCCTTATATGAAATGAAAGAAAAAAGTTGTAATAAACATGGGACGAAAAACGTCTCCTTTCAGAGTCATGAGCCGCCGAAAATTCGAAAATTCACGTTTCGAAACGCTCTGCCTTAGAAACTACAGGACCGATCCCAAGCGGTTTAAGAAATTACAAAGGAAGTAGTATGCGTTCTATCTAAAAACCCATCTTCTACCGTGGTCCGTTATCGGCGAAACGAACTATAAAAGGAAGTTGAAGAATAGGAATACTCCTTTAAGTACTAATGGTGCTTTCGTTTCGCCGATAACGGAGGAAGTTAAAACATGGATATTTAGATAGATCGCATACTAGTTCTTGTGTAATTCCTTAAACCGCTTGGGATAGATCCTATAGTTTCTAAGGCAGGGCGTTTCGAAACATGATTTTTCGAATTTTCGGCGGTTCGTAACTCTATATGAAAGGAGACGTTTTTCGATCTATGTTTATCAGAACTTTTTTCTTTCATTTCATATAAGGAATCACCTCCCAAAGTTTGTCGGTGGAGTTACCTACGACTCTGTATATATATATTCCCCCTTCCCCATGTTGCTGGTCGTGGCATCGGAAGTGTTACCGTTATCTCACCACCCCCAAAAATGTGGATTCAGCAATAATATCGGTCATTTTCGATCATTCTTAAATATGTTGAGGGGTTGAACTTGAATTTAAACGGGATCGAAAGTATCACTGTTCATCTAAGTGACCCAGAAAACTATAAATTCGACACTGGCCATTTTCGTTTATATATATATATATATATATATATATATATATATATATATATATATATATATATATATATATATATTTCTCCCCCTCCCCAAGTGTCGGGGCTGATTTTGGATTTAAAAAGGATAGGAAATGTCACTGTTCATCTGAATGATCCTGAAAACAATGGGTTAGACATAATGTTGGTCATTTTCGATTATTATTATTATATATAGCTCCTCTCATATCCTCCATGCTGCGCCACACCTCATCAAAATTATACTGTTAATATCAGCTACTCCTAAAACTATGGATTCGACACTAATATTATTCATTTTCGATCATTTTTAAATATTTATCCCCCTTCCCAACTATCAGGGCTGAACATGAATTGAAACAGCATCAGAAGTGTCACTGTTTCTCTCATCGACCCCGAAAACTATGGGTTCATAACTAATATTGGTCATTTTTGATCATTTTTAAATTTCTCTCCCCTTCCCTCGCCTCTTAGGTATACACAGCTCCCCTTCCCTCTCCTCCGTGCGGCGGCACACGACAGCAGAATTGTCACTGTTAATATTAGCTACTTTTAAAACTATGGATTTCCACACTAATATTAGTCATTTTCGATCATTTTTAAATGTTTATCCCCCACCCCTATGTTGTACCCTTCCCCTTCCCAACTATCAGGTCTGAACTTCGATTGAAACAGCATCAGAAGTGTTTCTCTCATCGACCACGAAAACTATGGATTCAACACTAATATCGCTCATTTTTGATCATTTTTAAATTTCTCTCCCCCTCCCCAACCCTACGCTGCATCGTGAAAGTGAATAGTCTAATGCAATCCCTGCCCCTAAACTCATGTATGTTGAAAATATGATTGAGATCGGTGTGGTGGTTTCAGAGTGATGAAGCCACAAAGGCAGTCATTGTAATTTTAACTTTTTTTTTTACATATACCTCATCCCTCCCCCTTTCCTAGGTTGGCCCCTTAAAGTGAAACGACAGAAAATACCCAAGGTCCGACCCTCATATATGTTGAAAATTTGATCGAGATGATTGGGTGGTTCAAAAGTTATTAGGTTTTATTAGTTTTTATTTATACGTCCCCTCTCCTCCCCCTCCCTGGGATCTACCGTTAAAGTGATGATACAAAAATGATTGAGATCGGTGGGATAGTTCAAGAGTTATTAAGTTACAAAAATAGTGACTTTCAGCCTTATATAAATTGATTTTTATATATCTCCCCCTCGTACTCCTCCCCTACGTTGCTCCGTCAAATTTAAATCAAAAAAACGATCCCAGGTCTGAACCTCATCTATGTTGATAATTTGATCAAGATCGGTCGAGTGGTTCAGGAGTTATTAATTGTTATTTACTTTTTATATCCCCTCCCCCACCCTTTCTCCTCAGTTCTACCATCAAAGTGAATAGCCTAAAATAAGCCCAGCCTCGGACCTCATTCGTATTAGAAATTTGATCGAGATTGGTCGGGCGGTTCAGGAGATTTGGAGCCACAAACATAGCGATTTTCAATTTTATATATATATATATAGATAATGTAATTATTCTGAATTATCCACAATAAATTATTAGGTAACGAGTATATCTTTAAGTGAATCGTAAGTAAACCTCACATACCGCGATTACTGTAGTCAACAAGGTTTTTGCCAAATTGCTGAAAATAGGAGAAAAGTAAGTCAACCATAGGTGTTGTGATGAGTATGAACAATAAGATGTTTTATGACTTCGTTTTATATTATTTTTTTAAAATCCTCTTGATATTGAGATATTTTTATTAAATGCAAGTACTTTGAATGTAATGCTTGTCTCTGTTTCCATAATTATCATATTTTGATGATTTGTTCCTTTTTTATTAGCTGAAACATTAAGTCCAGCACTTACTAAACAAGATAGATAGATAGATAGATATAGATATAGATATAGATATAGATATAGATATAGATATAGATATAGATATAGATATAGATATAGATATAGATATAGATATAGATATAGATAGGTAGATAGATAGATACAAGGCGGCCATTTTAATCTTTCCACGGAAATATTTCGAAAACGGTTGAAGGTTAATGAACGAAACAATAACACAAATAGGAAATGCCATGGGGCACCTCAAATGGTATTGTCGCGGTGCCCCCCAGGACCATCCTTCATGGGAGCCCAGGCCCCAAATTCGAAAGTTTAATTAGAAATATGGGTCGAGTGATATCTCGTTCGATAGATATTTAAAAACAAAAAAGCACCATGGAAAAAGATTTTCCATAACGGTCACCAATTTCAAAATGGCCGCCAAGACGTAGTGCCTGTATCGGATAAAACGTATAGTACTACTAATATAAAAACTATTACATATAAATGACCAGAACATAATGTGAAAAGGGAAATGACACAGGGCCCGTCGAATGATCTTATATCGGTGCCCCCAGGGCTGTCTTTCATAGGGGTTCGGGCCCACCTTCAAAAGCTTAAATGGAAACATGAGTCGAGTAATACCTCATTCAATATGTCTTTAAGAACTAAAGAGCAATCTTACAAAAGATTTTTCATGTAGGTCATCGGTTTCAAAACGGCTGTCAAGACTGGTGCCTGTATCAGATAAAACGTCCAGTACCACTAATATGAGAACGATTGTAGATAGGTGAACAGAATAAAACTCGTATCAGTCGTATGGGAAATCACAGAGGGTATTTATCATTCCACGGCTCGTGAATGATGCACAAAAGAAAAAGGTGACTAATGTAAAAGTGACATAATGGAAGATAAATTAATTCTTAGAAAATTATCTGTACAACCTCCCTACGCAGGTGGGTGTAGCGGGAATGAATGCCAAATTTTTCTCATATTGGAATCCCACTTTTACTTGCAATGAGTAAGTTTTGTGTGAAACATTGTTGTGTACAAGTGACTGTACTGTAATAAAGAAAAATAAGGTGAAATTCGGTTGAAGGATAACACCCATTTGTATCGCAAAGTGTGATTTGATAGGAGAAATGAAGTAACTGAAATGCGAAGTAAATGTTTAATTATACATTATAATAATTATTATGAAAGTTATGTTAATTATTTGTTTTCATATTAGTGGTTCTGAACGTTTATCTGATACAGGCACTATGTCTTGACAGCCATTTTGAAAACGGTGATCGGTATGAAAAATCTTTTGTCACAGTGCTCTTTACTTTTTAAAGATCTATCAAACGAGATATCACTCGACTCATGTTTCTATTTAAACTTTCGAAGTTGGGCCCTGGGACACCAGGAAAGGCGGCTCTGGGAATATCGAGACAATATCATTCGATGTGTCCCAAACCATTTTCCTTTTACCTTTTTTTTAGTTTTTTCATTTATTTCCAACCGTTTTCAAACTAGTAGTACTAGACGTTTTATCTGATACAAGCACCATGTCTTGGTGGCCATTTTGTGGTAATTTATATCCACACAGGTACTATTTTTTTATTCTTATGAGAGTTGATCCTCTTTTACAACGAAATGACAAATGAGCGTGTATAGCTGGCATTTTGCACCATATCCTAGACTTTCCGACATTTACAGTAAATAAATAAAATATAAAAAATAAGAATAATACGTTCTTGACAAACACTTTGTTTTATTGATATGTTCAGTTTAGAATGGTATCACTGTACACAGTGTACTGTTTAAGCAAGAGAAATGTTTACTATGTATTTAAGTTTAGAACAATAACGATTTGAACTTGATTCCCTCTGGGACATCATGTGGTACGCATCCAATGTTAAACTGTAGGTCCACGTCTCATATTTTCTCATTTCTGAATAGAATGCTGAGCTTCAAAATCGAGATCCAAACACAATAACAAGCCCTATATTTTTATCATACATAGATAATACGCTCTGCGGAAAGTACAAGAATGACACTAAAGATGAAGAACTATACAGAGGCATAATGCGTTCATTGATTTGTAATTTAACGTCTATTTTCAGTACAGTGGCTATATGAGATGTAGTTTTCATCTCAGTGTGGAAGCGGACAGACGGAAATCGGAACAGGATCTCTCATTTAGGAGGCCGTTTGCTAATATGCACGACGGAGTCTCAGAACTAAAGCAATGATTTACACTTATCTTTACAAAACAAAGAATATTCACACTTCAACCGATCTAATTCCTAGGAATTTATGTTATTAAAACCTTTGACTGGGTAGTGCAAATCCACAGATCAAGGATTGAGTGCTGTCCCATTCATCTTTTGTTGGCGAGTATTTAGTGTTCACATGCGTTCATAATTCATCATAAATTTTGTTTGTCTTAGACTCAAATGCTAGTAGTATAGCTTTGTATCTTCTTGCTATGACCCTGGTAGCGGAAAGCATCTACCAAAGCTATCCTTCAACACAACAGGCAAGGAGCCGCGATGGCTCAGTAGTAGAACATTCACTTCTGATGTGTGGGATCCATGATTCGATCCCAGCTAGTGCTAAGTGAACTTTGTGGTATACAAACACCCTGTGTATGGGTTTTCTCGGCGTTCTCCTGCTTCCTCCCACTTTCTTCGTTCCACCATTCCATTTATTTCCCACCATCAATCTCCTTTAACCTAGCGGAAATGAACGTGGGACGTAAAACTGAGAAATTTCATTACATTTTTCCAAAGGCTAGATATATATGGATATACACGCATGTGTTTATACACGTATGCATATATTAAGTCTTTTACTTTTTTAAAAATACCTTTTCTATCCTTCAAACAGAAATGCTTTACGTCTCCATAGAAGCATTGATTCGTCACTCTTCCGACCTGACAAATATGTAGTTATTAGTATTATTGATGAACTAACAGATGTAGGCAATTATACCTAGTTATTTTTAATGCAAATTTCTCTCGAATTCACCATTTGAAAATTACATTCATTATTCTTTGATATATAAGTTCTTAGAGCAACTGCACTATCACACTAGTGAAGTTTATTTTACAGCTTATAATTTACAAGACAATACCAGTAATAGAGGCAAGTTAATTTACATATAGTTATATTTTTATTGCTTTCTATATTAACTAAAAAGCATAATTTATTTAAATGTTTCTATATATTAAGAAAATATAGAATTAAGGCTTTCATTATTTTTAGAAAATACAGCCATGACAGAAAGAGTTGCAATCTATTTAAGTAGCTGGTGCGCTTCCCCGTGCTCCATTGTGGCTCCACCAGTGTTTTAACTTTGGTGTAAAATGCTTTTCTCCACTCCAAGGTAGGTTTTATTTACAGTCAGATACGACTTAGTTTGCGCTCACTCGGAATTACAGCTCTTTCAAAATATAAAGGTAGTTTTTGCACAAGTCACATTTTATTTTACGTTACAAATGTTTACATGAAACTCTTTGTATTATTATTATTATTATTATTATTATTATTATTATTATTATTATTATTATTATTATTATTATTATTATTATTATTATTATTATTATTATTATCAAAAGAAGAATACAGCAAAAATACGAAAGAAAGGTGTTTTTAAGAAAGGTCCGTTTGAACATAAGTGCACAACGAAAGTTTATTTCAGAAAAGTAAATGTATTTTCAGAAAGTACATACTTTACTCTATTTTTCGACATAGTTGCCATGTTTGTTCAAACACTTATCATACCTCTCAATCAATTTCAAAATACTCTCTTCATAAAAACTTGCCGCCTGGTCCGATAACCAAGAGTTCACTGTCGTTTTTCGAAACCCAACGGGAGCGCAATTTCCTAAACTTTAGGTGTTCAGAAACAATTTTGTAAAGCACTGATCTCGACACGTCAGGAAATTCGTTTGAGAGCGCCTGTTCTCACGAACCCTCGCTTCAACTGAAGCCATCAAATCGTCTGTAATCGAAGAAAGGCGACCGGAGCGGTCCTCATTATGGACGTTGTCACGGCTATTTTTGAATTCTCGTACGCACTTACGCACTTTGCTTGCACTCATAACAGTATCACCGTACACTTCGCAAATCTGTTGATGAATTTCTTCAGCAGACAGGTTTCTTGCTGACGAAAACCGTATCACTGAGCGAACCTCACACGCGGCGGGAGATTTGATAGTCTTAAACATTGTGAAAGCACAGAAGACAACAGTACAGGTCAGCTACAGAGCTGAACTGAGCACAGTTGTTCCCGAGGAATGCAGTATACACGACGCACACGCTTGTTGCGGTATGCGCGCGAACTACTAGTGTCTACAACAAGACGGACCTCACTTAATAAACACGCCTCGTATAATTACAACAACAAAAACCTTAAAATTAATATTTGATGATGGAATGTAATTGACAGGATGGGATTCATATCCATGACTGCCACTTGACAGTTTCGTACGATATGATTGTGCTACACTTACTTCATGTGAAGTTCACAAATTAAAATATTAAAATTGTTACATAAGACATACTACGTTTGGTAAGTATGCTAAGTATATTGTACTTTAAATGTAATTAAGGAATATTCCTACACGTCTTCATACAATTGAAGGAATTACAAAATAACGCCTCTGACCCATTCTTCTTTCTTGGCTGCAAGAAAAACAATAAACCTGAGCCTCAATTTGGGGTACGTTTTGAGGCACTTCTGTCATTGATGGAAGTATATTTAAACTTACTTTGAGTTCAATAAGGAAACGATGAGTAACAAAAGTAAGGGCTGTCTCCTTATCCAAGTACTAGTATCTGGACTAGTCTTAAATGAAAGGTTTCGAATTGTGCGTAAAGTTGGTTCAGCCACATTTTTTAAATCAAAATATTTTTACGCTAGAAATTAGTGCTGAATCAGTGTTAATTAAGGCCTGATCTCCGGAATTAGAGCTGATCTCGTTGAGAAGATAAGGCCCATCAAGACTGGGCTGAGCGAACTTCAATCAAGCCGAACCTACTATTTTCTCAGAGTCGAAAAATTTTCGAGCTAGAAATAAGTGCTAATTACTGTCTGATTTAATGATGAGCGCAAGAGTCTTCGTCTTGCAGTATTTGCAAGAGCCTTGAATGCAAGACCAAGACCAAGCCCACAAATCCCAATTCAAGACCAAGACCAAGACCAAGACTCTTGCTCAAGAATCTTGCACAAGTACCGGTATTACTTGATTTTTTTTATAAAATGTAAAAAAGGGGGGGAAATCCTGACATCTTTAACTTAAATTTCTTGGCTTCAGTAAAAATTTCGCTGTAGTGAATGTGTTAAGTCTTATATTATGTATTAATATTTTTTAAGAACTGGAAACACTGTTTCTACGAAATTTAGATTTCATTTGTTATTCAAGATGGAAAGTGTTGAAGAGAGACGGTGCATAAGGCACGAGGCACGAACATTTCTTCCATAATTTTAAAGTTAAGTTTGTTATTTAAGTGCAATGAACACAGTGAAGTTATTATATGTACTTTGTGGTTTATTTTAAGTGTTAGTTGAAAACCAGCGATTAGTAAGGTATAATAAAAACTAAAAGCAAGTATTGGAAGTTTCCATTGTTAAAAGACAGTCCATTACCAGTTAAGTAAATGGCGAACATTTTAGAACATAAGAATAAACAGAATGTGTTCAAAGTAGTTATGCAATCCGTGTGAGTCTATCTATACATGTAGCATATAGCTACAATATGTCGTTTTCTGAATCGGTTTGCGTTTTCTTTCGTTATTACTAGTTTTCAAGCCACACATGTGTCATTCTAATCAAAGCTTGTTGCACACAAATAATAATGCGTCATTGGTGCTGGATTACGATGTATTCCTGCCTTTTTTAAACAATGAGGATTAGTAATCGGGAAATGTATTCTACAGATGTGTGTTATCTGGAGTAAACTTAAACCGTTGAATTTCGAGCTGGTAAAGTTTGTCGGCTCGTTCTGGGATAAATACAGCAAAAGAGGGATTTGCTTTTCACGCTTCAGTTGTTTTTGCTTAGGCAGTCGGCTGACGAAGCTCCACAATTTCCACTAAGAAGAAATTTACCAAATAAGAAACTCAAGTGGCGAGTATAAAAAGTAAATTTCATGTGTACTTCGAAGCTGTTACGGGAAGTGGAAAGCATCCCTATGGATTATGCAAACTATGCAGAAAGCAATCGAAGAAAAAGTGGCAATAAAAATGAAAAACAGAAACACTTCAGGACTTTAAAAGAATATCAGTGAATAAGAACGAAGCGCAGGAACTATTTCCATTAAAGCAGCAACAAACTTGAAATATTGCAGGTTTCTTTAACCCTGATTTCACTATAA
This sequence comes from Thermobia domestica, assembly GCF_964235325.1. NCBI lineage: Eukaryota > Metazoa > Arthropoda > Insecta > Zygentoma > Lepismatidae > Thermobia > Thermobia domestica. The sequence goes on along the minus strand of NC_137469.1, from coordinate 124,709,655 downwards.
TCATCATTATTTTAATTTTGACTCTGTTTGTTTAGTTAATATTGCTAAACATACCATGAAATAGTTTTCTTCGCTTATTTCACACGCTATTGAAAGTAGCGACGTCTCCCTTTCTCAACACTTCGCGCTACACTAACTATGGCTTGTGCTATAGTATCAGTTCTCTGTCATCAGAGGAACACCGTTATACACCGGTATGGTCATTATGGCCCCACTTCCCATAAGGTATGTGTGCAGCACATGGGGAGATGTAGTAATAAGTTAGAAATAGCACATAATGTAAGAGCGACTATCAGATAAGCCATTATAAAAGAATACTGCACACACTATGTCTCTGCCATGCGGAGATTAAGAATCCTTCTGTCGTTTGGTACAATAACTGAGAATCCACATTTCTTGTTAGTCTGCAAGTGTTCTTAAAACTTTTTATTTAATTGAAGCCTCCCACCAAGTACGTACAGATATACAATGTGTTTGCAAAAGTGCAACGAGAATAACTGAAACATACGTGTTTATTCCATATTATTTGATCCAAAGTGTGAAAGCTGGAGTGAGCAGAGGAAGAAGACAAACAGGTGAACGGAGCCGAACACACAGGGGCTACCGTTATTCGCTAACATTGTATAGATAAAAATAATATACATCATACAACCAGTACAAGTACTATTGAAGTCTGAACACGTTTGCATTTCTCCTGCATTTTCTGATTTCGCCTTTATGCTGACTTCACTTGTCAGTGTTTCCGCTTTCTATGATCAATGTTTCCCCTTTTCATACTGTATTCACAGCATTGATGTTTGCTACTAGTGTTGGAAGAATACATTTGAGTTTAACATCCTTTTCATAACCGATGCTATATGAGACGTGGATCTACAGGTTAACGTTTGATCAAACCACAATGAGCTTCAATCGAGAATGGAACTCGTGTCTCCCACGCAAAAACACAAAGTGATAGTGTAAAATTGTAATAATAGAGAGCTCCATCTTACTAGTGCCAGGGAAATTGTCACATATCATTGTTACATGCTTCTCCTACATACAGTTGCATAGTAATGAGGCAATTTTTTATTGTTTATAAAGTAGGGGAGGTGGGGGCATAATGGCCACCCGGTGCAAGATAGTCAGCCCGGTATGTGACGGTGTTCCTCTGGTGACACAAAACTGGTACTAGTGCACAAGCCGTATTTAGTGGGGCGCGAAGTGTTGATAAAGAGAGACGTCGTTATATGCAATAGCGTGTAAACTAAGCGGAGAAAACCATTTTTATGGTACTTCGATATAAGATATGTAGTGAATATTCTACTTGTTGCTGAAAAAAGTAATTACTTCTATAAAACATGTTGCACAGATAGATAGTGAGAAAGGTTTGGCCATCAATCAACCATGCATGATTTCCTTGTGGAAGATGGTGGATAGCAGATAAAGGGTTTTTGAAAGTTATATCTGGGATTGGAACAAAATGTCCACTTAAGATTGTACACACAGTAGGATATCTTTTGAATATTCTTTTTCATTTAGTTTCATTTTAATATTATTTTGCTTTTTACATATTTACGTTCATTGCTTTATAGTTGTACAACTAATTGTCTCATTAACATTTCAATGAATAACGAAACTAGTATTTCCTTATCGAAACAGAATATAATTTTGATTAAGATGTACATCCTCCAAGAATGGGGCCATTGATAATATTAACGACCTGATGTAGGGTGAATACTTCCATTTCAATTTATAAAATAACTTAAATGATAACTATCGTAAACAATAATGTAATATGGTGCAACTCGTATGAGGCTTCAGAATCATCTTCCTGTTTGGAATTAAAATCATGAAGAATGTGAGATTGAACATTTCCTATGTAATAGTTAATAGGTTTTGTTAGAATATTATGTATCTGTTTCACATAGGCCTAATCATTAATATTTGCAGTTGAAATAGTCAAAACGAATTGTCTAATATGATCAAGTCTACTGCAAAATATGAATAAGCGAAGTTAACATGATGATGTGCAAGTATTCTTCTTTAATTAATTTACATATGTTTCAATATAGTTTTTATAACGTTTTGGAAACAAATTTAAGAGTAAAAAATTTGCATTTTTATATGAGTCGTCCAGTTGTTCATTTATATAAAATTCCAGAAAACCGTGAAATACTGTAAGACATATGTGCTTTTAGAACTGGAAGGTTTTAAGGATTGTCAACTAACTGAAGTATTCCCAGTTCTAAAAGACATGCAGATGCTACATTTTTGTAGGTATTCTGTGATTTAGTATAAATGTACAAGAGTTGTTTTGGAACTAGGCGACTCCAATGAAAAGTTAATGTTTACATAACAAGTTAGCCAGTTAGAAAGTGATCGCGTTTCTAGATATTAGAGTATGGTAACCCTACCATAAAGATTATATTTGTTAGAGTGCTATAATTAAAAGCTAAAATTTATTCTTTTTTAAATTTTAAGGCTTTTAGACTCAAAACTGCTTTGTTTAATTTGGTGTTATTTTCATTATTTTATATACAGCAAAAAAATGAGGTGTTGAAACAACACAAATCGACTACCACTGAGCGTGTTACTTGTGGCAACACCAATCTTTCTTTTTTCATGCAAAACCGGTAGAAGGGAATACCTTCTCTTGGGAGTGAAGTTAAATGTATAGGGGATTTAAAGATAAAGTGGAAGGACAAAGAGGTTTTATTTCATTTATTTGGCATCTTTATTCATCCATTATATGGAGATCTTTATTCATTAATTGATTAATAATCGTCATTCATCGTCTGTTCATTGTTTGTCATGATGTATGTATGAAGGGATGAAAGATGCAGTGCAAATCAGACGCCACAACACAGTGATATTGGTTAGTTAGATAGATGAATTGTTATCTTCTTGTGCCGGGACGACTGGACACATAACGAGAAACAATAAGATGCCCTTGTTAGTGCGAATTAAGGTGCAAAAGAAGGATAGATGTTGGGGGATAAATCTGGTGGTTGATATGCTAAGAGAAAGTCGTCTATGTATTCGTCAGGATGTGCAAGAACATACATTGTAATTAAGTGCTGAAGGGGTGTAGGTTGTAGACGGGGTGGAACGTCTTGTTCAGCATCTATGAATATAATGCTGCGAAGGATTGGATGGCCTTGCCTCCAACGAGTAGTGATGTATCTGACACGCAGTGTTTTAAATGAAGGAGGAGATGTGGAACTGGAATACGATCATAGACTAGCCGGGTACGTCTAGGCAGTTTGATGCGGTATGCCAGACATAATGCATGTCTTTCAATTATCTGCAGGCGGGTGTAGAATTTGTTACTGGCATCAAGCCATGCGATGTGGTAATGGAGTATAGATGGTCGCAAGGAAACTTTTTAAGTGTTTAACAGTCTCTTGATGAAGGCCCTATGAAGTGCTGGCTAATTTCTTCAGAAGCTTTCGTTTATTTTGCGCCAGAGTTATGAGATGCTGAAGGTGTCCACACCATGAAAGATGGTCATCAATGATAACATCCAAATATCTCGCTGCACTTGTGACGGAAATGCTTGTGCCTGCTATAGTAAGATGCAAAAGAGATCTACTGCGTCGGACCCGACTGGTACGTCCTGATGGTATGATTACAAGTGCCTTTTTAGTGGTGTTGATTCGCAGTCGCCATGTATTACACCAGTCACAGAACTTATTTATTGCCTCTGGAAGTATAGTATTGATAAGCTGAATCTATTTCCCACATGCGAGGTAAGCAGTATCATCTGCAAAGGTAAAGGTGTGGATACGGTCAGGAGGAACAGGCAAATCTCGAACATATAGTTATAGGGGTGGCCATAACGCTGACCCATAGGGTGCACCAGTAAGTTGGAAAATAGGAAAAGATAAAGATGAATTAATGCGATTGGTAAATTTATGATAAATCAATCCAATATGCGAATGGTAGTCGTAGAAGATGAATTTTGTAAATTAATCCATTGTGAGAAACTGAATCAAAAGCCTTTTCCAAGTCAAATAATAATAAAGAGGAAGGTTGGATGATATTGAAGTGGTTGGTAAGTATAGTGGTAAGTTTGAGTAGATTGTCATTGAGACTGTAGTTAGGGCGTAAAACAGTTTGGTATGGAGGAATATGATTGTGGAAGAAGTGAGTATGTAGGCAACGAACTAAGATGCGTTGAAGTATCTTTCCCAGTGTAGATGTTAATTGTATTGGGCGGTAAAACTCTGCCTTGGTGTTATTCTTATGCGGTTTCAAGAACATTAAAACTTTCCAAGAAGTGGGATAATCACCAGTTCGAGGTATAAAATTATAAATAGCGGAGAATAGAAGCAAAACCTCCGTAATGTCGGTAAGTTATACCATCAAAACCAGGACCTGTATTCATCTTATAAGCAAAGTCTGCGGTGATCTCCAAAGATTCAACACCAAGCACATCGTCTTCAGAGCATATCAGAAATCCCTCGCTAGTGGTTGTGAGTATTTTTTTTAGTTTTTTTATTGGTTGGCATGAGCAAAGCTTTGCCTTATATATGTCGCAATTATGGCAAGTAACTATTAACATTCTGTGGTTTCTGTAATCGGTCACAAAAATGTTGTTGTAAGCCTGTGAATCATCTGACAACAGTTACACAGATAGCTATGCTTCGATATATTTTCTTTATCTGTTATTCTTGTGTCTTAGCACGTATGAAGAGAAGATGGCAGAGCTTTTGCCTATGTAACTGTTGTCAAACAATTCACAAGTTTACAACAATATTATTGTGACCGATTACAGAAAACAGGATATTTTTCGTTATTTGGCATAAGTGCCAAATATATTTCGCAAAGCTTCGCTAATATTAAATAAATACCAATACAAATTATTTCCGGTAGTAACGAGTAATTTCTGATACGCTCGGAAGGAGATGTGCTTCGTACTGAATTAACACACAAGTAACACGCTAAAGCGGTAGTCATTTTGTGTTGTTTCAACACTTACTTTTTTACAGTGTATTCTTCATCAAAGAAAACATTTCAAAATATTTTTTAAAAATACCATGTCTGTGTCGAGAGCGGATTAATTATATTTATATAGATTGCAATAGGAAAAATGAAGTCAGTTTATAGCACGTTTGGCTACCGAACAACTCTACGTAGCCAATTAAGTTTGTAGGTCGTGGGTCCACTGTTACGTATGTCCACTGCCATTATTATATTGTTAGTATATATGGTTATGATCCAGTGGTTACTAATCGGTGTATCGCGTGGTCCTAAAGGATGTGTAATGAGACTTTACAATTCATGCATATATACATGCATATTTCTGGTCATTACCGGCATCTATGACCTTAATAGTCGGGAGGCAGAACACGTGGTTATTAGGTTTCGTTGAACCCGAGAGAGTAAAAGCAACCGGTGATCCTAAATCATCAGGTCCACTATCCTGATCACTTCTAGACCGCCGGTCTATTCATACGAGCGGAAATTCCCCCCGTAAATCCCCTCCCCCACTACTGATGCTAAAAAAAAGACCATATATCCAAAACTAATAAAGATATTAATGAATTTCTTTTTCCGTATTTTATCTGTAAGATGTGACTTACAATTTTGTCTATTCATGCTTTGGATAGACCCAACGGGTTTTCAAAAAAAATTAACATAAACAATAAAAACTGACATACTTTGCCCTTAATATTTTCTTTTTTGCTTTATATCCCCTAATGAGTTGAGTTATGGGAAAAACAACCCTAATTAAATTTGTAGACCATTAAATTATTTTTCCAATGGTACCAATATTGTTAGGTTTACTTCCAAATGTAGTCGTACAGCGAGGTAAGTTTGAAGGCAAGTGAGCTTTGATTCGAATGCTGGTGCTGGAATGCCACCACTGACTTTCAGCTTACTTCAGTCAATAAAGATTTTGTTTCCGAGATGAAAGCTGTTTTTTTCTATATTTGAAGAACAGTTCTCACCCTTCTCCCTTGAGCTCTCCTGCGCTGTCATGACCATTTCTAGATCTCCAGTAACTTGGTACGACCTTGGGTTAAGAATCACAAATTTCGAGAGAAGTACAGATGTATTTTATAACGTTAAAATCGAGTTAGAGTTGTTATTGTATGTTTGACGGTGTGTTCTCTTGATGTGGAGCATTAGAACATCCTTCACTGCTGGAAGATGGTCTGTTTTTTGTGACCAACCAAATCAGCACAGAGAGCACTGATCGAAGGATTTTGTAAATAGGTTTAGAGATTCACCACAAATTCTTTTGCACGTGCTATAGTATCACCATTCACATTAATAGATAATAAGTTACTTAGTAATTTTAAAGCATTAAGAACGGTTGTAGCAATATTGTGTGATAAACAACTACTAATGTGTAGGCCTACAGAAAATGGTAGATGCAATGTAAAGAATGTAGTATTATACGATTTTTAGGGCATTAAAATAGAATGTACAGAATGGTGCAGAATGTGCTATATTTGTAGACATATGTAATAACACGGATATTCACTACATTTATAATACTTATATCAGCATGTCTATCGGTCATGAAAGTCACGAAATCAGGAAACGGTCAGGAAAGTCAAGAAAAAGTCACTAAATTTAGCTTTTGGGTCACGATCATTTTTTATCAGTACAAATATAAGTACAGGCTGGAAAATATTGTCCTATAAAACGTCAAAATTCACCACAAAAAATGTCTGTGGTCGGCCTTAGACGCTACCAAATCGCAATCAAAACACACTTCTATCGCATCCATGAAACTTTGGCCAAATTCGCACCCAAATTCGCTCTTGAGAATGTTAAAAAATGGGTCAACTTCTGTATCGTTGGACCGATTTTAGAAAATTTACCAGATGACTTGGAGAATTTATTTAGGATTATGAGGAAGAGTGAATGAAAGTAAAGTAAGGAAATACGTAGTAGAAGTTAACCCCTTACCACATGCCGTGCTATATATGGCGCATACCCTTTTTCACTTTACCTTTGTTGTGATTTATCAAAGGCATCAAATGACTGTTTTGTCTGCTGTGTGAAATATTGACGTGTATGAATAAGAGATTTTGGGGTCTCTGGCATGTTCTTTGTGAGTTGTAGGTGTGTCATATATGGCACCTACTTATTTCTCGTCGGAATTAAGTGAAAAATCTAAAATTCAAGTTTTAATTCATTTTTCAAGTTCCCATATTAGGACTTAAAATACAGATTTTTTTTTTTTGCTAAAAGAAAAAAATCCTGCAGAAAGGGGTTAAGAAAACACTTGTTGCTGTAGTTGTTTTTGATGTTGTATTCGACACTGTATATGGAGGCGAAAGGGACTATTTGGCGGAGAAGTACACTTGCTATGATTTACGACAAAAGCCATTGTTGAAATGGTGCTTAAATGACAAGATTGTGTCATATCGTATTGGAGTTTTATCGAGTTATACAAAAATAAGGAGTGTCAGTTGTTCAAATTGTATGAACGGCATATTCTATTAAGCAAAGTGGCGGACTTATCTATGGCACGATTTGGCCGGCCGCCCCTTTGTGTTTCGTGAATATAGGAAAGGTCTCAACGTAATAGATGACTTTTAGTTCTTCGTCATTAGCAAACTTTTATTTCTGCCGTTGTCCAAGAAATGCATAGAGAAATAAATTATGAATTTTTATTAATACATTTTGAGATGAAAAAATATTTTGCCATTTAGGCAAGAATGAATCAGAATAAATAAATCTCTGGACTCAATACCATTCTTGACAAAATCCGATTAAAATTTGCTTAGTATATATTATGTACTATACTTCAACGTAATATATAATAAAAATATTCATATCTTCACTTTCTCATTATTTGGTGAAGAAGACTCAAAATAAGACAGCTCACAAGATCTGTAGGTTTTATTTATTGTACTTAAGAAGTAATACTTTATTGACACAAACAGGAGAAATTCACTTAAACTCATATTTTTCTTATAATAGTTTATAATGATAACAATAATGTAAAAAATATCATTAACATTCTTTGTATGTGGAACATACAAGTATTGTTTAATAGTTTCACTACCAAATGCAAAACTGCTAACGTATTATGAAGAAACATCCTTACATTAAACATTTACGCGTTGCTTTCATAACAAAATTCTGAAATTAACTGTTCAAAACTTATCTCTTCGCCATTAAGGGTCTCGGTTTTTATGTTAAGAATGCAAGAATTGTTAAGAATTGTAACAATATAGCCCTTGTACCTACGTTATTGCTAAAATTGATACAAAACAATAAGAAAAAGACCATCTCCGACATCATAAGAATGTTTGATTTCGCTTTACTACAGAGAAACTAACATTATCTCAATGTTTTCGTGTCTTAAAACTTTTGTCCTACTCTACTATACAAAGGTCATACTTTGACTCTACCCCTACAATTAAGAAATTTGTTTTATTTATTTTAATTTTCCTACACTTCACGCTCCAAGGAAATAAAATCATAAAATAATCACAAAGCATCATAACCTGTGAAGCAAGACTGATAAATATTACTTAATTGTGCTTTCTACAGACACACAGCAGATTGCAACTACTAGGCAGTAAGACCATATTACTACCTAGGTCAGAAAATATGACGTTGCCTTATTCACTTCGCGGTTAGGAACTATATAGAAGGCTATGCCATAGAATATTACATTAAAGGCTAATGCCGAATATTTCGTTAATGAATTTTAAAAACCCTCGCAATAAAATCAAATTGAGGGTCACATTGACGAACTGTAAGTAACAATATCCCTATAATTTACCGGTAAAAAATAAACGTCTTCCGGCCACCACTTGCCTAGTGTGCTTCATGGTAAGTCGTCACTGAGTAAACAGGTGAAGAGTTTATCTTAAGTGTGGAAACTAATTGAAACTACAGGAAAGAAGAGGCATATCTAAACAAACCTAATTGTAACCTAATTTAGTACATTTTGGAATTTTGGATGCCATTTAGTATCTCTCCCAAAACTGCAACACAAGCCATGCAGTTCATGCGTATACCTAATGCCGCTAACCCACCTGTTCTCCACGCAGGCACTCGGCGGTCTCGCTCGGTCCCCCGCTTCGGCCTGGAATGACTCGTTTACATAGCATGTGTGTGTTCGAGTGGTTACCTAGCACAAATTGGTTCGTCTGTCATGAATTAGTTTCCATGCCATATACCTACGCTGTATTTCGAATAATAGTCAGTTCCAAGTGAGTCATTGTCACTACCTAGTACACCCTATTTTGGGGGAGAAGCAAAATAATATTCCTTTTTTAAATATAATTTCATGTGGTCCGGCGATACAGCAGTAATGCCTTACTAAATTTTATTGTTTGGTAAAGAAAAGGTTACGAAAAAGTCACGGAATTTAATTTTGAAATTTTAGTGAACGCCCTGTATATATGGCGCCAAATTTTCGATGTGTACAATTAAGTTTCACAAAGGTATAGTCTCCAATAGAACGCCAAGTTTTAAAGCACTGGCAGCAAAATTTTCAAAATAAAAATGCTATATTTATAGCTACAAAATGTGGCTTATTCTCAAGCTGCGCATGTTTTATTTTTAATTTGTAGGATTCTAATGTTTCTGGTCTAATAATATACTAAAATAATCCTACTGGTATGTAACAGAAATGTTTATAATGACAAAACATTATATATCATTTTTAGTTTATATTAAAATAGGAATATACGTCACATTAACATGTTATTTTCGCATACAGTAAGTATTTTGCTTATTTTGTCAATTCCCTTCCTTTCCTTTTACTATCCCACTAAATTTATTTGTAGTTTACAACAAGAAACTGCAATAGGATTGAGTATAGCCCGCTCCCCCCTGTGATTTTTAACGAATCATTGTGATTCTAATGATCCATATTAGTTCATAATGAATCGGAATCGCATGTTATAAAAATTTAAGATGTAAATTTTGTGGTAAGGAAGCTTTAGTATAAGTAGTACTAGTAGTAGTAGTAGTAGTGGTGGTGGTGGTGGTGGGGGTAGTTAGTAGCAATGGTAGAGTAGTAGTACTAGTAATAGCAACGGGTTAGAAGCCCCGCAGGGGTTGGTTGGGTTATGTTCTCGATATAAGTAGTAATAGTAGTAGTTGTAGTAGTAGTGGTAATAGTAGTAGTAGTGACTCTTCCAGTTCCGGTGACAAAGAACTGGGGGAAGCGGGCTATACACAAGCCCTGCAATATGAAAGGGTTCTCTGAAGCTTTTAATACGGTATTACGTCCCGTCAAAACTCTTGTTTTGTTGCTGTCACATAAGCAACCCATTTGTGTATTGTTTAATGACTTGTATCTCCGTAACTAGGAAATGTTTCTTTCTGAATCTTATGGTATGTGTTATATTGAAGATTAATGTTAAACTACAGCAATGTTAAAAATTAATTATATAATATCGACTAAACACAGCATTATACTTTTACTATATATTTAACTATTAATCAGTGTCACAAGAAACACTATCAGTATAAAACTAATTTCAAGACCACATCTTCTATTACAAAGTATGTTTCGCAAACTTCTAGAATGTTTCAACACTCTACTTCTTTTTCTTCTCTAAAAGAAAGCATGTGCACCAAAACTATAGCAGATTCTACCCTAACATCCTCCTCCCATCTAAGAAAGTTTAATCATATCCCCAAAATAAGTATATAATTTCGCATTAATAGATTTCTTCCAAAACGTATACCAATATAGAATAGATTACTAAGTATAAATATGATTTTATATGCATAGATAATAACTTGTTAATAAACGATTTCAGCATATAAACATATCAAAAGTATCTTCATAGAAACACACGTTTATATTAATAAAAAAATCCAAACCCACATTATATAAAACATACACTTAAAACAAGATTCTGTCTTAAAAGCATTTTCTATCAACAGCTTACCCCTTTTATTAAAAAGTTACCACCCCTTTTATTAATTTTAAGTAAATTTTCAAAATTAAATTTTCAGTCGCAAACCTAACCGAACCTAACCGGTAATAATATATTCATGCGTAATCTAACCTAACAACAAATCAGAAAAAGGCCGCCTAAATCCTCCTGAACAATGTCAAGAAACCTCATTGTCATCCCCAGTCATATAGGATAGTTTCTACTAAAAGGGTGCATAAATTCTCCACCATGCCTCAAGCGATACAGAACACTATCCACCACGCCAGGCAATTTAGAACTCTCCACCATGAATCAAGCGATACAGGACTCTATCTACCACCCCAGGCAATACGGGACTCTCCAGCATCCCTCAAGCGATACAGGACTCTATCCACCACGCCAGGCAATACAGGACTCTCCGCCATGCTAAGACAAACTTGATTATTATGCTGATTCATTTAGGCTACAAACATTGTGATCTATTCATGTAGCTCAGCCGGCTTTTCTTCTTCCTAATTGAAATAAGAGACACATGTGCTTTTGATTTCCTTTCCCTACCATCTGTCAGGGACATAAATTCTTGTATGCGACTGCGCCAAATTTTAAACTACAGCAATGCTAAAAATTAATTATTATAATATCGACTAAACTTAGCGTTATAGTTTTTACTATGTATTTGACTATTAATCAGTGTCAGAAAAAAGCACTATCAGTGTAAAACTAATTTCAAGACCACATCTATTACAAACTATGTTCCACAAACTTCTAGAATGTTTCAACATTCTAATTTTTTCTTCTTTTCTAAAAGAAGGCATGTTCTTTCTAAAAGAAGAACAAAACTATAGCAGATTCTGTCCTAACAATTACTTCAGCATGATAGTATCACTAAATTACAACTTTGATCAGAAGTCCATTGCGAATTGCTTAATCATCAATTGGAGACAACGTAAAATGCAGGGGTGAAAGAAAGGGTGAACGATGATGATGCCATCCCCCCACCTCGAAAAAATATGTATGGCATCCCCAAGTTCCTAAAAAATTACAATGTGCAAAGATAGGCAGGGGGAACGGCATGACGTCATGCCCCTCCATACCGTCCCCTTGCCTTTTCAGAACCACTTTTACCCTTGGTAATATGTTAATGTTCTCTTTTAGGAAAAACAATAGGAATGAAAGAATGAAGTTCACAAACTCCTTACGTTGTCTTTGTAATAATACAAGTGTGTCATTTCTTACTTAACATTCAATGTATATTCAATGTATTCGTGTATATTGCTTAGCATAGCTTTTGCCTGTGATGTAGTAACCCAAAGTGACTTCCGCCCTTTTGTATTTTTCTACTCTTGATAATTCTCCTAAACTCGTGGATCTGAGTCTAAAGGTGTAGAAATCTTCAATCTATCTGAATCGCGCAAAAAGATCCAATATGAGAATTTATTCGATTTTCTTTAAATTTCCAATTTAAGCTATACTCTATGATCGAGAAAATAGTGTAAATATCGGAGAAAGTAGTTGAGCCAATGTGAAATTAGATCACCCATTTTTACTGGCCCTAATATTCCAATGAAACCAGCATCACTTCTGGGAAAGATACACTAATTTCTTACTAATTCAGCACAAATTCACATGAAACCAGAATTTTTCGATTCGGAGAAAGAGATTAGACAGTGTGAAGCTGGCCCAGTCACTTTTGCCGGTCTCTAATGTCTCAATGATAGCTGGACTGACACAAAATTGAGCCCTAATTAGCACTAATTTCTGATTTGAATCGCAGAAAGTGGTTGTCAACTTCATGCACGTGGTCTTCAATTAGCTAGGTAAGTGCCTATCCAGGCTACTCGGATTCAAATCAACCCAGAGCTAACTGTTTTAACATGCTCCAATTTCAATTTCATTCGATATTCGAAGAAATGGTGGCTCAGTTGTGGATCGCTTACCTCTTGTGCGTCGGGTTCCAGGCCAAGTAAGTTTGTAGTGACCAACTTCGTATTCGGAGTTTTTTTCAGGGTGCTCCTGTTTCTTCCCACATTATCATTCTTCCATCATCATTCGCTTGTTTGCATTATTTGTCTCCCTTACCACAACGGGTATAATTTTGGAATGGCAAAATGAAATATACCATTTCATTTCTTCAATACATAGTCAAAGTGTTATGAAATATCTTATTCTGTGTAAAAGGAAGATATTTCCAAATGACGGGGAATTCAAATAGGTTTATGAGTAGAGACATAGTTTTATTTCCTTCAATTGTTCCAGATTTAGTATTTTAATTTAATTTCAACAACATTATAGATAATTTATGAACAGCGTTGTTTTTGCTCCACATATACAATATGCAATGAATGCTGTTTCAGTGCTCCACATTCTTATGGAATGCCGCCTTCTGGTTGAAATATTACATGCAATATGGATTATATTTGTCCAGACGTTTCAAATACCACCAAGAGTAGTGGGATCAACCTAATGCAGTTGTAGCGACATGGGGAATTTCTTTTGCTTTACGAATTTCCCATAACGAGGCAAAAGTAAGTTCGTTCATTTCTGTAGCTTCTTTACGCACCACGAATTTATCTTTACACGTAATATAACTTCACAACAAACCACTATTGTACTCAGTAGCGAACCAGTAATTAGTATATAAAATGCAGTTTGGATATGTTGTAAATTAATTATTATGAAATTTTCTTGAAGTATCTCAGATACATATCCAGGCTTGCTTATAAAATCATTAAACCACTTTTCGATCAAACCAGCTTCAGTGATATGTCTGATAATAATATCCCATCTTTCAAGATACGGAGAATTCTTAGGTACCACAAAACAGTTCAAGATATGTGAAACCCGTTCGCGAGCTATGTGAAACAATTTCTCCCTTCTATTACCTACTATAATGTTTCTGTAATATTCTAATAATAATCCCTCATACAGAACTGCAGCACTACGGTTGTACGAGACACGATACAAGTATTCATCATAAGCCTCCGAATGTTCAATTGCAGATGCAAGAGATTTCAATGCAGGATTACTTGATTGTGTAATAGCTGGAATGAAAGCTGGGACAGTCAGAATTTTTAAATTAGAGTTTGTAATTTCTTGGAAGTTATTAAGGAATGGTAAATGACGTGGTCGAGTCATGTAGCTTATGAGTGATCCTCTGTACAGAGCGTTTATGACGAGAGTGAAAAGTACGAATAGCATCATAAAAGATCTCATGTGATGACTTTTCGGAAGCCTTGGTAGTGATATGGACAGAAGAATAGATAACAGACCCATTATATTTAAATTATCAGCTTGTGTTTCTTTCATAGTCTCAAGTACACAATTATGACTTGCAACAAAGATAGAAGCTAAAATAAAACAAACAAAAATGATACTCCACAATTGTAAACTAAACGGTTCTTTCAAATTTTTCCAGTGAGGAACAATTCCTGCTGTAGGAACTGCAAAAGCCAAGTAGTCAATGGCAATTGGAATAGTGAAATCAACGAATAAATTACGTTGATACGTTTGCGTTATTGAAGACGGTCCAACATCTGCATAGCCATATAACACATCCCCTACAACACCATTCCATGTGTTGTTTTTACCTATGTAAACACCTCCAGCATAAGAATTTCTGAATATCTCAGATTTTATAGTAAAATTCATTAATTTGCTTAGAATTCCTAGTACCTCACCAAAGTTTCCCTTAAATTCTTGTGTAGTATTGTTGATCTTCGTGAAATAAGGTGGGATGTCAAACCACGAAATTTTTACAGGATAATTACAAATATTTTTCGTTTTATCTTCATTTACATATAATGCGGCTTGGAATGGTTCAAGAGGTATAATCTTGTCTCCGCAAAATGGATTATAATCGAATAACTTTGCACAATTCTCAGTTCTGTAAAATGTGTTATATCGTTCACATTTACTGCTGATAGCTAAGACATGCATTCGAAAAATTCTAAATTCTTTCCAAGCCATGCGAAACATATTCTTAACATATTGGTCATCAAATCCATTTTGATAAATAACAATTACAAATTTTGCTCTTGAACTCCAAAAGGCACATTTTTCCAGGTATTTGAAGGCTTCGTCAAATGAGTCAGAAAGCGTAATAATTATTAAGAATATATTGCTTTTACCGACCACAGATACCGAGGAAATATCTTTTTCTTGTTTGTTAGTTTTCATATTGCTCACCGATGAAAAATATATAATAGGTATTGATGATTCCTTTAGTAGTTTTACCAGTATGTTTTCTGGCGGTCGAGCACTGAATAGTACAATGAAGGAACTATCATTGTCAATATATTTGTTAGATATGAAATGTACTTCGTTCTCAAAGACTTTACGTACATCGTATTGAACAAGGTCGTATAAAATATCTGAGGGTAGAGTTACACACCATTGAAATAACGATTGAATAATGATGACGGTAACTAATTTGAAGCATTTTTCTTTCATTGTTTTCACACCTGAAATGAAACATTTTAATGTTAAGTTAGATAATAAATTTAAAATGACCAAATGTAAATCTAATTTCTGTATAATTTTCTTATATTTATAACTCGTGCAAGATTGTATCACATTTACCTAGATATAAAGATTATAAAATATTTTATTGTATGATTTCGAATAGAAATTGAAATGACAAATTCATTAAGAGAAAATCTAGCATATAAGACCTAACTTTTATCTTAAATAGTATACTTATTTTTACAAATTTACAAAAGTTTAGATTTTTCTGTCTTGCCAATTTTTTTAAATTTCAGAAAGATATTTTCCTAAGGATCTTAAATTTCTCAGGAGTAATACTTACATGCAGACACAACTTTTACTCACTACCGCATTCGAGTCCTCACACTTTCGATTTTTTCGACCCCCCTTTGATATATATATATATATATATATATATATATATATATATATATATATATATATATGTCTGTGTGTGTGTGTGTGTGTGTGTGTGTGTGGCGTTTCAAAACAACACCGACAACGTTTGGGAGGTGATTTCTGACACCAAGATAAGGCAAAAAGTATAGACAAAACTGAGTGCACAAATGCTTCCTTTATAGGCTGCCGTAAGCATGAAAAAATGAACATTGAAAGTCCACAGCTGAAAGATTTGGAATCTACAGTAGTCGGGTCAAGACTTCCCAGAGGAACTAATACATGCACTATCCAAAAATGCATGTTTCACAATCCTGCAGTATTTTCGTAGCAATTTTTATAGTGGTAGCAAGTGAGTATTTCAAAATATATGCCAGTAAGCAAACTCCCTCCATAAAAATAGTTGCATGAGTGTCTTAGGATTCTGAAACGGATTTTTTTGAAAGGGCGTGTATTTATTCGTCCGTGAGGTCTTGACCCGACTACGGTAGGTCCCATAATTTTTGGAGCTATTGCAATTTAAAGTTCATTTTTTTCAAATTTTCGACAGCTTATAACTCAGAAAGGAAGCATTTGTGCACTTCAAATAATGGATTTAGAAATGTAATAGTATTATACTTTACATTTTGCATGTCAATGACACAAAAAAGCAAATACCTAGAACTCATGACTATAATGGTAAATTTTAATGATTAGTTTTACATGTTATTGATATTCATATTGATGAATAAAATCTTTGTCTATAATAAACTTCTTACCTAAAATGGCACTGTAACATTATCAAGAATTGCGTAAGAGAAAACTCACAGAATTTAAAATCACTATATTATTGTTAGCTGATTATGAACCCAAAGAGTGAAAAGAATTAGAAAGCAACAAAAAGATATATATGCCTTACTACCTCTAAATAAGAAATATACGCACTACCATCCAGGAACTCTATCCTCTTATATAGTTGTAGAGTGTGTTTCAAGGCTTTATTCCCGGTGGGAAAACGTTCAAAGTTAAACGCATTCTCATGTAATACTATCAACGTTACTGCATTCACACTTTACCGCGCAAGGCGAGCAGCTTTGCCGTGGCCTGAACTGAATATATATATATATATATATATATATATATATATATATATATATATATATATTGGGGGTGTAACTTTTAATCTCTCTGTGTGTAACTCGAGATTTTGAGTTTGAAGTAGACT
Organism: Thermobia domestica; assembly: GCF_964235325.1. Taxonomy (NCBI): domain Eukaryota; kingdom Metazoa; phylum Arthropoda; class Insecta; order Zygentoma; family Lepismatidae; genus Thermobia; species Thermobia domestica. The sequence continues at coordinate 124,692,723 of NC_137469.1, read as the reverse complement.
CACTCTGATCTAACTAAAATTTTCTTGTATTTATCATTTCCGAGAAACCAAGCAGAAAGCTATGAGATCAAATTGCAAAAGGCTGCCTCCGAGATACTCCACTGTATAAATTGAAAGGAAAAATCAATACAATTTTGAAGTCGTATATAAAATTAAAAGACATAATAAAAGTAAAATTGAGATTTAAGAAGTTTTTTGTATGCTATTGCTAGATTTCAAGGTTTGATTATATGTCTTTTACTGATTTATTTCAGATCCATTTTTACAAATTAAGTGCAAACTTCAATTCATTAGAGGGAACGCTGTGGCTCAGTGGTAGAGCGTTCATCTCCGGTGCTTGGAGTACCTTGTTCGATCTCATTGGCGCCGTTTTAACTTTGTAGTGGACAAACACCGTACTCGTGGGTTTTCTTTTCGTTCTCCCGTTACCTCCCACTTTCTTCATTCCACCATTTCATTCAATTGTCATCATCACCGTCTCCTTTAGTCTAACCGGCATAGCGTGGGACGTAAAACTTAAAGATTGCATTTCAATCCAATTCGATTCATTACTCGTTTGACGTGTAGTACTGTAAGCAATAGTGACACAATATAACATTTCACTTTGTAAAGACGTGTTTTGCAATAAATTATGGAGTTGATGCATGGACGACGGAATGGATAAAACTGAAGTTAATTTGAGTAGCTTTATACTAACAGCAAAAATAATGACAACGAAATTGTGACACCGTAAAATGTGTTAAGGAACATTCAAAGCATCATGATTTACTACATTCAATACTCGGATTAAGATTTTATCTTTTCCTTTTACTATGCACAAGATAACACAAAGGTACAAGTTGAAAGGACACCGCATAAAAAGAATTGCATTTCCTCGTTTGTCCAATTTCGGTGATTTTTGGATATGTTATAGCTGAGGACCCCTGGTAACTTGTTTAGATGAGACGAACTCCCTATGACCAACCTTTTGACCTACAGGCGTCACCAAAGGTCACACTGTACAAACAGTGTTACATTTCCTAGTCTTTCCCATTTGAGAGATTTTTGGGACACAAGAATAACAGATAAAAAGAAGATGGAAGCACTGCTCTCTGTGTAACTGTTGTGAGATGATTCACAGGTTTACAACAATATTATTGTGACCGATTACAGAAACCATAGAATGTTTTTAGTTACTTGCCACAAATGCTAAATATAATTCGCAAAGCTTTGCTCGTACCAGACAATAAAAACAAGGCAAATACTCACAGCCAGTAACGAGGTATTTCTGATATACTCTCAGGCGACATGATTGGTGTTGACCATACAACATATAAACTCAGTTCTACAGATTGCGATCAATCGCTTCACTTCATGGTGTACTCGTTGGAAACTCACCATAAATGCGGCTAAAACTCAAGCTATTGTCTTTCTACCACCCCGCCGAAGATCAAGAGTCCGTCGAAATCCTCGCAATATGTCACTCCATGTAGATGACGAACTTATACGACTCAGTAACACAGTCACCTATCTTGGGATTACTTATGACCGTCACCTAACATGGAACAAACACTTAGCAACTATCACTGCAAAAGCCTACAATAGACTCAATTTGTTGAAACGCTTAACTGGTACGACATGGGGACTTAAGGCACAAGTAATTCTAAATACATACAAAGTTTTCTTACGGCCAATCTTAACATACGGATTCACGGCGTGGATAGCCGCTTCACCTAAATTCTATCAAAAGCTTCTGATCCTAGAACGACATGCTTTCCGCATAGCCTTCCGTGTCCGATTACCTAGCCCCACCCAGGAACTATACCAACGCATCACTTTCCCTACATTACAGTATTACATCGAAAAACTACGTCTCACCTATATCAACAAACGTTTCCAAAATCAACACTCTTTACTTTATGACACTATGCGATACCTGGAGTTGCAACCCACACCACATCGTTATTATCATCCACCTTTATCTCTCTTGTTTACGCTGTATCAATACATTTTACCCCCGAGAGATCCTTCGTTTTTTATCATCTCTGACTACATTATTCACGACCATCTTCCACTCATTCATCCATCATATCCTGCACAGTAATTACCTTTGTCTACTCACTTGGGCTTCCCCTATTCTTCATCATCGCCTAGAGCTGCCCCTAGGCAGAAGATAATTTCATTTGTCTGATTAACAAAACCCATGTGTTGTCCTGTGCTTCGCACCTCGCCTCATTCTTCATCCTCATAAGCTTATCAAATTTCCATTACTTTTAATTTTCTTTTCTTGTATATTGTTATTGAATCTCACCTTTTACATTAATTATTTGTTATAGTTAACACTTACTATATATGAATATATATTTCATTCCTTTCATAATGGTAAGGATCAAAGTTCTTTACATCCCATTTAGTTATTTTCATTTTGTTGTTTTGTTATTTATGGTAACATTTGATATTAATAAGTTCAATAAAGCACATAGACCACCCATTGTCCTCTGCACCTAAAGTCCTTTCTCTCACTCACCTCACAGAGGGCGTAACCCTCTTAAAGGTTGCTAGCCACTTTGGCTAGCCGGTATAAAAAAAAAAGATTGGTGTTGAATTGACACACAAGTAACACGCTAATGTGGTTGTCATTTTGTGTTGTGTCAACACTTCATTTTTTGCTGTGTGCACGGTGTGACTTTTGGTAACCTCTGAAAGTCACAGGGTTTGTCATAGGGAGTTGACCTCATATAAACAATTGACGGGGTCCTCAGCTACAACATCCAAAAATCACCCAAGTCGGACAGATGAGAAAATTCAATGCTTTCTGTACGGTGTCCTTTAGATTTAAAGCATGATCTAATATTTTTCATGTATTTTTGTTGTCGATTTTATGACATAAATAATGCAAGAAAAATCTGTTAAAGAAAATTATAGGGGAAAACGTTGTACCTTTGAAACAATGTACCTTTGAACACCTGTGCTTTTCTCGAATTTAGAGCTATCTAGGTGCAGTGGTTAAAATTCATTTGGAAGATTAAATGAAGAAAAGCGCTACAAATGCGTTTGGCTGTTGTTTACTGAGTGTTGAATCGAGTAATGTTCCTTTTAATTTTTTCACCCCCAAAACGAAGATTTTTTGTAGTTACCTTTTGAGTTTTGTGCTCTTCGGTTTTCGCAACTTGTGATATTTATTTGTCCAAACTTGGGGTAGAATCATTGGTGAATGCAGTAATATTTTTAGTTTTAACTTCTGTTCAATATTTAAGCTAGTGAAGAACTTTGTTTCGTAATGGTGATCCTCTTTTACCTATAAATATTAATGCATCGTGTACCTTTGAACGATAAATAATACTGTCTATAAAGTTAGGGTATAAAGTTATTAATTATAATTTTAAGTAGTTTCCATATATTCGCTTATTATATAATATAATGTTAAGAGTTGTATATGCTCAACTTTATTGTTCACAAGTTTTTGTTAGAACTTCTCTTCAATTTTTAATTTAATTAATAAAATTTTAATTCTGGGTAGCTTTTTATAGCTAAACCTTTTATTGAAATGTATAACTGTTAATATTTGTGGCTTCTTTTTATATTGCCACAGAAACATTGTAATTATCACTGTTCAAAGGTACAAGAGGGTCTCTTCAATCTTACACGACCATAATGCACCTTTGAACAAAACGGATTTGTTCTTATTTTATCTTATAAAAGCTATTGTAATTATGTAACACGTTTAAAACTCATCCTATCTGATAGAAAAGAGATGACACTTCAAATGCACGACAAAAATTGGGGAAAAAGTGATGAATATTAGCACCAAAATTTCGAAGACTCTAAAAGTGTTCACAGGTACAACGCCTTCCCCTAGTAATAAAATATTGTTTTACCTTCTTTACTCAAGCTGTCTAATACAATATACTGTATTATCACTAAAAGTAGCAAATGACGACTCTTTGTGCATATAGCGTGTTAGAACTCACAGAATGCCCGTCCTTGATTTAGTATATGTCTAACCCTAGTTGTTTCCTATAACAACGAGCCAAACAAATGTGAATAAAAAGCGTATTATCCTGGTAATTGTACTGGTGGTATTTAGTAAAATAACGTAATGGATGTAGAACTGTAGACGATATTGTGTTCTTTATTTGACTACCATCAGCACACAATTCAAAGTAGTTAGCATCGATCGAAATGCTTTCGCATATTCCCATTTAACTTAATGCTAACACGTAGTATGTGCTATTACTATGTAAATCGGGAAGTGAAATACTAATGCGTTTTTAAAGATGCTCACACGACATGAATGGAGTATTGTGAAATATTGTCCTTGTGTTTCTGGGTCAATAAGATAAAGTAATGGATGCCATATACACACAATTCTTCGCGTGCTGCATTAGAGTTCTTTCCAATAACTTTATTGCAAACAGAATTTAAACACATAAAGGGATACAAAGTATCATCATGTATAAGATTCTTTTATATATAGTTTATCATATTTGCGATGCAAAATTAAATTGGACTTGTGCATTAAACTGGACGAATGTATGCAAATTACATATGAGCAATATTGTTTGCCGCAGCGCTGAAGATATCTACGAGGGACGTTTAAGTCAACCCGGGACTTTTTTTTACAGGTTTAAAATCGAATTCCAGGACAGAGGTAATATGTTGAGTGGGAACTGGCAAGAGCATTGTACGAAACAACATATGATGATGAAGCTCTTAGCAAATGGGGACATAAAGTCAGCTGAAATTTACATTAGGAATTTACAATACGGCAATGAAAAAGATAGCTGCAGTGACACATTTGAGTGCTAAAAACCGCTTGAAATGTTGTCATATTACTGCAACTGAAGATACCGTTTGTGGTAAATTCCAACCCAAAGCAATCATTCATGGGAATTTAACGTGTTGGAAAGTTTGGCATTGTCATATCCTCTCTTGAAATCTAAATGGGGAATATTATTATTTCGTTAGGGACACCAAACACAATAATTCATAATAATTTTGTTTTCCTAAACTAAATGCGCTCAGAGGTAGAAAACAGATTTCGACTTTTGACCGCCATTGAATAGTTTTTGTTTTAAGTCTGCACTGAGTTGAACGTGGTGTGGACTTAGTGTCAAGTCATTTCCACCTGTTTTGACTCCTAAAAGTTAAGTAGTTTGTACTTATATAAACATTCTCACAGTTGTGATAAGATCATGCAGGTTATCTTGGAATGGAGAGGCTTAGACATACTGACCGATCTCTCAGGCATTAGTTAAAAGCTACAATAATTTAAATAACTACCATGGCAATAGGTGGAAAACATAAATGTAGTTCAGAGAATTTTAAATATGGTTTCCCTTTATATATTTTTACATTAAGTCCTTAGATTGACGCAAACGCCCATCGTAGGGCCATTGATACTAATAGAAAAGAGTCAATTGTAATTAGTGTTGAAATTCGTAATTTTTATCACTGAGATTATCATAATAATTATGTAATTATTATGAATTATTGACGATAAACTAGCAAGTAACTAGTATAGCTTCAGATACGACGATTATTCTAGTCAACAAGGTTTTTGCCAAATTTCTGGAAATAGAAAAGGTAAATCAACTTTGTGTGCTCTGATGGAACCTGAAACAGCACTAGGAACTTGTCACATACTAAATCCAATGAAAAAAATATGTATGTCCTTAGTTGTTCAAAGACTAGCTTCTTAAAACATCCTGCAAAGTTCTGTTAGCGTACTGCAGTTCGATAGCTGCACAATTATTAAGGGTAAATATCCTAATAATGTGGTTTTGTCATAACTCTGGGTGAAAACGAAGCATTGAAAGACGAAGAGAAAGGATTTGGCCAGAAGTAATCTTTATAAGATGCTGCATTAACGATAAGATGAAAGAAAGTTGGTTGCAGGTAAATAAGTACACTATGAAACAAGAAGGTAGTGCCTCTCATTTACAAGAAATAAATTCTTTTTAAATTATTAAAAGCTTACTTACTTTGAAATTGATTTTTAAACTGACACACAATCATAGTCATACGTCTTGCTAATAAAATCAGAAACATAAGCACACTGCTGAACAAGACTGCACTTATTTAATATAAAAACACATTTACACGTGACGTAGGTACGTCTGATGAGGATCTTGTCACGTGTAAATGTGTTTTTATATTAAATAAGTGCAGTCTTGTTCAGCAGTGTGTTTATTTTTCTGATTTTTAAAGTAACAGCAGATGTTTCTAGTGACGTTACGTATTGGAAACGGAGACGACCTCCTTGTGGTCGGCATAAATTACGTATATTTGTACATATATATATCGGTTCCCGATGATGCTTTCTATCTTCCATAATTCGGAATCCAGGCTCAATGATGAATAATGTAACAAGTTTAGCCTGAATCGATTGATTATTTCTCACCTTACTATGTTCATAAATACTTGCTTAATCTAAGTCTCAATATATGTTATCGGTGGTTGAAATTGTTTCCATTTCTTTGCAGCTTGTACGGGCATAATGTAGGGTATTTATTTAAGATTTGTTTCATAAGCATTAGTATCAAACTTGTTTGTCTTGATCACTTCAATTCTGTTTATCCGTCCACAAACTGAGATACGTTTTATATAATTTCTACCGTGGAATATGATACATTGCTTAACGATACCTCATATCTGAACAAGAAACCTTAACCACATCTTATATTATACTGAATTTACGCGTTTTTCGCTATCCTACTTGGCCAATTAAATATCTTTCCGTGGACGTAAGGAAACTCCCATTATACTTACCAGCTTTGGGCGAATCTGTTATAACACCCTTTTTCCATGGAAGTAAAAAAAGTAGGGTAAAAAGATGGCAGGAACATAATTACCATGTAAAAGAAATTCTAATTATTGTAAGAAAATCATAATTTTTAACAAATAAACCTTAAGGTTTTTAATACCTTTCCTTACCATTCCCCATACAAATATAAAAAAGAACGTATCCGTTTTAGAACTATCTATTTGAAATACTGGTATCCTATGTCCACACGCGTTAGAAGTGTAAAAATTTATGAGTGTGATTTAGTATGAGACGAGACCTTCGCCTTTAATATAGCAATATACTAGAGAAAATAGCATATTATCTAAATGTAAATCAAGGCAAAAACATTAGCTGGTGACTATTTATTCGGAAAGATTTTTTTCGGCTTCTATTGTGTTACCGTTAGAGTGGTGGGTGGATCAATTGTTGGTAACTTCCATTTGTAATTTAACTTAACAGCATACTTTATGGTGTGTTATTTGGTACACACGTAAATACAATATATTGAACCAATGAAGTGCTTACGCAAACCCTCATGTAATTTTATTGAACAGTTATATACCAGGTAGACCGTTATTTCTATAATAGGCTTTGATGTATGAAACAAACAAAACATAATATGCTAGAAAATAAACAAGTAAAGTATGTGTACACAACTTTCGAAAGTGTCATCCTTTTAGATTTATGAGCGCCATAAATGTTGAAAACTAATCTTTTAGAATCTAACGCAGAAAGTATCTATAGTAATAATATGGACGATGGATTTGAACTTTACAGAGGAAGTCAAGCATGTTGTTTCTAAATGTACCATTTTCAAGTCTAGAACATTTGCGCATAGACTTTCAGAAAACAAGTAATGAACTTCCGGAAATTCTGTAGAGGAATATCATACCAAACTGAGCATACGTTGAAGGATTGATCACCAAGTAAATGTGCTCTGTGTAAGGCAGGGTTGGTCATTTTTTTTAGGCTCGAGGCCCTTTTTTTCATTTCAGAAAACACTATAAAAATGAAATGAAATCTTTCAGTTTAACGCTGGTTAGGCTAAAGGAGACAGTGAGGATAAGAAATGAATGAAAATGGTGGAATGAAGAAAGTGGTAGGAAACGGGAGAACCCCGAGAAGACCCACGAGCACGGTGCTTGTCCTCCACAAAGCCCACACGGCGCGAGCTGGGATCGAACCTGGAATCCCACGCATCAGAATTGAACGCTCTACCACTGAGCCACCGCGAATCCAGAAAACACTATAATCTAGTTATCTGTTTATTATTCCGCTGGAGGGAATAACAAAACAGTGATGATTGGCACTCACAGTGTGAGACAGACTATTGTGTGCTACCACTCACGACTTGGTGGTCAACGAGTAGGTTGTGGTTGACACGTTGGCCACCACTAGTTTAAAGCACATTGATATTTCGCGCAGAGAAAAAAAATGGTAGTGGGTTATTTTGTGAACTAGTCATATTTTATGCCTCCAACACCATCCATTACCTTCCATGTAGGGAACTTTACTACATGATTGTTACAAATCGGAAATAATACCAAAGCTACTATAATAATGATTAATCCTAATGCAAACACTTGCATTACATATGTAGCTACAGGAGATTCCCCCTCTTCAGCCTACTTATTAAAACTAAATATTTATAAGTGCAAAGAACGTTTTCGGGACCGTGGCCGTTCATAGTGCAAGGCTGTTCAACGAGTGCATTGCTCGGTAACGAGTTGTACATCCACGTCATCTACCTGCAATAAATATGCATGAAACTGAAGGATGAAATCTCGGAATGCAAACAGAAATGAAAAGCTTCGTTTAAGTTCCGAGAATACAGAGTCTTTCAAAAGTCTTGCAAAAAAGTAAAAAGATGTAACTTTGAAACTACTACTTACAATTTTGTATTTTGTTTGTAATGTTTAGTGAAAGTGTTAAATTTTTTGTTGGCAAGAATGAGCGGATGTAAACGTTGACGTCATAACCGCAAATCACGTGACAAAGATGGCGTCTACTAAAGAGCAAGCGCACTGTGTTGCGTGGTTATGTGAGTTAAAATCTAGTTTTTGGGTGAGAAGAAGAGTATTTTGGTGTCTTTAGGGACACGTGAAGACAGAAGTTTACAAGCAAAAACCGAAAGATGTTCAGGACCTCCGGAAGAAAATACGTGATGTGAATGGGAGTATTACGGATGAAGCACATCGAAATGCCATTCTTGGATTTTCGAAAAGACTTCAGCAATTTCTGGACGTAAATGGTGCTCAGCTCGAGGTTTGGCGTTGAAAAAATACATGGAAACAAAATGTCAGACTTTCTTACAAGTCCACTAAAAGTTTTGTACAATTACGATAAATGGTTACTAAGTTACAGCTTTTTACTTTTTTGCACGACTTTTGGAAGACCCTGTATATTGGCAAATAATAACAAAACAATATGCAAAAGTTGAATAAAAAGTGATATTCCGTAGTAGAAAAAATAATATTCAGCTACTTTGCTTTGAAGATTTTGCAGAACTGTCAGTCCTTTTTCACTTCGTAGGTCAATAAAGTGTCTTCATCTAGGAGTACAACACTGTCAGTACGTAATTTGAAACAATTCACTCAATGGACTTGAATCCACAAAATTAGAATCCCCGTAAACTTGAAAAATGAAATGAAATATTTGAGTTTAATGTCCCGAGTTTATACCTGTTAGGATAAGGAAGACAAAAATTAAAGCAAGTGAATGATGATAGAAGAATTGAAGAAATTATAAAGTGGAAGGTAACGGCGGTACCCCAAGAAAGCCCACGAGCACGATGCCATACACCACCAACTTACTTGGCCGGGGATAGAACGTTAGACACCACGCACCAGAAGTCTCATAAAACTTGAATTTTCCACCGGGTGCCAATCCAATTCTATGGGCCTCCTCCTTCACTGCTACTTCTACTACCAGATTGACTTGCAACCACGAAGGAGTAAGGAGACTCAGGCTTGTGCTTTACTTATATAGCCGGTAGGCAGCACGTGGATACTGATGTTGCCAGATCCCTTCTATTGAACGTGTGGTAAAAGATCCTACTACAATATGTCCTATTCCAAACACATGTATATCCTGCGCAGGCCCATGCTAGAACAAATTGTTTGATGTGCATTTGTAACAAAACTCTTATGAACTGTTTTCAAGAATGATATGTAACAACAGAAAAGCACGTATAAAATGTTGGAATTCTCATGTCTCATCCGTTAAACTTTAGGTTCACTTCTCCAATAGTGCATCGTGTATCACTTGTAAAACAATAATAGTCTCGGTTATGCATGATATGTCGTCAATAAAGAATCGAAGAGACAACTCAATATTGGACCACTATACTAAAATATTCAAAAACTCTATTTAAATGAAATAAGGTAGATAACTAATGGTTCTGGACTTTCCTCCTCCTTGGTTACTTTATAAGTCATATTAGATTTCTTGAAACAAATAAAGAACTCTTCTTTAAACAACGAACTCAAGTCTTTCTCGAGTAGTGATCTTGTGTTCCAGTTTGAGTAACGAAAAGAAGTGAATCAATCGTAACCATGCGGTAATTGGTTAATGCACAGCACAGTTTAGCTATATAGCACAAGGTGCAAAAAAAATTGTCAACAAGGCCATGACAGACCATATAGCGTCGTTTTCGCTGCCATAGCGTTACCTCGTCTCTACCTGACAATAACGATCTATAATTTGTTTGACCCTAGGCGGAGTGTTGTAATTTGCATAAACGTGGCTAAAAGTCGAGACATTTTCTAAATCTCAGATCACAGGGGTATCCTAGCTAGCCGATATTTAATTTATATTGTGTTTTAAGATAACAAGATGTTTTAAATAATAATTCTATTAACTATTTGTTTTAAATTTAAAGGATTAACTGAACATTCCTTAGTAGCTTTATTTCCTTATTTAGCGGTCTTGTTTATGTAATTTTCTTTGTCTCCACTTCATGTTTGTACTGAATATGATAGGGACACGAACACAAATATCAATGGCAGTTAAAATTTCACAAATGCTGTTACACCAGGATTGATCCAGGGACCACACGCACCAACCGTACACGAGCTAGCCAGTACACTAGGGATAAGACTATCATTGACCTATGCTCATTAGCTCCCTAAACTTTTACACAGACTTAAGATAGTTATTATCCTTTCATGTAAGACTAGACAAGATAGTAATGTCCTACAAAGAATTAATTATTATTTGAGTTAATGGTTTTTTTATAAAATGATATTATTCTTTGAGTAATTGTTCTTACAATTGTGTTATTAGATTTTATTATTAACAATTATAGCAACCTTTAGCATATCACAGAAAAAAAAACATGTTTTACATAAGTTCTTGTGATGTAAAAAATGTGGTATGTACGAAAATTACGTTGATGCATTGATATAAACCCAATTAATCGTCGCAATCTGAATCGCATCTCATTTTGAAACTGAACACTTAGTGTGAGAAAGGAAACGACTTTACACAAAAATATCTGATATAGTATAGAAAATAGTAGAGGGTTTATGGAAACGTATTCTTAGTCATGTGTTCATGTGTTCAAATCTTACAACAGATCATTTTTTTCCTCCTAACCTACCCGTGCTCTGAGAATATTTCTTTCAATATCCATTTATCAACATTTTTCCTTTTCAAATTCGATTAGGAAACAATATCATAAGAATTGTAAATGTTAATATATCGATTATTCCAACACCCCATTCACTAGTTATAATCATCCATCTCCCTTAGTAGAAATGACATAGTCGTGGAACGTGACACTGAAAGATTTCATTTCATTTCTCAATTAATTTATTAATCAATCAACCTGACAGAGTAACTAGTATGGAAGAGTGAGTCGTCGAAATATAAGAGTAATAGCGAGGATATGTAAGTTATGATTTGATAATATCAGGTTGTCTAAAAGCTATTGAGCATTTTGAGGTCCATATGGCTTAAAATTTTATTGTTACTTAAAAATAATATTATGATACCACCATACTATGTGATTATCTTCCACCTCTATTCCAGAAATACCCTAAACTCGTAATTGCAAAAATGCTGTTGATTCTTGTTAAAGAAAACGTAACACGTGGTTCTTTCCTACTACACTTAATTCTAACTTAACACCATTCAGCTTATTCCTCATAGATCAAAGCCAATGATGATATGACGGTGGATACTCAGAACTTTCCGCAAAGCTTCTCATCACTTCTTACGAGTCTTTCAAAATGCATGTGATCTGGCAATATCAGCGTCGTATTTGGCATTCTACTTATTAACCAATTCCAGCCGTTTATTTTGAAATTTTAGGTGCACACCAGCTAGTTCTCGAATCGTGAATCAGCAGCTAGCGGCTCGTGAATCACTATGATCTTTGATTCTCACTAAACACAAGGTATAACATTCCTGGATGCCGCTAACAGTATTACACACTGTGGAGCTTCTTCTCATTTTGACCACGATTTTTTTCATGAGTTCACTATGTTTCAGTAGAGATTCGTAAATAGAAAATCGACCTAGTATATGCTTTTGAGTCAAATTATGTTATACTCAAATGACGAGCTTTATCTTGTAGTCTGCTTTTTTATATAGTTCTGACACTATAGCCAATATTGTGAAATGTAGCAGAATTTTACGGAAATTATACACACCTTTACAGTGCATAAAAACTCCAACACATTTTGCATAGCTAATTAACTTCAAGGTTCAGCTTTCAAATGACATTGAACCTGAACATAGGAGACGACTTGATGAAAATATCTTGGGGGGGCATACAATGAAGAAAATATCATCATCATATTCCGCCGCTTTCTGTCGTGAATCAGCGGCTAGCGGCTAGTGAATCACTATGATCTTTGTTTCTCACTACACATAAGGTATAACATTGATGAAGGCCTCCTTCCCGCATGCGCTCTTAACTTTTCTATCCCCTTCCTCCAATTAGAAAACCTCGTTTGAATAAATGTCATTTCCATTTTGGAAAAGAACTGAAAATCGCGTCCCTCAAAAATTTATTTGCAAAGTTTGCGTAATATTACATCTCTTACTGTACTGTATTCTATCCATGGAAACTGCTGGTTCCAAGACCGTTGATAACTACGTTTATGCGTCTTTCCTCCTTTGACAATTTTCTTTTCTGTTCCTCTTGGAGCATCACTTTCATTTTCACACACTACAGTACTAACACTAGGTTCAGATTCAATTTCACGATCACTTGAAGGGTTTGCAACTTTTCTTTCTAACAACAAATTTATCCATTTCAACAGTAAGTCAATAAGAGTCACATGTAAATTAAATAGATTTTTTGTACATTGATCTTCACTTGTCATAACAGTGCTGCCAGAGTATTGGTTGAAGCTTTAGTGCTCTATTAAACATCGTTTTGAAAACGCCTTTTTCTGTCGACTAAGAAGGATGTTGCTAATATTGAGTTAAAGGCACGACAGAAATTATTGCTCCTCTTTGTAAATTCTTCAACTGGATTATATTGATGGGGCAAGGACCACATCTTTAAATATTGGGGGGGGGCTAAAAGTGTCAGCGCCAGCGGACCTGAACCGTGCCAACGTGTAACCTGGGATATAATTTACTAACGACATGTCGCGTCAAAATGCTCAATAAGTTTAGACAACCTAATACTTTAATTGTTCAATGTTGTAGATATTTGAATTCTAAAAAAAAAAAATCACCAACCTAATTTCGCACATAAATTATAATTGAATCTACAACAATCGATCAGTTCCACTAGAATTTCCGAAAGATTGTCAAATGCAAATTAAAATTGAATTGATATAATGGTGCTGTCAAAAGAGTCGAACATTATATTTTAAGGGTCTTCACTACAGCGAAATAAACTATCTGAATACCACTCGTTCTAGCTTTGGAACTTCTTGTATAAAATAACAGACAAATTCTGACCAAAGCATATATTAACTAATAAATAATAGCGTTACAGTTTCGGCAAATTAACTTTGCCTTCATCAGACACATTATGTCAGATAATGTGTCTGATGAAGGTAAAGTTAATTTGCCGAAACTGTAACGCTATTATTTATTAGTTAATATATGCTTTGGTCAGAATTTGTCTGTTATTTTATGAAATAAACTACCGCTAATTTTAGAGCTTTTCTGCAGTATCTTCAAAACAAATAAAAATATTCGAAAAGCAAAAACGTAGTGAACTAGACAATACGATTTTGCATGTGATACCGTTATCACAACTCACCTATCTGTTTTTGATTTGGAATTGAAGATAGATTTAGCATTTTTTGCGGATTCTGTAAATAGCGGTATACCAAAAACAGATAGGTGAATTATGATAACGGTATCACATGGAAAATGGTATTGTCTAGTTCACTACGGTTCTGCTTTTCCAATATTTTTATTTGTTTTGAAGATATTGCAGAAAAATTCTAAAATTAGCGGTAGTTTAATTTCGCTGTAGTGAAGATCCTTAAGGGGTTCTGATATCAGTTACTTCCCTGTAAAACTGACATACTGCTTTTCCAGTACGTTCAAATACTTTATACTGAGCTTTTAGTGCTGAAGCTCTGTTTAAATGTACCAAAATTCAAAGCAAATCATTGCGAGGATGGCAAGAAAGTTTCAGGTGAAGATCCACAATAGAAGGCCTTAAACATTGAAACGACCAATGATCAATCTGAGAAACTTTTCAAAAGCTTTCAAAAATCCATAATTTTAATTTTCAACTTCATGCACAGAGTCCAACCCTCTGTCCCAGATTTGTTTTGGTAGAATATAATAGAATGTCAATATATTTTATATTTACGAAGTCCATTATTTATTTAAAAAGCAGTAATTTATCATTGAAAATTGATTTATTGGTTTTCGAAATATTCTCCTTTTTGATCAATACACTTTTGCATTCGTTCGAGTCATTTGTCAAAGCATTTGTTCCAATTTTCTTTACCTCCATAATATGGTTTTTGAACTCATCAACGGTTTATTCCGCTGACGAAAATCGTTGTCAACGCAATTTATTCTTGATATTCGGGAACAAGAAGTCGTCATTGGGTGCCAAATCAGGAATGTACGGCGGATGACCCATCAATTCTATGTTTTGAGTGTTCAAATAGTCGGTTATTAGACGAGATGGGTGAGAGCTCGTATTGTCTGGATGAAGAATGATCCGACGGCACTTGTTTGTTTTCCGTATTTGACCGAAGACCTCCGACAAACAAATTGTTGTGTACCATTCAGAGTTGACCGTTCTACGTTTCTCTAAAGGCACAGATGCCACATGACCACATGACCAGGCGACCATTTGTTTCGATGTGCTTCGAGCGCGAACAACTTCCGTTGGATTTGGTTCCTCTTGAAACACCCACACAGCCGACTGCTGTAATGATCCGGCTCATATGCATATATCAATGATTCGTCAATTGTTACAGACTTATATACGTCTTTTGAAGCACCGCCATTGTATTTACTGAGCATTTGTGTGCACTTGTGTCGGATTTTGTCAAATTATGTGGAATCCAACGAGAACAAACCTTTCTGACAGCCTAATGATCATGTAATATTTTTATATGCTTGTGGAACTAATGCCTAGAGTTGCCTCAATTTCACAGTATGTCACTTGGTGATCTTGCAGTATTAGGTTCTGCAGAGCATCAATGTTTTCTTGAATATCAACTAAGTTTAGAAGACCTCCGCGAATTTCGTCAGTGAGCGAATGGTGGCCACAAGTAAAATCATTAAAGCAACGTGTCACAGTGGCAAAGGTTGGGGTTGTTTTATGGTCAAATGTGGTAGTAAGTTGATCGATGCACTCTTGTCTTGATAATCCATGTAGAAAATCGTAATAAATCATCGCACGAAAATTTTCACGTCCTAATTCCATTTTTCTGTTCTCACGCAATCTTCAACTCTACGGAAACAACACGAACAAAGCTAGTGACGAAACATTTGAAGTACGTTATGGTCAATAATGTCAGCCGTTTCTATGAGAGGGGCCGCGGTGGCTCAGTGGTAGAGCGTTCAACTCTGGTGCTTGGGGTACCGGATTCGATCCCAGCCCCCGCCAAATGAACTTTGTGGTGGACAAACACCGTGTGCGTGGGTTTTCTCGGGTTCTCCCGTTTCCTCCCACTTGCTTCATTCCACCATTTCATTCATCACTCATCATCACCGTCTCCTTTAGCCTAACCGGCATAATCGTGGGACGTAAAACTCAAAGATTTCATTTCATTTCATTTTCGTTTCTATGAGAAAAAAATAGCGCCTAACTACAATCAGTGTTGTCAAGCCTCAAAATATAAATAGTAGCACTCGTGAGTAACCAAACTCTGAGGTATATTCAAATCCACCTATCTCGTTTCCATTGTTTCTTTGTGCAACTTGCTTGCTCTATCCTGGTTATTTAATACTGCTGCTTCATAAATTCCAGAAATGTATATAGCTATACATACATGCAACTGAGTGAGCCTCAAGACCTAATTTGGAAAAAGAAAATTAACAAACATTGCCCCTTATGACAGAATTCAAAGTTGAGTAGCTCAGTTGGTAGATAAACGACTTACTGACTACGCTGTTGCACCTCTTATTAGAAAACAAAATATTTTAACTTGAATAGTGAAAAATAGTTAACAGAAATACAACTTTTCGTTGGAATGGCAACTGGTATACTGTGGGGTGATATATTTGTCAAAGTGCATTGAAGTAATATTTTAATAAGCTGTCAATGAAATCACATATTTAAAGCGGCGATTCATTATCCATTTGCACTTCAGAGTCCATACCAGCTTACATGGCAAATTTATTTTCCCTCTAAAGGCGAAATAGCATTTTATTTATTTTTCAATTTACCATCTCTTTCAACAGCGACGCTATGTGAAACGTGGATCTACAGCTTAATGTGGAATCCAAATATGAGCTCTCTTCGCAAACCGAAACATGATCTCTCCCGCGAAAGGCACGTGCACTAACCGCTTAGCCACAAGAGAGCTCATATAGTATTGGTCATTGCTCACCAGTCCAAGAGTACAATATCTTAAATAATCAAACTTTTCACTTTTATGAAGATAATTCAATATCGATAACTTCTTTATTACATTGTTTCAGTTCTTCTTAATTTGAAAACGTTACACATAAAAAAATTGAAAACGTACGAAAAAGGAATGGAACACGGTCCTTTATAAAAACGTTGTTTGGAGTTGGCTATTAATGGTATATCGCTGAAGTAACTTCTTACATTCTATCATATATTCACGTTTTCCATCCATAGCATGGAACATTAAGAAAAGGTTTTCTTCTATCTGTTACTATATTTTGTGTGGATTCTTTATTACGGAAGCTGATTTGGCAGATAAGCTTAAATCAAGAAACGCTATAGCAGTTCCCAAGAAGACAGTATTCCATTTCTTTATACACAGATACATATATCGGATGGCCTAAAACTTCGGAGTCTTGTCTTGGCAGAAGTGTCTGGTGAAGATATGACTATGTAACAACAGTATATTTAATACAAGAAAAGGTTTAACAGTGGAAAGTTGCCATTGTACACAATTATAGCCAAGTTGTCACGTACACGGCTAGGAACTTAGCGGTACATGTTCAAATCTTACCACATACTTCAATTTATTTATAAATTCACGTTACTGAAGATTGTTCCAAACTAAATGGGAATTTAAACATTGTAACAAAATATGTATAATGTAAAAAATTGAAATAAGTACCCTAACGTACCATATGCATAACTGAACTTGTGAACAACTCTCAAAACAAGGTCACTAAATTGGTTGATTTTCCATTTGGTGTAACATTCAACACAGAGAACATGAGTTATGTGCTTAAAGTTTAATGAGGAATCAAAATTACACGTGTTCTAAGCGGAAATCGAACCAAGTCCTCTAGTGCAAAGGTGTATACGGTACCATTTGGCCAAAAGAATGCTCATTCACATTAAAGGTGTAACCTAAAACTTCATTGAGTTGATTTTGAGTTTGACATCGTTTGGAAAAGCAAAGCTACATGACACGGGACCTACTGATTAACATGGAATCCGAATCACATGAGCTTCCGCCGGGAATCTAACCCTCGTCTCTCACGCTAACCGCTTAGCTACGGAACCTAGAACTTGGTATGTGAGGAATGGATATATTATGTATATGCATGTACCTTGTTTATGTATTTGTCAGACTACTTAGAACTGTATGACCAGTTTGTAGCACACATTACACATGTTTACATATTTACATTGTATGTCAATGTACACTCATATCCAAAATTATTATCGCATATCTATAACTGTCTTCTTGTAAGAATATAATTTGATAATGATTTTGCAAGGTACTTTTAATACTAATGCTATGTGTATAATCGGGAAATGTATATTTGTGGTAAATTTCATAGGAAAAGAATTATAAATGCGAAAATTATAATGAGTAAAATAAAATGTTGGTTAATGGAAAGAAAGTTTTATTTTCGTTTTATTGCTCCTATTTAGTTCTGTTTTGACATGAAATTTGCCACATACATGTCTTTGCCGATTATGCACATATTAACATTATAAAAAATACCGGGCGAATTCGTTATCAAATTATATTCCTAGAACAACATATTTTATAGACATGCGACAATAATTTTGGACATAAGTGTATATATTCCATTTCTTCACACTACTCCCACTTTGTTTTTCTGTTGCCATTAAAATATAACTTGTAATAATATTTTGCTTTATAAAAAATAGAATTTTTGATGCAATTTAAACCATAACATGATAATGTAACTTGTAATAATATTTTGCATTATAAAAAAGTAGAACTCTTGATGGAATATGAATCACGGATTTTCTGATTACTAGTAGTCACACAGGCTAGCACTTCTTCAAGCCAGACACTGATGTATTTTTTCTGTTAGACACTTATCTTATAACATGCTATTAGATTTTGCCACATCGTTACATTCTTACCAGACCCTACGGTCCTAACAACGTATCGTAGATTAAAGGTCGTATTATGTTTTCGTATTCTTTTTATACGTAACATAAGTAACACTGAGCATGGGCGCGAGTATTAGACCACGGATATATGAAAATATGTATGTATGGAGACTATATGGCAGTTTTCTCGGAGCGAAGCCCTCAAGACTTTGAGTAACAGCATTTGCTTTTAGATTTATATCTCAAAGGGTTGTTCAGTGTAAAGTTAACTATAATCGTACAAACATGCCATAGTTTTGTTCCATTTCCTGTTGAAGAATACGTTTATTCGTCATTTAAAAGTATATCAGTAAGTGAAGTAGAAACGATATTAAATCATTTCTCCTCGTATGCGTGTTTGATTGAACTGGCTTATGCTTCTCTCTCTCTCTCTCTCTCTCTCTCTCCCTCACTCACTCACTCACTCACATACACACACAAACACACACACACACACACACATTCATACTTTCTTTCTTTTAAATTTTATTTCACATTATCGTTCTGAAAAGAGATGCCTTATGAGTAAAAGTAGTGATGTATTAAAAGTAGTAATGTGGAGTAAAAGCCTCTGCATGGAGAAATAGATTATGGAAAATATTAAACTCCCTTTTGTCCTCTGGATGCGAATTTCATTGAAATATTAATGATTAAAACCGATAACATATTATATTTTTGGGATACATTTTGAACCCTTCTAATTCCTTATAATGCATCCATTAACGAAAATAACGTGAAACAACTCAGCGTTAGGAAAGATAGTAACTATGTTCCAAAATGAATTTCAAACGGTTTAGTCATTTTCTTGTCATGCGATTGTAAACAATAGAGCAGGTCATTTTTAATATGGTGAAAATAAGAGAAGCATACTGAAAGTCGTGAGCAACAGTTTTTCACAACCGTAATCTTTATTTGTAAGTATTCTACAGACCTTTCCTTCACTTTTGCACATAGTCTCCGTTTCTTGCACACATTTTCCCCATCATTCTGCAAGTTTGGAAATACCCTTCTGATAGAATTCCGTTCCAGCTGCCCGTAGACACTGACGCACTGCTTGGCGAATATCCTCAAGTCTCTTAGCCTTAGGATGGCCTCGCATCTGTTCCTTCATCAAATCGAAAAGATGGTAGTCGGAGTGTTTTATGTCGGGGCTGTAGGGAGGATGTAGAGGTATTTCCCATCGAAATCTCCTGATCAGCTCCTAAGTGGCACATGCAGTATGCGAACGCACGTTATCTTGTTCAAGGATTATCTTCTTTCCAGGACGTTTATCACGCAAGGCACGACAGAGCTTCGGAAGTGTCTGGATGTAGCGGGCAGAATTTATGATTTGTCCAGGCTCAAGAAAGTCAACCACAATGCAACCTTGTGCATTCCAGAAGACGCTCGCTATAATTTGCCCTACAGATTGCTTGTCTTCGCTTTCTTCTTTGGTAGTGAATTCAAGTGGTGCCATTCCTTACTCTGTCGTTTTGTTTCTGGTTCATAATGATGAACCAGCTTTCATCTCCTGCACAGTACTTGTCAAAAAGTCTTCACCTTCAAGTCGAAATCTCTGAAGAAGGCAATGGTTAGTCTCTGACGTTTGGGTCCCACAATGGTTAATATACGTGGGACAAAATGAGCATAGACCTTCTGATAAAATAATCTGTGAATCATTTCTTGCACCATACCATGTGTAGCACTAAGTTTTGTAGCGATTTCATTCATAGTGATACGACTATCTCCCCTAATCAGCTCATCAATCCGTACCTTGTTGCGTTCCGTGAAGGCAGTTCGAGTGCGCCCGTTGCGAGACTCATTTTCGATACTTGTGCTTCTATTCTTAAAATGTATCACTCACTTCCAAACACTGCTGGCATCCATGCACACATTTCCATGGACAGTCTGCGGTGAAGTTCAGAAGCAGATTGGTCCTCTTTAACAAGGAATTCAATCACAGCACGCTGTTGAAAAACATCGCTGCCCGCCTGTTTCACGTGCTAACAACAAACAGCGTCAACGTCTGGAAGGAAAGAGAGAAAGGTCGGTAGATTGAGATGATATACTTGGTTTCATTTACATCTAGAGATTACGGTTGTGAAAACATGTTGCTCACGACTTTCAGTATGTCCCTCGTAATTACAGAAACTTCTTCCTTTCCAATTTTGAAGCAGAATTTTTGTAAACTCCAGAACATATACTCTCTCTTTTTCTTCTACTTTAATAATCTAGAGTTTACGTGATACTTGGACTATCACCAATCACCTCAGAGACTACAAAAAACATCAATCAATCAATAATTTTACTAGTTTTGAACACATTATTTTTCACAGATTCCTCCCTCCCCCAGTTCCAATGGAAATTTAGTGTGGACTTAAACATTAATATGACTCCCGCTATTCATCTCAGCGACACTGAAACTATTAATTGGACAATAATATATGTAGTTTTTGATTACTTTTCATCTCAATTCCTTTCTCCCTCAGTCCTAGGAGTCCTACGCCCTGTGCTGATAGAACTGAATTTGTACTTCAATGACATTCAGAGTGTCATGACTCATCTCAGTGACCTCGAACGCTATGATTGAACACAAATATCGGTCATTTTCTATTATTTTTACGTATCAATCCTACTCCTACTTCATACTTACGCTAGACTAAATTACTCCAGAGGTACTTTTTTTATTATAAGTCATATGAGGACGAAGTTCAGTTCATATTTTTCCAGGCACTTTCGAGTTATGCAGGAACACAGACACACACACACACAAATTTATATCCACTTTTACATACATAAAATACATGAGATTAAAAAATAAATGCATTATGTGTTCAGAAATTATTTGGCAGGGTATTCAGGAAATTTCTCCAGGCACTTTCGAGTTATGCCGGAACACAGACACGCACACACAAACTTATGTCTACTTTTATATACATAAAATAGATGCGATTAAAAAATAAATGCATACCATATGTGTTCAGGAATTATTTGGCAGGCTATCAAAAACTTTTCTCATTAGAAATGTTCGTGTGAGAAGACTTTACAATTATATACTATTTTCTTCTAAATTAATTTCGTAGTTTGTGTCGGTGTGGATTTTTATTGCTTTTCTTTCTTTTCTAACGTTGACTTGTTAATAAAACGTATAGCTTTTCCTTGTTTCATATCGTATAAATTCACAAAACTACAAACGAAGACGTATTTATATTGTTTTTGGTTAGTAACTATGTTTGAAGTCATAATTGTTGTGGAAAAATAAGCAGTATGAATGTATTATGTCACAATATATGTAGATATTTACAGAGATGTCACAGAATCAGATCCGGATGCAATAAAGAATGTGGAAAATTATTTGTTTTTAAATTCTTACGGGATTCGATCACCTTTTACAACGAAATGACACATGTGCATGTATAGCCGTCACTTGACACCATATCCTAGATATTAAAAAAAAAAAAATAAAATAGAAAAATAACATGTTCTGACACACAATTGTTTTACTGGTATAATTGGTTTAGCATGCTATCACTATACAGAACATTTTGCTATTATAATTAAGTTTACGACAATAATAATAGTATGGATAACGTAACAAGAGAGCTGAACTTGATTCCCGGTAGGGCTTCATCTAGTTTGGTTCCAACATTAAACTGTAGGACCACGTCTCATATTTCCTCATTCCTGGAAGGAAAGTTAAACTCCAAAATCCAGATCCAAATACAATAACTTGTTCTGTATGTTTACTATATTTTAATATGGAGATAATACACTATGTGAAAACTATAAGAATGAAACTAGAAATAAGGAACTATGCCGAGCCTAGTGAATTAATTGATCTGTAGTTTAAGCTCTATTTTCAGTACAGTAGCTATATGAGATGTACTTTACACCTTTGCGTGGAACCAGAAAAGACGAGAAATGAGCCTTTCACTCTGAAGGCTACCAATGCGCACGATAGAGTCTCAGAGCTGAAGCGGTGAATCGCAATTAACTTTGCAAAACAAAGAATACCCATACTTCAACAGAATTAATTTCCTTGAGATTTATGATAGTAGAGCCTTCGTCTGGCTTTCGCAAATCCACAGAGCGTGGATTGAGTCTTGTTCCAACCATTTTTATGGGTAAGTAGATAAAGTGTTCATTTTCTATACACGTAATCATAATTCAACAAAAATGTTGTTTGCCATAGATGCAAATTCCAGTACTACTCGGACTCAACTTTAAAAAAAATAGCACCGCTTTTAGTTCCCTCAGTCTCAAAACGAACATGGAATTTAAATCTATCAATTAATTATGCCTGGCTCATCACAACTGTATTTGACATCGTCATATTTGTTATTCTCAACTCCATAGTCTATGCAACAATCTTTGAGAGTGAAGCTCAATAAAGGAATCATACAGATGTTGGACATGAACATGATTTTATTTTCTGGCAACCCTGTAATAAATATATAAGAAGGGTTGTGTGGTCTTTCCTTGCCTCTTCTTGATAAGGGAGTAGGTAAACAATGATAGCGAAAAGCATCTCCCAGAGCCATCGGCGCAAATCTGTCTTCAACACTGGGGGGACGGTTAAGACAGTTCATAGGGCGGATCCAGGGGAGCTATAAGGGCTATAGCCCCCCCCCCTGACACTCAGGTATACACTGGATAAAGCGGCAAACTATGGTTTAGCCCCTCGCTTGATCATATCCTGGATCCGCCACTGTATATATATGCGCGATGTTTAAAATATTTATGAAGTTGAGAAACAATGCTGTGAAGGATCAGGGGAGCAGAATTGTCTTCAGTGACGTATTTAGGAGACTATCGGGCTCAAGGTCCCCCCGAAATAAATTTGTTACTTTTTCGCATTCCACGTACAACAATAATCCTTCTTACCATTTCTAAGAATGTCATTGGCTTTCCATTTTCTTATGCTCTTTGTTCAGAAATAATACTGTATTTGTCAAATTTCATCCCATGTAAGAACTGTGTCCTTTCGTTCTTTCTTTCGTCCTTTCTACATTTCTGTTTCTTTTTCTTGACGTTACTTTCTTTCATTTCAACTATTATACTTCATCGACTGTTGTCAGTTGTGATTCAAGTCGCCCGTCACTAGTAACACCAAAACTAAGAGGAATTGATAAGCGAAACTGGTGTTCCACACCAACTTGCGCGGATATCAACATGACAGGACTTTAGTTATTATAACAAAGGAAAAATTATATCGTTTAGATATTTTTAAAAGAAGGAGATGTTTGAATTAAAGAAAATCAAAACGGGGGAATGATTAGCCCGGGAAATTAGGAAGGCCAAGAGGATGCTTTCTTTTTCTTGTATGAATAGAATAAAGGGTTAGATTCACTCCTAAATTTTTGTATCATATCATATAGAATTTACCGGTGTGCAATTCTTGCCATTATAACTTCAATTTATGCTTCAATTAAAATATATTTAATTCTCAAACTCAGGTGAGCAATTGCTCACTTGCTTCGTTGTGTTGGGCATAGCTCCTCCAATCAAAATCCTAAATACGCCATTGGTTGTCTTAAACATTGGGAGCGCTGAATCAGATCAATTGTTGAAGAGTATCTTTATATTAGGCAATGTAGTGAAGTTAAGTAGTACATATCAGTATTACAAATCACTGCCGTGAACATATTCTAAAATTTGAATACATGCATATTTATAATTGGTATGTTTCTAATTAGGCATCCACAAAGATCCACGTTAAAATTGTTTTATAATAATATAAATAATAACTTCCCCAAAAGTATGAAGAAAGAATATCAATTATGTACTCGTATGACGCACTCAAAAATACTCTTAGAACAAAATGATGATAATCTCAATAACATTACAGGAATCGTTATAGAAATCTGACGCATGTCATATACTCTTTAGTTAACAGATGTAACCTTAAGATTATAGAGAAAAATATTCTAGCAATTGAATTCTTTTCCTTGCTTACGAGGCATCTTCTCTCAAAAGAAAAATTGGGACAAGCGGAAATACGTATGAACAAACCATGGTGCGTACTAGCGGACAAGAGAAATCAGGCAAAATTACGTTGACTACAAAATCCGAATGAAATAACTACACAAAATTTCGTAGACATCAGGCGAGAAACTTCCAAAACTTTTAGAGCAAAGAAACGCGATTTTTTGAAAGCTAAAATTTAGGAACTTGAAGATAAAATTAAAAATAAAAAAAACATTCGGGACGTATAAAGATCAACGAATTTAAGAAAGGGTATCAACCCCGTGCTTATATTAAAGAAAGCTGACGGAACAGTTCTCACTGATACAGATAGCATTCTAAATAGATGGAAAGATTTCTTTGACGATTTGCTTAACATGCATCCAAAAATTAATGCGCGTGGAGAAAAGGAAATACACACCGCAGAATCGTATACTCAAGAACCCAACCGAATAGAAGTAGAAATCGCTATAAAGAAATTAAAGAAACACACATTTCCGGGTGTAAACGAAATTCCGGATGAGTTAATTTTAGCTGGAGGCCAAACAATTATGGAACAAGATACACAAACTCATTCTCCTTATCTACAACAACGAAGAATTGCCATAAGAGTCGAAAGAATCAGTCATTGTTCCAATCCACAAGAAAGACGACAAAACTGACTGTAATATCGAGGCATCTCTCTTCAGTCAACATCCTTTCAAATAGTCTATTAAGAAGACTGACCCCATACGCAGATAAAATTATTGGAGATTTTCAGTGTGGGTTTAGACGAAATCGATCAACTATCGACCAAATATTTACCATTCGCCAAATCCTCGAAAAGAAGTGGGAATACAGTGGGAATACACCAACTATTTATTGATTTTGGAAAGGCTTACGACTCGGTTAGGAGAGAAACATTGTACAACATTCTTACATAATTCCAAATACCGATAAAGCTAATAATATCAATTAAGGCACGTTTAAAAGAATCCCAAAGTAAAGTCCGGGTAGGAAAATTTTTGCCGCGAGCTTTCACGTCGAGAATGGCCTGAAACAAGGAGATGCGTAGTCGCCATTATTATTCAACTTTGTCCTGGAATACGCTATAAGGAAAATCAAAGGTAGCAACCAGGGCCTAGAGTTGAACAGTGTTCACCAAATTATGCGTACGCTGATGATGTAAATTTAATAGGGGATGATAGGAGTACAATAGAAAGAAATGCAGAGATCTTATTAAAAGCTTGCAGTGACTTGGGTTTAGAAGTAAATACAACGAAAACTAAATACACGGAAGTGCATCGCGACCGTAATACGGCAAATATGAATACGTTAAAATATTAAATAATACTTTTGATAAAGTGGATACTTTCAAATATCTAGGATCAATATTAACTGACTAAAATCATATTCACGAAGAAATTAAATGTCGACTAAAAACAGGGAATTCGTGTTATTAATAAGCTCAAAATCTCTTGTCGTCGCGAATTCTGTCGAGGAATTTGAAGCTTAAAATAAATAAAACGATAATCCTACCTGTTGTTCTGTATGGTTTCGAAACATGGTTGCTTACTCTGAGGGATGAACATATACTGAAAGTATTTGAGAACAAGATGCTCAGATGAATATTCGAACCCAAGAGGAACGGGAATGGCGGAAACTTCACAACAAGGAACTACATAAATTATACAGTTTACCAAACATTGTTAGGGTCATCAAGTCTACGAGGCTTAAGTAGGCAGGACATATAGCTGGATTGAAGAAAGTAGGAACGCTTTCAAAGTGTTACCGGTAAGACCAATCGGAAACCGACCATTAGGAAGACCAGAGGGGAGGACAATATTAAGATGGATCTCGCAAAAATAGGAATACAAAGTAAAAACTGGATGCAGTTGGCTAAGGATAGAAGTCAGTGGAGAGCTTTTGTGAACGAGGCATTGAACCTCCGGGTTCCATGGGTTATAGAATTAGCTTACGAAGCATTAGTAGATGCCTAGGCTAATACTACAAATAGATTAAACGCACATTTACTGAAAAGATGGGTTCTACTGACATTGGATAGTCTATGTACTCTTCGTGTGCTAGGGCCTAGGTGAGACGAAGAGATAAGATTTCATATCAGGTTACGTCAGGCACAGTCGCAGGCCTTCATTTTCATTAAAAATGGAAAAGCCAAGATAAGCAAATTTCATCTCACACTCCTTGTGGCAGTCGGACACAAATCATCACACTTTTCTGCAAAAACAGTTTTCAAATCGAATTATTGGGAAAGCCTCCAGTTCCAGTGTTGCGGGGGGGGGGGGAACATGTATCACCATTTCCCAGGAATTTGTGCGAGACAACTTTCCAGAATGAGGAGAGGGGCATATCTTCCTCTGGCATTTATTGCAATTTGTATTCAACTAGCGGAAGTGGAATTAATACATATTGATGAGACTACTAAACGCACTACAGCACGAAATTCGGTTTTAAATACTACAGAATACGATTCTTTTTTTTTTAAATGGAAAAGCCAAGAGAAATCAATTTCATCTTACATTCCTTTGTAACAGTAATAATCACAATTAATCACATTTATCCCAAAAAGCACTTTTTAAGTCAGATTATGGGGGGACAGTCCCTCCAGGTCCAAGATTGGGGGACATATCCTCATATCCCCCTCTTCCCCCCGGGATTTGCGCCAGTGCCCAGAGCTATAATTTAAGAGGTAATATGTGTAAGTATGACGTATATGTGTTTATACATGTAATGTGTATACGTATGTATACATGTATACATATTTCAATTCATTTTTTACTGGCACTATTTGTACCTTTACTACCCTGGACACAAAAATGGTTTCACTTTCGTAGAAGTATTGATTCATCACTTCTTTGACCTCACAAGTATGTTGTTTCCTACTTGAATTTGGATTAACAAAATATGGACAGCTACATCTATATGTTTTTTAATGAAAATTTTTCTCAATTTCAGTATTCACCATTTCAAAATTACTTTCATTATTCTTAGTAATGTAACTTCTTTGGGCAATCGCACAAGCACACTAACCAAGTTTATATTACAGCTTGTAACTTACATGGCAATACCCTTAAGAGAAGGCACCTTAGCATAGGCCTATATATATCTAGTTACTATAATATATTATTACTTGCTATATTAACAAAAAATTATTATTTTAAATGCTTCTATATATTAAGAAAATATATAATTAAGAGCTGTATTTATTTTGAGAAAAAACAGGCTTAATAAAAGAGTTCTATTTTATTTGAGTAAGGGGTGCACTTTCCCACGCTTCCTTGTAGCTCCACCAAAGGCTTGACCTTTATGCAAAATGCTTCTCTTCTTCACGATAAGTTTTGTTTACAGTCAGTCACGACTGAATTTGTGCCCAATAATTGGAAGTTACAGCTCTTGCAACATGTAAACGTAGGTTTTTTTTTTTTTTTTTTTTTTTTGCACAATTCATATCTTATTTTACGTGAATAACTCACGTAAAACAGTTTAAATCTCTGAGATGTCCCGGTTGGAATGATCAATAATAATAATAATGAGAAGAAGAAGATGATGATGAAGAAGAAGGAGATGATGATGATAAAGAAAGCAAAACTATAATGACAATAATAAATACCTTAAAACTAATTTCGATCAAAAAATAATTGGCACGACGGAATTTGCAACTAGGACTGCCACTTGACAGTTTCGTACGGTACCACTGCGCTACAAGCACTTCATGTAAAGTTGACGAATTAAACTACTAGTTACGTAAGACACGTTTGCTAACTATGCTGAGTATATTTTAGTTTATAATATCTCTAAACCTAAGTAATTTTTCTGCACGTCTTGATATAATTCAAGCAATTACAAAATAGCGTCTGCCATTTTTTTTCTGCCTAGGCTGCAAAACTAACAATAAACCTCGGCCTCAAATTGAGGTATTTCCGTAATTGAGAAAAATCTGTTTATCCTTATTCTGAATTAAATAAGGAAATAATGAGTAACTCAATTAATGATATTCTCCTTATACAAGTTTTAGTAGCTGGACTAGTCTTAAATAAATGCTTTGAAATGTGTGCAAAATCTACCAACTATTTTGTCCATATCGAAAACTTTTCACATCAAAAATTTGTGCAATGTGCAAGACCCGATTTTCAGAATTAGTGCTAATCTTGTTGAGAAGTTAGGACCCAGCAAATGTGGCTTTGTAAATTCACATTAACCGATCTATTTTCTCTAAATCGAATTTTGCAACATGAATTGATATTGAATTAGTACTCGATTCCCAAATTCTGTGCTGGTCTCATTGAGAAGTTGATGCCTAGCGAAAGTTGATGGGCCAACTTTACACAATTCCAACCTACCAGCTTCTCAGAGTCCAAATATATTCGCTCCAGAAATTCGTAGTAATTAGATGTGCAATTCCCAGAGTTACTGCTGGTCTAGTGGATTGAAAATTGTCAGAATAAGAGAAAGTAGCTGGGTTAATTTAATGGACATAGCAATTCTAGCCGCCTGATATGGGGTGAATATCTCCACTTCAATTTTTATAAAAATAACTTCCCTGTAACTATCTTCGAAAAAGTAATTTTAATGTAATATGACGCTACTTGTTTGAGGCTTAACAATCATCTTATTATTTGATTTAAAATCAATAAACAACGTGAGGTTAAACGTTGTTGGTATGCAGAAAATACGTTCTGCAATTTTCTAGACAGTAGTTAATCCATTTTGATACAATACTATGTATATTATTTTACATATTCCAATCCTTTTTATTTCCAGTTTAAGTCAGTCGAATGGAATTGTTACAAATGGTCCGGGAAATATGAATCAACGCAGTTATCATGATGCTATACAAGTACTCTTCTTTAGTTACTTTCCGTTCATTTCAGTATAGTTTTGGTAATGTTTTGGAAAGAGATTTGAAAGTAAAACAGAAAATTTATCATTCTTCTGTCGAAAGTTAATGTTTATATAACGAGTTATCCAGATCAAAGATGACCGCATAATGGTATGATCGAAAGCTATATTTTATTCTTTTATCTTTCTTTTGTAATTTTCGAGGCTTTTTGGCTTCATACTGTTTTGTTTAGTTTGGTGTTACTCATTTGTTATTCCCAAGATAGTGTTTTTTTCTCATTTCGTTAATGATCAAAGTTACGGAGTGGATTAAGTTCGTAAGTCTTCAGTCCACTGTTATGTATAAAATAAGACCTATAGGCTTATAAACCAGTGCCTTCTAACTGATGAATCGCATGATCCTAAAAGGAGTGTTACCAAATTTTACAATTTATACATACATATACACATGCATATTTCTGGATATTACGGGCATGTAAGCCCGCCTCGTATGAGGGATGACGAGTACACTATTTGAGGAAAATGGAAGGAAGGAAACACTCTCGGACAAGTGTGTAGAATCCATCCTACATGCCTGGTGGGAGTAAGGAAAACTCAGGAGAAACATCATTCTTGTAGGCTAAGGGAGACGGATGATTGATTAAACTGATTGAATACAAAATAATTGGTGGAATAATCATGTAAAGGAATGACACAATCACGAGAAAACCCACGGACACATTGTTCTTCACCAAAGACTTATATGAATTAGGATCGAACCAGTGAACTCTTGCACTAAAGATGAGAGCTCCACCACTCATCCACCGTGTCCCACGATAAAGAACGTTCGTGATGTGTCATGATAATAAACACAGAATTCTGTTCCAGTGAGTGAAGCAATATAAGGGGATTCAATCTACGCTGACTAAACTTAACAAAAGGCTGAAGTCTTCAACGATTTGCATTTTATAATCTTTTCCCCCTTTACAGACCTCACGAAACGGATAAAATGCGTTACTTTAAGGATCTAATCCTTCGCAAGTGTACCATTATATATATCAAGCATTACTCACACTCTGTGCTGACGAGACAATAATTATAACTATGTTCATATTCTCAAAATACTACTTCGTATGAAGTTGAAAAGAAAAAGAATAAGGTTTCATATTAATAAAACACAATATACATAATGAATTCGTATAATACATAATGAGTTATCTACTAATAGTTCTGTAGATACGACGACTGGAAATCGAGTATAATGCCTAGATAATTTAAATTCAAAAATATAGGGCCATGTATCAAGTTGTATTTGTATTATTATACTGCCTAGTTTTGGGAACTGACATCTAGGTGAGAAAGAACATTTTCGATCACTACTTTTATTCATGATACTCTTTCATCAATTTGTCTGCCTCTGTTCACTATAGTTTTCTTCAACTCCAAACCATCGTGGTGACCATGAGAACATTTGCTTGTGTGGAAACATAGTAAAACAGTACAGATGCTATATAATATAGTTTCCAAAGAATTAAGAATAGTTATAACAATTGTGTGTGATAACCAACTCCTGATATGTACAGTAAACGGTGAAAACCATGTAAAGAATGTAGTGGAATACGGATATTTTTAAGGAAAGTGCAAGGCAACGCTTTTTTGGTGCAGAAAATTCTATATGTCTAGACAAGGTGTAATAATATTGAGATTCATTACATTTATAAAATGTGTGCCGGCAAATTTTTAATGCACACAATTCAGAGTTTGCAGATGTATAGGCGCCAATGGAACATTAACTTATAAGCACTACAGCAAAATTTTCAAAATAAAAAAGCTATATTTGCAGCTATAATATGTGGCTTATTCTCAATTTGCGCGTGCTTTATTTTTAATTTGAATTAATGTAGTACTTAGACTTCTAATGTTTCTGATCTAGTAACATATTAACTCCTTTCTGCATGATTTTTTCTTTTAGCGAAAAAAATAATCAGTATTGGAAATCCTCATATGGGAACTTGAAAAACGAATTAAAACTTGAATTTTAGATTTTTCACTTAATTCCGACGAGAAATAAGTAAGTGCCACATATGGCACACTTACAACTCACAAAGAACATGCCAGATGACACCAAAATATCTTATTCATACACGTCAATATCTCACACAGCAGACAAAAGAGTCATTTGATGCCTTTGATAAATCACAAGAAAGCTAAAGTGAAAAAAGGGTATGTGCTATATGTGGCACGGCATGCGGTAAGGGGTTAAAATAATCTTGTTGGAAAGTTGGAAAGATATTTGTTATGACAGAACATTACATCTGATTTTTAGTGTATTTAAACTAGGAATATAGGACTTATTATCATGTTATTTTTGCATGCAATAAGTATTTTGTTAGTTTTTTCTTTCCTTTCACTAGCAGCCCACCAAATTTGTTTGTGCTTTACAATAAGAAACTGCAATATGAAACGATTCTCTAGAGTTTATAATAAACCTATGTACTGCTCAGAGAAGGAACCGATATACTACGACCCGCCAGAAAATAAAATCGTGTTTTGTTGTCCTAACGTAAGCAGAGCATTTTCGGATTGTTTGATGATTTGTATTTCTGTAACCAGGAAATACTATTCTGAGATTTTTTATTTGTTATATTAAAGATAATTTCTACACGATAGTATCACTAAATTAAAACCTTTGATCGGAATTCTACCGCATATTGCTTAAATATGAAATTGCTAGGATTGGAGACAAGGTAATGTGTTATTGTTCTCTTTAAATACTCGTAATAATGATAATCATAATAATTAAGGAATGTAGTTCACAAACCTATTACATTGTCTTTATAGTATTAGGAGTGCGTTATTTCTTAGTTAATATTCTATTTAGGAAAATATTAATGTATCAAACATAGCGTAGCTTTTGCCTGTCATGTAGTATCCCGCTAGTGGCTTCCGTCCTTAATAATTTTCCATTTGTGATTATTCACCTAAAATCATGAATCACATTCTAAACGTGAAGAAATCTTCACTCTATCTGAATGCCTGGATAGAAGCAGCAAAAAGCTTCAAAATGAGAATTTATTTGACTTTCTTCAGATCTTCAACTGAAACAAACCTATACTCTATAACTGAGAAAATAGTACATAGTTGAGCCAATCTGAAATTGGACCACCCATTTTTGCTGACCCTAACTTTTCAATGAGATAAGCACTACTTCTGGAAATCACTCACTAATTTCGTACTAATTCAGTACTAACTTATACAGCAAGACTTCTTCGATTTGAAGAAAGAGATTAGACAGTGTGAAGCTGTCCAGTCACGCTCTAACATATCAACGAAAGCTGGACTGATTCTAGAAATCGAGTCATGATTAGCACTAATTTCTGATCTAAACGTTTTTCAAATCGAAGAAAGTGATTGAGTCAATTTCATGCACGGGGGCTTCAATTAGCTAATAGTTCTTGTGAAATACATAGTAAGTGCTTGGCTAGGTAAGTGGCTATACAAACGACTCAGATTAGAATCAACGCAAAGCCGAAATTTTTAACATGATTTAGCTCTAATTTCATTATATATTTGGGGAAATGGTGGCTAGTGGTGGAGCACTAACCTCTGCTGCGTGGGGTCCGAGACCAAGTAAGTTTGTATAGCCCAACATCGTGTTCGGAGGTTTCCTCGGGGTACTCCTGTATCCCCCAACATTCTACCATCATCATTAACTTGTCTGATTTATCCGCCTCTCTTATCCTTAGGGTCATAATTTTGGTACGTTAAACTGAAATATTCCATTTCATTTCATCAATCCATACTCAGTTATGAAAGATTTTCTGTGGGAAAGAAAGAGATTTCCGAATGACGGGGAATTGAGGTAGGCTTATGAGTGCAAATATAGTTTTCCTTCTTTCAATTGTTCCAGGTTTGGTATTTTCTAACTCTTGTGTGAACAGTATTTTCTTCTTCTCCTCGCATGCAGTGTGTAGTGAATGTTGTTTCAGTGCTCCACATTCGTATCGACTGTAGCCTTCTGATTGAACTGTTACGTGTATATGGGATTGCATTTGTCCAAACATTTCAAACACCACCAAAAGTAGTGGAATCAGCCTAATAGAGTTCTAGCAGTCATGAGGAAGAACATTTGCTGTACGAATTTCCCAAAATGAGACAAAAAAAATAAATTCGTTCATTTTTGTACTTTCTTTACGCACCCCGAATTTGTCTTTACACGTAATACAACTTCACAACAAACCACTATTGCACTCACTAGTAAACCACTAATTAGTATATAGAATGCAGTTTGGATATGTTTTAAATTAATTATTATGAAATCATCTTGAAGTATCTTAGATACATATCCAGGCTTGCTTATAAAATCATTAAACCATTTTTCGACCAAACCAGCTTCAGTCATATGTCTGATAATAGTATTCCATCTTTTAAGATAGGGAGAATTCTTAGGTACCACAAAACAGTTCAAGATATGTGAAACCCGTTCACGAGCTATATGAAACAATTTCTCCCTATTAGCTCCAACTATAATATTTCTGTAATATTCTAATAATAATCCCTCGTACAAAATTGCAACATCGCGCTGGTACGAGACACGATGAAAGTATTCATCATAAGCATCCGAATATTCAATTGCAGACGCCAGAGATTTCAATGCAGTATTACTTGATTGTAGAATGGCTGGAATAAAAGCCGTGACACTCAAAATTTTTAAATTAGACTCTGCAATTTCTTGGATGCTATTGAGGAATGGTAAACGACGTGGTCGAGTCATGTAACTTATAAGTGACCCTCTGTACAGAGCGTCTATGACCAAAGTGAAAAGTACGAATAATATCATAAATGATCTCATTTGATAACTTTTCGGAAACCTTGGTAGTGATATGGACAGAAGTATAGATAAAAGACCCATTATATTTAAATTATCACCATGGCTTTCTTTCATGGACTGATGTACACAATTATGACTTGCTACAAAGATGGAAGCTAATGAAAAACAAACCAAAATGATACTCCACAATTCGACGCTAAACGGCTCTTTTAAATTCTTCCAGAGAGGAACAATTCCTGCTGTAGGAACTGCAAAAGCCAAGTAGTCAATGGTAATTGGAATAGTGAAATCAACAAATAAATTACGTTGATATGTTTGCGTTATACAAGATGGTCCAACATCTGCATGCTCATAAAACACATCTCCTACAACACCATTCCATGTGTTGTTTCCATCTATGTAAACACCTCCAGCATAATAATTTCTGAATATCTCAGATTTTATAGTAAAATTCATTAATTTCCTCAGGGTGTTTAGTACCTCACCAAAATTTCCCTTAAACTCTGGTGAACTACTATTAATCGTTGTGAAATAAGGTGGAACGTCAAACCAAGAAATTTTTACAGGATAATTACAAATATTTTTCGTTTTATCTTCATTTACATATAAACCGGCTTGTAATACTTCATGAGTTCTAATCTTGTCTCCGCAAAACGGATTATAATCAAACAACTTTGCACATTTCTCAGCCTTATACAACTTATTATATCGTTCACATTTACTGCTGATAGCTAGTACATGCACTCGGAAAACTCTAAATTCTTTCCAAGCCATGCGAAATATATTTTGAACATATTTCTCATCAAATCTTTTTTGATAAAGAACGATTACATATTTTGCTCTTGAATTCCAGAAGGTGTGTTTTTGCAGGTATTTCAAGACTTCGTGAGGTGAGTCGGAATGTGTGATAATTATTAAAAATATATTGCTTTTACCGATCACAGGGAGCGAAGAAATATCTTTTTCTTGTTTCTTAAAGTTGATATTACCTCCTGTTGAAACATGTAGAACAGGTATTGGTGATTCCTTTAGTAGTGTTGCCAATCTATTTTCTGGTCGTCTAGTAGTGAAGAGTACAATAAAGGAACTATCATTATCAATATGTTTGTTACACATGGAATATACTTGGTTCTCAAAGACTTTACGTACATCATATTTAATAAGTCCATTTAAAATGTCTGAGGAAACAATTATACGCCATTGAAATAACGATTGAATAACGACGACGGTAACTAATTTGAAGGATTTCTCTTTCATTGTTTTCATACCTGAAAGGAAACATTTTAATGTTAAGTTAGATAATAAATTTAAAATGTCAAAATGTAAATATAATTTTATTTTCTTAAATAAAAAATTCTTGCAAGTCTTTGTGTCCCATATATAAAGATTACAAAATAATTAATTTTACGATTTTGAATAGAAAATAAATGATAAATTCATTAAGACAACATTGAGTATAAAAGACTTAAACATAATATTAAATAGTAAACTTACTCATTAAACATGAGTTAAGAATTATATTATTTAATGATACTGAATTCTAGATTTTCTCCAATTTAAAATTCTAAAACAACTTAACTAGTATCAAAGGTAAGAGTAAGTTTGGGTATCGTTCTGTAGGTAAAATGTTATATTTTCTCCTTTGACAATGTTATGATTTAAAAACTCAAGATAATTCAAACCAAGATTTAAAGGCATCTCTATGAAACAAACTATAAAACCTCTTCGTATATAAAAAGCATTTCACATATAAGACAAATTAATAAATGTACATTTAATACTATTATTCTTAGAACGTAAATTGCAGAACAGATGCTTGTTTGCAGAGTAATTGACAGTAAAGAATTATCATAGAAATTTTACTTTAATATTAAGAAAAATATTTTTTTTTAATTTGGCAAACATTCAAGTTAATAATAATAAATACATTTTACATAACTTTGATCACTGGTGATAATAACAACAAATCATATTCTAACTAGGGACACTAAATTATTGATTTCTTAATGCTATATAGCATATTTTAATTACAATTAAACAAAATATTCAAAGATAAATAATGAAGACAGAATAGAAGTTTATAGATTTTATATCTTTGTTGTCTATTTATCTATTACCGTATACATATGCTTGTAGCTTGTTCTGATTGGCTGAATTACATGTTTCGTCCGTTTCTTATCACCTTATAGTCTCGCATTAAGTTTTGGTATATGTTTCTTAGTATATTGGTTTTAAATCTTAATTCCTATTTCACACAAAGCAAAGTAGTTTGACTTCATAGTAACACTATAAACTATTTATCATGGTATCACTCCCTATAACAAAAGGCAAAGAAATGACATGTTATATAAACACAAATCAAAGCACAAACAATAACTCTTATGACAATGCATTCAGCAACATCAGGTAATGGATTTAGAAATGTAATGATGTTGTGCCTTTCATTTTTCCTTTCATTGGCACAACAAAAGTAGTTAGAATTCAAAGGAATAGTGTTAGATATTTGCCATTCATCTTAATGATTGATTTTGTATGTGTTATTCATTTGTATATTGATGTATGAAATCTTAATCTACAAAACACTTGTTACTTAAAATGACAATGTAACATTATGGAAAATTATGTAACAGAAGATTGGAAGATCTCAATGACACAGTATTATTCTCGTCTTATTATGAACCTAAGCATTGAAAATAATTAGGAATAAATAAAAATAAAGGTGTGCTTTACTATCTAAATAAAAAATATGCAGCACCACCCTGGGGCTCTGCCAGTTTGTATAATTGTAGCGCGTGTTTCCGGGTTTTATCCCCACTAGGAGAACGTTGAAAGCTAAACGCATTCTTATGCAATGCTCTCAATGTACTGTAACTGCATTCACACGTCTCCACGCGGATTCATGCGATTTACCGTTTCCTGAACCGGAATTAATAAATTATGGCTTGTAGTGATCACCAACACATGTCGTGATGTAAAATGCTGTACTTGCACTTATAACGGATGTATCCTTCTAATGCTACTCTGCGCCCAATAATGAAACGTCACTTATAGAATACGATGTTTGGTATTATTAAAACACAAGTATGTCAAGAGGGAGAATATATATAATAAATTTAAAGCAGTACTAGAATTGTAATTTTGTTCCATATTACATTTGTCAATAATAAATATTTGTGCATGTTCACCTAATTTCCCTCTAGTTATAATGAAAATGGAAGTAATTTATACGGTATGCGCCAATATATACAGTACAAAAACTCACGCATCTCGAACATGTGGTTGCGTTTGTCGACGGGGCATAGCCCCATCAACACGTGTTTGCAGTAGTGCAAAGGAAGTTGCGTTGTGCAGTTGCTGTTGGAAATTTGTCTCTTGACGGAGGAAGTAGTATTCATAGTTGAGAATTATTTCAGCTCATACGGATGCGGCCGTGAGGGTAGACGGAGTTTGGGAAAGGTAGCAGAACAATTAAGAGAAAAATTTAATAAGACGGCACCAAGTAACACAGTTATGCTGACTATTGTTCCGAAATTCACCAAGAACTCTGCCTGTATTACGTGATCTGCTTTTGCAGTAGTCTGCAGCAACCTTTGTTTCAGGATGTTTGAGAATGTACGTGAACGATATGAACACTGTCTACAGCGAGGTTGTGCACTTTGAACACTAACATTACGCATACCGTGATAAATCAACACGCTATGCATGTATGTTTGTAGTGTGTATGTTAATTTGTTTTGAGCAGAAATAAACTCACAGATGACAATAATGAAATTTTGTTCATCTATTCATTTCAGTACTGTAGATTTTGGCGCATTTTGTATTATTTAATCACTACAGATATATATTTGCAACATGGGGGAACAAATTCCCTTACTATTGAATTTTAACCACAAACCACAGGGTTATTTCTACAAGGGAAAGGAAGGTAAATAACATGTATCACTAGTAATATCCAGATTTGTGTCTAATTACATATTTTTTCCTTCATATGTAGGTTCGTCAAATCCTTAAATGTTTGTGATTCACACCAGTATGGTGCTTCAACTCAAGTTTCATATTACATATTTTTACATATTATGATCAATATTATATATTTCTATGGTTTCTACATACTTTTATATAAAACTGTCTTAAAAATTTGCGTTTATTGAAATTTTAATTTAAAATAAAAAATAAACTCTCCAACTGTGCAAGGCTTGCATCTAGATTCAATTTTGTCATGTCCATCTTTTCGTTTCTTTACCGAAAGAGAAATATATATCTCTTTTTTTATTTGTCAAACCATGTTTCGTAGATTTTTTTGCCGATAACAAAAGAAATATAGAAGAAACAAGTAAAAATTCCTCCCTTCGGGGTACATTAATAGTGACCTTTATTCTGAACTCTGGAGGAAGAGAGATCACGTGCTTGACAAGCGACTGGCCAGGAAGTTCCTAAAATGAAGCCTATTTGATTGTTATCACAGGGTCGGACGGGAAGAAAAGATGAAAGCAAATCCTGCAATTCAAGTTAAAACTGTATGCTAGTGTGCTTCCAGGAATTTACTGCAAGAGTTCGTTCCAAGAAGCTGGCGACAATTGCAATATCATAGCAGGTAACCTAAGCTTTCAAAGAACTTCGCTTGCTCAACTGAATGACAGGGGAACGGTACTCTAGTATTGCAGTTGCAAAATGCACGTGTTCTGTATTGACCGTCGAAGTTAGAAATGGCTCCGGTTGCCTCAACTTTATCCGAGAAATTGCGCTCGTGGGTAACTATCGATGATGCGTTTACTACGGACGGTAAAATGGTGTTGTGCCAAGTGTGTGATAAAAAAAATTGGATGTTCAATGAAATCTCAGTTAGAACATGTACGAAGTGCACTCCATGCAAGAAATAAAAATTTGCGAACTGCAAGAAAAAGTACTCTTGACACAAATGCATCAAGATATTTCAGTAAGTTTTTCAAAAACTTGTGCCAAGCAATGATAGCAGCAAACATTCCTTGGAACAAAGTTCAAGTGCCAAAATATCGTGCTTTTCTGGAGGAGTACTTCGGTCGTCGAATTCCTGATGAATCCACTCTTCGAAAGTGTTATCTCGAAGTTTGTTATAGGGAAACTATAGATTCCATTAAGGCAGAAATAGATAGTTCATATATTTGGATTTCTGTGGACGGACCAACAGGCGTTTTGGGACGTTATGTAGCAAATTTAGTGATTGGAAAGTTAAGTGAAGATGCTCCATTTAAATCCTATCTTATTGCGAATAAATTGCTGGAATTCACGAATCATTCCACGATTGCTCGCTTTGTAAACGATGATCTTAAAGTGTTGTAGCCGGGAGGAGTTCAGGAACGAAATCCTTGTTCTCTATACAGACAGTGCAGCGTAGATATTAAAAGTGGCTAGAGCACTTACAGTTTTTTACCCTCACTTAATTCATTTCACCTGTATGGCCCATGCTCTTCAACGTGTTGCTGAAAAGGTGAGAGACAACTTTTGCGATTTAAATCAACTTTTTCTTCCACGAAAAAAAAGGTTTGTTAAGACGCCACAACGTGTTCAAGTTTACATAGATCAACTGCCAAACGTGCCACTTCCTCCGGAGCCTGTGCTAACGCGATGAGGCACTTTGATACAGGCAGTGCATGTCTACAATGAACATTTTCAAAAAAAATATGCCTGTTGTTCACTCATTTCCATCGGAGTCTGCTGTGTCAGTTGCCATTGCTCAGAAACTGTTTAATGACTCAAAAGGAGCATGTGATATCACATACATAGACAGTAATTTTGGCTGGCTACCTACGAGCATTAAAAAGCTAGAGACTGTTGGGTGGCCTCTTCTGGAATCCATGGAAATCATTCCCCTCTGAAGATATTCCCCCCAACTACATCCCCCTGTTGAAATACGCTCCTGTTACCTCATGTGATATGGAGAGATCATTCTCTGCCTACAAGAATATTTTATCCGATCGTCGACAAAATTTTACTTCTGATCATTTAGAAATGTACCTTGTAATCCATTGTGCAACAACACATAGTTGAGTTGCAGGCACATATTTAGTAAGTACTTTATTTCAAATTAAAATTGTTCATTAGTGGAAATATTCTTCAATCCTAGTTTAGCTGGTATTGTTTAAAATATATAGGACTGCTTTTTCCTGCATGAAATAAATATATATAAAACAATACAATTTTTCTTAAGTTGCTTTTAGTATTAAAATTTGTAAATTGCGTATAATTCATTTCAAGATTGGGCAGTGGTGACGGATGCGCATTTAGTGTAAAAGGTTTGAAACGGAACCATATCACACCAGATGAGATTTCTGAGTACAAATACCGTATGCATTGCTTTTCTCGTGGCTTGCCTGCTTCTCTCTAGCCGATTCACATCTTCCTTCATTCGCGTCTGTTTTTTATTATTCTGTAATCAGTCACGTCAGTGACGTATGGGTGTCTCAGCTGTTCAAGCATTTCACTTCATTGGGGGACTTGCATTAAGCAAGATAAAGTGTAGTAGATTTTCCTTTTTATTCTCACAACTAACTAACTAACTAACTAACTCTATGGCCTATGGAACCCGGAGGTTCAATGCCGCGTTCACAAAAGCTCTCCACTGACTTCTATCCTTAGCTAACTGCATCCAGTTTCTACTCTGTATTCCAATCTCTGCGAGATCCATCTTAATATTGTCCTCCCATCTGCGCCTAGGTCTTCCTAATGGTCGTTATCCGATTGGTTTTCCAGTCAAGACTTTGAAAGCGTCTCTACTTTCTTCCATTCTAGCTACATGACCCGCCCATCTAAGCCTTCTAGACTTGACGACCCTAACAATGTTGGGTAAACCATATAAATTATGTAGTTCCTCGTTATGAAGTTTCCGCTATTCCCCATTCCCGTTCCTCTTGGGTCCGAATATTCGTCTCAGGATCTTGTTCTCAAATACTTTCAGTCTATGTTCTTCCCTCACAGTAAGTGACCATGTTTCGCAGCCATACAGAACTACAGGCATGATTATCGTTTTGTATATTTTAAGTTTCAAATTCCTCGACAGGATTCGCGACGACAAGAGTATTTGAACCGAATAGTAACACGAATTCCCTGCTTTTAGTCGACATTTAATTTCTCCGTGAATATGATTTTCCTCCGTTAATATTGATCCTAGATTTTTGAAAGTATCCACTTTATCAAAAGTATTATTTAGTATTTTAACGCATCCATAATTTGCTGTATTCCGGTCCCGACGCACTTCCATGTATTTAGTTTTATCTGCATTTACTTCTAAACCCATGTCCCTGCAAGCGTTTAATAAGATCTCTGCATTTCTTTCTATTGTTCTCCAATCATCTTCTATTAAATTTACATCATCAGCATATGCCAGAACCTGGTGAATACCGTTCAACTGTAAGCCCTGGTTGCTATCTTTGATTTTCCTTATAGCGTATTCCAAAACGAAGTTAAATAATAATGGCGACAACGCATCTCCTTGTTTCAGGCCATTTTCGACGTGAAAGCTCGTGGACAAAAATTTTCCTACCCGGACTGTACTTTTTGATTCATTTAAACATATCTTAATTAATCTAATTAGCTTTCTCGGTATTCCAAGTTCTGCAAGAACGTTGTATAATGTTTCTCTCCTAACCGAGTCGTACGCCTTTCTAAAATCAATAAATAGTTGATGTACCGGGGTATTGTATTCCCACTTTTTTTCGAGTATTTGGCGAATGGTAAATATTTGGTAGATAGTTGATCGCTTTCGTCTAAATCCGCACTGATAATCTCCAATAATTTCATCTGCGTATGGGGTCAGTCTTGCTAACAGAATATTTGAAAGGATTTTATAGGATGTTGACAGAAGGGAAATGCCCCGATAATTATTACAGTCAGTTTTGTCGCCTTTCTTGTGGATTGGAACAATGATTGATTCTTTCCACTCTTGTGGCAATTCTTCCTTGTTCCAGATAAGGAGAATGAGTTTGTGTATCTTGTTCCACAATTTTTCGCCTCCAGTTAAAATTAACTTAGCCGGAATTTCATCTACACCCGGAGATTTGTGTTTCTTTAATTTCTTTATAGCGGTTTCTACTTCTATTCAGTTGGGTTCTGGAATATACGGTTCTGCGGTGTGTATCTCCTTTTCTCCACGAACACTAGTTTTTGGTTGCGTGTTAAGCAGATCGTCAAAGAAATATTTCCATCTATTTAAGACGCTATCCGTGTCAGAGAGAACCGTACCGTCAGTTTTCTTTAATATATAAGCACGAGGTTGATAGCCTTTCTTAAATTCCTTGATTCCCTTATACATGTCCCGGATGTTTTTATTTTTACTATTATATTCAAGTTCCTTAATTTTAGCTTTCAGAAAATCGCGTTTCTTTGTTCTAAAATTTTTGGAAGTTTCCCGCCTGATATCTGCGAAATTTTGTGTAGTTATTTCATTCGGATTTTGTAGCCACCGTAATTTTGCCTGTATTCTCTTCTCTGCTAGTTTTATGCATTCCTGGTCGAACCATGGTTTGTTCCTACGTATTTCCGCGTGTCCCAATTTTTCCTTTGCTGAAATTTTAATGCTATCTCTAATTTCATTCCAGGTATTTTCAACACTAGTGCACTCCGAATCTTCTAAAGCCGCGAATCTATTCGAAACTTCAATCTGGTATTCCTCTCTTACCTGGCTCTCTTCTAATTTCTTTAAATTTAATCTCTCCGTTTTCGGACAATGAATATTACCTTTATTCAACGATAACCTCTCTCGTATTATCGCTGCTACCAGGTAGTGATCAGTGTAACAATCAGCCCCTCTAAACGGCCGGACATCAATTATGCTAGATTGCCTTCTTCTATCTACTAAAACGTGATCAATTTGATTGTGTTTTCCCGTCTGGTGATGTCCAAGTGTATTTATGAACGTTGCGATGTGCGGATTTTGTACTCTTCACGATTAGGTTTTTGGATGTTGCAAAGTTCACGAGTCTAACACCGTTGTCATTACTTTCCTTATGCAGACTTTCGTTCCCTATAATCGGTTTGAAAATATCCTCTCGTCCTACCTTCGCATTCAAATCCCCTAATAGAATTTTCATATGGTATCGCGGGATTTGGTCAAATATCCGTTCCACTTCTTCGTAAAAACTGTCTTTTATATCGTCATCCTTATCTTCCGTTGGGGCATGTACAATTTAAAACAATAATATCACACCACCGTCCCTTAAGAGGAATAAAAGAAAGTCTGTCAGTAACAAATTCAACCCGTTTAATTGCTGGTAATATACGTTTATGAACGAAAAACCCCGTTCCTAACTGGTGATTTTTATTTCCTTCCCCGTAAAAGAACGTAAAATTTCTGGAATTCTCAGATCCATTTCCTTCCCACCTAACTTCCTGAACTCCTACTTCGTCCATCCTGTATTTCTCTAACTCCCTCGTTACGGATTTTAACGCGCCTGCCCTATAAAGACTACTAATATTCATGTCCATTTTCTTTTGCTGAGGTCGTGCCAAGTTATCAGTCCTTGTCCGAGGCTTTTGTGAATATTTCTGAACAAGTGCTTTTTTTTACAGGATGAGGTTGTTAGCCCTACCCAAACCCCCAAGCTGGACGACCACTCCTAGTCGGCTGTCCGCGACTGCTTATTCAGTATATTTGCAGCTAACCTCTATATCTAGAGGCCTTCTCCTCGATCCGCAACCTGAGGACGCGCCATGCCGTGGTGACAGGAACCCACGTTACACGGCCTTTTTAAATATTGCATACTCATACGCGTATTAATATTACGTTTTCATAAATATGTAACATATGTAGTATTACATATTCTTATATAATATTACATATTTCTTACATTTTAAACGATTTTTGTTACATATTTATGTACATATTTAGGGGGTTGATATTACATAAAAATCCGGGCTCTAATCGTTAGAATCCAGCGACGCTGACTTTAATAACAAATGTAATGAACAAATTTTAAAAATGCATAATACTCACATTCATACTGAAAATTTGCTTTCGAATTTCTTGTTTTCGCTTCACCACGAAAAAATCTAAATCTTCTCAATTTAGTAATCACAAGAATGTAGGGTTGTATCTAAACCAGTATTTCTCATGCAAAGATGGGCTTTAATGAGCTGAAAATAATATATACTTTTACAATTATTGTGAACACATGTATTTCAAATTAACTAAAGTTACGTTATGAGAAACATTTATTCCCTTTCTATGTAATCCGATTTTTCGATAGTTTAAAGTAGATTCCCATCTAGCTAC
This sequence comes from Thermobia domestica, assembly GCF_964235325.1. Lineage (NCBI taxonomy): Eukaryota > Metazoa > Arthropoda > Insecta > Zygentoma > Lepismatidae > Thermobia > Thermobia domestica. Next base: position 124,648,175 of record NC_137469.1, on the reverse strand, counting down.
AATTCTCTATATCAATGATTTCCTAGGAACAAAACACTAAACAGTGAGATCATGGAATATCAAATTTTAAATGACGGCACTAAATATAAACTGAAACGAGAAATAAATAAACAAAACTTTGTATAAATTGAAACGAAACGTTATACTGTTTGTATGCCCTATAAATAATTAAAAGACAAAGTACAAAGTAAAATTTCGATTTAAGAAGTTTTTGTGCATACCATTGCTGGATTTGATGATTCGAGTATATTTATTTTACTGTTTTGTTCCAGACATTTTTAAATCTTAAAATCAAACTTCAATTCACTACACATTTGTTGTGTACTATTGTAAGCAGTAGTGACATAATATTATCTTTTGTATTGTAAAAAAAATATATATATATTTTATAGTAAACCATGGAGTCGATGTATGGACGATGGACTGGACAAAATTGCATATAATGTAAATAATATTGAGAGGATTACTTATTAGAATGATTTACTAGGAAAAAGTTTCTATACTAATTTTAGACACTGAATGACTTCGAAGAAAATGGCAAAGTGAAATCAAGACTGATGAATTGACTTAGTTAATTTTTACCAGGTGCCTTCAACCCCATAGTTTTGTCTTTTTTCTACGTAACTAATGTTTAATCATTAAGGACTTTACCTTATTTCAATACCTTGTATTCATCTTGGACAAACAATTTTTAATGTGTACTATAGTGTCTTAAGTTGAACGTAGAAGAAATAGTAAAGTTGATCTTAAAATTAATGTAGAAATAGACAGCAGGAAATTTAATACCAACAGAGGAAGTAGTGAAACGAAATTGTCACAACGTAGAATATGTTAAATAACATTCAATTCATCATGATTTAGTCCATTCAGTACTCGGATAGAAATTTTATCTTTTCTTTTCACCATGTACACGATAATACAAAGGTAAAAGTAGAAATTTAGGTCCAAAGTATAAAATAATATTTTTCATATATATTGTCAATTTTATGACGTAACTATTTCAAGAGAAAAAACAATCTACATTTTGTTAAAAAGTAGCAATTTATAGTCATAAAATCATTCCTGCGTTCTTAACTTAAACTGTCTAATACAATATATTACAAATAGAAATGACAAATATCGACTCTTTATGCGTATAGCACGTTATAATTAACAGCATATTTGTCTTTGATTCAGGTATTTCTAGCCCTAGTCGCTTTCCATAACAACGGGCTAAACAAATGCAAATAAAGACATGCATTATGCTGATAATTGTGCATTCAGTAATATAACGTAATGGATGCAGAGCTGTGCACAGTATTGTGTCCTTTATGTAAATAGCATCAGCACACAATTTTAAGTAGTTTGGATTTGTCAAAACACTGTCGTGTATTTCCTTTTTAACTTAATGGTTTTTAACTTAATATACTATTAGTATGTGAATTGGTAAGTGAAATAGTACACTAGTGGGTTTATTAATTACTAACACAATATGAATAGAATACTGAGAAATATTGCTCTAGTGATTGGACACCCAATAAAATAGAGTAATATCGGATATTCAAATGCTGCATTAGAGTTCTTTGCAAGAATTTATTAAAGACAGAGATGTAAATACGTATACGGTGACAAAGTACTATAACATGTAAGACTTTTTATATATAGAATATTACATTTACAAGATAGAAATGTAAACAGAAACATTTATGTTCTGCAAAAATTAAACATAACTAGTTTAGATATGCAAGTTAAGCATAATCAAAATTCTTTATCGTAGTGTTGGAGAAATCTACGAGATGTGTTCAAGTCATTTGGGAACTTTTACAGATTGAGAATAGAATTCAAGAGTGAAGATAGTGCATTTAGTTGGAACTGGCAACTATATCATATTGTTCATCAAGATAGATGCAAATAATGTGAACATGTATACGAAACAGTGTGTGATAATGAAGCTTTTAGTAAATGGAGACATAAAACCATCTGCAATTTACATTACACATCTACAATACGTAATGAAGCATTTAGCTACCGCAAGACATTCGAGTGTTACAAGCCTTTGAGATGTGGCCACGCAACTACCACTAATGATCCAGTTTGTAGTGGATCCCAGCCCACGGCAATCGCTCATAGAAACTTAGCGTGCCTAACAGTTTATTATTGCCAATTGTCACATATCCTGTCTTGCAATCCCAATGGGGAATAATATTTGGTTAGGAATAGCAAACACAATAATTCACAACCATTGCTGTTTCAAAACTGAGTGAACGATGGGTTAGAAAACAGATATCGACTTTTGGCCGACACAGAATAATTTAAGTTTGCATTGAATTGAATCTGGTCTGGACTTACTGTCAAATGATTTCCACCTGTTCCGATCACTAAAACAAAGTCAACGTTCCCACGATGGGGATGAGATGATGCAAATTGTCCTAGAATTAATGGCTCAGACGTACTGACCGATCTTTCTATAATGAGGCCTTCCAGGTATTAGCAAACGGTGCGATAATTTTATATAACTGTTTCATGACGTTAAGTAGAAAACCAAATGCAGTTTCCAGTATTTAAAATGTGATGTTTCTTAATTTATTTTTATAATAAGATCCCAGATTGACTTAAACGTCCCTCGTAAAGTAATTAATACACATGGATTATGGAAATATTATTGCATTAATACAATTATGCAGATATTTGCATTAATTCGATTATGCAAATATTTTAAATCGTACACAATAAATTACTAAGTTACTAGTATAACTTTAAGCGAATCGTAATTAGACCACATGTATCGCAATTATAGAAGTTTTTTAATGTATGAAAATAGAAGGAAGTAAATCAACGCTATGTGCTGTCATGAATGTGGACATTACACTGTTCCATGACTTGTTTTCATATTGAATTATTAAAATCCTCTTAATATTGGGATAGTTTTATATAATCCACATATTTTGAATTTAAAGTTTGTTTCTGCTTGCACAATCATTTTATTATATTATATCTTTTTATTGGCTCAAAAATTATATCCATCAACTTCTGAATCATCAACCACTGTGAAAAGTTTTGTAAATGTCGAATGAATTAGTCAGAAGAAATATACTGTATAATCAAGAGGAAAGGAGAAACCTTTTCAATTTGAAATATTATGCCCCAGGTGAAACTCTTGCCCTGTGATTCATAAGAGAATATAACATACGTGAAAATGTAAACATTTTAAAGACATAAAGGTTGTAGAGAATGGTAACGAATACATTTCTTGCCTCCTTTAGGTAAAAATACTCGTATTGCTCACTGAATTGATCTCCCCTCCACACAAGAAAGTATGACTAGCATCAAAACTGATTACATGATCACCCCGACTGATAGTATTGCAGAGAAAGAAACACTCGGGGACTCTTATAAACGGAGGTGGGTAGGATTTATCCGTATTCCAATTTGGCATGATTGTGATAAGAAGCCAAATTTTTCTTCTAGACATTTGTTTAAGGAAGTCAATATACTTCCTCTGGATAGTTTATATTTGTATCGTCTCTTTTTGTATTTGAAAGAACACTCATCAGCATTTGTAACAAACAAGGATGTACATAATCATAATACGCGAAATAAGAATGATTTTCATTTGTGTAATCACCGGTCAGCAATGTATCAAAAAAGTGTAAGTTATGGCGGTGTTAAGTTGTACAGCGGTGGACACTTCTAAATGGTACAGCCATATGGAGATTTACGGCTAAGGTGTACCATTTAGAAGTGTCCACCGCTGTACAACATGTTGCCTATTGATATAAAGTATGAAGAAAATATGAAAAGGTTCAGACACAAGTTAAAATTATTTCTATTAGAAAATTCTTGTTATACGATTGAGGAGTACGTAAATATCATGACAAGGTAATATTACTTTATTTTACTCATGTAAATTTTTTTGTATATATGATGCATGTTACACTTACTTGAGGACATTCCTCGTACTTGTAAGTTCATACAAAAGAAATAAATGCAATAAATACAATTGGTGCGTCTATAACCCAGACAGCAATACTAGTCGGATGTGCCTGTTCCTGTGTATTAAAAGTGTACAAGGAGTGGGAAGAAAATGGGATAACGGACTCCAAGAGACGGAACCGATAGTGCGTACGGAAGTTTAAAGCATGGAGTGAGCGTCGAGTCAAACAGCACTGACAGCCAAATGAACCATCAGTGTCTGGGAATTACGTGACCAATACAATGGTAGATGCACACCATCCGATTGACTCTTTATCGCAGGCGTTTAAGGACTTTTATGTAGTATGCCATGTTAACAGTCTTTCCTTGAGGCAAAAATGTTTCGAGTACCACCCCTTTCTTGTCAAAGAAGACAAAGAGCATTGCTTTGTTTGAACAAACACATCCTTACCTTTTCAGCGCGCTGTGACTCTTTGATGTGCCATTCAGAACTTCGGCGCTTGCTTTAATTGTCGTATTGGAACACCCATGTTTTTCGCCTGTTATTATTTTGTTTAAAACTTACTGTTTACCCACATTTGCTCCAAACTTTGACACGGAATGTCAAGTCATTTTTTCTTTTGTACGTCATTCAGAATTGTTGTCACCAACTTTGCACAAATCTTGCTCCCGTTCAAATTTTTGCTAACAAGTTCGTACATCACTGTTTTGGGAAGATTTCGTTCTTTGGCTATCATTGCCATACTCAAACGATGGTCTTGGTCCTAGAATTCCTTCACTTTGAAGAACTTTACTTCTACACGAATCGGCGAACTGAGTGCCAAACGTTCGTCGTGCTCCATTGTCTCGCATGCGTTGTTGAAATATCAATACAAACGGGAAACCTGGGCACAGGGCTTGGTCCTTGCAGATGTTCTTAATCCTGGTGAAAACCTCTGAAGCATATTTTCAAGCTTGAAGCAAAATTTAATGGTGTATTATCGTTCAAATGGACGCTGTATTCTGACATTCCAAAAATATCTATATCGTTTCTAAACACGGTTCTCACGATAAGCAACCTTTACCGTACCAGAGCTCGAAAGCAACTGATCCGAGTAGTGTTAGTTAGCTAAAACCCGCCAGCATCAATCCTGCTCATGGTTAACAAGGTCTTGACGACTAGAGTGCCATGAAGTGGCCAGTCTCATTATTTATTAATCAAACAGTGTATAACAAGAGGGAATATTTACTCAACATTGAAGAAACTAAAGTTATTACTCATTATTCAAAGATTTTAATTTCAAGTACTGAATATTGTGAGAAAGAGTCAAAATTTAATAATTACTATAGTAGCGAAACTTTTAAATAAATCAGGATGGAAGATTTATCCGCACCTTTATTGTCCACTGCCTCAGAGGGGATGATTGGAAAGCTTCAAAAAAGCATGCGTTATATTGCATCGAAATCAGATTTTTTTAAAAAAAATAAGCTTTGGCATGGATTACCTCGTTTTAAGCTGGAATGAAAAATGAAATGAAATCTTCCAGTTGAATGTCCCACTATTATGTCCTTAGGGCTAAAGGAAATGACTGATTAAGGCAAGTGAATGATGATGCAGTAATTGGTGGAATTATAATGTGGGAGGAAATGGGAGCATCCCGGAAAAAACAAGGACACGATGTTGTCCACAACACACTTACTTCACCAGAGATCGAAACAGGGTCCCAACGCACCAGAAGTAAGCACTTAAGCACTGAGCCACCATGCCTCCTATTTTAAGTTGGAGTATGTGTGTCATTGTTGAACGTATATACTGTATATTGCCGTTATCACTATATGTATCATTGGTAGTAGTATGTGTATCACCACCACGAGAAAGCCATAAAAACTATTTCCTCTCTTATTCCAAAGCTATGCAAGAAGTTTTTTGTCAAGCATTTCCTTTTGTTAAACAAAATATAATCTACAAATTGGTATAAATATTATGTTAGCAGTATTATTATTGAAGATAACACAAATTTTGTTTAGAAGAAAAAGTTTTGTTTCTGTGTGCTCGAAAATTGTATATAAGGCTTTATTTTTCCATGTATCATTTTGTTCACATCAATGGGATGTATCGATTATTATATGCCTCATATTAGAATATATTCCCAATTATAAGATGATAATATTGTTCAACTACTAGTAGTATGAAAGTAACTGTAAGGAGTCTATATGTCATTGATAAGTGTATGACTGTCACCGTTACAAGATGAATACAAACAACAATTCACACAATATGTTAGTAAACAGTTTGTGTATTTACATATACAGTCATAAATAAATTAATAAAATTTTTCCAGTAGATAAAACTGTCAATTAATTTTGGCAACCAACTACATAATGTACATTTTGATACCATAAAAAATATTTTCCCAATTATCTGCATGAATTTAATCATGCTAATCTTGATCTCATTTGTGGACTGACAAAATAAACAACTTTGAACATCATTTTAATTAAAAATAAATTAAAGTTTAAAATAGAATGATTAATTTTGGGCTATATATTATTAACCATAAAATGTACTGTCATCTTACTACAGCCACGGTGAAGGGTTTTATGATGATATACTTCAGTATCTAAAATCATTAACCGTAATGTGTGCTGTCAGTAGAGTGGGGTCACTTGGGCGTGTTTTTTTCCTACTGCGCATGCGCAAACCCTGGACGCTGATTGGCTGGCGCAGGTCACGTGACCCCGCCACGCCCCTTACGCTGATTGGCCGGCCACGCCCCTTGACGCTGATTGGTCGGTGTAGGCCACGCCCCCGGCCACGCCCCTTGACGCTGATTGGCTGGCGTCGGCCACGCCCCTTGACGCCGATTGGTCACGCTCTTTTACGACCTCCGATTGGCTGGCAGCGGACCCCGCCCCGTGCACACCGATTGGCTGGCGCAGGACCCTCCCCCTTGACGCCGATTGGCTGGCCACGCGCACGGTCTGCGCAGATAGGTCGACGCCGGATCACCCTCCACGCACATGCCACATAAGACTCGTTCCCTTTTATGAGCACTTTACGAACACATAGCAGAGCAGATATCACATTCTCCATCCGCCTATTTAACATAGCACGTATAGCATAGCAGGGGTGTATTCGTTCCCTTTTATGAGCACTCTTTTTAAACATAGCAGAGATTACACAGAGACTACGAACACATAACATAGCACATATTACACAGAGACTCGTTCCCTTTTATGAGCACTCTTTTTAAACATAGCAGAGAATAATGGGGGTGTATTCGCCCTCCATTTTGAGACCAATTTTTGACCTACTGCGCATATGCGCAAAACTGTTTCGATTTCGTCGTTAAAAAAAAACAACACACACACACACACACTTGATTGCTTATGCGCAGTAAATTTAAATTTCCAATTAATTACACATTGCACGCATGCGCAGAAACATAAAATAAGACATAACATCCCCGTTCTCTTTTACGAGCACTTTATAGCAACATAATAGAGCAGAGAATAAAAAAATAACAACACACACACACACACACACACACTTGATTGCTTATGCGCAGTAAATTTAAATTTCCAATTAATTACACATTGCACGCATGCGCAGAAACATAAAATAAGACATTACACTAGACTACAGCCTGTTCCAGTTGCAGTGCTGGTTCCAGTTATTCATTCCCTAAATAACATAGTATACACCCACACATGGTTGCGTATGCCAAATCCAATTTAGTAGAAATAACACGCATGCGCAGAAACATTTATATTTCCGATTCGACCATGCTGGTAAGAATACCACACTTATTTCTACCTGGGTCTTATAGTTTATGTGGGATACGCCCTTTCTATGACAATTTTAACCGATTTGGATGAAACTCGGTATATGAGGGTTTTCGAACATGTTGATTACGAATATCATACTTATTTTTACCTGGGTCTTATGGTTCATGTGGGATACGCCCTTTCTATGATAATTTTAACCGATTTGGATGAAACTCGGCATATGGGGGTTTTCGACCATGCTGATTACCAATACCACACCTACTTTTACCTGGACGTCGTTTGTATGAAACTTAAAACCTAATAACTCAAAAACGGGTCCACATATTGAGGTCGTGTTTCCACATTTAGTAACGGGTCACCAGCAATCACAAGTTCCAAAATAATGACCATCGAGGTCAAAGGTCAACCTACTTAAAACCTAATAACACGAAAACTGAGCCACATATTGAGGTACTGTTTCCAAATATAGTAACTGGTCACCAACTACTACAAGTTCCAAAACATTGACCATCGAGGTCAAAGGTCAACCTACTTAAAACCTAATAACACGAAAACTGAGCCACATATTGAGGTCGTGTTTCCACATTTAGTAACGGGTCACCAGCAATCACAAGTTCCAAAATAATGACCATCGAGGTCAAAGGTCAACATACTTAAAACCTAATAACACGAAAACTGAGCCACATATTGAGGTACTGTTTCCAAATATAGTAACTGGTCACCAACTACTACAAGTTCCAAAACATTGACCATCGAGGTCAAAGGTCAACATACTTAAAACCTAATAACACGAAAACTGAGCCACATATTGAGGTCGTGTTCCCACATTTAGTAATTGGTCATCAGGTACTACATGCTCCAAAATAACGACCATCGAGGTCAAAGGTCAGCATACTTAAAACCTAATCACTCGAAAACGGCACCACATATTGAGGTGGTGTTTCCAAGTCTGGTAATTGGTCATCAGGTACTACAAGATCCAAAACATTGACCATCGAGGTCAAAGGTCAACCTACTTAAAACCTAATAACACGAAAACGGGGCCACATATTGAGATGGTGTTTCCAAGTCTGGTAATTGGTCATCAGGTACTACAAGATCCAAAACATTGACCATCGAGGTCAAAGGTCAACCTACTTAAAACCTAATAACACGAAAACGGGGCCCCATATTGAGATGGTGTTTCCAAGTCTGGTAATTGGTCATCAGGTACTACAAGATCCAAAACATTGGCCATCGAGGTCAAAGGTCAACCTACTTAAAACCTAATAACACGAAAACGGGGCCACATATTGAGATGGTGTTTCCAAGTCTGGTAATTGGTCATCAGGTACTACAAGATCCAAAACATTGACCATCGAGGTCAAAGGTCAACCTACTTAAAACCTAATAACACGAAAACGGGGCCACATATTGAGGTGCTGTTTCCAAGTCTGGTAATAGGTCATCAGGTACCACAAGTTCCAAAATAGTGGCCATCGAGGTCAAAGGTCAACATACTTAAAACCTAATAACTCGAAAACGAACCCACATATTGAGAGATTGTTTCCAAATCTAGTAATTGGTCATCAGGTACTACATCCCCCAAAATAATGACCATCGAGGTCAAAGGTCAAACTCGAAAATGGATCCACATACTCAGGTGCTGTTTCCACATTTAGTAATCGGCCACCAACTACTACATGTCCTAAAGGTACTTACCACGGAGGTCAAAAATCAGACTAGTAAACGAAGCAACATATTGAGGTGGTGTTTCCACATTTAGTAATTGGTTACCAGCAACTACATGCCCCAAAAAGGTCAAATATTTAAACCAGAATAACTCGTAGATTGAGCGTCGGAAAATTTTTGTACCAAGGAGAAAATGTGAAGGAGGAATAAATTTGAGTGCCCTATTGAATTTTGTACCAACGAGAAATCTCATTTGCAACTAGCTTAGAATTTCTGTACCTGTTTGGGTTATTCAAAATTTGGATAGACTAAGAAAGCAAGATATGCCATTTTAACCAGCTGAGAATTTAAAGAAACAAAGGGAACCTACTCAATTTTCTATCGACGAGAAATGCCATTTCAACTACCTCAGAATTTATGTGCCTTTTTGTGCTAAGGTCTATTTAAACTCTTCTTGACTAATTAGATAAACGAAGGAATATTGTACCAGTGATAAATGCCATTTTTTTCTAGACCATGTTCTAATATTTAAACAAACGAAGGGGTGAATTTGATTGAGCTATTCAATTTTGCACCAATGAGAAATAACGGCGAATTTTAAATAAACAAACAATCGGATAAATTTAACCGGCTCAGAAGTGTACTATTTAAACAAACGAAGGTCTCTTGAGTGAGATTTCTAACTAACTCAGAATTTCATTTCATTTTGAAATACTCAAATTTGGATGGAGTGTTTAGTTTTGTTCGAACCAGAAAAATTTGATTGGATTATTTCCTTATGTACCAACTGGAAAAAGGGAAGGGCCATTAATCAAATAAATGAAGGAATAAATTTGGGTAGAATATTTAGTTTTGTACCTAGCAAAATTAGAAAAAGAAGTGAAGAACGAATAAAATCTGGATGGACTATTTTCTTATGTACCAACAAACAAAATGGAGCACCAGCGACAAAAAAGAAACCGAAGAAGGAATAAATTTGGGTGACCTATTCAGTTTGCAGAATCAGCATTCTATACTTTTTTTCTGCCATTCATTGGGGGTGTCCTATTTCTTTTCGTGCCAACGAGACCATTTTTAACCGACTTAGAATTTGTACCAAACAGAAAAGAGGAGCTACACGATTAAACAAAGCAATCAATTTTTAACTAGCTCAGAATTTCTAGACCATGTTGTACTATTTAAACAAACGAAGAGATAAATGTGTGTGACCTATTCACTTTTGTACCAAGCAAAATAAGAAAAAGAAGTGAAGAACGAATAAAATTTGGATGGCCTATTTTTTCATGTACCAACAAAAAATGGAGCACCAACGACAAAAAGGAAACGGAAGGAGGAATAAATTTGGGTGACCTAATCAGTTTTGTACTAAGCAGAAAAAAAGCGAAGAAGGTAAAATTTAAATAGCTCAGTATTTATGTACATTTGTGTACTACTAAAATAAACGAAGGAATAAATTTGGGTGTTCTACAGAAGAAAACGGGGAAGGGCCATTTTATTTAATTTTGTAGTACTCAAAATATACAAAGATATAAATTTGTGTGACCCATTCGGTTTTGTTGGCTTTTTTAGAAAGACTATTTTATCTTTTTGTGCTCTACAAATAAACGGAGGAAAAGCAAAGAGAGACCATTTTATGTGCCTTTTGTAACGAAGAAACAAATTTGAAGGAGGTTCATTTTAACTAATCCTGCTGCGAGTAGATCAATTAGTACATAGTAAAAAAATAAAACAATATGGCATTATTGCGACTTTCATTTTCGAATACATACGGATTAAGCCACTATGGCAAAAAATACTACTCTCTCCTTATGCTTATTTGGAGCAGACTTAAGAGGACCAAGCATTAGAAACCCGCTAGTAGGGCGTCGATTCAGTAAACTCTACATCTAGTAAAAGAAAATGAACCGATAATTTTGAGACAGTTCCATATGGGTAAATACAGTATTAGTAGAAACGATAGTTTTTAATTAAGTAGAGATAAGGAGAGAGTGAAAAAAATGGAAAATTAAATTTTAAATCATTTTAGAGGTCAAAAGGAAGAATAAATGAATTTGAGTGGCATATGTACGGAATTTAGTTTTGTAAAGGGCAAAAAAAAATTGAATGGAATATTTTATTTTGTACCAGCTGGGAATTTAGTGCTGTACCATTGTATCAATTTAAGTATTTTGTACTATTTATTACCACCGAGAAGGTGTAGAATATTTAGTTTTGTTGGCTTCTTTATTTTGTATTAACGACTAAAACCTTTAACACATACTTGGTTGTGTGCATCACAATGGCCGAAGTTTTTCATTTCCCTGTGGTACAACGTAATGGTCGCCCCGCTTATTCTAGGTCTACAGTTAGATATTTTCGATTGGATAATGGTATAAAGCCACGTTTTGTTGAGCACAATGCCCACTATAACGATGTGGTAGACAATTATTTGATGGATAGATATTTGTTTAATAGTCGCTATAACAAATGGTATATGGTAGAATTTGTTAAGCATTTATCGCAGGTAGATATTAAGATAGACTTTTTGTCGTTGGTTACTCGTTTAACCGCGCACAGTTCTCTTTTCCAATCAGCTACCTTTTTTGCCATGAAAACTAAGGGTAATAGTTATACTGTGATAGCTTTCTTTCGCTATGGGGGAACGCAGGACACTTTGGATGAGTTATTAAAGTTTTGGAATCATGTGTGCGAGTTCATGCCAAGTATCCAGATTGCGGATTTACTTGGTTGCTTTACACGATGTGGTAAAACTGGCCTTTTTGCGGTATCTCCTGATACCTATCTGCTGGACCTCGCGGTATTTGGAAGCATGGTGAAAAAGAATAACAAATGGTTTTTCTCACAATAAAGCTATACATACAGAATAATCCATTATGGCAAAAAAAATACTACTTTCTCCTTATGCTTAGTTGGAGTAGACTTCGATAACAAGAACAATACATTGTGTAAGAATTTCCAATTAATAGCGGTATTGCACTGTCTGTAATAGTGCAGTTTATTGTAGTCTACCAGCAATAATGATCTCTAAGAGAGTTATTAGGTAAAGATAACCATTACACAGCCATTCTGCGAACACATTTATAAGACCATATTCTGCTACTCAAACAAACGAAGGAATAAGCTCAGAATTTCTATACCTTTTTGTGTTATTCAAGTAAACGAAGGAATAAATTTGTGTGACTTATACCATTATAACACGCTCACTATTTTTATACCATTCTGTATTACTCTATTTCATTTTTGTAACAACCAGAAGAAAACAGCTCAGCATTTTATACCTTTGTGGTGTTACATTTTGTATATTTTTGTGTCATCCAGAGAACAATTTAAATTGACTCTCCCGTCACTATATGGGTATTGACGTGTGTTTAGCGAATTAGGTTTACAAAATACTAACGGCGACGCTAAATTCCAAAGTTTCCCGGTCACTAACTAAATATTTGAGCATGAAATTTAACAAACCGGAGTTGCGTAATAATTGTGTAGAACAGACTACATAGCAATTAGCGTAATATCATGCATGGCCATTTTTGATCACCGCAGAAGAAGAGATTATATCAAAGTAAGAAAAGTTTTCAAAGTTCCATGTTGCTGCAGATATTTAAACAACGTTATGAATGGGTTACCTAACAGGTGTATTGCCTATTGCTCAACGATTCAATTATTTTTAAACTTTCTTTCCTCGTCTAAGTCCAAAAAGACAAATATATATTTTTGCATTTATGTATTTTATTATAATGGAATATAAGATTATGGAGTATATTTTGAAATAATAGAACATACATCATGACGTTATATTAACGAATTATTTTGCATTGCCTTGAAACATATTATTAAACACGGCGAATGCATAGAATGCTTTTATTGTAGGTATATAAGTAGATGTGTCACACTTGATTTGTTTTTGCGGAGAGTAGAAAAATGACTAGCATGGAAATTGCTTATGTTTCACCTAGAGAAAAAGAAATTCAGCGTGAAAACGAGAAACCAATACTGTTAATACAGCCGTCTGACCCTGATTTGCCAGATGAATTACGTGATAAAGTGAGAATCATATATCCAACACAAGAAATAGAAGATGTGTATTATTTTAGACGCTATAATAGGTATAATGATGAAATACTCCCGGAAAGTGATGATGACAGTGTTTCAAATATTACCTGTTTTGAACTGGAAGCTAATGAGTGCGGATGTACTAGTGAAAGTATTAGTCATACATGTGTTATACAATTATTTAATGAGTATACACCAAATTCAGTATTATTATGTGAAGCATGTTCTAAACATAATGAGAATGAAAAAGATCACAACTGTTTGCTGCAGTACGATTACGAATTATTGCAAAAGGTGTGGACGATCTTAATTAAATGTGAAATGAGAGAGAAAATCTATAAACTTTATTTAAAGAAGCATTTTAAAGGTTTTAATATTAAGAACACTTATACTGTGGAGAAAAAATTTAATCTGGTATATGAATACATTACAGAGTGTGATTATTATATCAACAAAATAGTAGAAATGTTTTTAGAGAAAGATAAACAATTATTTAATTCTGTAAATGAACACTGAGCCCACTGTAGCATATGCATTTGATTGTGTAAGAATAGAAGAACTTGAACTGTTAACTGGATCAATTTGTATTACAGTAATATTAACAATTTAATAGATAACTAACATTGGACTCTGGCAACTGAATTGTCAGGGAGAGTCAATTTAATTTGTTCTCTGGATGACACAAAAATATATAAAATGTAACTCCACAAAGGTATAAAATTCTGAGCTGTTTTCTTCTGATTGTTACAAAAATGAAATAGAGTAATACAAAATGCTATAAAAATAGTGAGCTTGTTATAATGGTATAAGTCACACAAATTTATTCCTTCGTTTACTTGAATAACACAAAAAGGTATAGAAATTCTGAGCTTATTCCTTCGTTTGTTTGAGTAGCAGAATATGGTCTTATAAATGTGTTCGCAGAATGGCTGTGTAATGGTTATCTTTACCTAATAACTCTCTTAGAGATCATTATTACTGGTAGACTACAATAAACCGCACTATTACAGACAGTGCAATACCGCTATTAATTGGAAATTCTTACACAATGTATTGTTCTTGTTATCGAAGTCTACTCCAACTAAGCATAAGGAGAAAGTAGTATATTTTTTTTGCCATAATGGATTATTCTGTATGTATAGCTTTATTGTGAGAAAAACCATTTGTTATTCTTTTTCACCATGCTTCCAAATACCGCGAGGTCCAACAGATAGGTATCAGGAGATACCGCAAAAAGTCCAGTTTTACCACATCGTGTAAAGCAACCAAGTAGATCCGCAATCTGGATACTTGGCCTGAACTCGCACACATGATTCCAAAACTTTAATAACTCATCCAAAGTGTCCTGCGTTCCCCCATAGCGAAAGAAAGCTATCACAGTATAACTATTACCCTTAGTTTTCATGGCAAAAAAGGTAGCTGATTGGAAAAGAGAACTGTGCGCGGTTAAACGAGTAACCAACGACAAAAAGTCTATCTTAATATCTACCTGCGACAAATGCTTAACAAATTCTACCATATACCATTTGTTATAGCGACTATTAAACAAATATCTATCCATCAAATAATTGTCTACCACATCGTTATAGTGGGCATTGTGCTCAACAAAACAGGGCTTTATTCCATTATCCAACCGAAAATATCTAACTGTAGACCTAGAATAAGCGGGGCGACCATTACGTTGTACCACAGGGAAATGAAAAACTTCTCTCCTTATCTCTACTTAATTATGAAAGTCGCAATAATGCCATATTGTTTTATTTTTTTACTATGTACTAATTGATCTACTCGCAGCAGGATTAGTTAAAATGAACCTCCTTCAAATTTGTTTCTTCGTTACAAAAGGCACATAAAATGGTCTCTCTTTGCTTTTCCTCCGTTTATTTGTAGAGCACAAAAAGATAAAATAGTCTTTCTAAAAAAGCCAACAAAACCGAATGGGTCACACAAATTTATATCTTTGTATATTTTGAGTACTACAAAATTAAATAAAATGGCCCTTCCCCGTTTTCTTCTGTAGAACACCCAAATTTATTCCTTCGTTTATTTTAGTAGTACAAAAAATGTACATAAATACTGAGCTTTTTAAATTTTACCTTCTTCGCTTTTTTTCTGCTTAGTACAAAACTGATTAGGTCACCCAAATTTATTCCTCCTTCGGTTTCCTTTTTGTCGTTGGTGCTCCATTTTTTGTTGGTACATGAAAAAATAGGCCATCCAAATTTTATTCGTTCTTCACTTCTTTTTCTTATTTTGCTTGGTACAAAAGTGAATAGGTCACACACATTTATCTCTTCGTTTGTTTAAATAGTACAACATGGTCTAGAAATTCTGAGCTAGTTAAAAATTGATTGCTTTGTTTAATCGTGTAGCTCCTCTTTTCTGTTTGGTACAAATTCTAAGTCGGTTAAAAATGGTCTCGTTGGCACGAAAAGAAATAGGACACCCCCAATGAATGGCAGAAAAAAGTATAGAATGCTGATTCTGCAAACTGAATAGGTCACCCAAATTTATTCCTTCTTCGGTTTCTTTTTTGTCGCTGGTGCTCCATTTTGTTTGTTGGTACATAAGAAAATAGTCCATCCAGATTTTATTCGTTCTTCACTTCTTTTTCTAATTTTGCTAGGTACAAAACTAAATATTCTACCCAAATTTATTCCTTCATTTATTTGATTAATGGCCCTTCCCTTTTTCCAGTTGGTACATAAGGAAATAATCCAATCAAATTTTTCTGGTTCGAGCAAAACTAAACACTCCATCCAAATTTGAGTATTTCAAAATGAAATGAAATTCTGAGTTAGTTAGAAATCTCACTCAAGAGACCTTCGTTTGTTTAAATAGTACACTTCTGAGCCGGTTAAATTTATCCGATTGTTTGTTTATTTAAAATACGCTGTTATTTCTCATTGGTGCAAAATTGAATAGCTCAATCAAATTCACCCCTTCGTTTGTTTAAATATTAGAACATGGTCTAGAAAAAAATGGCATTTATCATTGGTACAATATTCCTTCATTTATCTAATTAGTCAAGAAGAGTTAAAATAGACCTTAGCACAAAAAGGCACATAAATTCTGAGGTAGTTGAAATGGCATTTCTCGTCGATAGAAAATTGAGTAGGTTCCCTTTGTTTCTTTAAATTCTCAGCTAGCTAAAATGGCATATCTTTGCTTTCTTAGTCTATCCAAATTATTTTGAATAACCCAAACAGGTACAGAAATTCTAAGCTAGTTGCAGATGAGATTTCTCGTTGGTACAAAATTCAATAGGGCACTCAAATTTATTCCTCCTTCACATTTTCTCCTTGGTACAAAAATTTTCCGACGCTCAATCTACGAGTTATTCTGGTTTAAATATTTGACCTTTTTGGGGCATGTAGTTGCTGGTAACCAATTACTAAATGTGGAAACACCACCTCAATATGTTGCTTCGTTTACTAGTCTGATTTTTGACCTCCGTGGTAAGTACCTTTAGGACATGTAGTAGTTGGTGGCCGATTACTAAATGTGGAAACAGCACCTGAGTATGTGGATCCATTTTCGAGTTTGACCTTTGACCTCGATGGTCATTATTTTGGGGCATGTAGTACCTGATGACCAATTACTAGATTTGGAAGCACCATCTCAATATGTGGGTTCGTTTTCGAGTTATTAGGTTTTAAGTATGTTGACCTTTGACCTCGATGGCCACTATTTTGGAACTTGTGGTACCTGATGACCTATTACCAGACTTGGAAACAGCACCTCAATATGTGGCCCCGTTTTCGTGTTATTAGGTTTTAAGTATGTTGACCTTTGACCTCGATGGCCACTATTTTGGAACTTGTAGTACCTGATGACCAATTACCAGACTTGGAAACAGCACCTCAATATGTGGCTCCGTTTTCGTGTTATTAGGTTTTAAGTAGGTTGACCTTTGACCTCGATGGTCAATGTTTTGGATCTTGTAGTACCTGATGACCAATTACCAGACTTGGAAACACCATCTCAATATGTGGCCCCGTTTTCGTGTTATTAGGTTTTAAGTAGGTTGACCTTTGACCTCGATGGTCAATGTTTTGGATCTTGTAGTACCTGATGACCAATTACCAGACTTGGAAACACCATCTCAATATGTGGCCCCGTTTTCGTGTTATTAGGTTTTAAGTAGGTTGACCTTTGACCTCGATGGTCAATGTTTTGGATCTTGTAGTACCTGATGACCAATTACCAGACTTGGGAACACCATCTCAATATGTGGCCCCGTTTTCGTGTTATTAGGTTTTAAGTAGGTTGACCTTTGACCTCGATGGTCGTTATTTTGGAGCATGTAGTACCTGATGATCAATTACTAAATGTGGGAACACCACCTCAATATGTGGCTCAGTTTTCGTGTTATTAGGTTTTAAGTATGTTGACCTTTGACCTCGATGGTCGTTATTTTGGAGCATGTAGTACCTGATGATCAATTACTAAATGTGGGAACACCACCTCAATATGTGGCTCAGTTTTCGTGTTATTAGGTTTTAAGTATGTTGACCTTTGACCTCGGTGGTCATTATTTTGGAACTTGTAGTAGTTGGTGACCAGTTACTAGATTTGGAAACAGCACCTCAATATGTGGCTCAGTTTTCGTGTTATTAGGTTTTAAGTAGGTTGACCTTTGACCTCGATGGTCATTATTTTGGAACTTGTGGTTGCTGGTGACCCGTTACTAAATGTGGAAACACGACCTCAATATGTGGACCCGTTTTTGAGTTATTAGGTTTTAAGTGTCATACAAACGAAGTCCTGGTAAAAGTAGGTGTGGTATTGGTAATCAGCATGGTCGAAAACCCCCATATGCCGAGTTTCATCCAAATCGGTTAAAATTATCATAGAAAGGGCGTATCCCACATGAACCATAAGACCCAGGTAAAAATAAGTATGATATTCGTAATCAACATGGCCGAAAACCCCTGTATACCGAGTTTCATCCAAATCGGTTAAAATTGTCATAGAAAGGGCGTATCCCACATAAACTATAAGACCCAGGTAGAAATAAGTGTGGTATTCTTACCAGCATGGTCGAATCGGAAATATAAATGTTTCTGCGCATGCGTGTTATTTCTACTAAATTGGATTTGGCATACGCAACCATGTGTGGGTGCATACTATGTTATTTAGGGGATGAAAAATAGGTCATAGTCTTTTATGACCTGCTTGTTGCACGTAGTCTGCCCTATTGAACCGGAACAGGCAGTAGTCTAGTGTAATGTCTTATTTTATGTTTCTGCGCATGCGTGCAATGTGTAATTAATTGGAAATTTAAATTTACTGCGCATAAGCAATCAAGTGTGTGTGTGTGTGTGTGTTGTTATTTTTTATTCTCTGCTCTATTATGTTGCTATAAAGTGCTCGTAAAAGAGAACGGGGATGTTATGTCTTATTTTATGTTTCTGCGCATGCGTGCAATGTGTAGTTAACTGGAAATTTAAATTTACCGCGCATAAGCAATCAAGTGTGTGTGTGTGTTGTTATTTTTTTTAACGACGAAATCGAAACAGTTTTGCGCATATGCGCAGTAGGTCAAAAAGTGGTCTCAAAATGGAGGGCGAATACACCCCCATTATTCTCTGCTATGTTTAAAAAGAGTGCTCATAAAAGGGAACGAGTCTCTGTGTAATATGTGCTATGTTATGTGTTCGTAGTCTCTGTGTAATTTCTGCTATGTTAAAAGTGCTCATAAAAGGGAACGAGTCTTATGTTATATGTGCTCTGCTATGTGTTCGTAAAGTGCTCATAAAAGGGAACGGGGATGTTATGTCTTATTTTATGTTTCTGCGCATAGCCGTAATCTGCTCCTGAACTGGAACAGTCTGCGGTCTGCTGTGTGTGTTGTTATTTTTTTTAACGACGAAATCGAAACAGTTTTGCGCATATGCGCAGTAGGTCAAAAATTGGTCTCAAAATGGAGGGCGAATACACCCCCATTATTCTCTGCTATGTTTAAAAAGAGTGGTCATAAAAGGGAACGAGTCTCTGTGTAATATGTGCTATGTTATGTGTTCGTAGCCTCTGTGTAATTTCTGCTATGTTAAAAGTGCTTATAAAAGGGAACGAGTCTTATGTTATATGTGCTCTGCTATGTGTTCGTAAAGTGCTCATAAAAGGGAACGTGTCTTATGTGACATGTGCGTGGAGGGTGATCCGATGCCGGGCGATCTGCGCAGACCGTGCGCGTGGCCGGCCAATCAGCGTCAAGGGGGCGAGGTCCGACGCCAGCCAATCGGCGGGGGTCCCGCGCCAGCCAATCAGTGGGTGTCCGCTGCCAGCCAATCAGCGTGAAGGGGGCGGGGTCCGGTGCCAGCCAATCGGAGGTCGTAAAAGAGCGTGACTAATCGCCGTTAAGGGGGTGTAACTGCGCCAGCCAATCAGCGTCCGGGGGCGGGGCCGGGGGCGTGGCCTGCACCGACCAATCAGCGTGAAGGGGGCGTGGCCGGCCAATCAGCGTCAGGGGGCGTGGCGGGGTCACGTGACCTGCGCCAGCCAATCAGCGTCCAGGGTTTGCGCATGCGCAGCGTCAAGGGGGCGTGGTCAGCCAATCAGCGTCAGGGGGCGTGGCCGGGTCATGTGACCTGCGCCAGCCAATCAGCGTCCAGGGTTTGCGCATGCGCAGTAGGAAAAAAACTCGCCCAGGTGACCCCACTCTACTGCTGTCACCTTACAAGTGTCATGATATGGCATACTTCAGTGTCAGCATATCATTAACCATAATATGTACTATCGTCTTACTACCATCATGATAAAAAGTTTGATGATAACATCCTTCAGTATCAGCATATCGTCAACCCTGATATGTACTGTCATCTTACTAGTGTCATGATATAGTATACTTCAGTATCAGCATATCATTAACCACAGTATGTACTGTCATCTTACTAGTGCCATGATAAAGAGTTTGATGATGATATACGTACTTCAGTATCAGCATATCGTCAACCATGATATTTACTGTCATCTTACTAGTGTTATGATAAAGAGTTTGATGATGGTGTACATACTTTAGTATCAGCATATCATCAACCATAATATGTACATCCATCTTATTAATATCATGATAAAGAGTTTGATGATGGTGTACTTCAGTATCAGCATATTATTAGCAACAATATGTACTGTAATCTTACTAGTGTCATGATAAAGAGTTTGATGATGGTGTACATCAGTATCAGTATATTAGTAACCACAATATGTACTGTCATCTTACTATTGTCATGATAAAGAGTTTGATGATGGTGTACTTCAGTATCAGCATATTATTAGCAACAATATGTACTGTAATCTTACCAGTGTCATGATAAAGAGTTTACTGATGGTATACGTCAGTATCCGTATACAATTACCCATAATATGTACTGTCATCTTACTACAGCCAAGATGAAGAGTTTCATGATGGTATATTTCAGTACCCGTTAAATCTTAATATGTTTCGTTCACCATGAATTTTTAGCTTTACAAACAAATTCGTTTTATTTTGAATTTCTCGAAAATTAGGCATGAGGATTTAGTCTTATTGATATCATTATTTCAGCTCAATCAGATTCATCTTTGTACCTGCATTCTTTTTCGTTAGACGCTAGTAATATTGTTTAATTATTTTTTCTTATTGGTAAATTTCGCAAAAATGAGAAGTGAAGATTGAAATTATTGAGTACTCTCAATTCAACTCGAATACTTTCTTCTAGCTTGGTCCTCTTTAAACATTACCACAACTCATCTAACATTATAAAGAAATCTAAATAACATCTTACCATATTCTAAAATGAAAATGAAATGAAATGAAATTTTGAGTTTTACGTCCCACGGTTATGCCGGTTAGGCTAAAGGAGACGGTGATAATGAGTAATGAATGAAATGGTGGAATGAAGAAAGTGGGAGGAAACGGGAGAACCCCGAGCAAACCCACGCACACGGTGTTTGTCCACCACAAAGTTCACTTGGCGGGAGCAGGGTTTGAACCCGAGACCCCTAGCACCAGAGGTGAACGCATATTCTAAAATGAATGTAAACAGGAAAAATGAACAGCTAAATATAATGTTAGATAATACTAATCGTCTTGATGAAGTTTCTAAATATTTTGTAATGTAAGCGGTAATACTGAAGCATAAGAGCTCCCTTGTGGCTAAGCAGTTAGTACCCACTTGAAAGACCTGTGTTTGTTTCTCAGCGAGATATCGTGTAGTTCGGTTCCCACTTTAAGTTGTAGGTCCACGTATTATATAGCCTCTCTGCTGAAAGGGGCACTAAATTCAAAATTATATCAAATAACAAAAATGTAAGTAGAAGTTTACCATTATAATTTTTCTTCCCAACTTTTCAGCCTTAAATACTCTAAGAAAAACTTATAACAAATAAGCCTTGTGCTTACAAATACCTTTTCTTTACCCTTTCCCATTCAACTGTCAGAAGAAATGTATTCGCTTCGAAACTATCGATTTGGAACAGTGGCTTTATATGTACACACGTGTTAGAAGTGTCATAATATATTAATGTGATACAGTACGAAACCCGACCCTGACTTTTAATTGACAACAGGCTGTGAGAAAATAGCATATTATCTAAATATAAATCAAGGCAAATACAATAACAGGTCACTATTTATTCAGAAAGATTTCTAATGGATTTTGAAATGTGGCCGGCAGGTCTATTGTGGTTTCCTTATGTTACCGTTAGTGTAATGGGTCAATCAATCATCGTTCACGCCGCATTCGTAATTTCACCGGAATACTTTACGGTGTGCTATTTGATACACGCGTAGGTTCAGTATATTGATAAAGTATTTATGTAAATCCTGATAAGAATCTGACTGAAGAACGCATATACAAAGTGGTCCATTATTTCTGTCGTGGAGTTTTAAGAACCGTATATAGGGTAATTTATTTCGTTTTTCTATAATAGGGTTTGATTTGTGAAAGAAATAAAACATGCGATGTTAGAAAATAAACTAATAAATGTGTGCATAAGCTTCGAAAGTGTCATTCTTTCGGATGAACGCCTGAAATTTTGAAAACTAAACTTTGATAATCTCTAGCAGAACCACTAGCAATCTTGGGAAAGATGGGTTTACCTTTACAGAGGAAGTCAGACATGTTGTCTTCAGATATACTATTTCAAGAACTGGAACAATTGTGCATGATATTTCACAAAATAAATAATGGACTCCCGGAAATTCTGTAGAGAAATGACATGTCGAAATAAACATGTATAGAGGGATTGACCACCAAGAAAATGAGCTTTGTGCAAGGCAGGACTGGTCAATCTTTTCAGGTTTCTATTTTCCATTCCAGAAATTACTGTGGTCTACTTATCTGTTTATTAGTCCTCCAGAGGGAATAACAAAGCGATAACAATGATTGACACTCACAGTGTGACACAGAGCGTTACGTGCTACCATTCAAGACTTGCTGGCTGATGAATAGGTTGCGGCTGGCATGTTTGCCACTACTGGTTTAAGTCACTTCGATATTTGACACAGGTGAGAGATGGTAGGGGATTATTATCTTGTATATACATTAAGCATACCGCATGCCTCTAACAGCGCTTATTAGTCTCCATGTAGAAGACTTTACTACATGATTCTTACAAATCGGAAACCATGTCATAGCTAATAAAATAATAATTAGTTCAAATGTAAACACCACTTTCATTATGGATATAGCTATAGGAGAATCAAGTGGTTCGAGAAAACTCCTAAATCTACTTATTGAAATAGGGATGGTCACATTGTTTCAAAAAATACCTTTCCTCAAAATGATTTTTTCGAAAACGAAAAATGCAAAACGATTTTTTTTAAAAAAAACGAATAATTTTCGTAAAAAGAAAGATCCGAATTCATTTCAGTTGTTAAGGCTTCCAAAATACAATATACTATGAATAAGCATAAGAAGTCTTATACAACGGCTATCAGAGCAAGAGTGGTAAAAAAAATAGTGAAAAGCGCAGGTTTGCAACACGAATAAATTCATCTTATTCATTTGCCTTTTATTTAATCTGGAACTCGTAGAGATCTATTGCTTTCTGTTATAATTGTTGATCACCACACAGTACATAAGCTGATATATAGCTAGACGCGGTTCTCCAGAACCAATTCACTCCCAAGAATATATTCAATTTTCACCCTTATTACTCTCCAGTTTATGAAATCCAAGAGTGCCGGAAGTCTTATTGAACGGCTTTATCTGTTCGTCTGTTGACAAGTACCAGAGCAAAACCGGCGACATATATTGGGAAACGGTTTCAGTTGATTCGGAGCCCCGAGAATAGATTCCACCTTCTTCGTTAACACTCTATCTCAACCGAAAGTGTTCAAATTAACCATTATCAGTATTAACAATTATCGTGGTAAAACAAAAACTGTAACAGATAGCGACAAGGAGTTTTCAGCAATCGATTCAGGGTTTTAAGAGAACATATCGTCATAACCTGTAGCACCCTTCTGAAACCGAAAATGCTTGAAATTTACTACTACTTTTGGTTTCAATACCTATAGAGCAAAAACTGCAAAAATATATACAGAAGAGGTTTTCTGCGGATCCTAACAAAGTCGGGTGCATTCCCAAGGCGCACCAGCTTGCTCATGCAGAGAAAATACCTGATTTGTAGACGGAACCATATTGGTTACAAATGTACCTATGACTACAAATGTAGTGTCTTCCATTAAAACATTGGAACAACAACGTTTAGAAATGAGAGGTAAACTATCTCCATGCTTTGTCGAAGTTAAGCTTGAAGGTTAACTCTTCAAAAGAATCCAAATGTTGTCGAATTTGGATTTTGATTGAAATTTGAGTAACAGCTTTATATTTTTTTTTACTCATAAAGGAATGTATTCTATTCAATATTATATAGAGATACATAGTTTATATATTAAATTAAATTTAAGTTGATACCACCAATATGAAAAAGGCAGTTCGGAAAAGTAGTTGAGGGAAATAACTTTTCGTTTACCCTTGTTTGTCTTATTTTACCACATTTTCCCCTTCCTTTTTTCTATGAAAATTGCTTCTAACAGTCCTAATCTTGCATTTATTTTTTCTAGACTATGTCCATTTGTGAAATGAGAATCATAAACCAAAAAGGAAATGATGTTTAAGATCTTAAACAGAAGGAAGTATGGAAAGAGGTGAAAACAAATCCTAAAATAAGAAATATATATTTTCGGAAAAGAATAAAAAATTCTTCTATAAAACGGAACTATTTCGAACAACGAGGAAAAGCGATAAATGTTCCAAAAAACGAACTGTTTCCAGTAAACGAAAGACGAGCATTCCTCGTAACCACAAAAATCAAATAATTTTCCCAAGTAGGTTTAACTCAAGGGGGAAAAAATGATTATATAAAAAAATATGTAATGCAACGAAGACTAATCAAAATAGGCAATTTTCATTAGTATGAAATTCTACTATTTTCTACTTGGAGATGTATTTGGGTGGACCATTTTCAAAAGGATATTGAGTTGAAATCAGTACAATATGCCTTCTCATCATTTGAACCACCTCTGCACATTTCGTACGTTATGTATCAGACTTGATGCATTGAATGATTGCCAACAATTAAGATTGCACTGCAAACTCAAAGTTCAAGATCTACAACTAACTTGAGCTTAGTCACAATTGAATTCTTTGATCGTGTTTTTGTATTATTTCCTCAATTTTAAACTAAAGTCAAAACTCCAAATTTGATGACCAATAACTCGAAAACCAAATCACAGCATAGCATTTCATGTAAATACTAACAAGCGAGGTTTCTCGAGTGTCACACTCCGATTTCCTTGAAACTCCTGCAGTGAATAAAGAAATCAAAGTAGGACATGCGTGTTTTCTTATACCGGCCAACGTGGAGGATGAAGGGGCAAACACCTTCCTAAAGTGTCAACATAGGGCAATATGATACCTTTGAACAAGACCATTACTAGCAACGCACAATGGGGATTTGATGGAAATTCCAGGAGTGAATAAAGGAATCAAAAGTAGAACATACGTGTTTCTTATATCGGCCAACGTGGGTGATGAAGGGATAAATATCTCCCTAAAGTGCAAACATAAGGCAATATGACACATTTGAGCAAGATCGTAACTAGCAACGCACAATCTTGATTTGCTTGAAACTCCTGCAGTCAAGAAAGGAATCAAAAATAGGACATACGTGTTGTTTCATATTCGCCAATGTAAGGGAAGAAAGGGTAAACACCTGCCTAAATTTCGAATATTCGCATTAAAATATCTGTTAAGAACACGATAAATAGTTACGCAGTTCGAGATACACATTGGCTAATGTTGGAAAACAGCTATATAAGTGCTCACTTTACGTGAAACAATATTGTGCGTTCGCTTAAATGTCGCCAACCACGTTTTTGAAGCCGTAAATGGAGAGAAGTTATGCTTCTGACTTGCCTGAAGAGCCCGCCGCTGCAGATCTACATCATGCAGCGGTAAAATTGCACCTGGTGCGGTTTGAAAGTTCTGAAGCACGGAGAGAGACACCTCACACAAACGTCTTCGCATATTCTACTTGAAGATACTTGATTTTCCTAACTATACGACTATTTCCGGGACATTACTCTCTTCTAGTGTCGCATAACGGACTGTAACGACAATCTTTTTCGTTTTCACTCTTCGATAATTCAACTGGTTTCCTCTTTTATTCCAAGTCCACAGGCTCACCAGTTGTATCACCTCAGGGTCCTGATGCTTTCCTTCGCACATATTCCTCGTAAGTTCATCCAATTCTCCAGAGTTAGTGATGGCATTTGGTTCCATCATATCCTCATCCAAATCAAAGTAAACAATAATGTCTTCGTTGTATATTGGCATGGCTCTATCTGCAGCGCCATTGATCAGTACCCGGAAATCGTTTGAAACATCTGTCTCTGCCCTGTTTGAAGGTCGTTCTGGAATGTCTACAGTTGCAAATATAGGCTGCAACTAGACGAATGACATTTAATAGGTTTACTTCCATTTTGGATAGGACCCTATAGCTTTGGCTTATTAAGGCCCAATAAATATAATGATAAGTATGATTTATTGTGCATACATACGTATATATATTATACCGTTCAGCTGACATCATCGATGGTATATACGACAGAAAGCATACGATTAACATATTGACCATAGTTCACTGGTAACTTATCGGTACACTTTAACTTGAGAATATTGCTCAGATAGACGCTTTACTCTGGCATGGTTGTTCTTTTATTAATGCGAGATAACATTACACCTGTAACAAGCTTATCAAGGATAAAACGAATTAAGTTCAATGTCCAATTGTTTTATGAATTATTCCTAATTATCATTTAATTTCTAGTAACGTGTGATTTAACCATGTTCTAAACACTCAAGATATTGCTTTCTAAAACAGATACAAACAACAATTCAAACTGCAGTAACGAAGTCCAACCTTATCTCTCGACTTGACCAATGTTTACAAGAGATTCATGTGTTGTTTTTCTTAAATCTCTCCATAGCAATAGCTTCAAGACAATCAGACGTGTGTATGTATCTTTCAGGAATACATACGTAGCACTCCTGACATTACATACAGATGATGACACAATGTCCCTAACTGATTCGGCATTTCCCAGACGTATCGACTACTATTACAATGTTTTATCCTTATTGTTTCTTGCTCTATGAATTTTAAAAGCCTCTAGCGAATCGATAAAGTGCGTTGCTAGTAATGGCCTTCCTACCAGGTGTCATATTGCTATATGTTCGCACTTTAGAGGGCTGTTTATTCCCTTCATCCCATATGTTGACCGATATAAAAAAACACGTATCTCCTACTTTTGATACATTTATTCACTCCAGGAATTTCAAACAAATGTGCATTGTGCTTTGCTAGTTAAGCCTTGCAAAAAGTTGTCATATTGGCCTCTGTTCGAACTTTAGGAGGTGTTTATCCCCTTCATCCCCCATGTTGGCGCATATGAAACAACACTATGTCCTACTTTTGATTCCTTTATTCACTCCAGTAATTTCCATCAAATTCCCACTGTGTGCTGTTAGTTATTGCTTGCTCAAAAGCTGTCATATTGTCCTATGTTCGCGTTTTAGGGGATGTTTATCCCCTTCTTCCCGCACGTTGGCCGATATAAGAAAACATGCATATTCTAGTTTTCATCTCTTTGCTCGCTGCAGAAGTTTCAAACAAAAGCGCATTGTTAATTATGGCCTTGTTATAAGTTGTCATATTGGCATATGTTCGAACTTTAGAGTTTGTTTATCCCCTTCATGCCCCATGTTGGCCGATGTAAGAAACACGTATGTCCTACTTTTAATTCCTTTATTCACTCCAGGAATTTCCATCAAATCCCCATTGTACGTTGCTAGTTATGGCCTTCTTAAAAGCTGTCAACTTGCCCTATGTTCAAACTTTAAGGTGTGTTTACTCCCTTGATCCCCACATTGGTGCATATAACAAACACGTATATCTTACTTTTGATTCCTTTATTCACTCCAGGAGTTTCAAGCAAATCGGAGTGTGACACTTGGAAAACCTTTCTTGTAAGATATCATTGCACAAATTCCATCTTTGATGTTAATATGAAATTTCATGATTTCACTGAATTCAAACATAATTTTGGTTACCAATGTCTTGGGAACCAAATAACTGGCACCTAATATTTCATACTAAACTCGCATGCATGCTAAGCTTGTAAATATCTTCTAACCATACCAAATTTGGTAAAGATTAGATGAGTTACATCGATCACATTTTAGTCAAAACCAAACTGAAATGGCCAATTATTCAAAAAGTCCAACACAATTATATTTTTCACATATATTCAGCATGAGGTCTACCACTATGTCAATTTTCAACAAGATCGGTTGAGTTTAGTCTAACGCGTTTTAGTTAAATTTATCGATTTCGTTAAATTTAAACCCAAGACAAAAGTTGGGCGCTCCCTAAGGTTTGCAAGAGTTGAGTTGAGTGCTTAATGTATTGAACAAAATGTGGAAGAACGGGGTTGAAATTCGGTGTGCCTATCGTATGGGGAGAACAGAAGAATCACCATAATGATTGTTATTTTTCTGTCATAAACGTTAAAGGCCTCAATCGTTACAAAAAAAAACACAAACACAAATGGGAATAGCCTGTCTTAGAATCAGTGAGAAGACCAGTGCCTCACAGTGAGACATTCCAGTGTCGGTGTTTACCTCCCTCCCTCTACTTGCATTGTCTTATGTTGAAGAAAGCCAGTCAGTAAGTAACACCAATGAAAGTGAATTTGATGACGGAAAGGTGCGAAATGGACTGTTCTCGAAAAATGAACTGAATGATCTTATACGAGAACTCAGTCTATCAAAACAGCAATTAGAACTTCTTGCATCTAGGCTGTACGAAAAAACTGTCTGAGCCCTGAAACTAAAATAACAATTTGTCGAACAAGAGAAGCAGACTTTCTCCCATATTTCATGAACAATGAAGACGTAGTGTACTGTAACAACATTCCACTGCTCCTTCTTCTATTAGGATTACCAGAATATCGACCAGAAGATTGGCGGCTCTTCATAAACAGTTCCTCAAGAAGCTTCAAATGTATGTTATTGCACAATTGCAACCGGCATCTGTCCCTGTTGGGTATTCGACAAAAGCAGATCTTACAGATGCTACGTTATAATGAACACCGATGCTATATTTGTGTAGACCTTAACATGCTAATTTTACTGTTAGGGCAGCAAAGTGGGTACACCAAGTATCCTTGTTTTATCTGCATGTGGGATAGTCGAGATAAAAAGCTACATTTGGAGCAGGACACATAACCATTAAAAGAAAATATGTCAGTAGGTGGAAGGAACACCATTAACGAGCCGTTAGTTGCAAGGAACAGAATTATTCTCCCACTTTTACATATGAAGTTGGGAGTTATGAAACAATATGTTTGGGCTTCTGACAAGGATGGCAAATGTTCCAGATACATTTGTACATCCTTCCCAGGTAAAAGTATGGAAAAACTAAAGGCAGGAATATTTGAGGCTCTGACATCTATAAGCTTATGCATGATGCAAAATTTGTAAATGTCATGAACGATACGGAAGGCGCTGCATGGTGCACTTTCGTTTCTGTAGTGAAGAACTTCGGGAACCACAAATCAAACAACTATGAGCAACTAGTAATAAATATGCTTACAGCTCTCTGAAACGTAGGTGTTAATATAAGTACCATGTTACATTACTATTGTGGTATGTTAGCGTAAGTATCCTGCATTTCCGGTAAGTATCCAGCGGTAAGTATCCAGCATATCCAATGAAGGTTGGAAAATTACTGGGAGACAGTTCGGAAGATCATTATGGTCGACACTGTACGCCATATTGGAAAATGGCTAACTTCTAGCAACTGAATCTAAATATTTACATGAAAACTTTAGAAAACACTTTTCTCCTTCTCCAGTCTGCTGCCAAACAGAATAAGAAACAGTTAATAGCAAAAATTTTCCGATTTTAGTCATTTAACCCTTTGGGGACAGATCTGTACAATAGCGACGACCTTTGGAATTTGACTTATAAATCTCTAGTTAAGCTTTTCACACCGGGTTCTTTTGCATGTATTCGAGCGTGGAAGCATCAAAGAACGTGTTTCATGGGCATTTCGCAGTCACGCGTGCGATGCCTACGGGTGATGACGTCACGAACATTGAAGAAAAAAATTGGGATTTTTTTGAAACATTCCTACTTATTCTAGGATCATCGTTCGTACCTCCTTGTGTTCGTAATGAAGCACTGTTTCCAGCCGTACTATTACAATTTCCCTGTTGTGTGTCAGAAGCGAGAAAATCGCGTCCAAATTGAAAAAAATGAGTTTTTTCATAAAAATTCCCTTTTTCGGGATTTTCCCCCCTGGGACACGATAGGGACATGTGAGTTGTACCATTTGAATGCTAACCTAATTTGACATGAAATCGTTTGCGTATTATGATCGTCGGATAAATATGAACCTGTTAGGGATTTTTTGTTTTTCCCTTAAAGTAGTATTGGTTATGCTTTCCACGTGGATGAATTTTCTTTACCGCCCTTAGTTTTCAAGATATGAGATTGATATTTTCCACAGATATTACATACACCATGTAGTATGTTTTAGGCTATTTTGAGATCCAAGCGTTAACACAGGGGTGAGAGGGACCCAAACTTGAAAAAGAGTGATTTTTCTGACAAAATTTCCAATTGGACGTAATTTTCCGTCCACAGGCACATGGTACCCACATGCGAGTGGTACCACTCGAGAGATTGATTCATTTGAAAGACAAGGTACGATTCATGTTCCTACGAAGAATAGTCTATGCTGAAGCTCATTGAAAAACAATTGATTGACAATGTATTATTGGGGGAAATTGGTAAATCGGCTGGAGCATCTACACTAAGTTTTGGGAGACCATTCTTCATACCTCATTCTATTCACTATAAAGCAAAGTTCTTTTCGGTACCACTTGCATGTTCGTGTCATGTACCACTTGCATGTTCGAGGGGAGATATTGGTGCCAATTTTTTGTAATTTCCGTTTTTCATACATTGGGCGGGGATTTCCCACCTTAAGTACAAAATAAGGAAATTTGACAAGTACAGTTGGAAACGCAGCTTCATTGCAAGAAACAAGGTATGAACCATGATCCTACTATAAATAGTCTTGTTACAATAGCTGCTTGACTGAAACTCTAAAATTTACCTAAAAAGGCAAGGTCCCAAAAGGGTTAACTACATGAATGGCCTCCCCGGTCACCCGACCTCACTGTGAGTTTTTATTGTAGAGGTGTTGTATATCAAGTACAAACTAATACAGTTTATTATTCTACAACTTTAATACGTTTGCTACAATGTTACATATCTACATAACTCATATACACTTTTACATTTTTAAAAAAGTTCAGCTGCTGTGTTCATACTGATATCACTTTGAGCATTGTCCTTCACATTCGCAAAGCGACGTACAGACGAGGCCGTTCTTAATACAAGTACATTTCCCAGTACAGCGTAGTTTGCAACGGGATGTCACTAGTTGTCGACTGTTATCAGACATACTCCTCAACGTAGTCCACACAGGTTGGTAACCGAGTCCGTCATCTGTTTCCTTCCAACCCTAGTTCAGAGGTTCAACATCATGCACATCCTTTTCGAGGCACTGTCGCCAGATCTTGTACTGAAGAGTTGCTCTTCTTATATGCATATTCAATGCGTCTTTGGTTGGAGGTATTCTGTCTATTGTGCGATTTTTCTTGCTGAATAGAATGTCTTTTTTCGTTGATTTTCTCGCAAGTATTGATCTGTCGTACATGAGCATCACAAATCGCTGGATTAGCATGCGAGATTGGTAACTTACAACATCGTGAGAATGAACGACTGACAGTTCCTGGAAAGCTGTATCCGCTTCTCTAAACGCCATCCACGTATTCCATGCACTTGTTTTGCCAACGCCAAGGAAGGCTGACATTGTGTCACGGACCGTAAAACTGTGAAAAACGGCAGCAAATCTATCGTTCCAGAAGGTAAGTTCGTGCACATAGTGTGTATAGGAATGAAACATCGCATTTTTGCAGAACCAAAATCAATCCATAGTTTCTCCCGAGTGGGTGACAGATGCAGAAGCGCAAGGAGAAGGATAACAACAACATCGGAGTCAACTGTACGAACTGTAATATTTTGTGTCCCTTCTCGGCTTCATGACGGACGTGCAGGATTCTTCCATCAGCTTCTATGTGGGACGAGGGAGAAATACCAGTAATATCTAAGTCTGAGGAAGAGGATAAGATTTGATTTCCTCTTGTGCAGAATATTTCTCTTTCTGAAATATCAGCTGCAGTTATTGTTTCGGCGAGGTAATGAAATAGCCTTGTTGTCATCGTTTGCAAGGAACTTCGGAAATTTTTTAGAACCGGTCTCTTTGGCTTGACAAGAAAGCGGTCGCCCTGCCCACGCTTCTGACGCGTCTGTGTTTTTAAGCTCTTTTCAATGTTGCGGTCAAAGACCACGTCTAAGCGTTTAGTGTCTCGAAGTGTGAAAGAAACCCAGTTATCGACAACTGCGGCATATTCTGCAAATGTTTTCACTGCTCCTGGTTGCAGTTGATGTACTAGCATCGCTCCATCGACGACAAGACAAGAGGAATGGGGAATGATAGCACTTGTTTTCAAAACATTTCAAAATATCTGATTTAGAGGAAGGAAGTCTGAGATCTCCAAATTCAGATATTAATGGAGAATAAGTTGTGTTCTCATGAGAAAAGAATTATCTGATATCGCCCTCCCTTTCCTGACATGCTGTGAACATCTTGCATAACAGATTAGAATCTTTGTGTGCACTAGCTAGTTTCATCTTATCTTTTCAACGAACTTTCAACGAGCTACAGTTGAAAAGCTGCATATTAACTTTCATTATAACATCGTGTATGGGCTGCTTGCATGTCATTAGACCGTTATAAACGAAGTCCTCATACATTTTGGTTCCTGTGGTAGCTGCAATGCAGACAGACTGGCACGAATCTTCTGGCACTAGACGTCTGGTGAACCCAACTGTAGACAGATGCTCTTCAAAAGGATTACGAGTATCACGAAGTACATCAATTAGGTTCTTCACATGTGTCATGTAATTGCTTTGGAATGCATCCGTGTCCTCGTGATGTGATCTCGATACGTGCAACTTAGCAGAGTAGTAGTCTCCATACTCAGCCAGTAAACGAGAGATTTCGGGACAACTGACTATTTTCTTCAAAAGAGTAAATGGGTTATCGGAAGCTCCCCATAGAGAACCACTTTCTTTTGTCAGTTTGTTGTTCTATTCGTGAACCTGGTCGTCTAGCATATTGAAAAGTGCCGGTAAGATTTCCTACTGGGGAAATGTTCCTTAGAGAATTCCTTAAATACATCAGGATGACGAACTGGAAGTTGCTTCAGAGTATGCAGAAAGACTGGTAACCATCGCCCGTAGTGTATGTGGTCCAAAGCAAAGTACCAAGGACACATGGACTGAAGTACTTCTACATAAAGCATGAAATTACCATCACTCATACTTTCCACAAACAGTAACAACAGTGCTTCTAGCTCCATAACTGTAACCCAGTATTGATATTGAGCCGAGTGCTGCCTCTGCTGGGATATCCACATTGCAATATTACTAGTTTCGGAAGCTTCATGATTGGAAAACTCGTAGGCCTCATACATTAGGGTGCGTAGCGCAGCAATTGTGACTTCATGGGTGTACCTGGCACGTTTCACGTAAGATGCTGTAAGGAGCGCATCAGCTCAACCGGGCGTTGTTACTCCAACTTAAACAAGTACATCAGTACATCCGCTACCAGTTAACCATGTGCCTATGACAGATTCGAACAACATTTCGATGTGTAATCCACCTAGCATTAACATAACCTTATCCTCATTATACCACTCTGGATATTTCCATTGTATTTGTTTAGCAATGGCGTACACAGGCTGATCATCAGTAATGACAGGGGCTTGCAAAGGATTTAATTTCTTAATAGTTTGTATAATAATGTCCATACAATGTCGTACTGTAGCAGGTGAATTTATGTTTTGGGGCAGGAAAGGTAACACTGCTGAAAGGCCCTTCACATAAGCAACGTTCTGTTCAGTTTTTCTCGAATTGTAAGCAGACCACGACAAGCCGTTTGCAGTATTGTTAGTTTGAGAGAGCCATTGTTCAATGGCTGGCAGTGGTTGCACTGGTGGAGGGTCTATACCGTAACAAACGGTAGCTACTGCGAGGTCACTTCGACATACAGGAGTTGGAGTAGTTCCAAATAAGACGATGGAAACGATGTAGATACTTTGTTCGTAAACTCTTCTTGATGCAGCTTGATGGAAGCTCTTTTCATAGTTGGTTGCGTGGTGTGTTGAATTATTGAAATTCCCGTCCCGTGAAACAATTGTTATGAGGTATTAGAGGAATGGTTATGGTCAATGTTGGCAATTGCTGTTGTGGTGAAGAGATTCTCTTGAAGAGTAGGTAGATACACAATGCCATCTTTTTCAGAAAACATATTACAAATCTTGTTGGTTAATGTCGCTTCTATTTCTTGGAGACGGTTGTACGACACAGACAAACCCAAATAATGTAATGTATCGACTAACTCCTTCTGTCCTGTGTGTGCGTGCACCAACAATCCAACGTACAGAGATAGTAGAGTTTCCCTCTCGATGGAGTGTTTTGGAATTTAGAATATTTTGATCGCGGTCGTTTCACTACGTTGAACCTTATTATATCTGTGATGTTCTTGGCACACTTGAAAATGTTTATTTCACATTTGCTCGGGAATCATCCGCCCCTCCTTCCAAAAGCATTCTCATGAACATTACAACAGTTTTAGGAATGTTCTCTGAGGAAGTGAAATCGTCATCTAGCGAATTATTAAACTTCGCATATTTCTTCAGTAAGTTTTCCGCAGTATTTTGGCAGCTTGGGCTAGACAAATGCCATCACTGAAAGAGTTGACCTCACAAGCTGTCCTGGTCGCATTTCTGACGTCACCTTCAAATGTTAAGATTATATCCCTCCCAATCGTATCCTCCCGAAGACCTGGAATTAGAGCTATTAGTTGCTCTTTAAGTCTTGTAGAGTGTGTATAAAAATCATTGTGTCTAAGCTTTTCAAGTCGCTCAGTAATTTTTTGGCTCAACGTGGAGAGTTTAAACACAGGAGCGATCTCGCTGTTTAGATAAAGGTTCTCTATGTATCTTATTACCTCTTGAATCACTGATCCATACGCAATGTTCTACGGATCATCGTCAACCTTAACTTGACTCCGGGCGCGGCTCCTCCCTTTACTAAGGAAATCGACGTAACAACGTTTATGGTACTTCGCCTCAAGCGCAACCATGTCAGTGGATGTTAATTTTTGTAACAACCTGTCTTCTCTCAACTCCACAGCCAAGGCATGTATCTTTGGCCCAATTCCTAGGGTACACACAGAAACCAAAGGAGCAACAGTTGAGTCCTCGTCACAAAACAAACAGGTATTTTTCAAATCCGTCCATGATACTGAAGAACGAAGTACTGGTCTCGGTGGCAGTATATCGGAGAATGAAGTAGTAAAAGCAGATTCTTCTGGTGCTGATTGTGTGGGAGACATCCGCTGCAGACGTTTAATCTTCTGGGTATTGAATTTTGCTCGGCAAGTTTTAGGATATGTTGCTTCGTGTGACAATAATTGTGCAAAGAAGTCGTGACTGTTGTTCACACCACTAGCCTGTATATGGGCAGGTAGAGAAATATGCTCCTTGAATGAAACAAATTGTCTGCAAGGGATTTATATCCATCACTCATGGGGTTTATGAGCCGTTCCTGATTGTCCTCTTGGCACAAAATACATTTCGTCCAATCAACTGAAGAATTTTGCAGAATACTTTCCACGAGGTGCAAGCGCTTCTTCTTTGGCCTTTCGCAATCTTCTTACATGGTTCACTAAGGTATCTCTCGCAAATAAAAGGATTCGTACTTCGACAAATCTCGTAACCACAAACTACCAAAATATTCGAGAGCGAGTCCGTGGGTCTCGATTCGTGTTTTCCCTTTGTCAGAGTTAACCTCGGACGATGTAGCAGCACTGGTTTTATTGCCAGTAACTATGCGGGAATGTGTTTGTTTTCTCCCAACCGTTTGGTCCTATGTTGGGAAGAGATACCTCCATCCCAAGGTAAGTTTTGTTCCAAGATGGGTAGGTAATAGGTAAGTTTGACCCGTTTGGATAGTCGATCGGTAAAAGTGATACACTCGGTTCTCTGAGTAGGTATGGGCTGAATTGTCGTAGATGAGGCTTTCAGAACATACACACAGCGAATGCTGCTATGTCACCCGAAGGAAAAAGGATAGCCAAATACTTTGCATTACATAATATGAACAGGTAGTGCAGTATTATTACTGCTATTACTGTTATATGGCACTAATTGGCACACTTATATTCCAATAAAATATCTTCAAACTACTTTTGAGAAACGAAAACAATTACGGCAAAGAAATAAAACAAAAACTTGTTAATATAATTGTTTTACGCTTCTGAAACTGCAGTTTTCTTTTGTGCATAAGCTTTAAGAGACATCTAGTAATTACTTTTCCTAGTAATTACGGTTGTGTGTTACATTATAATCACACACGCAAAATTTAAATGATACTCCTACGCACTTAATGTACGAACAAGGTCATAAAGAAATGTATTATTTGAATATTTCATTATAGGTACATTGCAGAATAATAAAACGTTTTCGAGATGACTGCTATTTCCAACAAAATATTACTGAATGGAGCAGAAACATGTATTAATACTCGATACATGTTGCAAATAATGGCAGCACTGTGACAACGCTAGATGGGGAAAGGGAACAAGTGCCCTCTGGAGGCATCATGAGCGAGGCTCATAGACATCGCAAAAATGTAGGGTGCGGGTGGGCGGTAGAAGTTAGGGGGCCCGATCCAACCATATTAACTGTAATATCTGCTCTTGCAAGCATACCGTGAAAACTTTAGGGGAGCAGTAGAAATTTAGGGAGTTGCCCCCATGACCCTCGTGGATACAGGCCTGTCGTGAGCAGCCTTCCCAAAGATGTTGACTTGATATATAGGTCAAGTAACACAATAGTCTTATATTTGATGTACACAAAATAACTGCCCCCCCAGAATACCTGTACTCTTTCACTAGCCCCCTCAAGAAATTAAAGATATTGCCGTTATTGTCTAGCAGTTCACAGTCTTCTATAGTCGTTTTGCCTGTGAATTTGAGCCCAAAGACGGTGTAAATCGGATAAAATTTGGGGAACTTGTGAAAAGTATGCCATTTTTCAAGATGGCGCCCAGAGTCACACGAAACATATTGAGAAGCTTTCTCCCGGCTTTTTTCTCATTTACATGTCGCGTTAAACACTCTGATCAAATTTCGTGCTGGTAACCAGAAATGCACGATCCATACAAATTATTGCACTTACAGACCGCACTATACCTCCATAGCCACTCGGACAGATTTCTGGACAACCTTGGTGATTACAATGAGGAACATGGTGAGCAGTTCCACCGAGATATAAAAGTGATGGAAGGATGATATCAAGGCCAGGGAAACACGCATATGGTGGCTGGTTGCTGCTGGACGCTACAGCATGATTGTCCTACTGATGAATATAGACGAAACTCCAGCAAAATGAACTTTTGTATGTGTTAAATTTATTCTTGTGTTACTTGCAACCAAGTGCATATTCTTTTCTCTCACTCTTCATGATCTATGAATATTTCCATGTGATTTAATGTTCTTTGGCACAAATTAAAGGTTATTTGGCGCACAACTATGTGTTTGCCTTATGTGTCTCTATATGTAGTGTTTGTATTCCTATAGTGACTATTTATGCAGATAAACTAGAGCCAATCTAGGACAATTGCTGTCATATTCGTAATTAGAATAAATAATGTAACCTAATTTCATTGAAACTACTGCGGCCGCAAAAGTTGTGTTAAAAGGTGGTTATGGTTTGTGTTATAGTGCTTTCTCTGTTGTGTGGATATATTTTTCTAAGCTCAGTGAAATAGTGGAAATTCTTTCTGAATTTCGCACCTTTGAATGTAGACCAAGTTTGTAGTGTCGGTGGCCACTTGTGGGAGGTCAAATTGAGTGACCGCTCCTTTAATGAGCTTATTTTTGCAGTGGAATTAAAGTTCGTATTACGTTTAGTGGATTTAAACCAGAATCGCTTTGTTTGAAAGTGATTTCTGGTTACCACGGAGAGTCAAAGTGGCTCATTCACTTCTTAACTATTACATTCGTTGGTTAGTTAATAGTCCCAGTTTAGAAAACAAACGAGGACAAGCAGCCATAGATAAACCAAAAACAAGGTAAAGATATGATAAAGATATGCAAGAGAAGGAAAATTTGAACAATTTAGATGAGTTCCAATTAGATTAAATGTGTAGTGTCTGTTTTGTCTAATATTTGGTGGCGGGAGTGCGGTTGTGATTTTCGCCTCAAAAGAACAAGTTCGTTTCGTTTAATTCTTTTGCTTCCAAGATTTAAAAAAATCTTGCTGATAATAACGTTATTTCTCCTCCCTCATAGTTTAATAAACTATGAACAAGTTTTATATGTTGGAATTATTTGATATCTTGACAGAAGTCGAAGGCCCAATGTTCATCTTCAAATTTCATTCTCAGAGGAAAGAATTTAAATTCTATTGAAACGGTTTTTGCGAATCTTTTGAGAATTAAAATGGATTTGAAATTTGTTACTAAATATTGAGATTATTTATGAGTTTGTTAGATTTTTGAGAATTTTTTGCCGATGTGTGAATTTGGAGTAGTATTTCAATAAATTAGGAATTTACGTCTTATTTATTGATTTGTATTTAAATATTAATGTTTCAGAATACTTTTAAACGTTTGATCAAGTTTGAGTAATTTCGGAATAATCAATGCATTTTTTAAAATCAGAATTGGCTATGCTAGAGGTTAGCTAAAAATTTCAATTTTGTCATTAAGTATCGATTGAAACGAGAATTATTTCATATTTTGATTTTATTTATGAAAAATCATGTGAGTTGGTATTTTGAGTCTTTCATTAGGGCTAAGATTTCCAGGAAAAGAATCATAGGTTCTCAAAGAAAGATTTGTTATTGTCTTTGATATTTGTTTTTTTTTTTTTCAATTGGTGAACATATGGTTATCTAACGAATAATCATATTCGCCTCCACTTTAACGTAATAATTTTTTTATTTAACGTGACTTCTGATATTTAATTTATTATTATTATTATTATTATTATTATTATTATTATTATTATTATTATTATTATTATTATTATTATTATTATTATTATTATTATTATTATTTGCTGTGTAATTAACCTTTCTGAATATTGGATTGTCGACAGTCCTGCTGAGCGCCGTCGGAGCTACTCTCCATGGCCTCTTCTACAAGGGAGTTTCTGGATGGAACCCGTGATAGCCGAACTTACTAATTTGTTTTGGTTTGATTGTCTTATATTCACTCAGAGTTCTTTTGGATGGGGCGGTACAGCTTCTTCTAGTTCTTCATAAAAACTATTTTTAATGCAATATTCAATTTATTTTGATTTATTAGAGGAAGAAGAAAATGAGAAAATTTACAAATTATCTAAACATTATATGATGCTAAACAATCAATTTTATTGCACAAAAAATTATGATACATCAATGTAAATAATAGGATCATATCGATAGAGAAGCAAGGCCTGCAAATAAAAAGGATTTTCACCCCTTTTTGCCTTGGATTTTTTGTTGATTTTAATTATGAAATAACAACAAGATCTGCTTTTTCTTTTCCCGTTATAACGCAAATTTTCATTTATTATATTCTATAGAAGAAAATACGAAAAACTCAATGGATTTGACTTGCTACGTACTGAATAAATTTGGCGGTGATCAATCAAGTAATACTACTTGAGATGTTTCCGTCTAGCTGAAGGACGAACACATGGACAGGGTAAATATTTAACGGAATTTTGGTAAACCAATCTCCTTAATTACAATATTATTAATTACGGTTCATTCCCTTACAAAATAAAAGTTATTTCTATTCCTTTGAAGATTCGGAAAACATTCTAGAAGGGGCAGAGAAATTTACCATGTTATAGATGAAGTGACTGGAAAAAGTAAGTGAATCGTAAAATCAGAAATTGTAAATTAAGAACAGCAGAAAACATCCTTTTTAAAAATAATCGAATGAGCCCGTTGAGATTCGAACCAGGTTAGAAGTTGTGGGACTAAACAGAATGAAAGAATTAAACACGCACGGCTATCGAAACATATTATTGAGCTACATTTCAATTTTATTGATAGCGTCGGAAATCCTTAAAATCACCGTTGTTTATACGATTTTCTTTGGGTTAAAACACATATGTATTTTCTTTAACTAAACAAACTTGGTGGTACTATTTTGCTCTGAAACTAACATTACACTAAGTAATGGAAAAAAACTAAATATTTCAACACAGCGTAAGGACAGAGACATTAAACCAGTCCTGAGTGATGGTAAGGGCTATATTTGATATTAATACATCTTTCTTTGATATACTGTTCGAAGGAAAGCTGGTTGTACATTTTACGTGGCTGGAGAAGAGACACAAGGAATTTCCTTCGTTTGAAATTTTCAGTGCAAGAGAACAATTATAATACAATCTACCATTTGACATATGTGGACGCTCTCGAATTATAAATGCTCATTTAATGAAAAATTGATCTGAATGAATATGACATGTATATTAGGGTGGAGCGAAATGGGGGGTCGATTATCAAAAGTTGTCCAACAAAATAGCACTAGGCGTCAAAAGTTGTATATTGACTAGTATAACATTCGTGTTTTACTTCATAATTTTTTAACTTTATCATCATTCCCCGCAAAGGCCTTAAAATTTTGCATTTTTTATCAAAATTTGATATTTTTGAAAATATTAAATTTTTTTAAAGCTGCCCAATGAAATCGAACTAGGTGACAAAAGTTGCATAATGACTAGACTAACTACACTGTTCATGATTTTTAAAATAATTTGCACCTTCATTCCCCGCAAGAGCCTGAAATGTTGCAGTTTTTATGGTAAATTTCGAAATTTCACTTAAAATATTATAAAAGTTTTAAAATCCGCCAAATTACTTCACAATACTTTAAGGAAGAATTGTGTTCACTACCATAACACCCATCGTATTAAAATAATCTTATTGCCTGCAGGAACCTTAGAATTTTGGAATATATACGGTAAATCTGAAAATTCATTGATGACACTGACAATTTTCAAGAACTGTCAGATAAAATCTGCTAGACGTCAAGCCTTGTGCGTGACTAGTATAATTTCGATGATTTTAAAAATATTTTTTCTTTGTCTTCGTTACCTCCAACAAAATATTTCTGAATTTCGTCGGAGGGACCCAAACCGCGCACCCCTGACTCACGAAACGACTGCTGAAACGACTATCCTAAGACTGCTCCTTTAAGTAAGAGTCAAGAAACACTCGTGTATATAACACATTGCAAACGTTTACGATTGTAATATTTTATTAACGATGAAACACTGATTTTGGTCATGATAAAATATTATAGTCCAGAGAATTCAAGTTTAAATTTTAAAAAACGACCGAAAGTATCTCCGTAACTTATCTCTATTATATTCGGTTATTCACGTTTTACATTTATTTCCAGTAACCTTGAACGAGAGGGACACGAACACAGATGCATCAAGGACATTTAATATTTCAAAGGCTCACCCATCGGGAATCGTAATTGAGACCCCCGTACTGAACTATCTGATTGGTGAGGTCCATAGTTTGTTCCCAAGACAAATAAGCCTGAGACGGACAACATTGTGCTCGTGGGTTTTCTCGGGACACTCACACTTTTTCATTCCACCAATTCGTCAATCATAAGTCTTCCTCAACCAAACAGGCATAATCATGGGACATTAAACGTAAAGATTATATTTTCAAGCTGTTAACCCAATACAATCCGAATCGAGAAACAGTTGCATATTATTGCTCATTAACATGTTTTCACACAAAAAAAAAAAATATGTAGAAAAGAAACGGGAAATCGTAATTCCATTCAAAAGAGAAACAGCAGACTCATAATACCTTCACCTAAAACGAAACACAATTACGATTCCCCGTTTTCTTACCCGATTCCCCGATTACGCCGATTCCTTAGGGTAGTGGCTTAAGCAGTCGTTTCGTAAGTCAGGGTTCCTCGATTCGAGTCCCACCGACGAAATTCCGAAATATTTTATAATTTACAAACTTGATATTTCTGATGTATAATAACATAAAACATAGTCAATTTCTCTCGTTCTTACAAGTTAGAGTTGAAACGATTTCCTTCACAGGGGGAAAATTAACATGACATCATAGTCTACTCTCGATTTCTACTGTCTGAAAACGGCTTGTTTCGCAAACAAATTCATAAATACAAAACGGTCATCCTTAAGGTATAGTATGAGTCATAAATTTGTCTAAAACGACATTGTGAAATTATTTCTACGTTCTTCCATTCTTACTAAAAATAATAATAATATTTCCGATCGTCATTTTCAAACACGTTCCATATATTCGTTCAACCAAAATTGGTAAATACGAACTATTTTTTGTATATATACTTTGTTAAAATATCAATATAACGCAAACATAATCCAATGTCTTTTACCCAAAGAAAGGGCGTTACTATGTATCGTGATGAAGAGAAATCCTACTTAGTTTTTGTTAAGGCATCCTAAGGTTCGATTTTCATATTATTCAGTAGCTGACACCTTCTTTTCCTTCCCTCTTTTCCTTCCAAAGTATTTCTTATAAGGCAATTCATCCTTATAGAGGGTCCAACAAATTTCTTTTGATTTGTCTTAACTTCAGTATAATTATTTGGATTGGAATGAGACGTAATATTTAGGTCTCAAATATTCAGTAATAATAATAATAATAATAATAATAATAATAATAATAATAATAATAATAATAATAATAATAATAATAATAATGGTATTAAAAGTTTTAAAGTATGTCTAAAATTTGGAAAATCTTACTTAAACGTAGGGGTTTCGGAGAATGGTTTCCTTACTTTCAAGATACGCCTCTGCAACTACCCACATTTTAAAGAAAAGAATTAGACTAAAGTTTCATGTAGAAAATGTTCTACTCTATGTTTTAAGAAAAATAACTGTAATAGAAATAATTGAATATCACTCAACAGTAAGGCATATAATATACTAATTTTTAGGAAATGCTGAGGTAAGTATAAAAGCTTTTCTTTAAAAAATACCTACACAGACCATAATTCAATGAGCTGAAAATACAAAGTAACAAAAAGCTTATAAGATTCCGATTCCAGAGCAATTGTTTCTTAAACAATGGACATGAACTATTTCGAGAATCGTAACAAGATGAGAAATGTTTACGATACTTTTCATCTCGTCTCGATTCTCATCTCTAAAGCGACATGATAATTTGAGTTATCCTTCTCCCGTCTCGAATGTAAAATGTTAATTCTCATGTTATTTTGTTTGTTTTAGGAACATGATGAGAAATTTCTCTTCTCGTGGGCAACATTAAACAAAACAGAAATACTGTTGCTAAATGTAACGTTTCTTCTTGTAACAATATGACCGGAGCGATAATTAGCTCCTAGCTTTTAATCTTCTAAGAGATAATAATAAGTATTATTATTACTATTATTATCCCTGAAGATTTGATAGTTCAAGTATTGAAACATCTGAGTATTCAAATATCTGAATATAATAAAACGTGTGTCATCGCCGATCAATCGCAATCAAAAATCCTAAAGTAAAAAAGTGCCCGAAGCGGATTCGAGAAACGAAACTCAAGATTACTAATTGAGTGCCTTTGCCACTCAACCACGATCACTACGCCGTAAATAAATCGTCTTTAGTCTTGTTACGTTAGGTTTCTTTGCCTCCGCTTGCAAAGTTGTATGTTATATTTCTTCGTTTCAAAACGTCTTTCGTATTTCTTTTATGATGATATAAGTGATTAATCTTCGGCAAAGTTTATATTAATAACTTGATTTGTTCTTAAACCTTTGGTTCACAAGTTTGTTTCTTCTCCACACGATATCACATATATGACATTTAATTCTCATATTTTGCACTTGCTTTCAAAGCAGTCACCATTAAGTGGTAAAGCAATTTTTCTGTCAGGATTTATGAATTTTGTAACAAAACACGTCAAGAAATGAGGTAAATGAAGGATGGAGGAGTTGATATCAAAGTTGAGTACTATAAACTAATGAAAAGCATGTAATAACGTTTCGTATTTGAAAATAATGTCAGCTACTTTTAATTCACTAACTGGTATTAAATTTGGTTCAAGCTTGAAGATCTGGGATGGACAAACTCAGTGTAGCTGAAAGAAAAAGCAACAAGAATGGAAAAGATTCGAAGGTAGGACCACCAGTAGAAGAATACCGTTTACTAACCCCTCATCTAACAAGCCAATACATTTTATAAGTTATAAATTTGCATGCAAATGATACCATTATACGTTTGTGCAATCAATGTTTTGCTCTTTTTCTCTTCAAAA
This sequence comes from Thermobia domestica, assembly GCF_964235325.1. NCBI lineage: Eukaryota > Metazoa > Arthropoda > Insecta > Zygentoma > Lepismatidae > Thermobia > Thermobia domestica. The sequence goes on along the minus strand of NC_137469.1, from coordinate 124,603,729 downwards.
ACGTAACATGTATACGGCGATTCGTTTAGTTTTCCATTAGAGCTTTGAAAGACATGATTTGTGTTTGAGTATAGGATCTTTCGTCTCCTTTAAAAAACAGTTTTAACAAATACAACTCAATTTACACAGCAGTAAAAAAAACTCGTACTGTCTTAGAAAATATTCATAAAAGGGCGCCCGGCTGTATCATGCACCCGGTGTAACTAACGGGAGTGTGATGAGGGAGTCCTACAGTGAAAAGGGGCCACTGAAGTTTCGTAATTCCACTTTGGAGGTTTTTATATAATTTCACACTTTTTCTTCAATGTCTAAAATGCAACTACTTTATCTTCAGATGAAAAAAGAAGTTGTGAGGGAGCTATAGACTGTGAAGTCTACTGAAAAGATTTATCACGTCCTTGCAGCAACAACTTTACGTTTTCGAACAGTAATGAAGAACAAGATCGATTGAAAGTTTACCTTAGAATGAAATAGCTAAAGATCTAATCTTATATAACTGTCATTGATAGTAATGTTCCGTATTTGTTTACACGAGTATTCTTTTATAACTTTACCCATGGTGCATGAGGTCCGTGGTTTGATCCCCGCTAGCGCCGAATGAGCTTTATTATGGACAAACACTGTGTGCATGAGTTTCCTCGGGTTTCTCCCGTTTCCTCCCACTTCTTCATTCCACGATATCATTCATTTCTCAGCATCAATGTCACCATTAGCCTAATCGGTATAAACGTGGGAGGTAAAACTTAAATATTTCATTTCATTTTTCTTTTATAACTGTATCTCACTTTTCCTGTTACGAGAGCAACATCTAAGCGAGCATTCAGTTAATTAAATCACTAAAACCTATATTCATAGCACTATTGTGCAGACGAAATTGAACCCTTTGGCAATTTTTACCATGGAAAGCAAAAAAAAGGCAATACATTGATATCGAAAAAGTAGTTAACGAAGTCCTCTCCGACAAAGATCACCTGTACACTTATTTTTCAAATGGTAATTTATAATTATACTTACGTTGGTTGAAATTTCTCCATAGTTATGGGGGCGAGACACTGAAACTACTCCTACCAAGAGGTGAAGATGTCATGTAAATGACGTCAAATACGAACAATATTAGTGTCGAATTCATATGCAAAGATAAATAGTGACACTATGGATGCTGTGTAAGTCCAAATTAAGCGTTGGTTGGCATATAGCAGTGTTGGGCAAATTTCAATTGAATTAACAATTAAAAATTAATTCGTAAATTTAATTGTTAATTGCAATTAACAATTGAAGTAAGTAATGGTTAATTGTTAATTGCAGTTGGCCATTAATAATGGAGAATCAATTGCAATCAATCAATTGATTTAAAGTAATTGCAGTGGGAAGTAATTGCAATTGAATTCAGTCATTCAATTGCAATCGATTTCCACAGCAATTACTTTCAATTGATTGATCAATTGCAATTGATTTTCACTGATTAATTTTCAACACTGTACTTCAGAGAGAGCGTGGGGCAATGAAAATTTTAGCCACGACCAATTGACTCACCACCCATCGTGACCCACAACCCACCGTGACCCACTCTGACCCACCACCCACCATAAACCACTCTCACCCACTGTGACCCACAGACCCACCAAAACCCATTGTCATCAACTCTGACCCATGATTCACGCCCTCTTCTCTACTGACTAAAGAGTTTAAACTTGTAATAAAACAAGCCTATGAAATTATCACTCATCGGAGTTTGAATTTCTACGACCAATCGCTCAAACACCGCTCTATTAAAATAAGGGCGGATCTGACCTTCCTAATATACATAAAATAATGAGTTTGTTCGTGCCTGTCTGTCTATCTTTGTGAGGCCTGTGGACCAGACGAGTGGACCGAAACTTTTCAAAATTTGGTCACGAGTGGCTTGGCCCCAGATCAAGACGAAGAGTTTTTTTCTTTTTAAATTTCGAACTAGGGGTCTCAGTTGGACGTTTACCGGAACCGGCCCGGGGACCAGACAAGTTGACCGAGAGTTACCAAATTTTGGTCAAAGATACCTTGGTCTAGGTCCCACACCAAGGCGAAGCGCTTTTTTGACAAAATTCGAACCAGAGGTCTCAGGGAGGCGTTTACCGGAGAATGTAAAAGTAGTAAAAAGTGACCGATATCAGTGTCGATTTCATAGTATTCGCGGTCGCTGAAATCAATGGTAAAACTCCATCGCATTAACTTTCAAATTCACCCTATTCGGCTGCGGGCCCTGGGTCAACGGTGGGGGAGGAAACCGAAACGTAAAAGTAACCTAAAATGACCGATATTAGTGTCAAATCCATAGTTTTCGCGGTTGCTGAGATCAATGGGGACACTACCATTAGCGATGACTTTCAAATTCATCCACCGTTGTTTGAGGGCCTTGGGTCACCAGAGGGGGGGGAGTTCCGAGACAGGTAAAAATAATCGAAAATTACCGATATTAATGTCAAATCCATACTTTTCGGGGTCGCTGAGCTCAATGGTGAAACTTTCATTAGCGATGATTTTCAAATTTAGCCACCATTGTATGCGGGCCGGATGGGAATTGCGAGACATAAAAATTATGGAAAATGACCTATATTAGTGTCAAATCCATAGTTTTCGTTATCGCTGAGATGAATGGTGATACTTCCACAGGCGTTGACTTCCAAATACTAACCCCATCTGCTGCGGGCCAGAGGCGTTGTTTTTTCAAAATTGTAACCAGAGGATCATAGGGGCTTTTACCAGGATAAGTAAAAAATAGTAGAAAATGGCAAATGTTAGTGTCACATTCATAGTTTTCGCGGTATCGGCTGGGGGCCAGAGGAGATTTTTTTCACAATTCGAACCAAGGGGGTCTGAGAGGGCGTTTACCGGGACATGTAAAAGTAGTAGAAAATGAACAATATTTGTGTCGAATCCATATTTACCGGGGTTGCTCAGATGTATAGTGACACCACCGATAGTGTTTACGTTCAAATTCAGCCCCCATCGGCCTTCCCAATGAAAACACATGTACGTTGTTAGATATATATTCATACAAAATATATCCAATTTTAGAAATGTTTCTTAATTGTTCTCTCGTCGTTCAGTTTGTTTACATTGATATTTTATCTGATCCGTGCGAAGAACGGGCATAAGAGCTAGTACGAAATGGTAAAGTGTTTGTCATGGACCAAATTACAATGAATTCAATTATATAGATAATTATTACAATTATCAATTATAATTATTTCCTTGTTGAATTATAGATAATTTTCAGTGGAAAAAAGAATAAAATTTGAAAGTCCCAAATCAATGTAAAGGAAAAATGTATAAAATTTCCCATATAATTAAGCTTACAAACTTGCTCCCATGTAATTAAGCTAAATTTCCATTTTTTGTTGTTTTGTGCGCCTATTTTTTCGTTTTCTGCACCACCGAAAATGTGTCAATGTTATCCTACAAATATCCGTCAGGAACGATTTCGATGTCGTTTCATTCACATCGTCTTGTGCGTGTTTTCTACTGTTTTGTAAGCCTATTTCCACGTTTTGTGAATCAACGATAATGGGTCAAAATGGGCATTCAATATGGGAAGAAAAAAGACCCACTCTCCCACCAGTATCGAATTTCGAGGTCGCTTTTTTCGCATTTTTAGTGCATGTTTTGTATCGTTACTGCACATATTTTCACGTTTTGTGCGCCAATGAATGTGAATCAAAGAAGACCTAAAAATATGGCAGAGAAAGACATATTCATCCCACTTTCAAGGCCCATTTTGACCCACTTCCACTGACGCACAGAGCGACACAAATCATGCATTAAAAATATAAAGGAAACGACCTCGACATTCGATGGTGACGGAACCGCTATACTTGTTATTCCGCTATACTTGTAGGCCATTTTGATCCATTTTCGATGTCGCACTAAAGTGGAAATAGGAGCACAAAACGGTACAAAACAGGCACTATACGATGCGAAAGAAATGACTTCCAAATTCGATAGTGGCGGAACAAAGGCTCTTTCTCCTCACACCTTAGTGGACCATTTTGACGCATTTCTGGAGATGCTTGAAACATGGAAGTAGGCGAACAGAACAGTACAAAATACACACTTAACGATGTGAAGGAAACGTCCTCCAAATTCGCTGGTGGCGGAACGGCATTAACTTGTTTCGTTATATTCGTAGGTCTATTTTGACCCACTTCCGGTGACACACAAAACGTACAAAACAGGCACTAAACGATGCGAAATAACCGACCCCAAAATTCGATAGCGGCGGAACAGTGAGCCATTTAACTTCCACTTTAAAAGCCCGTTTAACTCACTACGGGTGATACACAAGACGAGAAATAGGTGCAGAAAACTTTTAAAAAAGGCATTAAACGATGCGAAAGTAACGATCTAGAAATTCGATAGTGTCGGAACAGTGGGTCATTTTCGTCACATCTTGGAGGCCCATCTTGACAAACTTCTGGTGACGAACAAAACGTGGAAATAGGGGCACAAAACGGAACAAAACAGGCACTAGCCAATGCGAAAGGAAGGACCTCGAAATTCGGTAGTGGCGCAGCAGTGACTCTAAATTTTGAAGGCCCGTTTAACTTACTTCCGGTGATGCAGAAGACGAGGAAGTAGACACAGAAAACTTTTTAAAAAATATACACTAAATGATGCGAAAGAAACGACCTAGGAATTCGATAGTGGCAGAGCAGCGGGTCATTTTCGTCACACTTTGGAGGCCCATTTTGACACAATTCTGGTGACGCGCAAAACGTGGAAATAAGGGCACGAAACGGCACGAAACATTCACTAGTCGATGCAAAAGGAAGAACCTCGAAATTCGGTAGTGGCGGAGCAATGGGTCATTTTCGTCCCACCTTTGAACCCCATTTTGACCGACTTCCAGTGACGCACAAAACGTCGAAATAGGCGCACAAAAGGGTACGCGATGTGAAATTAACGACCTCGAAATTCGATAGTGGCGGAACTCTTGGTCATTTTCGTCCCATCTTGAAAGCCCATTTTGACCAACTTCCGGTGACGCACAAAACGTGGAAATATGGGAACGAAACGGCACGAAACATTCACTAGTCGATGCGAAAGGAAGGACCACGAAATTCGGTAGTGGCGGAACTCTTGGTCATTTTCGTCCCACCTTTGAGGCCCATTTTGACCGTCTTCCAGTGACGCACAAAACGTCGAAATAGGCGCACAAAAGGGTACGCGATGTGGAATTAACGACCTCGAAATTCGATAGCGGCGGAACTCTTGGTCATTTTCGTCCCATCTTGGAAGCCCATTTTGACCACTTCCAGTGATGCACAAAACGTGGAAATATGGGAACGAAACGGCACAAAAATTCCCTAGTCGATGCAAAAGGAAAGACCTCGAAATTCTGTAGTGGCGGAGCAATGGGTCATTTTCGTCCTACCTTTGAGGCCCATTTTGACCGTCTTCCAGTGACGAACAAAACGTCGAAATAGGCGCACAAAACAGTACGCGATGTGAAATTAACGACCTCGAAATTCGATAATAGCGGAACATCAATAACTTGTCCCGCCATATTTGTAGGCATATTTTGATCCACTTCCGGTGACGCACAAAATGTGGGAATAGGCGCATAAAGCGACAGAAAACACGCAATAAAGATGCAAAAACCGTCTCGAAATTCGTTGGTGGGGGAACAAGTTAATGACGCCGTGAGCACCAATATAAGTATATACTGTAGTTCTTACCATCAAAGCTGAGAACTGCACGATCCACTGCCGAAGTAGAAGCCGAGATAGTGAAGTCAACCGGCTCGGCTCGGTTCAACTGAGCGTACAGCTTGAGCTGGCTTGGTTGGGATGACCCATCGACTGGGCTCAATTGAGCCGATGGCTTGAGCCGGTTTGGTAGGGACGAGTCATCGACTCTTCTCGATGCGAGCCAATGGCTCGAACCAGCTCCGTTGAAGCGAGTCCATAGGCTGGGTTCGAGTCAGCTTAACTGAGCCGATGGCTCGAACCGGCGCGGTTGGCGTAAGCAATCAGCTCGGTTCGGTTCGGCTCGTGTGAGCCATCGGCTCGAGCTGACTCGGTTGGATGAGCTATTGGTTCGGCTCGATAAGTAAATGAGCTGTGAGCGAGCCGCTTGAGTAGTTGACAACCCAAAACTCGAGTCGAGCAGTTTTGAACATGTTTGGCTGGAGTCCTATAACTTTTAACAATTTTTGGCTCGAGCCTGAATACTTGCTTCTCCTGAACTCAAACCTAGAACCTCGTGACCGATGTCCTTGCCTCCTGAAGATTTCTTGACGACCGAGATCGACAGTGAACTAATTTTTAGTATTCAGATACAAACCACCTATATTCCATGTTTATACAGGTACACGGTGTTATAATAATAATTAGTTATATTAATAGTAGTAGTATCATTGATAATTATATTGTCTATGTAGGATACTTGAAGAGAGTAGTACTTGGAACTACACGAAGGATTTAGCTCGGATTGGCTCGTTTTGGCTGGAAACTCGGTCCGAATTCGAGTCGAGTTGAGAGAAAGTTTTCGAGCCGAGTTCTCGAGTCGAGCTCAAATATGTCTGCTTCGAGTCGAGTCGAGTTTAAAAGAAAACTTGCTCGAACTCGCTCGTGCCCATTCCTACACTGAGAAAAATTTTCATAGAAAATTTAACAGTAAAGACATGTAAAGTTGATTATTTCGTAATTCCGTACTTATATTACGTAAATTTGGACTTGAAACCATTATAATGTTAATTTACCATGTGGCGAAGTGGAAATACAACATGCTGCATTTTGTCTTTTATGAAAAATCTGTAGTACGCAATAAATGTACGTAACGACAGGAAGGTTTTCAGTTCTGTAATGTTAAGAGTACATTCCAGACTGGAAAGAAAATGTGACGTCATTCAAGAGAGATAAATGTCTTTCAGGAATGAAAATATTACAGGCTATCCTATCTAGTACGTGTTTTTTGACATGAGTAAGGAAAATATCGCAGGAAGAAGGACAAATTTTCCTTGTAATGCATTTTTTACATTATAATGTTAAAAGAAACTGAATAATGTAAAAATGTTCGTAGTAAAGTGCAAACTTCACGTCAGGAATGAAATTTTGTCATGATAATGAGATCTACCCATTCTACACTGCAAAGAGCAAACAAATCCGTTCTATACAGACATTATGTAAGGAGACAAATTGTTTTATCATTACTATTTGTGTAACGGAAGCACGATTACTTACAATTTCTACGTACAACTGATCTTTCAATCGGAAAGCAGGACAAAAAAGTACGTAAAGGAATGATAGAAAGTCATTATAATGTTATATATCCCAGGAAATTGATAAAAATACATTTAGTAATGAATAATTTACAGTAAGTAATGGAAAAAGTCCTCTAACTCTGTGTAATCATACAGTTGTTTGGTATTAAAGTCTGTACTGTCATGTTACTTTAACATTACAATACAGACAGTAACGCATTATTCTTGTTATAAAAGTTGCAAAGAAAGAGGCTCAAAATTTTTATTACCCACAATTCCATTCTGTATGGCAAAACGCGGGAGCCTCCATTTTTCGTGTGAAAGTCATAGTCAGTATCGCGCTTGAAGAAATAAGAAGAAAGAAAGTGTTGTTATAAGCAAAATATGGATGCGTATGTGGAAGATTTGCTGACTACTTGGAAACTAAACAATTACGTTAACATTTTTAAGGGTAAGTAATTAGCATTAGAAATAAGAAAACCTGAATCAATCAGCATGACAGCAGAAGACAATCTATCCTGCTTGAAAGTAATGATTATTTTCTAACGATCTAGAAATTACATAAAAGCTGGAGAATTTTTGTGTACACATGAATATTATTTTGGATATAGTATACGTGAAGCTGCATCAGTTCCCAAAGGAGCAGGACGCTCATACTTTTAGGGATTATTCATTGAGTATGTACGAACTTACAAAGGGGGCAATAAAGCGACTTTTATTTACTTATCGGCTCATACGAAAATAAAAAAAACGTACCTGTACTTTATATCGGCATGTGTAGTGCCATTGTACTTTATCTATGACTGTGTGTGTGTGGGGGGGGGGGATTTAACGCATATCGGTCTTGTGCACATGGGTACTTCTTACTATTGCACTACGTAGAAAATTTATGGTATTTCGTGTAGAAGTGGTAATAGAACACAGAAGAATGCAGATCAGGGGGTTCTCGTGTATACTATTACCATTATTTTTTGTAAAAACATGCAAGTATGTTGGTTGCACTCATGTTAGAATGCATGTGATGAACATACTAATTCAGTAGGTTCCTGCTTCAGTAACTGCCTTTCCTATGAATGTAACTTCTAAATCTGTTTAGGCAAGAAGTATTACTAATGTAAATAATGCTCGCTGTATTCTCTTTCTGTACGTTCAGCAATCATTGTTGTAGTGCGCACTTGCAATCCTCGTTGCAGATTCAGTTAAGAGGTCTTGTGTAAAACACCAACCAACCTGTGTTAGATGGACACTAATAAGCACGAATGCTATCTAAGCGAATCTGGGAAGGAGCTTAAGAATGAGGCCCACGCGGGAGTGCCTCCGTAGGGAGTAGGCACGTCAGCGATGTTGGGTATACGCGTAAACGAGCATTATGGAAAACCAACGCTTTCACGACACGGAGATTTCTTTTTGTAAAAGTCGTTTGCTCCTTAAATTCGTCGCACCGTACATTGTTCATTATTAATTGCTCTACTACTACTTACCTTATGGGCGAATGCGTGGGGAAGGTTCTAGAACACAGGTCCCCCATATAAATTAGTACGTACGTTGATTTCTTTCTGTACCAAAGTTTAATATTTAATTCAAATATTATTGCCAAGCGAGCGTAAGCGAGTGAAGGCGGGTTAAGAGCCCCGCAAAGCACGTTGTGTTTGGTCTTTGTTGCAACTAAATGGGAAGGTTCTAGGACACAGGTCTCCCTTCCCGTTTAGCTGTGGTAAAGATAGAAAACAACGTGCCCTGCGGGGCTCCAACCCCCCTTCACTCGCTGGCGCTCGCTCAGCAATATTATATAAATTAAATATTAAAATTTTGGTACAGAAAGGATCCATCCTAGCTACTAATCTATATAGGTGGACCTGTGTAGAACCATCCCCTACGTCTTATACTTTACGTAATTGTCACTTTCTGTAAGATTTTCTGGCATTAGTCGAACAGTCAGTTCTACAAATTTTGATATATTTCTTACATTTTCAGGTTACGTTAGAGCTTTTTATTTCTTTTAGTAGAGTATGCACTAAAGGACCTCCATTACTACTTGCAAATTCGCTTGAGGACTGCTTTAGCAGGGTTGGCAAAGACCATGGATTTTATTGAAAAAAAAAATTTGTTTAAACCAGGTTTTTTTGGTTTAAATAATTTGCTCTGTATATTTATATCACATATAGGCAGAAATAAGCTTGTTTCGCCTTGGTGTTAGTATGCAACAACCGAGTTATGCTGGAAGGGGTCACATAAGCTTAAAGTGGAATCCAAACCGCTTCTCGGCTTACATCCAAGAGGAATTGTCTTCCACTTGAACTCGAAACCGGGACTAATTGGCCAAAAATGCGATACGTCTGCCGAGTCACTAAGGACTCCTGATAAAAATACGTTAACTGATCTTTACATATTTGCTAATATAATTGTCAGGAGTCATTAGGACAGAAGGACAAAAAGATAAACAATTGCACAAGTGGAACCATTATACAGAATTACATATGTACAATTTCAAAGTACTACGGAGTACAGAAAACTAATTTAGTCCAACTCAGTTCATTTATTAACCAAGTTAAAGAAATATAACGAGTTACTTTATATATCAGTAAGGAAAGTGAATAAAGATACGAATTATTTGAGTCCACTTTGGCTCTGACCCATTTATACATAAATAGTTACCAAATATTCTTGTTATTGCAATCATTGCCTCTCGTGGGGTTTGTATGACCCCCTCCCCAAAAAAGTACAGCATTTCGATGTATTTTATTAATAGTAAACACTATTAAAACGATACAATGTTTTGAATTTCCCTTTGGTTGCATAACAATAATAACAAACTATAAAAAAAATCACAAAAGAAACATCCATAAAGTTACATAAAAAAAGTTCCTTTTGTAATATAATCTCTTTGAGTAAAGAATGGGGTGTTTAGGTCTGAATATAGTACGAATAATATATGGGAGTGAAAAGTGATACGCACACTTGTGTTCACAAATGTGTGTTCATCAAGATTTTACGAATAGTTACACTTTTACGAACATTTTTCGTTTTTTGGTTTAAACCAGTTTTTTTTTTAAACAGCTGGTTTAAACCAGCCAACCCTGCTGCTCAGTATAAATACAATGTTGATGTATGACAACAAGTACAGGGGATAAAACATGAACCAACTTGTGCTAGGTGGCCACTAAAAAGCACGAAGGCTATCTAACCGGGTCAGGGCAGGAGTGCAGCAAGGGTCCGAGCGGGAGCGAGGAATGCACTCGTATGGACCAGGCGCATCAACGATGCGGATATACGCATAAACAAGGATAGTGGAATAGCGCACAGACGCACACACATACAATTCTTTCACAACCGCTCAAAATTCATTTCAATATGCTGTGCATTGACAGTAATTACTTCTATTCACACTCTCAGATCTTCACAGAAAAAGAAGAATTTTACCATCGTATTTTACCTATGTTTTCTGTTTGGTAGATCTGTCTGCTCGAGTAAACCCCGGTGTTTGTGCCCCATTCAAATTACACACACACATGATTCTTTCAGCTAAATTCACATTTTCCTTTGTTTCAGTGGATTAGTTACGGTAATTTTACGGAATTACTCTTTTCAAATGATGGAGGGCGTTTTGGGTCAGTGGAGAGCATTCACCTCCGGTGCTTGAGGTCCCTGGTTCAATCCCAGCTCGCGCCGTGTGGACTTTGTGGTGGACAAACACCATGTTCGTGGGTTTCCTTGGGGTTCTCCAGTTTCCTCCCACTTTCTTCATTCCACCATTTCATTCATTACTCATCATCACCGTCTCCTTTAGCCTAACCGGCATAACCGTGGGACGTAAAACTGAAAGATTTCATTTCATTTCATTTTCTTTTCTTTGTACAAACGTCGGTATCTCCCTGCACTTGTAGGAGATAATGAAAGGATTTCGTTTTTCTGTACATTCAATGGGATAGTTTATTCGAATTCAACCTTGTAATTTAATATGCGCTATTCTCCTCAATGTATGTATTGATTCTAGTGACTACATTTAGAAAGCTATGTGCCATTGAGTACAAAATGCAGTAGTAGAACAGTAGCGTTTTATAAAGTATTTCAATGTTGCCGCTTCCATAATTTATTTCAGTAGTTTGTAGGATAACCATTGATTTAATTATAGCATCAACTCTACGAGGCATTGAATACATCAAAATTGAACCAGAAACTTTTAATCCTAACTAGCTAAAAGAAATACGCCCGTTATCGAACGGGAGAAATCGATTTGAGGCAGCGAGAGACAAAGGGGTGTAAGTGACATTTGCGATAAAGTTTATTTATGTATAGAAAATGGACTCCCCACTGCATAATATATGAACTGGATATTGAAGGACGCTATAGCCTACTTGCGTCTCTATTCATGGATACACTACGGCATGCTTCACAATCCAGTTCATACATTATGCTCCACGGAGTTCATTTTCTAAACTGGGGACCAGCGTTCACCAGGAATGGTTTCTGCCTAAACTTAAAGTGCTGCGCAGTTTCTAGTTGGCACGAAACTAATTGTCACTGACTGAGAGAAAACACGAAATGTGTAGTCTTCACGACGCACATGGAAAGTGAAGTCTTCACAACGTTGTAATTCACCCTTCCTTTCCCATCTTGGGGGACAGCTCATTGCCTAGAATAGATTAACCAATGACGTCACAATGTAAATAGAAAACGAAAAATGAAATGAAATCTTTTGAGTTTTACGTCCCACGCTTATGCCGGTTAGGCTAAAGGAGACTGTGATGATGAGAGATTAATGAAATGATGGAATGAAGAAAGTGGGACGAAACGGGAGAACCCCGAGAAAACCCACGCACACGGTGTTTGTACACCTTTTCTCTTGGCGGGGGCTGGGATCGATCCCGGGACCCGAAGCACCAGAGGTGAACGCTCTACCACTGAGCCACCGCGGCTCCCTAATGTCAATAAATAAAATAAGTAAATACATAAAATATATTTTTAAAAATACATATTTGCACGAGATGCTGTTATCACTGGCCACCTAAGTGCTTTTCTTTTCAGTACAGTAAATAAGTAAATGTAGATGTAGGATTATATGTGAATATATTCTGAATCTAACTGTCTGATTTTGAAATCTTATGCTCTGGTGTAATCTGTTTCTTTGTCAAACCAAAGGCCGCGAGCGAGATGGGGGAGGCTCATAACTTGTGTGTAAGTGACACTGGCAATCATTTTTGGATTGGTGAGTGCGTCTGACTTTGAAATTTTGAACTATGTATTGTTCCAAGCATTCAGCATGACATGCAACCTAGTGTCTTAAGAGTTTGAGCATTGCGTGCAAGGGGGGAGATCTGAGTGTAAGTGTGCTTATCCAACCAAACCCTCAGCTTAGGTATTGGAGGTTATTACGTAAACATTAAGAATTGTTTTGATAAAGATGATTGTTGTTGTTATGGCGAACTGGCACAGAAATTTTTACTTATATATAAGGCAGTTCGCATACGTGTAACTTTTTGCGGGAATGGGGGCAAGATAATGGGGTCATAAGCCGTAGCTCGTTTTGCTTTTATACGTAAATCTGGCACTGATTAAGCAACATATTTTTAGTAAATCATTACAGAAGTTCAATTTATTTATTTGCTAAGAAAATTGAGATCCTCAGCACTAACGCTGCAGCGTTATTAACGCTCATATAGTCCATCCAGTGTTATAGCCATTGATCCAATAAGCCAGCGTTATCGCGCCCAGAGGCGTTGACAATGCTTGGTTAACGCGTGGTTGCCGCCGCTCTCTGTCAGCATTAATTGCGGGTTGATTCCGCTCATATACTCCAAACCTTAAGTGTCTTCACCACCGAAAATTTTAGAAATTTTCTGTAATATCTTCAAAACAAATAAAAATATTCAAAAAGCAAAGAAGTACTGCACTAGACAATATTAATTTTCATGTGATATTGTTATTACGACTCATATATCAGCTTTCGATTTGCAACTGTCGGTAAATTTAGCATTTTTTTGAAGGTTCTGTAAATAGCAGCACACCACAAGCAAATACATGAATTATGGTAGGGTGTCACATGCAAAATCAGATTGTCTAGTGATTTGAATCTTTGCTTTTTGATTTTTTTTTATTCGAAGATATGGCAGAAAAAACTCTAAAGTTTGCGGTAGTGTAATTTTGCTATGGTGAGCACTCTCAATAAACAGGAAAAATGTAGCAAAAGTGAGTAGGTTACGCTAAGTTTAATATCCCTCTCATTAAAAAGAAGGTATTTCAAGTTGATAAACACAAAGCTCCGCATACAGTGGATGGAAACGTTAATCAACAAAAGGAAGCAGAAGTTGTCTGTTGTCATGCTGTAAAGATCCTCAGCATATGCATTAGGGCAGTGTCGTCTTCCTCAACGTATGTTCGTTGATTTGTACCTTTCTTAAGCATAGTTTCGCAGATTGGGCCAACACGTAAAAAGGGCTCCATAAGATTATATTTTGATTCGACTTTCGTTAGTGGAAAAATACAGAATATAACAAATCACATTGCTGAGATAAAAATACACAAGGGAAAAGATGACATTGTTAAATTACTAGGCACAATCATGTGTATATATGCCAAAGTTTTTCACCGCATGAAAGCACCCTACCTACTCACAACAATCTTAGAAGTTTTGAAACGTATAAATAAAAACTCTAAGCAAGTTTATCATTGTATGAATTCTTTTGTTCACGAGAATATAGGTTATCATTTTTAGTAATGAACTGCAGAGTTTATTTTGATGTAATGTGGAATGAAGTTACATTTTTATTTCCATTCCATAAATTTCATTATGGTGTTGCATTTCTTCAGTTAATGTCATATTTTGAATTACCCTTTCACCACCTCTATTGCAGTGTATAAATGGTTAATATTATGATTACATTTGCTCATTCTGCATTTGTGTAGGAAAAATAGTACGTAATGTAAGATGCTTCTACAAGTAGGTGCAGAGAATGAGGGTCAGAAACAACCTGAACAGTGCTTTAAGAGGCTAAGTATCTTTCTTTTCCAGAGAATGGTGTAGATTTTTTTGCACTTCAACACTTAGAGGATAGAGACATCGAACAGCTAATACCTCAGGCAGGGCCAAGAGTAAAATTCAAGGTTAACTGGAAATCTTGGAAACAGGATCTTCAGAAAGCAGATGAAAACAGGAGGGTAGGTTATTCTTGTGTGTCAGCTACACATCATAAGTGGAATCCTCATGTTATATTTGTCAGTAGTTCACGTACTGTAAAGTAGAAATAGACTCGTTAACATGGAAGTCGGGAAGTAGATGTGACCTGTTTCAACTACACAGTAGGTATGACAGACTTCTTTCAAGATGAAGGCATTTTGCTTAATTCAATGCGCAATCTGTGAACACCACTATTTGTGATCATGCATGTTAACCACAGAAGTTATAAGTATAAATAAAATGTGCTTTTTTTTTTCAGGCAGACATACAAACCAGAACAATTTTTTAGTTCCTCTTTCGCATTCATGTTATGAAAATCATAGACTGTGTGCTCTCTTGCGTCAACGTCCACAAATGTTTCTAATATCTGTTAGATGTGAAGTGTACAAAACTATACATCCCTAGAATTGGTGATAGATCAATAGCAATAATGTGCCTGTATGGCGGTATTGAAACCCAGCTAATACCATTTAACCTTAATTTTGCCAATACCAACACCATTGAATGTTACTATTAGCCAATCCAATTCCTGTACTCCTACGCTGATAAATTTCACATAATAGTTGCTTTAAGTTGTTACACAAAAACTGGCAAGTTGATGATGCAATTCTTCTTCTTGCGATTCATAAGAGCATTGCTTCCGTAGGAAATGAAAGACTTTAAACTTGTAAAAAAGAGAGAGATATTATAATTAGCTCATTTCAGACAATCATTTCTCTCTATTACTTTTCAGAGATGTAATGATCTTCCTCTTTCCCTTTTTTAAAACACTATTAAATGTTAATAGTGTCATACTGTTGCCAAGAGTGTCGTTAACATTGGTCTTGCATTATATTGCAAAGGATTACTAGTTTCAATAAATGTTAGAGTGTAAAAGTGTATTGATCTCTTTAAAAAAAAATCAATGTTTTGGACTAGTATTGTTAAATTGTGTTTTTAACTGATACCACATACCTTTGAAGTCAGGTATCAACCATTCTGATACTTCTTGAAATCTTAGCTATCGACACCGATATTATTGATTTGACGATCCATGTCTACCATTAGATATGGATATATACCATTGATGGATTTGCCAAACAGACTTTATCACTGCCCACACTTCAGTTTTCCACAAACATCCATCAGTATTGCAAGCATCCATATCTGCATTGGCCATTGCTAATGCTGATCAGATGCGTTAATATCAGCAAAATGGTCCTTCCGTGGTACCTGGTATGAGCCGCATTATGAAAATTGACAAGTAGTTAGAATTATAGTACCTCCTTTAACACAAGTATATGTTTGCTCACATTTTTGTTTCCTTCTTGTCTGACGTGGTACTTAAGAAATTAGTCATGTCCTTTGTAGTGTTTTAGCAAATGGCATTCACATGTTTATTAAATACTCATGCTTCTTGTGAGTCATTTTAAGGTTTGTACTCAGTTGCAGGAAGAAGCAGATAGGTTGCTTCTTGACTTAACAACGCCAATATCGTTTGGAAACAGTTCTTGGTGTGAAGGAAGGAAATCAACATTCAATGCAATAGAGAGAGATAGATTAGAAGAAACTCCTGGAACATCCGCAGATTTACGAGAGGAACACCAGCAGGAAGAAAACAGACAAAATACTTCTGACATTCAGTCTCTTCCTTCCAATTCCAGTTCAACTTCTTGCACTCACTCAGTGGAAGGCGAAAAGCAAATCAGGCACAGCGAATCAGAGGGAAATCATGTAAGTTTTGGTTTAATGGAATAAATGTCTACAGGTTTTAATCATGAATGTTTATGGGACTGAATAAAGCAATCATCGCTCAAGGGAAATACATCAATATGGCTTTGTGAATGTAACATTTTTAAAATTGTTTGCATGCCTCTTCTGTGTGAACGTGGATTTATGTCCAAATGACAATTTTCCGTACATGTTAGGTTGTATATTGTATTTATCAATCCATGTTCCTTCTTGATACAAAGAAATCATAAATGGGATCTTATAAGTTTATAAGTAAAGTACAACACATTTTGGTAGCATGTGTATAATGTGAATTTTAAAGATTTGGGAGAAGGATTTCACATTCATTTTTATAATTGAGATCATAAAGGAAAGGGTATTACAGTTTCTTAAGCAAATTTTTAAAATTGCACTCATTTCGATAACCAGACATTTTATCCTTACCCCATTCTGTATACAGCTGGAATTTGCAAGTAGTTACACTGTTACTTCATGCCACTAGCCAGGTTTCAAAGCCAAGCGTGCTTCGTCGTCAGCTGAATCCATGAAATACTACAACAGGTGGATTTCATAAGGTTTACACGAACTACAGTATAGTTTTTTCTCACGTTTACAAATACGTTGAGCACCTAGATAAAATACAAAACATATTGTTATAGCTACTTGGTTGAGATTGTGAACATGAGAGAAAAGTAGAAAACGTAGTTGCTGTAACACTGAAATGAAAATCTGTGTAGTGAAATCCACCAGCGTCGATCCACCTGTGGATGAAGCATGCTTGGCTGAAAATCTGCGTTGTTGAGTGAACAAGCGAACTACTTAGAAATTCCAGATGTATATATGAGGGTTGAGAGTTCTATATGTAATAGCTATACGAAATGGTCTTTTTACTTCAACAGTTTGGGACCAATTTACTACAGAATTTTGTTTTCGTTTATGATAATTTAATCTAAACATAAAAAATCTACAGTAATTTTCTGTGAAACCTCGTTTACTATAAATGAAATAAACATTTGGTAAAGAATCGGGGTAAAAGTACATATCTTTTTTTATTTTCAGATACACTCTCTTGCTGCTATTTAAGAAATGTTTTGTCGAATCCCTTCTTGTATTGTACTATTAATGTGGGATAATGGAACATACAGGGACTTTTTCCTGTGGACAAACTCTCCCCAAAAGACCCTGATTGTGATTTTGCGTTTCTGATTAGTCACTCTGATATTATAATCAGATATTCATGCTCATGTTTTCCCTATGTACATTCTCTTCAGTTCAGGTAATTTTAGGTAACACTTCAAGTTGGAGGACTCGTGTAAGAAACCTTAAGGGAAATTATACCTTGTTTTTACTGATAATTCATTTTCATTCTCTACATTTGCACTACATTTATATTTCATTAAAAGTTTTGAAGGTTCACTTTACAATGTAAGAGGAAAATGCAAACTACAGTGAAATAAAAAGATAAAAATAATACGCTTATGAATCAGAAAATGTGAGGTCAGTGTATACTTTCTCAAATCTTGCTGTGATTAGGTTTTCAAATGGAGATGCAAGCCATGAAATATATTTGTTTTCGTTTTCTTTCATTAGGGACTTCATGGATATCCTTGTTCATAATGCTTTCGTTGCTTGCAGGTGCTTACTATATTGCAATGCACACTGGATGGAAAAGCCATTCTTGCTAAAGGAGAAAAGAACAATGGTTTACTAGATAATGCTTCAAGGTGTAATTTAGCACGACTTATAGTAAAGCATGAGTTAGAAGAAAATCCGACACGGCTAATAACACGAGGTGAATTTACACGCTGGGCACATGAAATAGCAACCATTTTTGGGAAAGAATCACCATCTGTGTATTACGCAGCTTACATTGGAGCCACGAACTACCAAACAAAACGCAATGCTTCTGGGAAGTTGTATGAGGCCTACATTTCAAGAAGAAGAGTTCTAAGAAAGAGAGGAGATATTCCAAGTAGAAGGTCCTCTTCTGCATCACCTACATCTTCACTAGGTGACGACACAGACATTGTTGAAGAACCCATTCCAGACCCAGTAATAGATGAGAAGTTACAGTGGCTCAGAACGTCACTAGATCCCTGGCATGTTGTGTGCGATAATTGGAGAGCAACAGCAGAAGCTAGATTGAAAGCCCTGGAACAGCCTGGGACGGTTGGTGCTTACCTTGACTTGTACCCTGTTTTGAAAACACCACAAGGTTATACATTGGTAAGTGCACTGTTACTGTACTATTGCAAAGTATTTAACAACTGAGTGAGGTGTCTCATTTTTCACAAAACACGTGTTCATTTCAATTCAACGCTGTCCTCATTAAAACATATAGGTCGAATAATGAGGTGGGGAAAAACATGTAAGATTTACATGTGTACAGACCACTATCACAAGGAAACAGCTCCACCCATAATTGCGCTCAGGCACAGTTTTAAGCTGTGAGAGCTAGATTTAGTTAAAGTTTTTGCATCAAAATTTTGACTGTTAATAGCTATATACATTATGTTAATTGTATTTTATATTCTATTTCTCTCCCTTCCATACTACAGTTTTATATCATGTATTCTGCTAGAGAAAGGTACGATGTGGTCTTGATTTGATACGTAGATTTTACTTTCCTTGACCACTACTTTCATCTTATTATATTTGGTTGTTTGTGAATATGTAAAATTGCTGAATTGTAACATTGTGTAAAAAATGCGAGTTTTGTAATTTATTTTCTTCATTCTCTTTCCAATTTGGTAACTTGAACCACTTGAAAGTGAGGAATTAAAAAAAAGACACATAGAAATAATTAACTATGTCTGTAGATTAAAATTGAAGTCTCCTTGCACTTGCTTGCTGGTGCTGTGAAATTTTGTCTTTTATTTTTTATTTTATTTATTTATTTTTCTTAAGAACCATGGCAAAAGGTTAATATGTTTTTAGTGGATGTGAACTTGATTGGTTTTAGTCATTGTGAACTTAGAATGGCCTACATGAGCTTTGCACAACTTGAATGTTGATCGTAGCAATCTTCCAGAAAAGGGTTCCAGTATATTACCAAAATATTGAAGAAAAATAGAAACTTAAGCAGGTAATTTTAATGTACAGAAATGGTTAATTTTTTTAAGAAAAAAGTTTGCCCGTTTCCTGTTATGTTTGACACATCGGTTGCTTATCTTTTAATGCGTTAATTACTATTATGAAAAATGAATAGGAAAACTTGATGTTTCATTCCTGTAGGAACATTACTGAGAAATTTTACACTTGTTTCATATTTAAGATTTCATCGTGATACCTCACTACTAATAATGTTGCTCTTTTTGCAGCTGTTGGAGGACTACTCCTTCCTTTACCCTGGTACTGAAGACAATTTGTTTAACAGAATTGTTCTGCTTCAAGACAAAATTCTGCATTTGTTGGAGTTGAAAAGAAATTTGAAAGAAATACATTCTCTTTCAGCACCGTACATCTGTGCTATTCATGGTAAGTACAGTGCTTCAAGCACTATTTATTTTTGTAATACAGTCAAACCTAGGGTGATCAGGCGTACTGATTTTCGCAGTACAGTATTATTTTTCAAATAGCTTTCCTGTGTGTTCCAAAGACATCTAGAAAATTGAGATTTGTCCTTTTTTTAAAAGTCCTGATTAAATTTATTTGCAATACTTTAATGTTTCATTCTTTATTCACAACATATCGAATCACAGGCACTTTTTTTCTGAATGATAAACTTTTTTTTCAACACTGCTCAAAAAATTATTGTTAGGAAAATAAAACAATCGACAAACCATTGTTTTGTAATGCAGTTGGTTTTACTGAGAAAGTCTTGTTGAGATGTCGGTAAGGCAGGATTGGTCACTTATTTCAAGTCACAGCAGTGACGCCAATCAATTTAACTGGAGTTTCCTCGTGCCAGTCTTTTTCTGTCATGTCTTAAAATAATCCCAGACTCTGAAAATCAATTTTAAAAAGTAAGTTTTTAGCCCTAAACGAAGTTTCACTATACGTTCATAAAAATAAACTACAAGCGCATGTATTAATTATGTGTCTAATTAATTATAATGCAAATGATATTATTTGATTATAGTACAAATAAATTTGATTCATCTATTTGCGACTTGCAGTGTGAAGTATTTGCGCTTCTTTCAGTAGTATTACTTGTCTAAATACATTGTTGTGAATAGGCAGAGAGAAAATTCTTTATAGTTCAATCGTGACCTTTTTTTATTGTTTTTGTTGATACTCCATTAAATTGTTTGAAATTCTTTCAAAAATCTTGTATTTCGACATGAAAGTATTTGGAGATGTGTTGATTTCTTAAAAATGAATGATTGCCTTGAGGTTAACGTGAAATGAAACAAAGAGATACGTATTGTCGATGCACAGGCTATCATTTATTATTATGCTTCTGTCCTACTTTTCACTTGTCAGAATCTGGTCACCCTAGTCAAACCCATTTAAAACATCATTGGAGGGGACCAGAGGGAAAGGAGCAGTTTCAAAAGTGCCCAATTTTCCCGTTTTCGGTGCACCCATACACTTTGGTGTGGGAAGAGGTCGTGGTCTAAGACCTTCACATATAAACAC